>NC_135879.1:188797735-189397735 GCF_964194155.1 Cetorhinus maximus
AACCCTTGGTTAAGGAAAAAGGAAGACATGTCAGGAACGCTGTTGGAAGGTAGCATCATCGGAACAGGTGTGACAGACGTAGAAGAACTGGGAGAATGGGGTGGAGCCCTTACAGGAAGCAGGGTGTGAGGAGCTGTATCCAAGGTAGCTGTGGGACTCGGTCGGCTTATAATGAATATTGGTAGACAACTATCAACTATCCCACTCGCCACTTCTTCTAAGACCCTAGGATGAAGTCCATCAGGACCTGGGGCTTTGTCAGCCCGCAGCTCCTACAATTTGCTCATTACCATCTCCCTGGTGATTGTAATTCCTCCCTCCCTTCCAAATTCTGATTTACAACTATTTCTGGGATGTTACTTGTATCCTCTATACTGAAGACTGATACAAAATACCTGTTCAATTTATCTGCATTCTCCTTATTTTCCATTATTAATTCCCCAGACACACTTTCTATCGGACCAACATTCACTTTGTTAACTCTTTTCTTTGTTAAATAACTATAGAAACACTTACTATCTGTCTTTATATTTCTAGCTAGCTTTCTTTCATACTCTAGTTGTTCCTTCCTTATCAATCTTATGGTCATTCTTTGCTGTTTTTTATATTCTGTCCAATCTTATGAACTGCCACTCACCTTTGCGCAATTATATGCTTTTTCTTTAAGTTTGATAGTATCTTTAACTTTTTTAGTTAACCACGGATGGTGGATCCTCTCCCTGGAATTTTTCTTTCTCATTGGAATGTGTCTATTCGGTGTATACTGAAACATTCTTTTAAATGTCTGCCACTGCATCTCTATTGACCTATCCCTTAACCTCATTTGCTGGGGGCAAAGTCGGGGCCAGAAAGTAGAGACAGTCCTGGGGCAGTACGCACCATGTAGTCGGGACCAGAAAGCAGAGACAGTCCTGGGGTTGTACACACCATGCTACAAGGCTGTGCCTGGCATGTGCATGTCCTGGTCCCAGTCCAGGGAGGGAGAGGGCCTGTCTGTGCTGTGTCGGTCATGCACAGCATTGTGTTCAGTCCCTCACACATTTCAGTCCTGAGGATTGGTGGTTTGGTATTGGGCTGCAGTTGGCACAGTCACGTTAAGGGGAGGCATCTGCAGCCTGTGAATGGGGAACTGGTAACTAAGAGAGTGGCACTCGATGGTCTCATGGTGGGCGGGTCTCAGCAGGTCACTGTGTGCATAGGGCCTCAAGATGGGGATGAGTCAGGTCGATATGGGGCATCGGGACATCAACAGAAAATGGTTCGGGAGGGGTGGAGGACAGAGATATCTGAATCACCATGGGCTCCAGAGTAGAAAGGGAGGAAGGAAAGTGACCAGGGAGAGGGAAACTTGCACATGATGCTCTTCCAGGACTACAGGAGGGACTTGGATGGTCACGGGGTGGGGGTGGTGGGTGGGGTGGTATAGTTGGAAGCTGGTCTCATAATAGAAGTGGAGCAGTACTATTTCAACTGCCGATGGAATGATGCAGTTGAAAAATAACTTTGGAAAAAATCACCAGGGGAAGTGTCTGAGGGTGCGTGGGAGGAATCGACTACTGCATTTCTGGGCCAATTGAAGGGGCACCCTAATAATAATTGGTTCAGGCATGAGACATGTTAAGAAGACTCAAATGCCAACTGAAGGATTTTTGGCACCTTAATTCACGGTGCGCATTCTTTAGAGAATCCATTGCAACTTGAGGCCAAATGTTGATTGAGTTTGAATGAACATTCCTCTCACAGGAATGCGCAAAAGTCACAAGGATCGAACTGTAAAGGGGCAACAGCTAAAGAGCATATGCAAAAAGCTCCAAAAGACCCCTACACATCACAACTAAGAGGTTCAGGCTTCACATGCCTCAGTGATTACAGTCTTTATATTAGTTCAGGGTTGGGCTCTTGCCTACCCCAAAGGAGCCAGTGCCCTGACTGAGGCTGATGGCGCCTGGCTGTACTCATCCAGATCCAAACCTCTTTGTGAAAGTGCTGTCTTTCCTGGGGCATTTCAGGGGGGTGGGGGGATGTTCAGGATGTGTGACAGCTGTAAGGGAGGACCTGGGGATGGAATGCCTGGACCAAGGGCAGCCCAAGGGCTTCACAATGACTCCCTAGCTTGGTGATGGAAGGTGATCATTGCAGCGTTATGTTTAATCATGTCTCTGTTCAATCCTCCCACAGAGATGAAGGAGACATCAGGCAACATTGCCTTTTTCATGGCTCTCATGGAACTGAGGAGGAGAAGAATGGCCTGTCGCCGTCAGGCATGGCAAAAGGAAGAGCCTCACCCTGAGGAGCATGGGCCAGTGGGGCCCCATAAAGACCCAGAAGCTGAGATGGAGAGACCAATTCTACAGAGGCACTTGGCGCAGCCCATGGTGTACTGAAGACGCCCCTCATACTTGGAGATGAGCGAGAGACAGTGCCGCAGACACCTTCGCTTGTCATGGGATGTTGTGGCTCACATCTGCCACATTCTTCAGGAGGATCTGGTGCCACATAGACTTGGAGACTAACCGTCGCCAGTGGCTCTAAAGGTGACCTCCGCACTCAACATTTTTGCAAATGACTCATTCCAGGGCTCCACTGGGGACCTCTGCAGATTATCACAATCCTCCGCTCATAAATTCATCTGAGAGGTTACCAACACCCTATTCAATAAGGTACACAATTACATCCAGTTCTCGCTGGATGAAGCCAGCCAGGCTACCAGAGCAGTGGGATTTGTAGTGATCTCTGGCTTTCCACAGGTGCAAGGTGCCATCGACTACACGCATGTGGCCTTAAGAGCTCCCCAGCAGCAGCCACTACAATTCATCTATAGAAAAAGCTTCCACTCTCTCAACGTGCAGCTGATCTGTAACCACCAAAAGCAGATTATGCAGGACTGTGCAAGATACCCTAGCAGCTCACATGACTCTTACATCTTGAGTCACTCGCAGGTGCCACAGATCTTTGAGGGCCCTCAATGGGGCTAACCCCAAAAGATGCGGCTAATGGCGCCTGTTTGACGGCCACAGAGTGCTTCAGAGGATAGGTACAATGTGGCTCATTCCGTGACACATTCCTTGATTGAGCAGACCATTTCCGATTTCTGGACCAAGCAGGTAGCACTCTCCAGTACTCCCCTGAGAGGGTGTCCCGCGTCATCGTGCTTTGCTGCATTCAATACAACCTGGTGTTCCAATGGGGAGATGAGTTGCCGGGTGAAGAGTTGGAGGAGCTGCACATCTCCTCCAATGAGAAGAACGTTGAAATGGATGAGCTCAATGAGGGTGAGGATGTTGAGGCCCCAGAGGAAGAGGCCATAATATGGGCCAGACGTGGCAGACGTGCCCGCGAGATCCTTATAGCTACAAGGTTGAGGACAATTAAGACGAATAGCTCACATGAGCTTCTCTCACCTGTGCCCTCCATGCAGGCTGAACATTAACACCTTCTTTGTAATCCTCAGCATCTCAATGAAGGACATCAATCTCAGAATGAGTAGTCATAATCTTGCGTGGCGATGGCCTCATCCTTGGAAGATTAGGCAGCCTGTGGGGTGTGTGGCTGTTCCATTATGCGATAAGAGCTCCACCCACGCTCACTGTGACATGTTCCTGTGTTTTCAGACATCGCACCAACATTTCACTGCCTATGGCAGCCTTCAAAAGGCAGGAGCAGCACTGCAAACCTCAGTGCACCCATGGGTGTATGCCTGGAGGGTTGCAAGGCACCTCAAGGGGGACAATCATCAATCATTGGTTCTCGCGTGAACATCTGAGGACTGATCTGAATCTGGATTATGGCATCTCTCCACAGGCCATCCCTCATGCTAGAATAATGTTCTGGCCTCCTCCTCATACTGTGTCCCCAGCATGAGATCGTTCTTTAGGACGCAGTGATCTGTCACTCTCAGTCATGGCTGCGAGTCAGGTCACATTTGTGTGCACAGAAAGAGCTTCAGCAGCACTATCGTCTGATCATTGGTAAGTGCTCATGACCCAGCCTTCGCTTGGAACTTCCCAAGTTCATGTCCAGCATTGCCTTGACATCTGTGACCCAGAAATTGTCGACACTACATTTAGATGCTACTTAGTAGCTTCGTTGATAAAGCGCACACATCAGCTGCGGTGGAGCTTCGGTCTGATCCCAGTTGGAGCGCCTACATTTTCATTCCAGCAGTTTCAGATATACTGATGACATTGTCACAATCAGATAACCATGCCGATTGCCCATCGGAGAGCTGGCTCAGGGGTTATTTCAAGCCACGCTAGCCAGACCTTCAAATTCAAAGCAGCGTCCTACCATTTAAGAGTCCAGCATCTGGAGCATAGACACACACATAGATCTTGCATAGTTGTGGCCATCTAGCAGATGTTTTAGGAGTCACCAAATGGTAGCAAGGTACATAGCTCTTCATCATGCAGGTGAAGAGTGGGAACTACCATGGGGGTGATGTCTAGCTGTACACGTGGTCACGACATCGCGCTATGGGCCACCATGAGCGCCGACTATTACTTGAAATGTAACCCACACTTAATCCTGACAGACATTATATGGGGGCCTTTGAAAGATGCACCAAGTTAGACTCCAATGCAGGTAGCCATTAAAACTTATAGGACCCACATAGCCTAGTCTTCAGTGAAGCAGCATCAGGAGAATAAACCAAACTGCAAAATCTATACTCATGAGGCCGCATGATATGATCCTCTGACACAAGTCTAAGGTATGCATTGTTCAACTAGCGTGTTGATAGAGCAAGAAGCTTTGTTAATATTGGTGCTGTGGACAGAAAGGTGACCCACTGTACTGTGATTGAGCAAGACACCATAGACCTGAGACACATGATTGCCAATCAGTAAGAAAGGCAGGGGGAGGAGGCATCTGTTACATTTCTATGACCTCAGAGCTTTGCATCAATTAGAAGTGCCATTCACTAGATGAGACTTTCAGATAAGCAAAATATATGTACAGATGTGCAAAGCATGTACAGTGAGTGAACACCCATGCCTTTGTGGTCTCAATATTTCTTAATTTTTCTCACCCTACCGCTGTCTAGGTGCATCCCCAACTTCTGCAGTAGAGGTGGAGGCAGCCTGCTGACTGCTATGTCCTGTTGTCTGTGATGAACCTGGCAGGCACCCTCTGGAGGGGCGAGGCCTGGAGGGCCATGGTCTGCTTTGGGTCTCCTGCTTTGGGGCAAGTGCATCATCCTCAGCCTGAGCAGCTGGTGTTGCTGGGGTCACAGGCAGAAGGGGCTTGCAGTGGCTGGACAGCCCAGGAGGAACCTGGGTCAATTGCCCCGGGGTTTCCGGCTGACGCTCCTCCTCCCGGTGGGTGCCCAAGGCCCCACCTTGACTCCTTGAGGAGAAGGGGCTCCTGGAGGGAGATCGAAGTGCCCCATCCCCCTCTCACATAGCCACTGATACATCCCGCTCTTGGCTATAGCAATGGTGTGCAGGTCTGAGTGCATATCCGACACCAACTGCTGGACCAAGGTCTCCATGGCGGTTGCCACCCTTCCAATGGTGACCTTAATGCGCTGGCAAGTCAGCGCAATGACATCAACCAGAACATGGACGCACTTCTCCATCCTCCATTCTAATCTGCTGATGGTCTCTGACACCTCTGCCTGCTGTTCCCCTGCCTGTCTTTGGAGTTCCAACATCTCTCCAAGGACCGCTTGCAGAGGCCCATCATCGGACCCGGACTCAGCAGGAGCCTGGCCTCCAGCAGTCCTGTGAGTGTCGGTGGCCTTGGCTGTCACTGCCTCCGCCTGCTGTGGACCAGGCTCTGTGCTGTGCTCACCAGATGGTGACCCTGAGCCTGCTCTAAAACTAGGTCCCACCAAGGTGTATGTCTCTGCACTGGTGGAGAGTGTGGATAAACGCAGTGACGGCGCTACATCTAGTGGGTCTTCAGGAGCCTCATCCGAGGTGCTCAGGCGTCTGGTGCTGATGGCTTGCCTGGCAGTGTACCTCCTCCTTCTCTTGCTGGTGGCCGTAATAGAGAGAAAAGTTAACTAGTGATTGGCTAAATAGTCACCTACATTAAAGAGCACTCACAGTTTCAGCGGGTGGGCGAAGACTATCAGATGGACCCTCACTGGCTTGTTGGGAGACGCTGATCTCACCCTCAGCACAGTCCTCGGGAGCCAGCTCTGCCACCTGCTCCTCAAATCGGGTGAGTGAGCTGAGCTCCGGCATCCTCCCTCTGGCCTGGGATCTCTCCCTGTTGCTGTGGGCAATCTTTTCCTGAATAAAGGCAGATGGACAGACTGCAAACAGGACAGATGCCAAAGCATATGATAAGCATGCCACCCTGCTGTGTGCGCTGCGTGGACCTATGTAAGGGCTGAAGATGCAACATGTGCAGGATGTAATAAGAGATGAAGATGTAAAAGTGCTTTTGAGAGAATCAGTGCTGATTGTGCTGGTAGTGTGTGAGGTTCCCGTGGACTGTAACCCTACATATGCTTTATGAGAGTGTGAGTTGAGATTGAGGAGAAGGTTATCTTTCTCTGGGGGAGTGGATGAGATCATTCATCCTCTTCCTGCACTGGATAGCGGTCCTCTTCTGAGGACTGTAGGTGCTGACTGCCCTGGCAACCTGCTCCCAAGCCTTGGTGGTGAGACTGGTGGACTGGTTCCCATCATAGGGGTAAAGGATCTCCTGCTGGTCCTCGACTGCCTTGTCGTTGAACTTCGGAGCACAGCACTTGTCTCTTCTCAGGAAAGTTCCCGTGTTTGCCATGACAAGTCCTGGGCCGCAGAGAGTGAATGTGTGCACGGGTGCTATTTAAATATGGCGCCCAGAAATATGAACTGATGAGGTAACAACGGGGTGGATAAATCCCAGCCTGCCCCGAGATACGACATGCTGCTTGTTTATGCATACATAGTGAGGTGAAAAGCAGATGACCTGGCATGGAGACCTGTCACGCCAGCCAGTGGGAAGCGTGCTGGCTTTCCCGCCCACCACAGCACTTAGTCTCTGCAGCAGAAAATTCTGCGACTCATCTAGCAAATTTAACTCCCTTCTAGCACCCGTGGCATCCATCTACATCTCACATCAGGGCAGCAGCAGCAGGAGATGTAATGATGGCAATGGACACATTTTCAGAGGTCAGAACCTGGTGAGCTGCAAGCAATGGCTTGCATGATGTGTGGCTAGGCAGCACACTCACAAATGATGGCCAGTGCATAATCATGCACATGTGGGATTATTGACTAAGCACTATGTTGATAGTGTGGGAGAAGCCAATCTATAGAAGTTCATTATTGGACTCTGATGGGGGCACAGATTCCACACCCTTCAATGTCCCTTACCATTGAAGCAACTCACAGCAAGATGGAACCCCAGAAACTTTCAAACTGTGCAAGTGAACATATATTTACAAGTGACAAAATTTTTAAATCTTTTGTTGCCTCCCACTACATCTGGGTGCAGCCCCAACATCAGCAGTTTGAGGTGGAGGCAGCCTGCTTACTGCTATGCACTCTTGACTGTGATGAATTTGCCAGATGTCTTCTGGTGGCCCAAGGCCTAGATGGCCCCTGCCTGCTAGGGGGTCTCCTGCTCAGGTGCAGGTACACCCTCCTTGGCCTGACCTGCTGGAGGTGGTGGGATCACCGGTACAGGGGAGGTAGAGTGGTAGGGCACTCTTGTGTCCTGGACTGAAGCTCCCAGGATGTCTGGCTGGCGCTCCTCCTCCCTGTGGGTGTCCGATGGCACCTCCCTGACTTCTTGAGGAGAAGGGGCACCTGGAGGGAGGTCAAGGTGTTCTGTCCCCCTTTCGCCAAGCCACTGCTGCACTGCACCCATGGCTAGAACGATGGAATGCAGGCCCAAGTGTATATCCAACAGCCACTGTGTGTTCTGCTGGACCTGGATCTCCAATGCAGCCACCACCCTTTCCATGGAGGAAGCCAAACACTCGCTTGCCAGAGCCACAAAATCAGACAGAACTCATCCAGCCTTCGGTCCATTCTGTACATGGTCTCTGGCAATTCTGCCTGAGGTTCCCTCACCCGTCTCTGCCTCTCCATCAGGTCTGTTAGGGCCGAGTCCAGAGGCTCATCATCTGCTTGGAGCTGAGCAGGAGCCTGGTCTCCAGCAGTCCTCTGAGTGTCAGAGACCTCGGCTGTCACTTCCTCCACCAGCTGTGTATCTATGTCAGTGATGTGTTCATCATATTGTGACCCCGAATCTACTCTAGATTGTGGACCCACCGAGGTGAGTGTATCTGCATGGGTGGAGGGTGCAGGTGAACGTTGTGAAGGTGCATCCTCTGAGGCTTCTTCCTCAGAGGTGGGGTTGGACATGGAACTGTGTGTGGTCTTTCTTGTTGGCCTCTCCCTTTTTGCTGGTACCTGGAAAGAAAGAAAGAGAGATTTAGTGATTGACTAAGCAGCTCCTTAATTAAATAAATGTCTCACTCAGTGGGTCCAGCTGGATGCATCCTCACTGGCTTCCTGGGGAATCCTATGTCCTTTTCAGCACAGGCAGGGTCCTGCTGCTCCCTGTCTACCTCTGCGACCTGCTCCTCATACAGGGCGAGGACTCGAATGTCTGGAATTCCGCCTCAGGCCTGGGAGCGCTTGCACTCATTGTGGGCGTTTTTGCCTGGCAGAAAGATAGAAGGATTGCTTGTCATCCCAATGGTTGCATGAGCAGTTCCGGAGCGTGCATGCCTATGGCAGCTGCTGAGCCCTCCCCAGTAAGTGATTAAGAAGCAGGATGTCCTGCAGCTGATAGAAAATTGAGAGCTTGAAGTGGCTGGCACACACTCAGTGCTGATGTCCCATCTACTGGTGAGTGCTGCTACCCAAACTCCTGTCTGACATCCCTGTGCACTCGCACACTTACACTGCCTGATGCCCTGGTGAGTGTCAGTTTGCAGCGAGAGTAGACGGTGCATTTACCCTGGCAACGCACAGCAGTTCATTCGTCCTCTTCTGACACTGCTGGGCATTATTGTGCTGGGCCCTACAGGCGCTAACCTCCACTGCGACCTCTGTCTAGGCTGCTGTGGTCAAACAGGATGGCCTCCTACCTCCATCCCGGGGAAACAACATCTCCCAACTTTCCCGGATAGCCTGGAGCAGACTCTTCAGGGAGGCTTTGCTGAACTATGGGGCTACACATTGTTGTCCTCTCAGGGACATTAAGGGCCGCCAGGCTGAAGCTCCTGGCCTGCAGTGAGTGAATGGCTGTCTGGGTGCCCTTTAAATATGGTGCCCAGACCTATGACCCCCATGAGGTAACGGCGGGGATGGCAATTCCTGCCTGAACCGCCACAAGATTTGCCGAGCTCCTCATGGATAGATTGGTAATGAGCTGACCAGCGCAAGATCATGCATCGTCAGCCATTCCACCCCCCACCACCACCCAGCAGAAATCACTCTGATATCTGCTCCTGCCACCAAACTTAGACCCAGAATGGAAGATTCCAGCCAATGTTTCAGGTCATGGGCCTTTCATCAGAATGGGGAAAAGTTAGGTATTAAGCAAGTGAAGGGGGAGAAGGGAAAAAAGAGCAAAAGGGAAGGCTTGTGATATGGTGGAAGACAGGGGAGATTGAATAGCAAGAGTTGGTGGTTCAGGGCCAAAGAGAGCGGTAATAGGAAAAGTAAAGAAACAAAAGATGTGTCGAGAGGAATTGTGAGTGGCAGAATTGCGCCCGAATGCAAAAACAAGAGAAAAACAAGAGTAAAACCAAAGCTTGCAAAGAAAATGGAAACAAAATGGGAGCAGGCTTTACGCTCACATTTATGATTAGACTCAATCAGGAGAATTGTCACAACGTATCCTTGTGTAACAGCGCAAAAGTATTGCTGAGAAAAGAGACATTTTGGTGAAGCTTTTTGTCTTGCACTCATCAGGACATTTCGCAATAATACAAATCCAAGGGAGACAATAAATTTATATTGTATGAGAAGAGAGTGCTGATTGGTTGGCAAGTGGACTCTGATTGGTAGAGGCGTTGCCATGGAGAATACACCAGTTCTTGGTGACTGACAGTCAACTGTCAAGCATTGTTTGAAATTTAAACCAGGCAACTTGACTCTGATTGGTCAAGACATTGCCCCAAGGAATGAACCAGCGAATGGCTGTCACTTATTTTGTTTAGCTGAAACAGATGCAATACGTGTACATATTCTTTCTGTCTGCAAAGAACAGGGCTCTGTGTGTTAATATATGTAACTTCCAGTACACACAAATGCACCACATTGCGAGACCGACTGACAATCTTAAATTGGGTGTCAGCGTAATTCCTGGCACATTGAGGATTATTTAGCAAGTTTTGTCCAATTGCAGAATCACATCTAATGTTGTACACTGTGTTTTGAGTTTTGCAAGCACAGGCTAATTGGGTATGGCCTGTACCTTGGCCATTGTGAAGAGCAGAAGGGGCATGCTGTTTGATAAAATAAGCCAGTCTTTGGGACCCAAACTCACCAAGGCTCCTTAGACAACACCTTCCAAACTCATGACCTCCACCATCTAGAAAGACAAGGGCGGCAGACACATGGGAACACCACCACCTGGAAGTTCCCCTCCAAGTCACTCACCATCCTGACTTCGAACGATATTGCCGCTCCTTCACTGTCGCTGGGTCAAAATCCTGGAACTCCCTTCCTAACAGCACTGTGGATGCACCTACACCACATAGGCTGCAGCGGTTCAAGTCACACACCATCCTGACTTGGAAATAAGTAAAGTGATGGAAGGAGTCATCTACAGTGCTGTCAAGCAGCACTTGCTTAGAAATAACCTGCTCACTGATGCTCAGTTTGGGTTCCGCCAGGGCCACTCAGCTACTGACCTCATTACAGCCTTGGTTCAAACATGGACAAAAGAACTGAACTCCAGAGGTGAGGTGAGAGTGACTGCCCTTGACATCAATGCAGCATTTAACCAAGTGTGGCATCAAGGAGTCCTAGCAAAACTGGAGTCAATGGAAATCAGGAGTTTGGAGCCATACCTAGCACAAAGGAAGATGGCGTGGTTGTTGGAGGTCAGCCATCTCAGCTCCAAGATATCACTGCAGGAGTTCCTCAGGGTAGTGTCCTTGGCCCAACCATCTTCATTGTTTCATCAATGACCTCCCTTCCATCAGGTCAGAAGTGGGGATGTTCACTGATGACTGCATAACATTCAGCACTATTCGTGTCTCCTCAGATACTGAAGCAGTCCATGTCCAAATGCAGCAAGACCTGGACAATATCCAGGTTTGGGCTGACACGTGGCAAGTGACATTCGTGCCACACAAGTGCCAGGCAAAGACTATCTCCAGCAACTGAGAATCTAATCATCGCCCCTTGAAGTTCAATGGCATTACCATCGCTGAATCCCCACTATCAACATCCTGGGAGTTACCATTGACCAGAAACTGAACTGGACTAGCCATATAAATACTGTGGCTACAAGAGCAGGTCAGAGGCTAGGAATCCTGAGATGAGTAACTCACATCCTGACTTCCCTAAGCCTGTCCACCATCGATAAGGCACAAGTCAGGAGTGTGATGGAATACTCTCCATATACCTGGATGAGTGCAGTTCCCACAACACTCAAGAAGCTTGACACCATCCAGGACAAAAAAGCCTGCTTGTTTGACAGCCCATCCCTCCACCACCAATGCACAGTAGCAGCAGTGTGTACCATCTATAAGATGCATTGCAGAAACTCAGCAAGGCTCCTTAGGCAGCACCTTCCAAACCAACAACTGCTACCATCTAAAAGGACAAGAGCAGCAGATAGATGGGAACACCATCACATGGAAGTTTCCCTACAAGCCACTCACCATCCTGACTTGGAAATATATCACCGTTCCTTCACTGTCACTGGGTCGAAATCCTGGAACTCCCTCACTCACAGCACTGTGGGTGTACCTACACCACATGGACTGCAGTTGTTCAAGAAGGCAGCTCACCACCACCTTGCCAAGGGCAATTAGGGATGGGCAATAAATGCTGACCTAGCCAGCAATGCCTACATCCCATGAAGGAATAATAAAAAAAAACTTGCACAAGGAAATTTGTTGAAAAATCCAATATTTAAGTGTAATCCTTTTCTAAATCCTTTCTGTGAAAAAAAGACCAAACAACCTGAAACATATGAACATGTCCTATTGGATGGAGGATTTGATGTTAATTTCAATTTGTGCCTCGATTTTCTTCCCTAGTTTTGACCATGCGGAGTTAATAGTATAGCTTCATACACACGTGAACGCACATTCACACATACACAGGCTTCAGCTGCACCACCGGGGCAAGCCTATTTGATTAGAGACACTCTAACTAAGTGCAGTGCTCTTACTGGATCAGCTAACTCAACACAGAACTTAGAGCATAAACAGACATGTGAGGACTGCATTAACCCATAGGCAGACAGTGATATGTTACATTCCTTGATGCTTCCACTCAACATTTTGTGGTACTGCTTCAAGTTTACTTATCAGCTATCATTCTGCTAAAATAGAACAAAGTTAAATGATGGAAACAACTAAACTCTATCCTCTTTCTCTTCTGTAAAATTTGAATTTAATGGACCAGGAATTTTACTTAATTCATACCTTTTCCCATAGTAACATAAAAAAAAAATCAGAACCCCCTTGGAGCATAAAGATTTAGTAACATAAGCAAGGCTCCCTGATAATTCAGTTGTTAAAAGCATTCCCTACTGTACGAACTAAGAAAGTCCTAACTCCAATTCCACACCAGGACTGAATTAGCTCCAATGGCTGGAGGATTCACCCTCTGATTGGGGGAACTGCCTGCTTGGGCCAGCACATTAAATAAATAAGCTTACCTGGCCTTTGTTGAGATGGCCTCTCCTTTTCCTTGCAGCCTTAATAACAGCTACCTCCATTGGTGGCACTGCCAAGGCTGCTGAACCACCAACCCCCTGATTGGCCAGCAGCACTGAGAGGCAGACACAGTCTTCAATTGCACAGTCATAGCAGCGATCTCTTAATTGGCCACTGCAGGTAATGTCCCGCCTGGTGTTCCCCTGTCCATCCACGTGGGCTCGGGACCTGATTTCAATCTCGGTGGCAGGACAACCAAGGATTTGGGAAAATTCAGCCCATTGTCTCAAAACTTAGAATCTAAGATGGCATTGGATTTCACAATATTGCATTATTTGAAAACTGAAACATAAATGTTGAACTTCGAATTTGTACCTATTGTTGATATGAGTAATAAACTGTCATACTTCATGATCTATACCAATATTCTTGTCTATTGATATTAATTGTTCATATGACATTTTACACTTTTGGGGTAATTTCTTGTCTGACCAGGATGAAATTATACTTTTTTACTAAATGGTGTGACTTTCTGGTGTGGTACAGCTTTCATATTTGAACTGGTGGGGAGTTTTATCGAATTATGACTTTCTGAAGTGACATTGTTTCATCTTAAACAGGCTACATTAGGCAACTACTCTGTTTGCACAAGCTTTCTCAGGTGACAATACACACACATATGAATCTGCCAAGTATCAACAAACATTTCAAATAAACAATAAATCATTTAATAGTCCCTCCAGATCTTGTCACAATTCTCTATGACCTTGATTCATCATCAGTTTTCCCAATAGTGGCTCTTCACTCTCTGTCTGTGCTTGCTGAGACAATGGATGTGCGAGCTGAATTCTTTCATTTTTAAAAATTCATCCATGGGTTGCAGGCTTCATTGGCTGGGCCAGCGTTTATTGCCCATCCTTAGTTGCCTTTGAGAAGGTGGTGGTGAGCTGCCTTCTGTTCATTGCAGTCCATGTTACAACTGAGTGGCATGCTAGGCCATTTCAGAATCAACTGTGGGTCTGGAGTCACATTTAGGCCATACCAAGTAAGACCTGACCAGATTTCCTTCCCTAAAGGACATTAGGGAACCAGATGGGTTTTTACAACAATCATTCCATGGTTGTCATTAGACTTTTAATTCCAGATTTTTATTGAATTCAAATTCCACCATCTGCTGTGGCCAGATTTAAACCTGGGTCCCCAGAGCATTACCCTGCATCTCTGGATTACTAGTCCAGCAACAATAGCACTACACCATCGCCTCCCCAATACAAAGACAGCGGTAAAGTTTAGTTTCTCTTGGGGTTTTTGTTGGACGTCAAAGACTTTCTATTTAACACAGAAATTTTGGTGTATCTTGTTTTTTGACCTCTGCTTTCTTCCATTCTTTCCCATGACCAATGTTTATAACTTCACAATTATGGCACTGCTGCTTCAGAAGATCCACAATGACTGGGTTTTATATATATATATCTATATATATATATCTAGATATATATATTCACACACATATATATATATATGTATATATATATATACACTTTTAAAGGGACATGCTCAGCTTGTACACCACAAAATACCTTTCTAGAAATCTACACACAGTTAAATATTACATGCTTCAGCATAATGAGGTAGCTGTTCATTTCCTGCTAATATTCAGTCGCTATTAATCAGTGCTCTTGATTTAATACATTTTAATGCCATTCCACATGGCATTAACTGGCATGTTAATTTTGTAAACAGCAAATCCCTTAACTTATCATGAACAACAAGGTGAGAGATCAACAAATGGATGAAAAAATTAAAGCACTAATTTACCAAGTGGAAATGGAAGTAGCCCTGAAGAAATTCCCATCCAAAATTTTTTTGATTGTGTCCTGGGATGCTGAGATAACCATGCCTTTTTAAAGTGATGCACAATAACATAAAACAAAGATGGATACCGGTTGCAAAATATTTATTTTTACCAATGCCTAGTAATTAGGAGTCATTCTTACCATGTTTTGTGTTACTGATATGATATGAATTGAGATGAAGAACACTAAAGAGAGAAAGGTTAAGGGGATAAAACCATTTTGTTCTGATGTAAACAGATGGAGAAATCAATTTTAGGGTAGTTCTGCAAAAGCATTTTAACTGCAAATTAAACACACCTAAAAATAAGTGAAAATTATAAAAGTGATGCATCTGGAAATGATTCACACTGAAGTATGCCTGTACACTGTGAGTAATTTTGTGACCTTTTCTACCCAAGTAAATGTAATAAAATTCTATTAGGCAGACTTTGGAAATTTGGACTCCCAGGGCGGGCTTTTTTGAAGTAGGTCGGCTGGTGACCGACTTTCACAACGTGGGGGAGAGAAATACGCTGCCCCACAAAATTCAGCTCAATATTTAGGTTCTTTGCTGGTGGGTTTCCACTCTTGTTCTTGCTATTGATTTAATTTCTCTACTTCTTGTCATGGTTTATTTTTTGAAAAGTAACAGTCTGCCCTTTAATTATCAATTGTTTTTGAAAGTAATTCCATTAGCTTTTTTTTATTGCTGTCAGTAATAGCGTTTGTATCTCAGTTGGAAAGTTGTGGTTTCAAGTCTCACTTCATGGCAGATCCCAGTACTTAGTGGGTGATGCAATGTCTCAAATGCTGCCTTTGAAATTAAATGTTAGACGGAGCTTCATCTGCCCTCTGGTGGATGTGAAAGATTGCAAGGCACTAACTGAGAAAGAGCAAAGGAGTTCTGCTGGTATCCTAGCTAATTTCAATAAACATATTAACTGCCACTCATCTTACCATTTGTGGGATGTTTCTGTGTACAAGTCGGTGCTGTGCTTGCCCATTTAACAATAATAACTGCACTTTAAAAAGCTGTGAGGAGTATGTATAGAGGATTTGGGGCAAAAAAGTCAGTGTACTCAGTAGAACGTTCCTCTGGGAGCACAAAATTTACACTATATCTTTACTATTTGAGGTTAAAGAACATCAATCCAGAGATGCAGGAGTCAATTAATTGTACGGCCAACTTCACCAGCATGCTAATCACATGTCAGATCAAGTGACAGCTTGTGTCACAGGACATGAATGAAATTCTGGACTCTACTAAATGCAAAAAATTCTGATATCCTTGCTTTTTCAAATAAAGTTGTTGGTTACTTCGAGAGACCACGTGTTTGACCATGAGGAGAGCAAAAGAGTGAGTTTCAAAACAAAAGTAACCCGAGGGGCAGGATTTTGCCTTTGTCGGGCGGGTTAGGCAGGAGTGAGTGGGAGCGGTCGGGAAGCTGACCGCTGACCGCGATCGGGCGGTGACTGTGATTTCATGCTGGCAGGCCAATTAAGGCCCACCCAGCATGAAACGCGTGCTGCAATGCTCAGCGCTGCCTGTGTGGGGGAGGGAGGAGGGCGAGCAGGGAACTTCGTGCATGTGCACAGGTGCGCGCAGGAAAAGCTCCCTGAGGCACATAGCTGCCTCAGGGAGATGAAGATATAAGAAATCAAGAATAAAGAATTTAAAAGTGTTACAAAACATGTCCCCTCATATGACTACATGAGCAGGGACATGTTATTAATGAAAAGTTAAAATTTTTATTTTACTTTTAATGGCTGTTGGAAACGGCATCCAGCCTGCGGATGAGGTTTCCTAAAAAATGCAAAGGCCACTCGGCCTTGTCATCTTCCCACAAACCATAAGGTTGGACGGGCAGCGAAAACTTACATTTAATTGGTACTTTAATGGCTGTACTAGGCCTGTTAATTGTTGGCGGGTGTGCTGCCGACTCCCATGTGTGCCGAAGTATCATGCGAATGCATGATGACATCAGGACGCTCGCCCGACGTCATCTCCTTCAGGTTGGGCCTGATGATGTAAAAATTCTGGCCGAGATAAATTATTTAACCAAAACTTACAGTAGTTCAAAACTATTAAAATAGAAATATATGAGCACAATCTGCATAGGACTGAAAACAGTGGAGAGAATTCCATGTTAGGGTGCAGAAGATAAATAAGTTAATCGCAAAAAAACAACAAAGCAAAATTAATACTAGATGAACATTTCCAAAGTTCTACAAGGAAAAGCTTTGAGCTTTGTGTCATAGTATTCAGTATAATTCTTACTAAAAAGACATTGCCATTTAAAAATAATCTGTTTAGGACACACTTTATTTTCACTGGCTGACGATTGAAGGAATTAAAGAATATGTCTCCTCTGTAGTTTTAAAAATAAAAAAATGCATTTACATAAAGCCTTCCTGGGTCTTAAAACATTTTACATCCAATGAAACACTTTTAAAGTGCAGTCATTGTCGTTAAATAGGCAAGCGCAGCACCAATTTGTACACAGAAACATCCCACAAATGGTAAGATGATTGGCAGTTAATATGTTTATTGAAATTAGCTAGGATACCAGCAGAACTCCTTTGCTCTTTCTCAATTAGTGCCTTGCAATCGTTCACATCCACCAGAGGGCAGATGAAGCTCCGTCTAGCATTTAATTTCAAAGGCAGCATTTGAGACATTGCGTCACCCACTAAGTACTGGGATATGCCATGGAGTGAGACTTGAAACCACAACTTTCCAACTGAGATACAAACGCTATTACTGACAGCAATAAAAAAAAGCTAATGGAATTACTTTCAAAAACAATTGATAATTAAAGGGCAGACTATTACTTTTCAAGAAATAAACCATGACAAGAAGTAGAAAAATTAAATCAATAGCAAGAACAAGAGTGGAAACCCACCAGCAAAGAACCTAAATAATGGGCTGAATTTTGTGGGGCAGCGTATTTCTCTCCCCCACATTGTGAAAGTCGGTCACCAGCCGACCTACTTCTAAAAAAGCCCGCCCTGCTGCAATAATCCACTGCCAGTGGGTTAAACGAGCAGAGTGGGATTTCCGTTCCTCAGTGGGAGGAACTCTCGCCCTCGAGAGCTGACGGCCAATTAAAATGACTGGCAGCTGCAGCAGTCCCAGCAGCACAGGATTCAATAGGGGGTGCGGCTGGAACTGCAAGTGGGCTGCGAGATGAAGACAGCCATGGCATCTGGACCCAATCTGTCTTGGATTTTAGGCGGTCAGGGTTCAGGAGCCTTGCGGAGGTGTCAGCTGTGGCTCAGTTCATAGCACCCTCGCCTTTGAATCAGAGGGTTGTGGGTTCATGTCCCACTCCCGGAAACCAAGAACTGTGATTGTACTCGAAAGAGTTGCAATCTGTGACTGTTGATAACTTGAAAGAATTTTTTTTTCAGGAGCCTTGCGGTGGGGGGGGCTGTCGGGGAGGTGGAGGCGAGAGGGGTAGGCATGAGTTTTGGAGGCCACACAGGAAGGAACAAAGGGGTGGGGGGTAAAATCTTGGATGGGGTGCTCCTGATGTGCACAGGGCACCCCTGAATGATGTGCCCCCCTTCCTTCCCATAGTTGTTTTAAAACTGAGTTTCTCACTCCCATGTGTCCGCTCAGGTTAATGGTATTATGGCGTGGAGAGGATATACTTGGGTCAATTAGCTTGTTAACAAGCTTAATTGCCCATTAATTATAATTTTAAAATTGCGGGCAGGCTACCTATCATTTTATGTGGACCAGTTCGGCTAGCCACCGTTATGAGTGGTGGCCGAGTTGGTACTATTGATAGAGTTGATCAGCAGACACTTCTTGGGTGGAAACTTAAAGTTTATTTACAAGGAACTCAGAAGCAACTATATGTGTGCTTTCAACTTAAACTCTAACTGTACAATACTAAGGTAGCCCGCACTACTCTCCTATTGGGTACTAAAGATCATGTGATCTTCCTTAACAAGCATTATTCTTAAAGGTATATTACACACTAAATAAAACCATAATTGCTACATCCCTCCCCATTTACTCAGATATACATATTATATTTACAACTACAAATTTCTCAAGGCAACAAATTATTTACACTGGGCAGCGAATTTACAAATTCAGTCTTTCTGGTGGTTTCCTTATGTGTGTAGAACTTCTCAGCTCTACAGCTTCAGATGCTTTGTCAGGTACCTCCTTTTCTGGAGTTGCCTGAACATCAGGTGCTTTGGTGGGAAAATGCAGTTCTGTATCCTCAACCCTTACAGGAACATCAGACATGTCTGTACTAGGTTGAGTACTCTCAACAGGGAACACCGACCTGGTCATGAACACTGGTGGAATCACTGTTCTTGGTGATCTGTTTTTCACTTCCTTAAATGGTCCACATGTCTCCATATGACTTGGCCTTCCACTTCCACGAGGTAAGATAGAGGTCCAGTCACGGCACTTATTTCAGCCGGTAACCACTTTGGTCCTTCTCCAAAGTTCTTCTCCCACTGTGAATTTTATCTCATGACTATGTCTATGTCTATGACTATGCTAGTTGCGTCTAGTTTTCTGGCTTCCCTGACTTCTTTTCAACTTCCCCTCTAAATTTGACAATATTAATCTCAATCTCATTCTGAGACGCCGTTTCAACAATAACTCCACAGGTATGGCATTTGTTGTTGTGTGAGGGGTGGCCCTGTAATGGAAAAGAAAGTATACTAGCTTGGCTGCCAAAGAATCTCCAGTTAGATTTTTCATGCCTGTCTTGAACATTTGAACTACCCTTTTGGCCAGTCCATTTGAGGAAGGGTGGTACGGTGAAGTTTTTACATGAGTGATACTGTTGAGGCTTATAAACTCAACACTCGTAAATGCGGTGGCATTATCAGAAACGACCACTTCCAGTAGTCCGTTAATGGCAAAACTTTGACTTAGCTTCTCAATTGTAGGAGTCGATGTTGGTGACTTCACTTCATATATGTCCAACGATTTTGAATGGGCATCAACAATGAGCAGAAACATTGTTCCCAAAAAAGGTCCCACATAGTCAATGTGTAACCGCACCCAAGGTCTACCTGGCCACTCCCAAGGGTGTAACAGAGCTGTTCAAGGTAACTTTTGCAGTTGCTGACATTGCACACAATTCTTCACCAAACTCTCTATTTCGCCATCCATCCCAGACCACCAAAGTTAGCTGCGTGCTATGGTCTTCATTCAAGAAATTCCTGGATGGACACTGTGTAGTTCAATTAAAAGTGGCTCCCATCCCTTTGGAGGAACTATCACTCATGCTCCCCACAATAAGATGCATCCTGGCTGGTTATTTCATGTCTTCTGTTGAAGTACGGTTTCATTTTGTCAGATACAGGCTCTTGTGATCAACCATGTCACACTTGTTCTCGTACTTGAGATAGGACTGGGTCCCGACTTGTCCAGTGTCTGATCTGTCAAGCACATACCGACGAGGAATCTAAGAAATTTAAAAGCAAAACAAATTCCTGTGGAACTGGGACGTCATTGTTTTCATGTAACGACTAAGTGTTTCGGCGTTTGCGATTTGATTGCCAGGCCTATATACGAAAGTGTATTCATATGCTGCCAGGATTAAAGTCCTATTAGAATTTCTGTTTCTTCTTTTTACGTGCCTTCTTCTTTCTAGCGCAGACTCGGCCTCCTTTTCAACTTCACTATTAGCAAGACTTCTCTCAGATGCAAGATCAATTTGAGTCAGCTCAGTTGTTGAGTCTCCCAAAATTTAATCATCTGTCTGCTTCTTAGCTAATTTTGCGACTTGTGCTTCCAAAGCCCCTTTGGCTTCATTTAGCTGATTCTTCAGCTCTTCCATCTCTTTTTTGTATTTGTTTGCAGCCTCCTGGAAAATTGAGTATTGTTGAGTCTGCTTTGCCAACTCATCCTTCAGTTTGTTCAGAGAAGTGCTGAATTCTTTCTGTTTCTCTTCATACTTTTCCAGAGGTACAAGCTTTGACATGAGAGAATCTTGTAGTGTGTGAAGGTCTTTCAACAGGTTTTCTTTTTCCTTTCTAAGATCGCCTCGAACTCTGTCATCAAGCAGGGTCTCTTCGAGTTCCTTCTGCTGTTCAACCAGGTTTTGGCTTAAGACAGCCGGCGTTTCTTCAGGTTGTTAGGTCCTTACGCCCTCCTTTTTCAAAACAGGAACACTTCTGTCTTCCTTTTGGAATCTCAGTGGCCAATCAAGGTTGATTTCCCTTAACCAATTTTGCCCTAGGAGGCTGGGCCCTCTGCCTCTCAATACTAACACTGGTAGCTTTGCTGATTGGCTTCCATAATGTACAGTTACTCTGCTTATGCCTTTTACTTGAATGTCTTCACCCATGTAGGTTTTTAGTTTGGCAGCTGTTTCTTCTAAACTTAGTTGATGTTCACCATTATTCAGATATCTGAAAGTATGTTCCCCAGTTGGAAGCTCCCGTGTCCACTTCCATTTTAACAGGTTTACCATTTACTTTCACTGTGACAAATATTGGTTCTGTCTTTCCAACTTTCAGATTAAACAATGAATAAATGTCTGAATTTATTGTTTCAGGATCTTCTACGTTGTAGATTTCATTGGGCTTCTTCTTTTGTTTAAAAGCTGCTTGAATCTTTCCTTGCACTGACTCATATGTCCATTTCTGTGACAAAAATAGCATTCGATTTTTTTAAATTGCCCATCGTTAAAAGACTGCTTGTTTCCACCTCTATTAAAATTATTCTTTGATTTTGCCACTAAGCTTTTTTTTAATTCTTCGGCCAGCAGTGGCTGTTTCCCACTTCTCAGCATTTTCACACCCTTTTCATATTGGGGTTCCCGCCCGATGTGGAGGACAGCGCCATTTTGTGCACCATATATGGCTTTTGAATCTTTTACTGTGCTTTCCATGGCCAGCGCTATCTCTAGTGCCTTTTTGAAATCCAAATTCACTTCGGACAATAATCTCTTCTGAATAGTGTCTTCATTCACACCACACACTAAGCGATCTCTGAGCATATTGTTTAGCGATGTACCAAACTCACTATGTTCCGTTAACTGCTTTAAATTTGCCACATAGCATGCAGCTGTCTCACTTGGGGCTCTATTTCTCAAATTAAACTTGAACCTTTGCACCGTTACTGAGGGTTTTTGGTTGATATTGACCCTTCATGGAGTCCACCAATTCATCAACATTTTTTGAATCTGGGGCACTGGATGCCACCAAACATCGAATCAAGCTGCAGCTTTTATTCCCACATGTACTTAAGAGGATCGCTTGTCTCTTCTCTTCCCCCATAATCTTGTTCATTTGAAAAAAGAACATGAGGCATTCAATGTAATGAGATCAATCATTCATGGCTGGATTGAAAGGATCAATTCTTCCGAATTGCAACATTTTAAGAGGGAATATCTTCATTAATCTAACGGAGCTTTCTACTTGGCGAGGTACAGTGCCGATTTCTTTTCACTTAATTTCTTCTGTTAAACTTGTTTTATCCTCGTCACCAGTTAGTGGTGAGTGGTGGCCGAGTTGGTACTATTGATAGAGTTGATTAGCAGGCACTTCTTGGGTGGAAACTTAAAGTTTATTTACAAGGAACTCAGCAGCAAGTATATGTGTGCTTTCAACTTAAACTCTAACTGTACACTACTAACCACTAAGGTAGCCCGCACTACTCTCCTATTGGGTACTAAAGATCATGTGATCTTCCTTAACAAGTATTATTCTTAAAGGTATATTACACACTAAATAAAACCATAATTACTACGTTTCCCCCACCCCGCCAAAAACACACCTGTTGGGGAGCTGTAAAATCCTGCCCAATGCCTTAATTGTAAACATATACATTTTGTATTAGAGAATAAAAATCAAGTGGACTGTTAAGAACATAACAAAATGAAATAGATTTTGGCCTGAATTTCATGCATGGCCTGTGCGCCAAGTTGGCGGGAGTGGAAGCAGATGTGGTATCTGCTCCCGGCCACAGTCGCGATTTCACACTGGATGGCTCGTTACGGTCTGCCCAGTGTGAAACGTGTTTTCTCAATGGTCGGGAAGGGCTGGGCCTGGGGTGGGGGGTGGGATGGGGGGGGATGGGTGGTGGTGGGAGCCGGTTGGGCACTGGGTCCAAGGCGACCTGGCAGGTGGTTTAAAACCAGCAGAAGCAGCTGCCAGGGGAGAATCTTTGGAGTCTGTCCAGAAAACCATTTCATTTGAACAATGGCCTCACCACCGGCTGGAGACATCAGCGGGAGGGCAAGTCAGGTGGGCACTCGGCCCCCTGTTTCTCGGACGAGTGTCTCACGGACCTTGTGGAGCAAGTCGGTATCAGGCGGGACACCCTAGTACCCGGAGATGGCAGGACGGGGACCACTGCACCTGACCAGAAAAGCCTGGGAGGAGGTGGCAGCTGAGGTGAGTGGCCACGACATTGTGCAGCGCACATGGGTGCAGTGCTGCAAAAGATTCAACGATCTGCTGTGCTCAGCAAGGGGAGTACCAAGTTGGCATGCATCAGTGTGGAGAAGTGTTAAGGGCTGGCTGAACCCTGTGGAGATCAGGGGTGTGAGAGTCTGAGTGCCAACTGTCACTGACATTGGCGCCATGCCTCTCTGTTGTGGAGGAGTCCATGCGGAGCATGAGCACTATGTTGACCCTCATTGCTGAATGCACTGCCTCCTCCAGTGAGAGAGTGGTGACTCTCATGGACAGCCAACTCCAGGGACAGAACCACGGGTTCCTGGGGATGTGCTCGGACCTGCAAGCCCTCTTACACAGGCACTAACCTCAGGTGGTCAGTGCCAGTGTGGGAGATGGATGAGGCACCCAGTATCCCAGCTAGGTGCCCATCCATCAATGGCGAGCAGGGAGGTCCAGAGCAACCTCAGGTTGGCGCATGAGCTGCCTGTCATCTCTGTGGGCTCCTCTCAGGGCGTTCTGGATGATGGCAGTAGCTTCTCCGTCCCACTACCAATGACTGTGGCACCTGGTGAGGCTGTGATGACTGGGGAGATGCCAGCTGTGGCACTGGCCGCTCCCTCCCAGGTGGGGCCAGCACAGGCTTCACTGGCCAGAGGACAACCGGCAAGGTCATCAAGGCCAACAAGACAGCGGAGTCAGCAGGCTGCCTCCAGTGCAAGTGCCAGTGAGGTGGTCGGGTGGGCACCAAGACACAGCACTCACAAACATAAGTTTAAGGCACCATGAGAACAAGAGGGACTGTTCACGGGTGATCTTCTGTTCTGCTATGTTTTGTTAATATGTTTACTGGTGTGACCATTAACACCATATATTGTTATGTTCATTTGATTTGAGTGCCAACATGGTATGAGTTTTGCTTTTGCCTTAATGGCCTGAGTATGCTTCACTTGTTTTGTAGGTGCAGGGTACGCCAGTATGTAATGCTGGACATGAGTGGCTCTAACCTTTATTGCACAGACACTGAGTGGACTTTGGGTTCAAAGGAAAGGGTCATTTCAGACGCCTGGGATGGAGGTGGCAGCCCTGGCGTGAGTTGGAAGCAATGCCTTGGCAGCTTGGCTGAAGGAGCATTGGACCTAGGCGTCTCTGGTGTACCTGCCTTCCTGAAGGATCCAGAGGCCTGCCTCCACATTCTCGCTGTGCTCCTCACCAGGCTCCCCTTCTGACTCACCACCTGTGGCTTGTGGAGCTGTCTCTTCCTCCTTGCCAGAGCCAGATTGTGGAGAGCGCAGCATGCAACCACTATCACTGACACCCACTCTGGAGAGTATTGGAATGCACCCCCTGAAGGGCCCAGGCATCAGAAGCGCACCTTCAGAAGACCTATGGCCCTCTATTTCACTGCCATTGTGGAGGCATAACTCCTATTATAATGCTGCTCTGCCTCTGTTCTTGGGTGGCGGAGAGGTGTCATAAGCCACCTTTTCAATGGATAGCCCTTGTCACCCAGCAGCCATCCATCCAGTCGGGCTGGAGCACTGAATAGCCTCGGCATCTGGGAGTGTCTCAGGATGTAAGCGTCATGGGAGCTGCCAGGGTACCTTGCACAGACTTGCAGAATCTGCGTCCTGTGGTCACACACTATCTGGACGTTCATCGAGTGGAAACCCTTCCTGTTGACAAAGGCTCCCAGCTGAACCACTGATGCCTTGATGGCCACATGTCTGCAGTCGATTGCACCCTGGATGTGGGGGAATCCAGCAATCGCTGCAAACCCTCTGGATCGCTCAGCCTGGCTGGCCTCGTCCAGCCTTAACCTGAAAAGTGTGAGGTGATACACTTTGGAAGGAGTAATTTGACAAGGAAGTATTCAATGAACGGCATGACACTAGGAAGTTCTGAGGAACAAAGGGACCTTGGCGTGTGTGTCCATAGATCTCTGAAGGTGGAGGGGCATGTTAGTGGGGTGGTGAAAAAGGCCTATGGGACACTTGCCTTTATCAATCGAGGCATAGATTATAAAAGTAGGGAGATCATGTTGGAGTTGTATAGAACCTTGGTGAGGCCACAGCTGGAGTACTGTGTGAAGTTCTGGTCGCCACATTATAGGAAGGATGTGATTGCACTGGAGGGGGTGCAGAGGAGATTCACCAGGATGTTGCCTGGGATGAAACATTTAAGTTATGGAGAGAGGTTGGATAGACTTGGGTTGTTTTCGCTGGAGCAGAGAAGACTGAGAGGCGACCTGATCGAGGTATACAAGATTATGAGGGGCATGGACAGGGTGGATGGGGAGCAGCTGTTCCCCTTAGTTGAAGGGTCAGTCACGAGGGGACATAAGTACAAGGTGAGGGGCAGGAGGTTTAGGGGGGTGATGTGAGGAAAAACTTTTTTACCCAAGGGATGGTGACGGTCTGGAATGCACTGCCTGGGAGGGTGGTGGAGGCGGGTTGCCTCATATCCTTTAAAAAGTACCTGGATGAGCACTTGGCACATCATAACATTCAAGGCTATGGGCCAATGCTGGTAAATGGGGTTAGGTAGGTAGGTCAGGTGTTTCTCACCTGTCAGTGCAGACTCGATGGGCCGAAGGGCCTCTTCTGCACTGTGTGATTCTGTGATTTTGTACGGAAATTAATAAATGTCATTACCCACCTGAACGGAGCTTCTGTCACCAACTTGACATAACTGTGGACAGCTGATTGGGACACTCCACACAGATCCGCCACTGACCCCGGCAAGAACCAGAGGCATAGAAGTTGAGGGCCACTGTGACCTTCAAAGCCACTGGCATGGGATGTCCACCCACACAATTTAAGGTGATCTCAGCTGCATTGCTGCCTGTAAACCCTGGCAGCAGGATAGTAGCCCCTTCTGCGGCCCCTTCCGCCCTGGACTTCCTGCTGGCCCTGTGCCCCTTGTGCCTGCGCCTCTCCTCCCACAGGTCGCTCCCCTGGAAGCTGCATTGGGATACCTGGCCTCCTCTCCCTTCTGCCTCTCTCTTCCTCCTCAGAGGAAGTGCCACCAGTTTAGACCACAATCCCCATTACCAAGGTAACAGAAGGCTGTCTGGTGCCTGGAAGGGTCCACATGGTCAAAATCCTCCAGGGGCCTTGGAGACACCAATGAGTCCTGGAATGAAGCCTAGAAATGCTAAGACTTAAGCTCTGAATAGAGATGCAGTTGTCAAGTTCAAATAGGCAACCAACAACTAACTATCTCCTAAACTCCTCAGTACTCACAATGGCAATGTGGCAGACCCTTTTTATTCTGCCCTTGGATGAGGTTTCGTTAAAAGTGGACTGCCTGCCTGTCTGTTTTGTCCGTGCGACTAGCGTAAAATCGCGCAGGCAACATAAAATCAGGATCAATTGCCTTTTTAATGGCCTTAAGTGGCCCTCTAATTGTTGGTGGGTACAGCTCCGACACTCCGCGGTTGCCCGCCAACCTGAAGATTGCTCGCGTGCGGGATGACGTTGCGCTATTTCACATCCATTCAGGTCAGGCGTGCGCCTGCCCTCAAGATGTAAAATTCTGGCCATGGAATTCAATAACAGGAAATATAATCAATTAAACATCCATGTAATTCTGATTTAGAATAGCTACATAATTCAATTTCAAAAAGTTGGAAATGTAGAGATGCTAAAATACTGATTCATTTTCCCCAAACTCAAAACAAAACTGCCATTACTTTTAGGGAAGTACGAATATTTAAACAAAAAAAAAAGCACGAGTAAGAATATCACCAAGACAGACTTTTCTGTTGAGCTTCCCTTCGGAGATTCCCACTCTCTTTTTATGAACGAATTTGCGTGAAATTAGTCTTTGTCAGTTATGTGGTTTAATACAATTCTGATGCTACTGATGGCCCATTTTGCCTCCAGTATGTCCAGGTCAGCACTACCACATCTGTTCTGAATCTATCCCACTTAGCACAGTGTTCGTGGGTGTGACAGGACATACCCAGAGATGGTGATGGACAAATCTGACAGCTGAGCTTTAAGGTATGATTCGGTGAGTAAGGCTACATCCAGCTGCTGCCTGGCTCATCTGTGGGAAGCTTTCCCGGTTTTGGTACAAGTTCTCAAATATTTGTGAGGGGGACTTTGCAGGGTTGCTTGGACTCAGTGTGCCTTTGTTGTGCTCAGTGTTTAGATTGATGTTGGGTAGTTCGCCTGGTATTATTTTTACTAGCCTTTTTTTTATAGCAGCTTGACATAACTGAATGGCTTGCTAGGCCATTTCAGAGGGTGGTTAAGAATCAATTTGATTGATATGAGTCACATGTAGACCAGACCAGGTAAGGGCAGCAGATTTTCTTCCCTAAAGGATATCAGTAAACTATCTAGCTTTTTATGACATTCTGGTTGTTTCATGTTAACTATTACTGATACCTGCTTTTTAAAAAATTGTTTTATTTCATTAACTGTATTTAAATCCACAGCTTGAAATGAGACTTGAACTCCTGTCTTTGGATCATTAGCCCAGGCCGCTGAATTACTAGTCCAGTAACATGACTAGTATTCTAGTGTATCCATGGCGGACCTCCACAGAAGCAATGTAAAAAGGGGAGGAATACAGAAGAGAACCAAGTACAGTGTTTTAGCATTGATGAAGGATATCATCACGCCACAACAATCCTTGTATGTGTCCATAGACCCAGATGATCTCATGAGGGTAGGAACACACCATTATGCCTTTACAGACTTTGATTCGCAAAGGAAATCCTAGAAACCCTGTGCAAATCTCAACACACATACCTGCTACTTAGATCAATTTCCCAAACAGCTCTGTTAGTGACTGTCACAGTGGAAAACCTTCATACATTGGCTCATGAACAGAAAATGAATAGCTTGTGGGAGGTAGGGTTGGATGTTGTGTAGACTGAAGAAGCTGAAACTCAACATCACACATCTTGAGCACCTTAATTTGCAGGAAGCTAATGTCCCAGCTCCTGCCAACATTTTCTGTGAAATTATTCACCACTATCTCCCCAATTTCAGGCAGGTTCATAGCAGTGGATGCCTCCTCCCTGCTAGTGTCTAATTCCAGAGAAAATCAACTATTGTTACATAACCAGTGAAGAAACTAAGCTTTTATAAAGGAAGATCATTTTACTTGTTCCAAGAGCCCAAGAGAGGAAATCTTTCCTCGTAGTGTTTAAGACTGCAGTCAGAGTCTAGGGTGCAGTCAGGTTTAGTGATGATTGTAATAAATAGTTTCAACAAAATCACACTCAGGATGTTAACAAGCCTGCATAGTGAGAAAAAAGCTCTGTCCAATTATTCCATCAGGGAACCTCATTCCAAGTAATATTGTTTGTAACTGTTTATAAATGTATTAGCAATAGCACACAGAGGAAAATATCAGGGTTAAGCTGAGAATAGCTAAAGGTTCAAAGCACAAAAACTCTGTGGTATTCCATTTCGAACAATATGGTGCTCGTGGCCATAGCTAACTTTGAGTTACAACTTGCAGAGAATTCTCTATGAATCAATATTTATGGCTTCCCCTTAAGTTAACCCTAAATCCAGCTAGTTCCTTTCTCTATCATGCTTTTAAACCTAACTCTCTCTCACCCTCTCTTTTCTGCTACCATTATTTTTTTCCATAACTTCATACCTTTGTTAAGTCTTCATTTTCACCTTTTTGATCTTAGCTGAATTGTTTCCACAGCCTCTAACAGCTAATCTGTATAAACAATGTCTTATTTCCAGACCTTTATGACATCATTATGGTTTGTGTTAATGACTCCATAGAAACTCCCAACTCTTCAGCTACACCCCACCAGGCAGCAACAATCTTTCAGTACCTCACTTGAGATAGCACTGGATGGCTCTTTGAGCAAAGGTGGTGCCTGATATTGTTCACTTTCAACATACAAATTTGCAGTTTTCATGCAGAGTCAATGGAGTCAGATCTGGCACTAAATCTGGTTTATTTTCTCCTCACATAGGAGCACTTCGTGCAATTAAGGCTTAAGTTCCACAACACCAAAATCCTGGAAAATGATGCAGGTATGAGGGAGGGAACAAGTTAATTTTAAAATCATAGCCAAGGAAAGAGAATAGGGATAATTGGAATATAAGGGATCAGCACTTAGGGCAACATCTCTCTACTGATAGAGAATGCTCTGTGCAGCTGCACAGAGTTACACTCCATTTTTTATTTATGTATTCTTGACATGTTGATGATACTGTCAAGGCTGCATTTAGTGCCTATCTGTAGTTGCTTTAAGATGATGATGGGCCTTTCGCCTTGAGCTGTTGCAGTCATTGCGCTGATAGTGCCGCCCATGGTCTTAAGTGAGGAATTCTAAGATATTGATCCAGCGTTATGACACAGCAGTTGATAAAGGCTGAGTTATTTAAAATCCCAGAGGGAAATTTTAAGCAATTGTCATAACCTATATTTTCAATTGGTATGTTTTGAGTTGCAGCTCTAAATTCAGGAATAAGACCACCAGTTCTCGAGAGGTTTTTATATTAAACTAAATGAAACATTTATTATTTTACAGCAAATTAAACATATACACATGGCTACAAATTACTACTATCATATCTTTTAACAAATTCCCAAATTAACCTCCACTAAGGCAACAATAACCAATAGTCTTAACCAGACACCAGGCAAAGCATTTTCACCTTATGAATTCAAAATGAGGTACCTTTCGATTTGGTTCCTTTGCAGACAGTTTTAGGCTTACAGTTGCTTTGATGTTACATGCCTCTGCCTTTCACACACAAACACCTCTCAGGTTATAACCAGCACTTCTGTGATTCTATGATTCTCTTTGAATGTAAACTTTCATTGTATCACCAGGCCCTTTAAACTCCTTTCATAGTACCAATTTTATTAGTAATATAAACATTGCTTTGTGTCCCCTAGCTAGGTGCAAAACTTCACTCCCCCTCTTGAATGCTCTATTCAACAAAATGCAAATGTACCTCTACCTCTGTTTACATCTCAAAACTACTATACATCAAAGCACCCAGACTAACTGGCTTTAATCCAATTAAGACACACAAAGACACATTCACAGACTGAACCTCTATTTTAAAAAAATTCCAATAACATTCTATACATTAATAGGTTCATGACACCCAGCAATGTGATAACACTATGGCCTGGCTTTTTGCCAAGTTGGGATGACTCAAGAGCCTGGGATTCTCAACCCCATTCCCAGGCTGTGTGATTTTGAGGAGTTCCTTTTAAGGGTGCAGACTGGTTCTGGTCGTGTGCCTGTACTATGCACTTGTGACCTGGCCAGCTCCAGCACTGGGATAGGCATGTCCTAGTCCTCCGCAATTATCATGGAGTGGGCCAGGTTTTTAAAGAATCGTAGTTCATGGCACCTCAGAGGAGTCATGAACCGTAGCTTGAAGGGACCTTTTAAAAGGTGAGTTCAAAAAGTCCTCCTCATACTCCCATGCCAAGCTATGCCCTCCCACCTACCCTTCATGGCCCCTCATTCCCCATGCCAATCTATGTCCCCCACCCACTCCCAATGGCCCTCATGCCCCCTATGTCAAGCTATGGCACTTCCATGCCCATTCACTTACCAAACACTGTTTGAGAACCAATGAGCCCTATGGTGACAGTAGGATGTGTAAAAAATAAGCTTGTAAAAAGTATTAATTCGTTACTTTCCACTGTGTTAAAAACAAGGCCCTCCACTACTGACCAATGAAATTGTCAATCAGCCAGGTGCTTTAAGGTTAGCAACAGAAACTGCAGACACCCGAAACCTCTTTAACCTTGTGTAAATAAACATCGTGAAAGAAGGCTTTAAATTCCTGGAACATTGGGACCAATTTTGGGGAGATCAGACCTGTACAAACTGATGGATTGTACTTCACTGGGCCAGAACCAATATCTTGGCAGGGTGGTTTACTAGTGCTGTTGAGGAGGGGTTAAACTGGTTTGGCGGGGGATGGGAATCTGAGGCTAGATTTATAAGAAAGAGAAGCTAAGCTGGGTGGGGGTAGGGGGCAGAAAATTAGTAAGTAAGTCTGGAAGATATCAGTAAATAAGGTCCATGTAAAGAATAGTGGTAACATTTATAATTAAAGGCTCTTTATCTGAATGCATGAAGTATTCAATTAAGATAGATGAATTGGTGGCACAAATAAAGATAAATGGGTTTGATATAATCACCATTACAGAGACAAGGTGACTAAGATTGGAAAATAAATGTTCCAGATATACAACACTTCAAAAAGACAGACAGAATGGAAAAGGAGGAGGAGTCACCCTGATAATAAAGGATGACATAAGGACAGTATTAAGAAAGAATTCTGACTCAGAAGATCAGGAAATAGAAACAGTATGGCTGAAGATTAGAAATAACAAGTGCCTTGTAGATGGTGGACATGCTTTGGGGAGTCAGGAGGTGAGTTACTTGCTGCAGGGTTCCTAGTTTCTGACCTGCTCTTGTAGCCACAGTATTTATATGGCTAGTCCAGTTCAGTTTCTGGTCAATGGTAACCCCCAGGATGTTGTTTGTGGGGGATTCAGTGATAGTAATGCCATTAAATGTCAAGGGGCGATTTTTAGATTCTCTCTTGTTGGAGATGGTCATTGCCTGACACTTGTGTGGCGCAAATGTTACTTGCTACTTGTCAGCCCAAAACTCGATATTGTCCAGGCCTTGCTGCATTTGGACATGGACTGCTTCAGTATCTGAGCAGTCACTAATGGTGCTGAACATAGTGTAATCAGCAGCGAACATCCCCACTTCTGACATTATGATGGATGGAAGGTCATTGATGAAGCAGCTGAAGATGGTTGGGCCTAGGACACTACACTGAAGAACTCCTGCAGTGATGTCCTGGAACTGAGATGATTGACCTCCTACAACCACAACCATCTTCCTTTGTGCTAGGTATGACTCCAATTAGTGGAGAGTTTTCCTCCTGCTTCCCATTGACTCCAGCTTTGCTAGGGCTCCTTGATGCCACACTCGGTCAAATGCTGCCTTGATGTCAAGGGCAGTCACTCTCGCCTCATCCAGAATAATTGGAGCTTGTAATAAAGGCAATGCAATAATCATGAAGGACATTAACCTCATATAAACTGGACCAATCAAATTGTCAAAGACAGATTGGGAAATGAGTTTTAGAATGCTTTAATGACAGCTTTCAAGAAAAAAATACCTTGTGAAACCAACTGGGGACAAAGAAAAATATCGTGGATGCTCGAAATCTGGAATTAAAAACAGAAAATGCTGGAAATATTTAGCAGGTCCAACAGCACCTGTGGAGAGAGAAACAGAGTTAACATTGCAAAGGCTGTTGACTTTTCATCAATTCTGATGGAGTAAGCAGAGAGGGACATTTTCATGTTGACAGGCTGTAACGCTGTAACTAGTAGTTACATGGATTTCACTCCCCTGCTGGCAGGTCTGAAGTGGGGGGTGGGGCATGTAAAATCCAGTGGGTGGCCCTCCTATCATCAACGCATCCACTCCCAACCTATCTGAAATTTTAGGGGTGGGCGGGAGAGTTGTCACGCAGACCACCCACCCTTGGGCCTACTGAGGCCCTCAAGTGGCCAATTAACGGCCACAGAGATGCTGAGGATCTCTGAATACAGGTCAGTAATCCATGCCTCTAGGAGGGAAATTCTTGGCTCATCATCCCTCTGAACATGTGCTCAAGTGAAATGAACTGCTGATTAGAGAGTTGCATGTCTCCTTGCCACATATGTCAGTGTCCTGTTGCCTGGACCTCCGATGGTGCCACCTTCATTGAGTGGCACCTCTCAAGTCCAGAAGGCTCTAAAGTGCCCAGTTGAAAGCTTAAGCACTGTTCCTCCAGCTTACATTGAGCTCCACTGGAAAACTGCACCAGACCATGGACAGAAAGGTCACAGTGAAAGCAGAGTGAAGCACTAAAATAACTGGCGACTAGAAGCTCGGGGCCATGCTTGGAGACTGAACGGAGGTATTCAGCAAAGCAGGTACCCTTTCTGCATTTGGTTTCCCCACTGTAGAACAGACCACATTATAAGCAGTGAATACAGTAGACTACATTGAACAGGGTACAAGCTAATTGTTGTTTCACCTGGAAGAAGTGTTCATGGTTTTGGACGAAGACCAGATATTAATGAAAACTGGCTTGGCAATGGAAAGCACAAGCTGCTTATAAATGGGAAAAGCTCTGGCTGGGGTGTAACTCTGCCGTGGAAAATAGGTCCCGATTGTGCTATTTGTAAACAATATTAGTGTCAGGGCAAGTAATGTAAACAGCATTCAGAAGGAACTGAATAAGTAAACAAATGGGTTAAGAATGTGTCATGGACAGAGTTTATGTGTTTTATTGCACTCCATGATCAACTTTAGTGCGCTTTCTTACCCTCAGAGTGATTTCTCCCAATTTAAATGATATCCAGCAGCAAGTTTTTGTGAATTTAAAAATAAACAATTCACCAAGGCTCCTTAGACAGCACCTTCCAAACCCATGACCACTACCACCTAGAAGGACAAGGGCAGCAGATAGATGGGAACACCACCACCTGGAAGTTCCCCTCCAAGTCACTCACCATCCTGACTTGGAAATATATCGCCGTTCCATCACTGTCACTGAGTCAAAATCCTGGAACTCCCTTCCTAACAGCACTGTGGGTGTACCTACACCAGATGGACTGCAGTGGTTCAAGAAGGGACCTTCTCAAGAGCAACTAGGGATGGACGATAAATGCTGGCCCAGCCAGCAAAGCCCACATCCTGTGAATGAATTTCAAAAAAAATTTAGAAGCACACACTTGCTCCAGAGGTTTAAACGTAATGTCTTAAAGATACCATCACACAAAAAGATTAGACACAGACGAAGAAAAAAAATATTATTACAATCTGGAATTATTTCAGTCTTTTCCATAACAGGCATAAATAGGTGGGAAAGTAAGTTGCAATGAAGAAATAAGAAACTTACAAATGGATATGGACAGGTTAGGTGAATGGGCCAAAATTTGGCAGATGGAGTTTAACGTGGATAAGTTTGAGGTTATCCATTTTGCTCGGAGGAATAAAAAGGTGGCTTATTATTTAACTGGAGAGAAACTTCAGAATGCTTCAGTGCAGAGGGATCTGGGTGTCCTTGTGCATGCATCGCTGAAAGCTAGTATGCAGGTACAGCAGGTAGTAAGGGTGGCAAATGGAATTTTGGCATTTATTGCTAAAGGAATAGGGTATAAAAATAGGGAAGTGTTGTTGCAACTGTACAAGGCATTGATGAGACCACACCTGGAGTACTCCGCACAGCTTTGGTCCCCTTACTTGAGGAAGGATGTAGTTGCATTGGAGGATGTTCAGAGGAGGTTCACTAGATTGATTCCAGAGATGCGGGGCTTGTCTTATGAGGAGAGATTGAGCATTAATTGAGCCTAAAGGCTTATACTCACTAGAGTTTAGAAGGATGAGAGAAGATCTAATTGAGGTATATAAGATGCTAAAGGAAATAGACAAAGTAGACATGGAGCGGATGTTTCCCCTTGTGGGGCATTCTAGAACAAGAGGCCATAGTTTTAGGCTAAGGGGTGATAGATTTAAATCAGAGATAAGGAGGAATTACTTTTCTCAAAGGGTCATGAATTTGTGGAATTCACTACCTCAGAGTGCAGTGGATGCTGGGATGCTGAATAAAGTTAAGGAGGACATAGACAGATTTTTAATTAGTGACGGGTTGAAAGGTTATGGGGAGAGGGCGGGAAATTGGAGTTGAGGCCAAAATGAGATCAGCCATGATCATATTGAATAGCGGGGCAGGCTTGAGGGGCTGAATTGCCTACTCCTGCTCCTAGTTCTTATGTTCTAGGCCTGTAGTTTCTTGGATGAATTGATGCTTTAGCTGGAGTGGAGGTTTTGTAAAAGCAAGGATTCCCAGCAACCTGCAAAGCTTCTTGCAGAAACATAGAAACAGAGAACTAGGAGCAGGAGTGGGCCATTCGGCCCTTCAAGTCTGCTCCGCCATTCAATATGATCATGGCTGAGCATCTATTTCAACGCCATGTTCCCACTTTCTCTCCAAACCCCTTGATGCATCTAATATCCAAAAAATTATCAATTTCTTTCTTGAATATACTCAGTGACCCTGCCTCCACAGTCTTCTGTGGTAGAAAATTCCACAGGTTGAACACCCTCTGAGTGAAGAAATCTTTTCTCAACACAGCCCTAAATGGCCTGCTCCATATCCTGAGACTGTGGCCCCTGGTTCTAGACTCCCCAACCAGGGAAAACATCCTCCCTACATCTAGTCTGTCTAGCCCTGTTAGAATTTTATACATTTCAATCAGATCCCCTGTCATTCTTCTAAACTCTAGTGAATACAGGCCCAGTCGAACCAATCCCGCCTCATACGACAGTCCAGCCATCATCGGTATCAGCCTAGTGAACCTTCACTGCACTTCCTCTATGGCAAGTATATCCTTTCTTAGTTAGGGAGACCAAAACTGCATGCAATACTCCAGGTGAGGTTTCACCAAGGCCTTGTATGACTGCAGCAAGACATCCTTACTTCTGAACTCAAACCCTCTTGCAATGAAGGCCAGTATACCATTTGCCTTCCTAATTGCTTGCTGCATCTACCTATTTACTTTCATTGACTGGTGTATAAGGAAACCTAGATCTCTTTGTACATCCACATTTCCCAATATATCACCATTTAAATAATACTCCGCCTTTCTGTTCTTCACACCGAAGCATATAACTTCACATTTAACCACATTATACTGCATCTGCATGTGTTTGCCCACACATACAACTTGTACGTGTTGATCTGTGCAAGTGGCCTCAAGATGGTAAGTGCTGAGGAGCAGAATTTTTCCACGGAATATTAGGTACAGTTCGCCCATTGTCTTTGGGGAGCGGGGCACATTGGTTTATTCATTCGGATAAGTGGGGATAAGAAAGGAACAAGAAACAAATTGTGAGGGAGAGGTTAGCTCAATCTAGGCTTTCCATTTAAAATACCATTACTCACTCAGCTTGGCTGTTCCCCCTAATATAGCCTTCATCTCACCAAGCCTCCTTCAACATCACCTTCCAAGCCTGCAACCTCTACCACCTAGAACGGCAGGGGTGGCAGATTCATGGGAACATCCCCACCTCCAAGTTCCCTTCCAAGCTACACACCATCGTGACTTGGAACGGTATCACTGGAGTGCTGCTTTGGGCTGCAGTAGAGTGCTTTAGTTGGAGTTTGGTGACGAAGGGAATTTAAGTGTTGATTTCTATCTAAAGTCTAGTCTTTCTTTAATTTAGTAATTAACTAAAAGTTGCTGTTTGGGTTGGAAGAAGGTGAGTTTTAGGCCAGCTTTAAAACAGGGTTTTTACAGGCTCTGCTTGCAGATACAACAAGTTAATTAGATAACTGGCTTAAACAGGTTTTCAGAGGCTAGATTCAGAGAGTACAAAAACAGGCCATCTTACAGTGCTGACTTTGCCTGCACTGGAGTGCTGTTTTGGGCTGCAGTAGAGTGCTTAAGTTGGAGTTTGGTGACTGAGGGAGTTTGGTGAGGAGGGAACGAGGTGATCCTTTGAGTACCGTGGGTACGGTCAGGTAAGTATTTACTACTTTTATTGCTTATAGCTTTTAAGGTCTTATTTTGTGGTTCATCGTTTGTAAAGGTGATATTCTGTAACAACGAAGAGCAGGGAAGAAGGGCCCTAGAGTAATTGATATTATTTGATATTAAGTATCTTCCAAAAGGTTTAATTTAATTTAAAGGGGTAAGTCATGGCAGGAGAGCTCAAAGCCATGGTGTGCTCCTCCTGCTCTTTGTGGGAAGCCGGGAACATTTCCAGTGCCCATGGCCAGCATGTGTGTGGGAAGGGTCTCCAGCTGCAGCTCCTGGAAGCCCGGGTTTCAGAGCTGGAGCGGCAGCTGGGGACACCGTGGAGCATCTGTGAGGCGGAGAGAATCGTGGATAGCACATATAGAGAGGTGGTCACACCGTAGGCTAAGAGTCCACAGGCAGGAAGGTAATGGGTGACCACCAGGCAGAGCAAGAGGACTAGGCAGGCAGTGCAGGAATCTCCTGTGGCTATTCCCCTACAAAACAGATATACCGCTTTGGATACTGGTGAGGGGAATGGCCTCTCAGGGGAAAGCAGCAACAGCCAAATTCGTTGCACCCTGGTTGGCTCAGCTGCACAGGGGAAGAATAGAAAGTGTGGGAATGAAATAGTTAAAGTGGATTCAATTGTAAGGGGAATAGATAGACGTTTCTGTGGCTGCAAACAAGACTCCAGGATGGTATGTTGCCTCCCTGGTGCTAGGGTCAAGGATGTCTCAGAGCAGCTACAGGACATTCTGAAGGGGGAGGGTGAACAGTCAGTGGTCGTGGTACACATTGGCACAGACGACATAGGTAAAAAAAAGGGATGAGGTCCTAAAAGCAGGATATAGGGAGTTAGGAAGTAAGTTGAAAAGTAGGACCTCAAAGGTAACGATCTCAGGATTACTACCAGTGCCACATGTCAGTCAGAGTAGAAATAGCAGGATATATCGGATGAATATGTGGCTGAAGAGATGGTGTGAGGGGGAGGGTTTCAGATTCCTGGGGCATTGGGACTGGTTCTGGGGGAGATGGGAACAGTACAAACTGGACGGGTTACACCTGGGCAGGACCGGGACTGATGTCCGAGGGGGAACATTTGCTAGAGTAGTTGGGGAGGGTTTAAACTAAAATGGCAGGGGGATGGGAACCTATGCAAGGAGTCAGAGGAAGGGGAATCAAGGCCAGAACAAAACACAGAAAGGGGAATAAGAAAAGTGATAGGCAGAGAAATCAAGGGCAAAAATCAAACAGGGCCTTAGTGAAAAATAGTGGGAACAGGACAAGTAATGTTGAAAAGACAAGCCTTAAGGCTTTGTGCCTTAATGCGAGGAGCATTCACAATAAAGTGGATGAATTAACTGCACAAATAGATGTAAACAGGTATGATATACTCGGGGTTACGGAGACATGGCTGCAGGGTGACCAGGGATGGGAACTGAACATCCAGGGTTATTCAGTATTTAGGAAGGACAGGCAAAAAGGAAAAGGCAGTGGAGTTGCATTGCTGGTTAAAGAGGAAATTGACCCAATAGTGAGGAAAGTTATTAGCTCTGACGATGTGGAATCTGTATGGGTGGAGCTGAGAAACACTAAGGGGCAAAAACGTTAGTGGGGGTTGTATATAGACCCCCAAATTGTAGTGGTGACATTGGGATTGGCATTAAACAGGAAATTAGAGATGCATGCAATAAAGGAACATCTGTAATTATGGGTGACTTTAATCTGCATATAGATTGGGCAAATCAAATTAGTAACGATACTGTAGAGGAGGAATTCCTGGAGTGTATACGGGATAGTTTTCTGGACCAATACATTGAGGTACCAACTGGAGAACAGGTCATCCTAGACTGGGTATTGTGTAATCACAAAATCACACAGTGCAGAAGAGGCCCTTCAGCCCATCGAGTCTGCACCGACACATGAGAAACACCTGACCTACCTACCTAATCCCATTTACAAGCACTTGGCCCATAGCCTTGAATGTTATGACATGCCAAATGCTCATCCAGGTACTTTTTAAAGGATGTGAGGCAACCCGCCTCCGCTACACTCCCAGGCAGAGCATTCCAGCCCGTCACCACCCTCTAGGTAAAAAAGTTTTTCCTCACATCCCCCTTATACCTCCTGCCCCTCACCTTGAACTTATGTCCCCTGGTGACTGATCCTTCAACTAAGGGGAACAACTGCTCCCTATCCACCCTGTCCATGCCCCTCATAATCATGTACACCTCGATCAGGTCGCCTCTCAGTCTTCTCTGCTCCAACGAAAACAACCCAAGTCTATCCAACCTCTCCTCATAAATTAAATGTTTCATCCCAAGCAACATCCTGGTGAATCTCCTCTGCACCCCCTCCAGTGCAATCACATCCTTCCTATAATGTGGTGACCAGAACTGCACACAGTACTCCAGCTGTGGCCTCACCAAGGTTCAATGCAACTCTGACATGACCTCCCTACTTATGTAATCTATGCCTCGATTGATATAGGCAAGTGTCCCATTTGTCTTTTTCACCAACCCACTAACATGCCCCTCCACCTTCAGAGATCTATGGACACACATGCCATGGTCCCTTTGTTCCTCAGAACTTCCTAGTGTCATGCTGTTCATTGAATGCTTCCTTGTCAAATTACTCCTTCCAAAGTGTATCATCTCACACTTTTCAAGGTTAAGTTCCATCTGCCACTTATCTGCCCATTTGACCATCCCATCTATATTAGCCCAAGACACTCAATCTCACTGTTAACCACCCGGCCAATCTTTGTGTCATCCGCAAACTTACTAATCCTAACCCAACATAGTCATCTACGTCGTTTATGTAAATGACGAATAATAGGGGACCAAGCACAGATCCCTGTGGTACGCCACTGGACACTGGCTTCCAATCACTAAAGCATCCTTCTGTCATCACCCTCTGTCTCCTACAACTAAGCCAATTTTGAATCCATCTTATCAAATTACCCTGTATCCCATGTGCATTTGCCTTCTTTATAAGTCTCCCATGTGGGACCTTGTCAAAGACTTTGCTGAAATCCATATGAACTACATCAGCTGCACTACCCTCATCTACACACCTGGTCACCTCCTCAAAAAATTCAATCAAATTTGTTAAGCATGACCTCCCTCTGACAAAGCCATGCTGACTATCCCTGATCAAACCTTGCCTCTCCAAGTGGAGATAGATTCTCTCCTTCAGAATTTTCTCCAATAGTTTCACTACCACTGACATGAGACTCACTGGTCTGTAGTTCACTGGCTTATCTCTACAACCCTTCTTAAATAGCAGAACCACATTAGCTGTTCTCCAGTCCTCTGGCACCACCCCCGTGGCCAGAGAGGAATTAAAAATTTGGGTCAGAGCTCCTGCGATCTCCTCCCTTGCCTCCCTCAGCAGCATGGGACACAAACCATCCGGAACTGGAGATTTGTCCACTTTTAAGCCTGCCAACACTTTCAATACCTTGTCACTCCCTATATCAATTTGCTCAAGAAGCTTGCAGTCTCTCTTCCAGGTGTGATCTCACCAAGGCCCTGTAATTTTCCTGATCCTCGTTACTACAGAATATACAAACTATAAACCACAAAAAGACCTTAAACTATAAGCGATAAAAGTAGTAAATATTTACCTGACATTACCTATTACTTACCATTTATTCCTCCCCTTGTAGCCTCTACTGCTGCAGCAGGGCAAGACCACTCTCTGAAGATTTAAGAAGTTGGATAGCAAAGAAAAAATGCAAAAAGCACCTCTTCCTCTCTGCACCGAATTCCCACTGTGCACCAAATTGCCAATACCCACACTCAATCTGGCTGTGTCTCACTCAGGATGAGGTCTCTCTCCTGCTCGTGTGCAAGCACACAGATGAGAAAGGAATAATTGGCAATCTAGTTGTGCGAGGCCTCATCCTTGGGGATGAGCGACCATACTATGATATAATTCTTCATCAAAATGGAGAGTGACATAGTTGATTCTGAGACTAAGGTCCTGAATCTTAAAAAAGGAAACTATGTTGGTACGAGGCGCAAGATGGCTATGATGGGTTGGGAAACGTTATTTAAAGGGATGACAGTGGATAGGCAATGGCAAACATTCAAAGAGCGCATGGGTGAACTGCAACAATTCTTTATTCCTGTCTGGCGCAAAAGTAAAACAGGAAATGTGGCCAAACCATGGCTTACAACGGAAATTAGAGATAGTATTAGATCCAAGGAAGAGGCATACAAATTGGCTAAACAAAAAACAAGACCTGAGGATTGGGAGCAGTTTAGAATTCAGCAAAGGAGGACCAAGGGATTGATTAAGAAGGGGAAAATAGAGTACGAGAGTAAGCTTGCAGGGAACATAAAAACTGACTGTAAAGATTTCTATAGGTATGTGAAGAGAAAAAGATTGTTGAAAACAAATGTAGGTCACTTACAGTCAGAAACAGGGGAATTTATAATGGGGAACAAAGAAATGGCTGACCAACTAAATACATACTTTGGCTCTGTCTTCACAAAGGAGGACACAAACAACATACCAGAAATGTTGGGGAACACAGGGTTTAGTGAGAGGAAGGAACTGAAAGAAATCAGTATTAGGAGGGAAATGGTGTTGGAGAAATTGATGGGATTGAAGGCCGATAAATCCCCAGGGCCTGATAATCTACATCCCAGAGTACTGAAGGAAGTGGCCCTAGAAATAGTGGATGAATTGGTGGTCGTCTTCCAAGATTTGATAGGCTCTGGAACAGTTCCTACAGATTGGAGGGGAGCTAATGTAACCCCACTATTTAAAAAGGGAGGTAGAGAGAAAACAGAAAAAAGATTTAATAGCTGAGCACTTGGAAAACAGTGGCAGAATCGGATAGAGTCAGCATGGGTTTATGAAAGGGAAATCATGCTTGACAAACCTACTAGAATTTTTTGAGGATGTAACTAGTCGAGTTGATGAGGGAGAGCCAGTGGATGTAGTTTATTTGGACTTTCAGAAGGCTTTCGACAAAGTCCCACATAAGAGATTAGCATGTAAAATTAAAGCGCATGGGATTCGGGGTAGTGTATTGAGATGGATAGGAAACTGGTTGGCAGACAGAAAACAAAGAGTAGGAATAAACGGGTCTTTTTCCGAATGGCAGGCAGTGACTAGTACCACAGGGATCGGTGCTGGGACCCCAGCTATTCACAATATATATTAATGATTTAGATGAGGGAACTAAATGTAATATCTCCAAATTTGCAGATGTCACAAAGCTAGGTGGGAGGGTGAGCTGTGAGGAGGATGCAGAGATGCTTCAGTGTGATTTGGACAAGCTGAGTGAGTGGGCAAATGCATGGCAGATGCAGTATAATGTGAATAAATGGGAGGTTATCCACTTTGGTAGCAAAAACAGAAAGGCAGATTATTATCTGAATGGCTATAAATTGAGAGGGGGGAATGTGAAACGAGACCTGGGTGTCTTCGTACACCAGTCGCTGAAGGTAAGCATGCAGGTGCAGCAGGATTCCAGAGGATTCGAGTACAGGAACAGGGTTGTCTTGCTGCAATTATACAGGGCCTTGGTGAGATCACACCTGGAATATTGTGTGCAGTTTTGGTTTCCTTATCTGAGGAAGGATGTATTTGCTATAGAGGGAGTGCAGCGAAGGTTTACCCGACTGATTCCTGGGATGGCGGGACTGACATATGAGGAGAGATTGAGTTGGTTAGGATTATATTCGCTGGAGTTCAGAAGAATGAGGGGGGACCTCATAGAAACCTATAAAATTCTAACAGGGCTAGACAGGATGGATACAGGAAGGATGTTCCCAATGGTGGGGAGTCCAGAACCAGGGGTCACAGTCTGAGGATACGAGTTAGACCATTTAGGACTGAGATGAGGAGAAATTTCTTCACCCAGAAAGTGGTGAGCCTGTGGAATTCGTTTTGAGGCCAAAACATTGTATGTTTTCAAGAAAGAGTTAGATATAGCTCTTGGGGTGAAAGGGATCAAAGTGTACAGGGAGTAAGCGGGAGCAGGCCATTGAGTTAGATCATCAGATCATAATGAATGGCGGAGCAGGCTCGAAGGGCCGAATGGCCCACTCCTGCTCCTAGTTTCTATGTTTCTATGACTAGGAGTAACTCATCTCAGTTAAGGTTTTTTAAATTATTTTTTCATGGATTGTGGCTTTGCTGGCTAGGCCAGCATTTATTGCCCATCCCTTCTGAAGGTGGTGGTCATCCACCTTCTTAAACCATTGCAGTACATGTGGTGCAGGTACACCAACAGTGCTGATAAGAAGGGAGTGCCCGGATTTTCCAGGACCCATGCTATGGCATGGCAGATGATGTGTGCCAGGTGGATCAAATCCATGAGGGAAACTTGATCCCGCTATCACAATGGTTTTGCAATTTGTATTTACTTTGAGATGCATGCCCTGAATTCAAAAGTAATCAGTCCACCAAAACTTCAGCGGTTTGTTTTAGAAAGTAAATTAACCATTTAGTAACAAAAGAAAAAATTTCAAACATTTATATAAATCTACAAATTACTACTATAGTAACTTCTAAAATCCCTAATTAATCTGGTTTGCAGTTACACTCCCATTCAGGCAACAGCAAAAAAAGATTTTAAACAGATCCAGCAAGTTAAACACAATACCCTGGGCGGTGGAATTCAAAGTGGCTTTTCCCAGCTTTGGTTTCTGTTGACAGCAGCTTAATGTAGTGGAGGCTTTTCACACTTCTGGTAGATCTTACAATGTCTTCTTCCTTTTCCCATATTCTCTCTTTTAATGTGTAAATACCATTGTACATAAGTCTTTGGAACTTTACCTTTCTCATAGTATTTTCACGTTGTCACTATATTGTCAATAAGCCTTGACAACAAAAAAAAACACATTCCTTAACTTGCTGGTCTGGCTATTTGTAAACAGACTGAGATCCCTTTGAAAACCCAACCCCCCTTTCTATCTAAAAATGCAAACTCCCTTTACACCTTACATGCTAAGACCCCAACCATGTTTACTCATTAACATATTAAAGACACATCTTACTTCTTTTGATAACTTCAATCTGCAGTCCGCTTGGCTACAAAATGTAATTAAATTATATATCCAGACAGGTAACACAACCCCACTACTAACCTGCTTTTACAATAAATCACAATAATATTGTGAGAATTATTATACTTTCGTGACATCCAGCAACAGTGAAGGAACGGTGATATATTTTCCAAGTCAGGAGGGTGTGTGGCTTGGAGGGGAACTTCCAGGTGGTGGCGGTGTTCCCATCTATCTGCTGCCCTTGTCCTTTTAGGTGGTGGAGGTCACAGGTTTGGAAAGTGCTGTCAAAGCAGCCTTGATGAGTTAAGGTGATGTCCTAAGACCTTGCAAGGAGTTGAGTGCTGCTGCTGAGAAGAACAAACCCTTATTTGCAAACATCACAGAGCACTACACAGTGTCACTATCTTGAGGGACAATGCCATCTTCAATTATCTCTCCTGGCAGCCCACCCACCCTCACACTCTCTCCCTCATACTCTCTCTCCCTCACAATCTCTTTTTCTCCCCCCTCACATTCTCTCTCCCCCACACTCTCTCACAGTCTCCACCCTCTCATGCTGACATGTGGACCCCGCCCTGGCTCCCTCATGCCCCGCCCTGGCTCGCTTGGGCCCCGCTCCGGCTCCCTCGTGCCCCACTCCAGCTCCCTTGTGCACCGGGCCCTGGAACTTACCTTCCCACTGTTTGCTGCTCGTCCAATCACAGGCTGATTTCTCTCTGCTTTTGCTGCTGATAGGCTTTTAGTGCAGCTTCACAGCACTTTTCAAATAGAAGTCCAACAAGTTTGGCAGGCGGAATCCAGGGGCCACATTGCAGCCGGTGGGCTGTGAGTTGGGCGAGCCTGCTCTACAGCGATCTGGCAAAGTCTTGATGGGCCAAATGGCCTCCTTCTGTGCCGTAAATTATGCTATGATTCTAAGGCTTTTGCTAGGTTGGATAAAAGGTCATCAATCTGAAATGTCAACTCTGTTTCTCTCTCCACTAATGCTGCCTGATGCGTGAGTATTGCCAGCATCTTCTGTTTTTATTTTAGGTTTCCAGCATCCAGAGCATTTTGCTTTTGAGTTATATTATGTTGGATAAAAGGAAAATATAGATAAGCCAATTAAGCCCAAAAAAGAGTCGCAGGGCCTGATGAAATAATTCTAGGATCCTAAAAGAGATGAGTGAGGGAGTTGATGAGGCCCGAAACATTATATTTCAGGCCTCTATTGAATGTGGATGCACACTGGAGAACTGAAGTTTTGTGGTGCAGTGGGTAGCATCTCTGCTTCTGAGCCAGAAACTCCAGGTTTGAGTCCCAGGCCTCAATAGCCAAGGTAGGTGTGTCCATAATGTGGCCAACAGCTTGAGTATCAATCTGTACATCCGTCCAACACCTGTCAATGGCTGGTGGTAAGAGTGGGTGAGGTTCCTGGTCAGCCATGTGATGGAAAAAATATTGGTGCCTCTACTGTCACTGTCCATATCTCCAAAGTCCATGTTGGCACAACTACTCAGACTTCCTGAGTGAACTATATCACTGGAAAATGGCCAATATAATACCTATATTTATAAAAGATGACAGAGCTAATCAGGCTAATTACAGGTCAGTTATATTAACAATCATTGTAAGAAAAAAATTAAAGTCTTTAATATCTAGATAAAGAGAAAATTGAAGATGCCAGCACTGATTTAAATAGAGACCATCATGCTTGAAAAACTTGTTGGAATCCTTTGAGGAATTGGCAAACATGGTAGATGGGGAAAGACTGTGGGTGTGGTGCAGATGAACTTTAGAATTGCTTTTGATAAGGTGTCGCATTGCAGTTATCAGAGAAGATTACTGGATATGGAAGTTAGTTAGAAGGGACTTAAGGGCTGTTTTTTTTTCCAGCGGTGCTCTTCAGGATTCAATTCTTGGGGCTATTTCTGTTCACACCATTTATCATTGGTTTGGATATAGTTCTAGAGGCAGTGATTTTGAACTTTGCAGATGATTTTTTAATTCATTTACAGGATGTGGGCATCGTTGGCTAGGCCAGCATTTATTGCCCATCCCTAATTGCCCTTGGGAAGGTGGTGGTGAGCTGCGTTCTTGAACCGCTGCAGTCCATCTGGTGTAGGTACACCCACCGTGCTGTTAGGAAGGGAGTTCCAGGGTTTTGACTCAGTGACAGTGAAGGAACGGTGATACATTTCCAAGTCAGGATAGTGGGTGGCTTGGAGGGGAACTTCCAGGTGGTGGTGTTCCCATGTATCTGTTGCCCTTGACCATCTAGATGGTAGTGGTTGTGGGTTTGAAAGGTGCTGTCTAAGGAGGCTTAGTGAGTTCCTGCAGTGCATTTTGTAGATGGTACACAGTTGCTACTGTGCGTTGGGGGTGGAGGGAGTGAATGTTTGTGTATGGGATGCCAATCAAGCGGGCTGCTTTGGCCTGGACGGTGTCAAGCTTCTGGAGTGTTGTTGGAGCTGCACTCATCCAGGCAAGCGGGGAGAATTCCATCACACTCCTGACTTGTGCCTTGTAGATGGTGGACAGGTCTTGGGGAGTCAGGAGGTGAGTTACTCGTCGCAGGATTCCTAGTCTCTGATCTGCTCTTGTAGCCACAGTATTTATATGGCTAGTTCAGTTTAGTTTCTGGTCAATGGTAACCCCCAGGACGTTGATAGTAGGGATTCAGCGATGGTAATGCCATTGAATGTCAAAGGGTGATGGCTAGATTCTCTCTCGTTGGAAATGGTCATTGCCTGGAATTTGTTAGGCACAAATGTTACTTGCCTCTTGTCAGCCTAAGCCTCAATAATGTCCAGGTCTTGCTGCATTTGGACATGCACTGCTTCAGTACCTGAGGAGTCACGAATGGTTCTGAGCATTGTGCAATCATCAGCAAACATTCCCACTTCTGACCTTATCACAGAATCACACAGTGCAGAAGAGGCCCTTTGGCCCATCGAGTCTGCACCAACACGTGAGAAACACCTGACCTACCTACCTAATACCATTTACCAGCACTTGGCCCATAGCCTTGAATGTTATGACATGCCAAGTGCTCATCCAGGTAATTTTTAAAGGATGTGAGGCAACCCACCTCCACCACCCTCCCAGGCAGTGCATTCCAGACCGTCACCACTCTCTGGGTAAAAAACCTTTTCCTCACATCCCCGCTAAACCTCCTGCCCCTCACCTTGAACTTATGTCCCCTTGTGACTGACCCTTCAACTAATGGCTGCTCCCTATCCACCCTGTCCATGCCCCTCATAATCTTGTACACCTCGATCAGGTTGCTCCTCAGTCTTCTCTGCTCCAATGAAAACAACCCAAGTCTATCCAATCTCTCTTCATAACTTAAATGAAGGAAACATCCTGGTGAATCTCCTCTGCACCCCCTCCAGTGCAATCACATCCTTCCTATAACGTGGCAACCAAAACTGCACACAGTACTCCATCTGTGGCCTCACCAACGTTCTATACAATTCCAACATGATCTCCCTACTTTTGTAACCTATGCCTCGATTGATAAAGGCAAATGTCCCATATGTCTTTTTCACCACCGCACTAACATGCCCCTCCGCATTCAGAGATCTATGGACACACACGCCAAGGTCCCTTTGCTCCTCAGAACTTCCTAGTGTCATGCCATTCATTGAATGCTTCCTTGTCAAATTACTCCTTCCAAAGTGTATCACCTCACACTTTTCAGGGTTAAGTTCCATCTGCCACTTATCTGCCCATTTGAACATCCTGTCTATATCTTCCTGTAGCCCAAGACAGTCAACCTCTCTGTTAACCACCCGGCCAATCTTTGCGTCATCCGCAAACTTACTAATCCTACCTCCCATATAGTCATCTATGTCGTTTATATAAATGACGAATAATAGGGGATCAAGCACAGATCCCTCTGGTACGCCACTGGACACTGGCTTCCAGTCACTAAAGCATCTTTCTGTCATCACCTACAACTGATGGAAGGTCTTTGATGAAGCAGCTGAAGATGGTTGGGCCGAGGATACTGCCGTGTGGAACCCCATTGGTGATGTCCTGGAACTGAGATGATTGACCTCCAACAACCACAACCATCTTCCTTTGCACTAGGTATGACTCCAACCAGTGGAGAGTTTTCCCGATTCCCATTGACTCCAGGTTTGCTAGGGCTCCTTGATGTCACACTTGGTCAAATGCTGCCTTGATGTCAAGGACAGTCATTCTCACTTTACCAGATGATATGCCAGAAGTATTTATGGCATCTGGAGGGAAGTGGAAATGCCAACTCCCCCACCTACCCTTTCTCCCCACCTACCCAATACTGCAGCAGAGCAGCGCTGTAAGTGCAGTTACTTGACTACAGTAAGCCAGGTAATACACTGGTTTTGCTTCCCTTTGTAGTATGAAGGGTTAACAGAAGGAATATGCAAATCTATAACATCGATGAAGGTGTATCACTGAGATCATGTCCAGGAGCAACATGCCTACTCCGTAACCTGTTTAGATGTAACACTAATAAACAAGTGTTAAGCAAAAACCAGAGTATGACTATAGTCTGTCCAATAACCAAGAACCATGCCTAGAGTCCATGGATCAGAGGGACCTTCCAAAATGCCTTTTGTTCCTTGGGTATCTTCTTCCTTTCAATCTGCTCATCCTAACAAAACTACTCTTTAGGTTAGAAGCTTCTGTGTTGTGACATTGACCTGTTTCATCTGTGATACCGTGGTCAGTTGTGGTTGTCAGTCATAAGGGTTAGTCAAATTTCTTGAGAGTCAGATGCTAGACATTTGAGCCAGGAATGACTTACAGTAGAAACAAAAGATAGCTCACTTCTGATTTCCTTCGATTAAATACCGAGAAAACCAAAGCCAATGTTTTCGATCACCACCACAAATTCCATTTCCTAACCACCAAGATCATCTACTTTCACATTCATAACACCATCCACCTCCTCCCCTGCTTCAGGTCATCTCCTGTTGAAACACACAAGTTAATTCAAGATGTGACAAATCCAATTTTCTCCCAGTTGGCTTCCCACCTTGAGAGCCCTCCATATTCTCAAGCTCTTCCAAAATTCTGCTGCTCATATCCTTATTCTCACCAAATGCCATTCACCCATCATGCTTGTGCTCACTGAACTACATTTGTCTAGCAACACCTTGATTTTAAAATTTTCATCTTTTTGTTTTTAAATTCCTCCATGGTCTTGTCCCCTCCCTATCTCTGTAATCTTCTTCAGCCCCTGAACTTTCCAAGATCTCTGTACTTATCCAATTTTGACCCCTTGCACATCCCTAATTTTCACCAATCCATTATAGTTGGTTGCGCCTTCAACTGCCTAGGTACTGAGCTCTGAAACTGCCTCTCCAAAATGTTCCACCTCTCTCTCCTCGAAGACGATCCTTGAAACCTACTTCTTTGATCAAGCATTTGGCCATCTACCTTAGTATCTCTTTATGTGGCTGGGTATCAAATTTTGCTTGATACGCACATGTGAAGGGCCTTGGTATGTTCTATTATGTTAAAGACATTATATAAATACAAATTATTCTTAATAAATCAGCTTAAAAGAAACACAGTTCCAGTTACATTAAAAAATCCCTTGGATGTTCTTGAGGTCCTTGAGCAGTTTGTTGAATTTTTTTAAAATCTTGCTGGATTTATGAGAACGATTTTCAGCACCAATTTGCAAATACGCAATACCATTAATAAAGTAAACCATCCCAATGTGCCTCAATCAAAAAAAAACCTGAACCACAGAAGATGTTAAGAAGGATGACCAAAAGTTTTAAAGAAGTGGATTTCAGGGTCTTAAGATAATGAATGAAGAGGCCGAGGGGTTTAAGGAGAGAATTCCAGCACATGCGGTCTAGGCAGGTGAAGGCAAAGCTGAAAATTGGTGAAGTTCACCAGGAGGCATGAGGCCAGGAGACAGAAAATGTGGGTTGGCGGAGAGTTGAAGGACTGGAGGAAGTCACAGAGATAGGGAAAAGCAAGGCCTTGAAGTGATTCAAACAATAGGATGATCATTTTAAATTTGAAACATTGTGGCATCAGGAACATCGGGATGATGAAAAGTACAGTAATGGAAAGGGTCATCAACAGTGCTATAAAGTGGCACTTGCTTAGCAACAACCTGCTCACTTACACTCAGTTTGGGTTAGCTTCTGACCTCATTACAGCCTTGTTCCAAACATGGACAAAAAATCTGAACTCCAGAGGTGAGGTGAGAGTGACTGCCTTTGACATCAAGGCAGCATTTGACTAAGTGTGGCATCATGGAGCCCGAGCAAAACTGGAGTCAATGGGAATTATGGGGAAACCTCTCTGCTGATTGGAGTCATAGCTAACACAAAGGAAGGTGGTTGTGGGTGTTGAAGGTCAATCATCTCAGCTCCAGGACATCACTGCAGGAGTTCCTCAAGGTACTGTCCTCGGCCCAATCATCTTCAGCTGCTTCATCAATGACCTTCCTTCCATCATAAGGTCAGAATTTGGGATGTTCGCTGATGATTGCACAATGTCCACGGCCATTCACGGCTCCTCAGATACTGAAGCAGTCCATGTCCAAATGCAGCAAGACCTGGACAATATCCCGGCTTGGGCTGACAAGTGGCAAGTAACATTTGCGCCCACAAATGCCAGGCAATGACCATCTCCAACAAGGGAGAATCTAACCATTGCCCATTGCTGTTCAATGGCATTACCATCACTGAATCCCCCACTATTAGCATCCAGGGGGGTTACCATTGACCAGAAACTGAACTGGGCTAACCATATAAATAATGTGGCTACAAGAGCAGGCCAGAAGCTAGGACTCCTGCAGCAAGTAACATACCTCCTGACTCCCCAAAGCCTGTCCATCATCTACAAGGCACAAGTCAGGAATGTGATAGAAAACCTTCCACTTGCCTGGATGAATGCAGCTCCAACAACACTCAAAAAGTTTTACACTGTCCAGGACAAAGCAGCCTGCTTGATTGGCAGCACATTCACAAACACTCACTCCCTCCACTATCAGCGGACAGTAGCAGCAGTGTGTACCATCTACAAGATGCACTGCAGGAGCTCATCAAGGCTCCTTAGACAGCACCTTCCAAACCCACAACCACTACCATCAAGAAGGACAAGGGCAGCAGATACATGGGAACACCACCACCTGGAAGTTCCCCTCTAAGTCACACACCATCCTGACTTGGAAATATATCGCTGTTCCTTCACTGTCGCTGGGTCGAATCCTGGAACTCCCTCCCTAACAGCACAGTGGTCGTACCTAAACCACGTGGACTGCAGCGGTTCAAGAAGGCAGCTCACCACCACCTTCTCAAGGGCAATTAGGGACGGGCAATAAACAATAAATGCTGGTTTCCAGCGATGCCCACACCTGTAGATGAATTTTTAAAAAGCTGACCAAGTGAGAATTGGAATTGTTGAGGTTGGAAGTGACAATGGCATCAGTGAGGATTTCACCGTTCACAGGAAGATGGGTTGAGGTAAAGATGGAGCTCATGCTGAGTTTTTTGTTATGGGATGTGAGCATTTGTTCGCCATCCCTAATTGCCCTTGGACTGAATGGCTTGCTAGGCCATTTCAGAGGGCAGTTAGGAGTCAACCACATTGCAGCGGGTCTGGAGGTACATGTAGGCCAGACAGGGTAAGGACAGCAGATTTCCTTCCCTAAAGGACATTAGTGAACCAGATGGGTTTTTATGACAATTGACAATGTCTTGGTCATTATATTCCAGATTCCACTGGTTGAATTTAAATTCTATCAGTTCCATGGTGGGATTTGAACTCATGCCCCCACAGCATTACCCTGGGGCAGCCACATTATCACTACCTTACCATCTCCCCAAAGTGGAAGCAGATGTCCTTTGTGATGGTGATCACTTGGGTAAGAAGCTTAGTTTGGGGTTAAATTGGACATCAAGACTGCAAGTCGGAGACAGTGGTCAAGGAATGGATGGCAAGAACATGGAGCTGGCAGTAGAGATTCATTTTCATACCGGCCAGTCTGATTAACCGAGAAACCAGGGAGGTGACATTGACTGGGTTCAGGGTGTCCTATTAAAAAAGGAGCACAGTGATTAAGGCAGGTAAGGATAACGTTAAACTTGTTTTTAAAATCTAAAATAAATTGAATCACTTCAGGCTTTTGTATTTAATTCGCTCTATATGTCTGTCCATATAAGGATTATTGAGAGCCCAGGCCGCAAAAACAAGTATGACAAGACAGAAATGACGTTTTGAAATGAACCAGTTTCTTTTTCATTACGTAGAAAGTCTAAATATAAACCCGCCTTAAGATAAGCGGCCAGCTTCCTTGTTACATTGATTGAGAGACAGCTTTGCGTGACTGCCGTTGCTTGGGTGCTGTGTCTCTGGGATTCCCCGGCTTCAAGGTACTTTTAAAGGCACTAAAGGCCCTGAGTGTGTCTCAGCAACACAGGAGAAGCCATCGAGCAGCGCGCTTCACATTGCCGCCCGTCCGACACAACTGAAATAGTCCAGACTCCACAGACAGAATGAAAGTTCGCCTGGGCTCCGCAGCAAAGCACCCTGGCCGCCCGCGGCCCACTCCCTGCAAGGGTAAGTGTCCTCAGATCAGCCCCGTTCGAGGGTAAGAGGGATTCACTGGCCTCGCACTGTAAGCGATAGTTGTGAGTTGAGCTGCTCCAGTCGGAGTTGACGCTGGGGCAAAGTAAAATCCGAAGCGCGTCTGCTCGCATAAACATTTCTAATTGCGAAACAAATATCTTTAATAATGAAACCAAGTCGCGCGAACAGCGATGGAATAAGCTGTAGGGGATTTTAAAAAAAATATATGCAGTGCCTCAATTACTGAGGTTTAGTTAAAAATGATTGATTTTGGACAGAAAATTAAACCAACCTGCTATTGTTTTTGCTGCTTTCAGATCCCAAGGCTGTCAAGGAATGTGCATTGGAGCTGAGGAATATTGGAGATGTGTTCAACTTCCTCCAGCTCATGTTGAACACGTTCAAAGTGTTTCAACAGTCGACCTGAGCGGCCGAGCCGAGGCACATCGGAATTAACCCAAGGTTACAACACCAAAAATGGTTTTTAAAAAAAAAAACGTGGTCTCAGCTCTCTTTACCGGCTTTCTACACTGAGCTCGGCTCACTCAAATAGGATTCGTTTGGCCCTTGGAAGAAGTCAAGTCCGGGCATGCGCGGATGGCACCGCTTATAAAGAACGCATATGGTCGTCAAATGGGGAAGGGTTAATAAATAATAGCTTTGAGAGGAACTTGTTTCATGGGATGAATGATCAACCTGCTGGAGGATTAGACTGAATACTACACGCTGGAGAGCAAAAGGTGCGAAACATTGTAAAACGAAGGTTTATGTTGGTATCACACGTTTGTAAAATTGCAATGGCTGAATGTTAAATTGTAAAGTCGACCATAACAACACCTTTCTTGAGCCCAGTGGACAAAGGTGAGATTTTTGCTTGTGGGGGAAAAAAGTAGCAAATACTAGATAACATTTGAAATAAAACAGTTAACTCTGTATCTAGCAGATCTGTTGTGGATTTCGGGAATTTTACGTTTCATCTGAGATATTTTATACTCATTGAATAAGATGTTTGAATTTAAATTATTGTGCTGCATTGATACTAATGTGAAATGTTGGTTTAATGAATCAGATAACTATTTTGACTTTGTATGAACTAAAAGTAGCTATTCATGAGGAAACGTATACTGTAAGCAAACTTTTAAGTGTACAAAGAATCGCCAGTAAAAACACTTTTTAATATTTCATCCTCTATGAATGCCAGGTTATCTTACATATGTATAACAATTCTACTGTGAATAAACCTTGCAATAATTCTGAGTTGTTTGATACTGTAATTCTCTGCAGTTCGAAATAAATGTTTTTAAATCTGCACAACTGTTGTGGTCTGATTTGTGATCTCTGTCTTTATACCTTAGCCTCATTGATATCAAAACCCTAGCTATGGTTACCTCTAGACAGAATGGGGGAAAATTTAGACTTCCACTCAAAATGAATGGATGAAGCCTATGTGGCTGTGCTGTCTCAGTCAGAGTCAAGGAGATCTCTGATTTCTTTGTATCCCTCGGCACTCACAACTTTAATTGTTCTAAACCCTTAGCCCCTCTTGCTCATCACTCCTTCCCACAGTGAATACTTTTTAAAGTACAGGGCAAAGCTGAAACTTATGAATGAGGAATATTTGCTGTGGAAGGCAGGTCAGGGTAGTATAGCACCACTTTTCAGATTTTCAGAGTTGAATGGTTTATGGAAAAAACCATATCTGTAATGGCTGAACAAAAAAACATAACACAGTGCCTTTTGGGCACTCCCTACCCTTCCAAACATCCCATAAAGTTCCGTACCTAAGCCAGTGTAGTTGTAAGATTTGGCCTGGGAGTCACAGGTTACTCAAAAGGGGAGGTCGAAGTCTGGGGTGAATTTAAATAATTTTATTAAGAAGCCACAGTTTAGACATGATATATAAGCTAAATAGGTAGAAAAGACAACAACCCATACAGGTGAGAACAGTTCACTGGTCCTGGATCAGACAAATGGACAGATGAAGCGATTGATGTTGATCTCCATAGCTGACAGTGGCAGTCTCCTCAGAATGTTTCACTGGTCCTGAACTGGACAAACGGAGGGAGGAAGCAGGGGGATGCTGATCTCCATAGCTGGTGGTGGCAGTCTCTTCTTGAGCTAACCAAAATGGCATGGATCCCTATAGAGAAGCTCTTTTGTCTGAAGTAGTTTATGTTCCTCCCAAAAGCCCATTTATATGCTTTATTTCTAGGGGCTGGTGAATGGTGTGAGACAATCACATTGTTCGTTAGGACAGGTTTTCAAAGCAGATCCTTCCCATTTCAGTCAGAAGCCCATGAACTTATCTTGTGGTTTATGGCATGTTACGGCATCCTGTTTAACCTTTACTCAGACAGTTGGTTTAGATATGGGACATGAGATCCAACTTTATCAGGATTGTGCCAGGGCCTGTGCTAGAGCCATGTTCTTGGCAGAGAGGATTATACTGACCTGTGCCAGCCCAGCAGACTGGTATAGAATCTTTCTTAATAAAACAGCTTAAGATTTTATAAAAGCAAAATGCAGCAGGTGCTGCAAATATGAAATAAAAACAGAAAATACTGGAAATAGAGTATTTCCAGCATTTAATGATTTTATTTAAGGTTTTATAAGGTTATTAGACAGCCATTTCGTACAACAAGTACAAATCAGCCATGATCCAATTCAATGGTAGGTCAGGCATGAGTAGCTGGGCAACCTACTCCTGTTCCTATGTACTTGAGTGTTTGCAACTTATATGACCAGAGTTTACATTTCATATTCCCATACATCTTTATATATCCTCTGTTTAATAGAACATTGAGGGAGTGTGATAAGAGCGGGGCCATTAACAGTGAGAGGTGTCTGAGAACTTGTGTGGCGCAAATGTTACCTGCCACTTGTCAGCCCAAGCCTGGATAATGTTCAGGTCTTGCTGCATTTGAACATGGACTGCTTCAGTATCTGAGGAGTCACGAACAGTGCTGAACATTGTGCAATCATCAGCGAATATCCCCACTTCTGACCTTATGATGGAAAGAAGGTCATTGATGAAGCAGCTGAAGATGGTTGGGCCAAGAACACTACCCTGAGGAACTCCAGCAGTGACGTCCTGGAGCTGAGATGACTGACCTCCAACAACCGCAACCATCTTCCTTTGTGCTAGGTATGATTCCAACCAGTAGAGAGTTTTCCCCCTGAATCCCATTGACTCCAGTTTTGCTAGGATCCCTTGGTGCCACACACTGTCAAATGCGGCCTTGATGTCAAGGGCAGTCACTCTCACTTCACCTTGGGAGTTCAGCTCTTTAGTCCATGTTTGAACCAAGACTGTAATGAGGTCAGCAGCTGAGTGGCCCTGACGGAATCCAAACTGGGCATCAGTGAGCAGGTTATTGCTAAGCAAGTGCTGCTTGATAGCACTGTTGATGACCCCTTCTGTTACTTTACAGATGATCGAGAGTAGACTGATGGGGCGGTAATTGGCTGGGTTGGATTTGTCCTGCATTTTTTGTCTACAGGACATCCTTGGGAAATTTTCCACACAGCCGGGTAGATGCCAGTGTTGTAGCTGTACTGGAACAGCTTGGCTAGGGGCGCGGCAAGTTCTGGAGCACAAGTCTTCAGTAATATTGCCGGAATATTGTCAGGGCCCATAGCCTTTGCAGTATCCAGTGCCTTCAGCCGTTTCTTGATATTAGGAATTGAATTGGCTGAAGACTGGCATCTGTGATGCTGGTGACCTCTGGAGAAGGCCGAGATGGATCATCCACTTGGCACTTCTGGCTGAAGATTGTAGCAAATGCTTCAGCCTTTTCTTTTGATGTGCTTGGTTCCTCCATCATTGAGGATGGGGATATTTGTGGAGCCTCCTCCTCCAATGAGTTGTTTAATTGTCCACCACCATTCACGACTGGATCTGGCAGGACTTAGGAGCTTAGATCTGATCCGTTGGTTGTGGGATTGTTTAGCTCTGTCTATTGCATGCTGCTTATGCTGTTTGGCACACAAGTAGTCCTGTGTTGTAGCTTCACCAGTTTGGCACCTCATTTTTAGGTATGCCTGGTGCTGCTCCTGATATGCTCTCCTGCACTCTTCATTGAACCAGGGTTGATCCCCTGGCTTGATGGTAATGGTAGAGTGGGGGATATGCCAGTCCATAAGGATACAGATTGTGTTCGAGTACAATTTTGCTGTTGCTGATGGCCCACAGTGCCTCATGGATGCCCAGTCTTGAGTTGCTAGATCTATTCAAAATCTATCCCATTTAGCCTGGTGGTAGTGCCACACTGGATGCAGGGTATCCTCAATGTGAAGGTGGAACTTCGTCTCCACAATGACTGTGCAGTGGTCACTCCTCATGGACAGAGGCATCTGCGGCAGGCAGGTTGGTGAGGATGAGTTCAAGAATTTTTTTCCCTCTTGTTGGTTCCCTCAACACCTGCTGTAGACCCAGTCTAGTCGTTATGTCCTTTAGGACTCGGCCAGTTCAGTCAGTAATCACTCTTGGTGATGGACATTGAAGTCCCCCACCCAGAGTATATTCTGCACCCTTGCCACCCTCAGTGCTTCCTCCAAGTGACATTCAACATGAAGGAGTACTGATTCATCAGCTGAGGGAGGGCGGTATGTGGTAATCAGTAGGAGGTTTCCTTGCCCATGTTTGACCAGATGCCATGAGATTTCATGGGGTCTGGGATCGATGTTGAGGACTCCCATCATCCTCAATGAGTGTATACCGCTGTGCCGCCACCTCTGCTGGGTCTGTCCTACAGGTAGGACAGGGCATACCCAGGGACAGTGAATGTGGTGTCTGGGACATAGTCTTCTTCACAGAATCATAACTTAGAGACAATGTCAGGCTGTTGCTTAACTAGTCTGAGACAGCTCTCCCAATTTTGGCACCAGCCCCCAGATGTTAGTAAGGAGGACTTTGCAAGGTCAACAGGGCTGAGTTTGCTGTTGTTGTTTCTGAAGCCTGGTGGTCCGTCGAGTTTCATTCCTTTTTTGAGTAGTGGATTGATACAACTGAGTGGCTTATAGACCATTTCAGAGGGCATTTAAGTGTCAGCCACATTGTTGTGGGTCTGGAGTCACGTGTAGGCCAGCCTAGGTAAGGATGGCAGATTTCCTTCCCTAAAAGGATATTCAGAATCACAGAATCACACAGTGCAGAAGAGGCCCTTCGGCCCATCGAGTCTGCACCAACACGTGAGAAACATCTGACCTACCTACCTAATACCATTTACCAGCACTTGGCCCATAGTCTTGAATGTTATGACATGCCAAGTGCTCATCCAGGTACTTTTTAAAGGATGTGAGGCAACCCGCCTCCACCACCCTCCCAGGCAGTGCACTCCAGACCGTCACCACTCTCTGGGTAAAAAAGCTTTTCCTCACATCCCCCCTAAACCTCCTGCCCCTCACCTTGAAATTATGTCCCCTCGTGACTGACCCTTCAACTAAGGGGAACAGCTGCTCCCTATCCACCCTGTCCATGCCCCTCATAATCTTGTACACCTCGATCAGGTCGCCCCTCAGTCTTCTCTGCTCCAACGAAAACAACCCAAGCCTATCCAACCTCTCTTCATAACTTAAATGTTTCATCCCAGGCAACATCCTGGTGAATCTCCTCTGCACCCCCTCCAGTGCAATCACATCTTTCCTATAATGTGGTGACCAGAACTGCACACAGTACTCCAGCTGTGGCCTCACCAAGGTTCTAAACAACTCCAACATGACCTCCCTACTTTTGTAATCTGTGCCTCGATTGATATAGGCAAGTGTACCAGTGAGCCAGATGGGGTTTTACAACAGTCGACAATGCTTTCATGGCTGTCATTAGACTTTTAATTCCAGATTTTTATTGAATTCCACCATCTGCCGTGGCACGATTCAAACCCGGGTCCCCAGAGCCAGGTCCCGTGGGTCTCTGGAATACTAGTCAATGACAATACCACTATGCCATCGCCTCCCCATTTACCAGTCATGGTTCTGTAGCCTGAATTTCGAAAGTTTCAGTTGACCTCAACAGCTTCGTGGGATGGCAAGTTACAGATTTCTATTACCCTTTGTGTGAAGAAGTGCTTTCTGACATCATCCCTGAACAGTCTAGCTCTAATTTTATGTCCCCTTGTAGTGAACTACTCCATCTGAGGAGATAGATTCCCTCTAGATATCTACCCTATCAAATCCATTAAGCATCTGAAACACCTCAAATTAGATCACCCATTAAACTTATATATTCAAGAGAAAATGAGCATAGTCTCCATAGTCCCCATTGCGAGCCGCAGTGACCACATCTGCATCAAGCGTTGGTTGCTGGAGGAACTCCAGCTCAGAATTGATGAGCTGGAGTCCGAGCTCCGGACGCTGCGGCACATCCGGGAGGGGGAGAGTTACCTGGATGCTTTGTTTCAGGAGGCGATCACACCCGGTAGATTAAGTAACTCAAATTCGGTCAGTGGTCAGGGTCAGCAGGGTGTGACTGCAAGTGAGGCAGGTAGAGGGATCCTGTGTTCAGGAACAGAGGAGCCTCAGCTCTTGATCTTGTCCAACAGGTACGAGGTACTTGCTCCCTGTGTGGATGAGGAACAGGGCTGTAGGGAGGATAAGCCAGCTGACCACGGTACCGTGGCACAGGAGGCCATTCAAGAGGGGGGAGCAAAAAGACAAGAGGTAGTTGTAGGGGATTCTATAATTAGGGGAATTGATAGCATCCTTTGTAAGCAGGATCGAGAGTCCTGCATGGTATGTTGCCTGCCCGGTGCCAGGGTGAGGGACATCTCTGACCGGCTTGAAAGGATATTGGAGAGGGAGGGGGAGGATCCAGTTGTTGTGGTCCACGTCGGGACAAATAACATAGGTAAGACTAGGAAAGAGGACCTGTTTGGGGATTATCAGGAATAGGAACTAAATTAAAGAACAGGTCCTCAAGGGTTATAATCTCCGGATTACTACCCGAGCCATGTGCAAATTGGCATAGGGACGCGAGAATAAGGGAAGTAAACATGTGGCTAAAGGAGTGGTGCGGGAAAAGAGGGGTTCCATTTCATGGGGCACTGGCATCAGTATTGGAACAGGAGGGATCTGTACCGTTGGGACGATCTCCACCTGAACCGATCTGGGACCAATGTTCTAGCGAAAAGGGTAAATAAGGTGGTCAACAGGACTTTAAAATAGAAAGAGGGGGGAAAGGGAAGGGTAAACTCCAAGAAGTATGACTAATGGGAAACAAAGCAGCAGGTTAGCGTGTGGAGGGGTAGATTCAACTTCATGGAAAATTATGAAAAAACTGAAAAGAAAGGAGAGCCCAGGAGAGGGTATTAAATTCTCCAGAACACAAAATAGGACAGAGTGTTTGGAAAGGGCTACGAATCTAACTTCAAGCACATCAGATAAAGGGACGACAATGAGAAAGGGGACGGGAAATACAGGACTGAAGGTGTTGTATCTGAATGCACGCAGTATACGAAATAAGGTAAATGAGCTTGTGGCGCAGATTGAAATTGGCAGGTATGATGTGGTGGGCATCACGGAGACATGGCTACAAGGGGATCAGGACTGGGAGCTAAATATGCAAGGATATACATCCTATCGAAAAGATAGGCAGGTTGGCAGAGGGGGTGGGGTTGCTTTGTTAGTAAGAAATAAAATTAAATCGATAGCAAGAAACGACGTAGGGTCAGATGATGTAGAATCTGTGTGGGTAGAATTGAGGAATCGTAAAGGTAAAAAAACCATAATGGGAGTTATGTACAGGCCTCCGAACAGTAGTCAGGATGTGGGGCACAAGATACACCAGGAGATAGAAAAGGCGTGTAAGAAAGGCAAGGTTACAGTGATCATGGAGGATTTCAATATGCAGGTAGACTGGGAAAATCAGGTTGGTAGTGGATTCCAAGAAAAGGAATTTGTGGAATGTCTACGAGATGGCTTTTTGGAGCAGCTTGTGGTGGAGCCCACTAGGGAACGGGCAATTCTAGATTTAGTGATGTGTAATGAGGCAGATTTGATAAGGGAGCTTAAGGTGAAGGAACCCTTAGGAGGAAGTGACCATAATATGATAGAATTTACCCTACAATTTGAGAGGAAAAAGCTGGAATCAGATGTAACGGTATTACAGTTGAATAAAGGCAATGACAGAAGCATGAGAGAGGAGCTGGCCAGAATTGACTGGGAGATGAGCCTAGCAGGAAAGACAGTGGAACAGCAATGGCAGGAGTTTCTGGGAGTAATTTGGGAGACACAGCAAAAATTCATCCCTAGGAAGAAGCATACTAAAGGAAGGACGAGGCAACCATGGCTGACATGGGAAGTCAGGGACAGTATAAAAGCTAAAGAGAAAGCATACAGTGCGGCGAAGAGCAATGGGAAACCAGGGGATTGGGAAGTCTACAAAGACCAACAGAGGATAACCAAAAAAGAAATAAGGAGGGAGAAGATTAAATATGAGGGTAAACTAGCCAGTAATATAAAAGAAGATTACAAGAGTTTTTTAAGATATATAAAGGGTAAGAGAGAGGCAAAAGTGGACATTGGGCCGCTGGAAAATGATGCTGGAGAAGTATTAATGGAGAACAAAGAAATGGCGGAGGAACTCAATAGGTACTTTGCGTCAGTCTTCACGGTGGAAGACCCGAGTAACACCCCCAAAGTTCAAGAGAGTCGGGGGTCAGAGGTGAGTATGGTGGCCATTACCAAGGAGAAGGTGCTAGGAAAATGGAAAGGTCTGAAGGTGGAGAAATCACCTGGACCAGATGGATTACACCCCAGATTTCTGAAGGAGATAGCTGAAGAGATAGTGGAGGCATTAGTGGTGATCTTTCAGGAATCACTGGAGTCAGGGAGGGTCCCAGAGGGCTGGAAAATCGCTAATGTAACCCCCCCTGTTTAAGAAGGGAGTGAGGCAAAAGACAGGAATTTGCCTGACAAATCTGTTAGAATTCTTTGAGGAGGTAACGAGTAGGTTAGACAAAGGAGAGCCAATGGATGTTATCTACTTGGACTTCCAGAAGGCCTTTGACAAGGTGCCGCACAGGAGGCTGCTCAGTAAGATAAGAGCCCATGGTGTTAGAGGCAAGGTACTAGCATGGATAGAAGATTGGCTGTCTGGCAGGAGGCAGAGAGTGGGGATAAGGGTGTCCTTCTCAGGATGGCGGCCGGTGACTAGTGGAGTTCCGCAGGGGTCAGTGTTGGGACCACAACTTTTCACTTTATACATTAATGATCTAGATGAAGGAACTGAGGACATCCTGGCTAAGTTTGCAGATGATACAAAGATAGGTGGAGGGACAGGTAGTATTGAGGAGGTGGGGAGGCTGCAGAAGGATTTGGACAGGTTAGGAGAATGGGCAAAGAAGTGGCAGATGGAATACAACGTCGGGAAGTGTGAGGTCATGCACTTTGGTAGGAAGAATAGAGGCATAGACTATTTTTTAAATGGGGAGCGAATTCAGAAATCTGGAGTGCAAAGAGACTTGGGAGTCCTAGTCCAGGATTCTCTTAAGGTTAACTTGCAGGTTGAGTAGGTAGTTAGGAAGGCAAATGCAATGTTGGCATTTATTTCGAGAGGACTAGAATATAAAAGCAGGGATGTGCTGCTGAGGCTTTATAAGGCTCTGGTCAGACCACATTTAGAATATTGTGAGCAATTTTGGGCCCCGTATCTCAGGAAGGATGTGCTGGCCCTGGAGAGGGTCCAGAGAACGATCCCAGGAATGAAAGGCTTAACATATGAGGAACGTTTGAGGACTCTGGGTCTATACTCGATGAAATTTAGAAGGATGAGGGGGATCTGATTGAAACTTACAGAATACTGAAAGGCCTGGATAGAGTGGACGTGGGGAAGATGTTTCCATTAGTAGGAGAGACTAGGACCCGAGGGCACAGCCTCAGAGTAAAGGGAAGACCTTTTAGAACAGAGATGAGGAGAAACTTCGTTAGCCAGAGAGTGGTGAATCTATGGAATTCATTGCCACAGAAGGGTGTGGAGGCCAGGTCATTGATTGTATTTAAGACCGAGATAGATAGGTTCTTGATTGGTAAGGGGATCAATGGTTACGGGGAGAAGGCGGGAGAATGGGGTTGAGAAACTTATCAGCCATGATTGAATGGCGGAGCAGACTCGATGGGCCAAATGGCCTAATTTCTGCTCCTATGTCTTATGGTCTTACGGGCTATAGTCATTTGTACTTATAATTCAACCCTTTTAGCCTAATAAAATCAAAATTCCTCCTGCCTCTGGTTTTTGTTCTGTGAATCACTCCCTCACTTTTAGTTTCCCTTCTTTCCCATTTTTGGTTTCTTTTCTTCACGTGTTCTCGGATTGCTTCCTGGTCCTCACAATTTCTCACACATGTGCTAGCATAAAAACACAAGTAAGGACACTCAACTGCAGGAGCCCCAACCCTCATAAGGTACACGCAATAACATTTGCAGATGCCATATGATTGATGCTATGTGAGTGGGTGTCATGTGAGCAGATGTCACATGATCAAGTTTCTACAATATCTAAACAGTGTTAAAAGCCGAAGTTGGGTCTGGACGTTGACGGGTTGTGTGACTAAACTAATGACTAGTTAAAGTTGCTGAGCCAGTAAATACAATCCTTGTTATGTTTTCACTGTGGTATTTAGGCGCCACCATTCACTATTTTGAAGGAAATGTGCATTAACATCAGATCATTGTTTTCCATCCTTGCCATTTTGTTTCCTAGTCACCGACTCCATAAGGGGAATTTTACGGCCCCTCCCAGCGTATTCGAAGATGGCAGGGGCACGTAAAATAAAAAGAGAAAGGAAAAGGGCATCTGGCCCACCGCCTTCCTGCCCACCCCTGAGCGGTCCCCATGTTACAGTGGGCATTGTCAGCCGGCCTTAGACCCACCGAAGCCCTTAAGCTGCCTGTTTCTGCCTCCACCGCCAGAACACAATGGGCAGAAGGCAGAAAGAAAGTGGCCAGCCCACTACTTTCACAACTTGGGGTAAAAAGCAGGAAGGGGAGTACCTCTGCTGTAGGCGGGGAGCGATCTCCTGTGACCCTCTCCCCTTATCGAACGTACCCCCACCCCTCCCCATGCAGCTCCCTTGTTCGGGTCCCGATCCTGACCAAAAATCCCGCTTGCCTTTCAGTGCAACGTCCATGTTCGTGCGTCCCGGGACTCTCCTGCAGTCCCAGCGGGGAGAGGAACTGAGTACTGAAACTGCGGTTTTACTGGAAATACTCGCTTGCTGTGGTACTTTCCCAGTCACAGGGATACACAGAACTCTTTGCACATTCGTAATAGCTCCCGTGCCACATGCTATATAAATTCTGCCAAGAGTTCAAAGCTCCATTCAACCCCAGCCAACTGTTCGAGCAAGTGGACTCCTACTGCTGCGTACTTCTTGACTGCTTTATATCCCACTTGGAACAGGAGCAAAGATTAATGAAGCCAGTAACGCGGACAAACTTCAAAGGATCGGAGTGTCAGGAATTCCCTGCAGGTGAGCGCACTTTGCGCCGTCGAAAGATTCAAATATGATCGTTTATCTGCCGATTACGACGCCAATATTGGCAATGGTAGTCCAGGCCTTTACTACGCTTTCTGCAGTCTATATGAGTTAGATTTTCTTTCCTTTAGGAGTTAAGATTTCTTTACTGGTATTGTATCTCATGCAGATATACTTACTACAATTGTATTCAATTCTTTTCTGTGCAGTATTCGCTGTAATGACTAACCCGGACAGCCTGAATTCTGGAGGGTGATCAGGATTAAATACAGTTTTTGCTGGGGGTTCTCCGGGTGATAGGCGCGGTGCGTCAATACAATGCTCTTTTATTTCTGAGACTGAATGGCGTGAAATTCTCTTGTCTGTTTATTGAGGGAGCTATCTGAAATTAGTTTAATTTCCCCACAACGAAGCTCTCTAAATGCAAATTGTTGTTAAGTTTGGGTAGTCATGAGAGCCCAAAACTACACAAAAGGAGGCTGGTGGCAGATGTGGAGAAATTGGCACTGATGTAACAGTTGGAGCAGAATAGTGGAAGTTTAACTCTGCGCATAATCTGCATTACACCAGATTTATTGATGCCAATAATGAGTAACAAAAGTAGAAAAAAATGCAAGTCTTCAGAAATGAAATCCCTAACCCTAATGAACATTATATAAAAAAAAAGAAACAAAAACAGAAAATGCTGGAGAAACTCAGCAGGTCTGACAGCATCTGTAAAGAGAGAAACAGAGTTAACGTTTCCAGTCTGTGTGACCCTTCTTCAGAGCTGAATTTTCTGTTTCTGTTTTTGTTTCAAATTTCCAGCATCGGCAGTATTTTGCTTTTATTACAGAAAAATACTTGATTTAGGGTCAGAATAAGGTTTTATATTTTAGAGTCAAATATAATAGCAATGATGTGTTTATTCTAGATCTAAAAGTCATGAAGGAGTTGGCACAACAGATGAGGAAGATGGGAGATTCCCTGCACCTGAGACATATAATACTCAACTCTCTCCAATCTGAACAAAGCCACAAGAAAACCTGCAGAAAAACAAGAAAAAAATGAAACAATGGCTAAATAAGGTCATTTAATGACTGCTTTCTTGGAAAACAATAATGAATTGATGCCATTCTTGAAGATTGAGAGAAAGTGGGACAGTCAGATTCCTGGTACGTTCAAACCATGCGACTGTAAGGGGCCAGGGGGTGACAGCATTAGACAGCCAACGGAACTGTGAGCGGCTCCAGAGGAAAACCGGATAAAATAGGGCCATGAAAAACCACTTAAAATAAAGACAACATTTTACATCTTACTGTTAAATAATGAACATGATTGTAAAATGATCATAAAATGGAGTCAATTTCTGCACTTGTGGGACATGGGCTTAAATTAAAAAGCTGTGTGTGGATCCTGTGTTAAGTGCTTTAAATAACCCAGGAGACTATAACATTCAGTACAATACCAAGCATGTTGTAAAATTAATAAAATTGAGAGTTGGATGAGTACATGAAAGAAATCAAGTATTCGTGTATCTTGGAACATGCTTTAAAATACGGAAACATATGCACATGTATAATGCAAAAGCTGCATTGTCCTTATGTTTCACTTAATTTATGTAGTGCTTGATTTCATTGTAAACTTAGATTGCTATTATTATTACCTAGTGATTATTGACCTTGGCATGAAGTTGTCTTCATAACTTTCAAGTTGTCAATGCATTAACTTACCTAAAAAATTAAAATCCACAATTCCTATGATTACCTCACATCCTGCTGCCTTGTATTAAGAAAATACTGTAAGGGGAGAATCTTGTTCACTTTTTAAAAAATGAGGATTGGGGCTATTTCCAGATCCCAACAATGCAATGGGTGTCAGGGCACCCACCTTGGAAATCTTCCTGGAGATGACCAATTAAGACCACCTTCAGGACTGCCATCCAATTAAGGATGATGGGTATGCTCCTGTGGCTGCAGGCCAATCAGAGGGCCCGTAGCCTTGGAAGAGGAGCAGCACCACCAGTGGAGGGGCGTGGTGGGGGGCTGCTACTGCAGGAAGAGGAACTTGAGGCGCCCTCTGCAGTGGTGTTCAACACCTCAATATGATGGCCAGCAGCCACAGCTGTGATCCACTGCTGGCTGCGACTCCAGCGGGGTTGCGGGGAGGGTTGAAGGATGAATCATGCCAGTTCACTGCAACTGCCGCCAGGCACCTGCTGGGCTAGACCTTCAGTGGGTGATCCCTCCACAACCGGGCAGATCTCAGCAGTGACCTGACCTGACACTAATACCTCTGACTCTCCTCCCCTTTTCTGCCTTCAAGCCTGTGGGACTGGCCGGATTCTGCCCCAAGGATCATCAGCAGCCTTAAGTACAATCTTCACAGGATCACAAAACAAAAACAGAAACAGAAATACCTGGAAAAACTCAGCAGGTCTGGCAGCATTGGTGGAGAAGAGCACAGTTGACGTTTCGGGTCCTCATGACCAACTTGTTCTCTTGAACAGCTCTCCTCCATTTGGCTGAACTTGTTCTCCTTCCTCGAACAGAGGCCAGAACAGTCCCCATCCACCACTGCTCTCCTCCGTCTGGCTGAACTTGTTCTCTGCTCCAACAACTCATTGACACCAACACCCATCCAGGACCCTCCACCCCTGCCTGTCCCTCTGTCCCCATCCCGTCTTCCAATCCCAGCCCCGGCCGTGTATTCACCATACCCCCTGACCTTCCCCTCTCCGACGCTGAACATTCAGTGCTCAGCAAAGGACTTAGTTTCATACCCTTACGCCCTCATCTCAATGAATTTCGGGCTTGGCACGATGCTGAACTCTTCTTCTGCCGCCTTCGTCTCCGTGCTCACTTCTTTGGGCAGGAGTCCTCTCCCCGTTCAACGGATCCTTTTACCCACCTCCAATAATCTCCCTCCACCTGGACCCCTCCCTCTGGATTCTTATCTTCTCTTGATCTTTTCATTGAGAACTGTCGGCGTGACATTAGTCATCTCATTTTCTCTGCTCCTCTCACCCATTCTAACTTGTCTTTCTCTGAACTTACTGCACTACGTTCTCTCAGGTCCAACCCTAACATTGTCATCAAACCTGCTGACAAGGGTGGTGCTGTTGTTGTCTAGCGCACTGACCTCTACCTCGCAGAGGCTAAGCATCAACTCGCAGACACTTCCTCCTACCTCTCTCTGGACCATGACCCCACCACTGAACATCAAGCCATTGTTTCCACGACTGTCACTGACCTCATCTCCTCTGGAAATCTTCCTTCCACAGCTTCCAACCTGATAGTCGCCCAACCTCGGACGGCCCGCTTCTACCTCCTACCCAAAATCCACAAACAGGACTGTCCCGGCAGACCGATTGTGTCAGCCTGTTCCTGCCCCACGGAACTCATTTCTCGCTATCTTGACTCCCTTCTCTCTCCCCTTGTCCAGTCCCTTCCCACCTACATCCGTGATTCCTTTGACACCCTACGTCACATCAACCATTTCCAGTTCCCTGGCCCCAACCGCCTCCTCTTCACCATGGACGTCCAATCCCTCTACACCTCCATCCCCCACCGGGATGGTCTGGTGGCTCTCCGCTTCTTCCTCGAACAGAGGCCCGAACAGTCCCCATCCACCACTGCTCTCCTCTGTCTGGCTGAACTTGTTCTCAGGTCATGAGGACTCGAAACGTCAACTGTGCTCTTCTTCACTGATGCTGCCAGACCTGCTGAGTTTTTCCAGGTATTTCTGTTTCTGTTTTTGTTTTGGATTTCCAGCATCCGCAGTTCTTTGCTTTTATCTTCACAGGATCACACTTCACTTCCCAGTAAGTGTTGAGCAGATCATCGCTGACACCTTAAAACAAAAGAAAAATATTGTGGATGCCGGAAATCGGTAATTAAAACAGAAAATGTTCATATTTCAGGACTGGTTCTGACGAATGGTACTCCAACTGAAACTTTGGAGGGAACTTTTACTGACCTGACCTGGAGGGAATGGATCAGTCAGAAGGTTGTGGGGAACCCACAATTTAGTATTTCCCCACAGCCTGCCAATATTGTCGTTGATCATTTCCCCACCCGGAGGCTGGTCCGATTAACAGTCTGAGTCTCCAGTCGGCCGGGGAGTCTGTCACTAAAGGCCACAGCAGCAGATAAGTCCCAGTCTGGGATGGGGAGATGGGGGAGTATTTGGGGCTGGGTGTGGGCAGCAGTGATTGGGTCAATCATGTGGGCTGCTGATTCCAGGGGAGAAGTTGGGGGATGTCTGAGGGATGAGGTCTAAGGTCTCCTGGTTGGGGGTGTGGTGTGGACTCAGATATCTGACAGGCACATTGGAGGCTTAGGTGGGATGGTGGTGCAGAGTCGACTGGGCTGAGTGTGCCTTTTTCGTGTCCAATGCTTTGGTTGATGCTGAGTGGTCCATCCATATTTCTTTGTTATCAGTCTTTTCGTAGAGGTTTGATACAACTGAGTGGCCTGCTATACAATTTCAGAGGGCTTTTAAGAGTCAACCACTTTCTTGTGGGTTTGGAGTCACATGTAGGTCAGAAGGGATAAGGCTGGAAAGATTTCCTTCCCTAGAAGGCATTAGTGAGCTAGACGGGGTTTTAATGAAAATCTGATAGTTTCATTGTCATGTGGAGTTTTCAATTCCAGATTTATTTAATCAGTTAGATTTAAATTCCCCAGCTGCCATGGTGGGATTTGAACTCATGTCTCTGGGTCATTAGTCAAGGGCTCTGGATTACTAGTCCAGTAAGCACTTCTCTCAGAAAGTACTTCCACTGCTTGACAGGTGATTGACAGCCTCTTGGAAGGCACTTCACCTGTCTTGCACTTCATTCACCTTCAGTTGCTCTTTCCAGCCGTCAGCCTTCAAAACAGCACAGGAGCAGCTCGTGGAACTTCTAATTCCACCTCTGCTGAGGGGCAGGGGGAGAAGCAGCACCAACATCAACTATACCAGCAGCAGCAGCAGGAGCACCAGCTGCCTCCTCTTCAACTGTATGGCCCTTCACAGAACACAGGGGATACGATGATGTAGTGGATTTGTCACCAGGTTCGGGGACCTGGGTTCAAATCCTGCCAAGGCAGAGGGTGGAATTTGAATTCAATTAAAGTCTGGAATTTAAAGTACATTGTTGATTGTTGTAAAAAACCCATCTGGATGTGATTCAGCCACTCAGTTGTAACAAATCATTACGAAGTCACAAAAAAAGAAATGAAACAATCCACCCAGCATCAACCTCGGTACCAGAAATGACAACAGTAATCGCAAAGTCCTCCTTACTAACATCCAGTGCCAAAATTAGGAGAGCACCACTACTGACAGAGCTGGCCGAGTCCTAAAGGACACAGCTGCTAGACTGGGCCTACAGCAGGCGGTGAGGGAAGCAACAAGAGGGAAAAACATACTTGACCTCATCATCACTAACCTGCCTGCCACAGATGCACCAGTCCATGACAGTACTGGTAGGAGTGACCACCGCACAGTCGTTGTAGAGATGAAGTCCCGCCTTCACATTGAGGATACCTTCCATTGTGTAGTGTGGCACTACCACTGTGCTAAATGGGATATTCTTCTTATCTTGTCCACGGACAGTCTATACATGGCCCAGCCAGAACTGGACATTTTTTTGCGTCTTGTTGTTGAACCCTGCAACAGTGCAGGGTTCCTCTAGCAATAGACATTGCAGGAGATGTTGCATAGTCTGTGGCTCAGTTCCACATTCACAAGTTGTCAGGCAGGTTGTATATCCCCATTTGCTTAGTGACACCTTTGAACGACCTACACCAGTCCTAAGTCTGTTAAGGCACTTCCAGGTTGCCCAGTTGCAATTAGCTCCTGGGGGAAGGCTTTCATCTGGTAGAATTTCCATCGCTGGGGGTTGTTCGAGACTGGCGAGCCGGTCTTTCCACATAGCAATGCGGGCTTCAGATGGGGTATTTAGAACAGATCTAGCAACTCAAGACTGGGCATTCATGAAGCACTGTGGGCCATCAGCAGCAGCAAAATTGTACTCAAACACAATCTGTAACCTCATGGCCCAGCATATCCCCCATTCTACCATTACCATCAAGCCAGCGGATCAACCCTGGTTCAATGAAGAGTGCAGGAGGACATGCCAGGCATACTTACAAACGAGGTGTCAACCTGGTGAAGCGTCAACACAGGACTACTTGCATACCAAACAGCATAAGCAGCAAGTGATAGATAGAGCTAAGCAATTATACAACCAACGGATCAGATCTAAGCTCTTCAGTCCTGCCACATTCAGTCGTGAATGCTGGTGGACAATTAAACAATTGACTGGAGGGGGAAGCTCCACAAACATCCCCATCCTCAATGATGGAGGGGCCCAGCACATCAGTGCAAAAGATAAGGCTGAAGCATTTGCAACAACCTTCAGCCAGAGGTGCCTAGTGGATGATCCAGATGATCCTCCAGAGGTCCCCACCATCACAAATGCCAGTCTTCAGCCAATTCAATTCACTCCACGTGATATCAAGAAACGGCTGAAAGCACTGGATAGTGCAAAGGCTATGGGCCCTGACAATATTCCGGCAAAGGTACTGAAGACTTATGCTCCAGAACTTGCCACGCCCCTAGCCAAGCTGTTCCAGTACAGCTACAACACTGGCTATGTGGAAAATTGCTCAGGTATGTCCTGTATACAAAAAGCAGGACAAATTGAACCTGGCCAATTACTGTCCCATCAGTCAATGCTCCATCATCAGTAAAGTAATAGAAAGAGTCATCAACACTGCTATCAAGCGGCACTTACTTAGCAATCACCTGCTCACTGGTGCCCAGTTTGGGTTCCGCTGGGCCACTCAGCTCCTGACCACATTACAGCCTTGGTCCAAACATGGACAAAAGAGCTGAACTCCCAAGGTGAGGTGAGAGTGACTGCCCTTGACATCAAGGCAGCATTTGATCGAGTGTGGCATCAAGGAGTCTTAGCAAAACTGGAGTCAATGTGAATCATGGGGAAAACTCTCCACTGGTTCGAGTCATACCTAACACAAAGGAAGATGGTTGTGGTTGCTGGAGGTCAGTCATCTCAACTCCAGGACATCACTCAGGGTAGTGTCCTCGGCCCAACCATCATCAGCTGCTTTACCAATGACCTTCTTTCCATCATAAGGTCAGAAGTGGGGATGTTCGCTGATGATTGCACAACTTTCAGCACCATTCGCAACTCCTCAGATACTGAAGCAGGACATGTCCAAATACAGCAAGAGCTGTACAATATCCAGGCTTGGGCTGACAAGTGGCAGGTAACATTTGTGCCACTGGCAGGGGGAACTGCATATACAAAACTCAAAATGAGCCACGCTTACCAGCAAGTCAAGCTAGAAAAGGCCTCTCGGGATTTTGTGAATATCAACACACATAGGGGGTTATACCAGTATACCAGGTTACCCTTGAGAGTCTCATTGGCTTGTGCCATTTTTCAACGGGCTATGGAAAATTTGCTCGAAGGTCTACCCCATGTGGTGGTTTATATCGATGGTGTCCTAGTAACAGGACTAACTGATGAAGAACACCTGGCTAACTTGGATGAGGTATTGAAGCATTTCTCACAAGCTGAAGTGCAGTTGAAAAGGGAAAAATGTATCATCCAAGCTAAAGAAATGGTTTACCTGGGTCATAGGGTCGACTCGCAGGGCCTTCACTCAGTAGAAGACAAGGTGAGAGCTATTGGCGAGGCGCCAGCCCCAAAAAACGCCACAGAACTCAAGTCCTTCTTGGGAATGGTTAATTATTATGGTCATTTTCTCCCAGATTTGTCGACACTTCTGGCTCCATTATACGGGTTACTCAAGAAAATCGACAGGTGGACTTGGCAAGCTCCACAACAACAAGCATTTACAGCAGTGAAGCAGTTACTACAGTCATCGGCCCTATTGATACATTTCGACCCAAAGAAAGGATTGATTTTAACATGCGATGCACCCCCTTATGGAGTAGGGGCTGTACTCTCCCACCGGATGGCGGATGGCTCCGAACAGCCCATTGGTTATGTCTCAAGAACACTCAGTGTGGCAGAACAAAGATACTCACAAATAGAGAAAGAAGGCTTATCCACTGTATTTGGCGTTAAGAAATTCCACCAATACATCCATGGTCACCACTACACCATAGTATCTGCCCACTAGCCACTACTAGGCTTCTTCAGGGAAGATAAGGCAACACCCGCAATTGCCTCGTCACGCATCCAAAGGTGGGCACTGATTCTAACTGCTTATAAATATACTTTTATCCACCGGCCGGGAAGGCAGGTTGCCAATGCTGACGCACTGAGCTGATTACCTCTAGAGGACAGCAATGTGCGTGTCCCCAACCCTCAAGAATTTGACTTAATATTAAACTTTCTGGGTTCATCACCAGTGAATGCCAAACAGATCAGAGAATGGACCAACCGTGATCCAGTTTTGTCTCATGTCAGGGAACAAGTCTTGCAGGGATGGTCTAACGAGCCAAAGTTGGACGAATTGAAGCCCTATTTTAACAGCACCTGCCAGGAGGCATCTTACTGTGGGGAGCAAGAGTCATTGTGCCTCCCAGAGGAAGACAACCATTATTGAGAGAATTGCATAACTTTCACCCTGACATTTCCAGAATGAAAATGTTGGCATGCAGTTAATTATGGTGGCCAGGGATGGACACTGAAATTGAAGACATGGTCAAGAGCTGCATGCAGTGCCAACAGGTGCAGGAATTGTCTCTTTCTGCTCCACTGCATCCTTGGGAATGGCCAGGAAGGCCATAGCTCTGCCTCCATGTTGATTACGTGGGACCTTTTTTGGGCACAATGTTCCTCTTACTTAACGACTCTCACTGCAAATGGATGGATGTATATGAGGTGAGATCACCCACATCTGTCACCACCATAGACAAATTGCATTAGGGTTTCACGATACATGGTTTACCAGAGATGATAGTGTCTGATAATGGAACAGCATTCGCTAGCGGGGAATTCCAAAGATTTATAACTCTCAACGGCATAACACATGTTAAGACCTCGCCATACCACCCTGCATCCAATGGGTTGGCTGAGAGAGCAGTCCAGACCTTCAAGGCCAGACTGAAAAATCTAGAGGGGGACTCTATAGCAACAAAGTTATCACGCTTCCTGCTCAGCTACAGAACCACGCCACATATGACCACTGGTATTGCTCTCGCAGAGTTATTAATGAAGAGACGTCTCAGGACACGGTTACGCCTCATAACGCCAAATTTAGGGAGGAGGATAGAGGGAAGATAGGAGGCCCAGAAAAATGGACATGTTACCACAGTGGTGAAAGAAGCTTCACTGTAGGAGAATGAGTTTTTGCAAAGAACTTTGGAGATGGGCCCAAATGACTATTAGGTGAAGTCAGTGCAGTGACAGGACCCTGTCTTACCATATATCAGTTGAAGATCGGATAATCAGGAGATAATTAGATCACCTCAGGAAACGGGAAATGGATCCACAAGAAATTTCCGTTGGAGTCTACACCACAGGTAGAAGGAACTCCTCTTGCTTTGGAAGTACCTGCAGAAGGTTGACCCTGAGACAGTTGAAGAGGCAAACTTACAGATTCCTACTGGAGTGCCTAGTGGACAGATAACTTCTGAGAGGGAGGCCTGAGATAAACCATCCAAAGTCGTAGAACTAAGACAGTCGACAGGTTTGAAAAAGCCTCCTGAGAGACTGAATTTGTAAATAGTTCATTTTTGTAAATAGTTAATATATTGTAAAATGTACTTTCAAGTAAAGGGGGAGGGGTGTGGTAATCTGAGGTGTGATACACATTTAAGAAACTGTGAGCAGATTGGCCACGTGACTGTAAGGCCCAATGGCTGTGTAGCGTGAACTACCATGTTAATGTTAGTCTAGAGTAGGGTCTGTTTGGAGAAGAACACATCGTGTTAGTGCTCTGTTGTTTGTGTAAATAAATAGCACGTGCTTCATTTCATATTGGTCTCTGAGTCTGCAGTACATTGTAATCTACTCACTTGCTGACAGATAAGCCAGGGGCAATGACCATCTCCAACAAGAGAGAATCAAACCATCGCCCCTTTATGTTCAATGGCATTTCCATCACTGAATCCCCCACTATCAACATTCTGGGGGTTATCATTGACCAGAAACTGAACCGGACTAGCCATATTAATACTGTGGCTAAAAGAGCAGGTCAGAGGTTAGGAATCCTGTGATGAGTAACACTCAAGAATCTTGACATTGTCCAGGACAAAGCAGCCCACTTGATTGGCACCACATCCACAAACATTCACTCCCTCCACCACTGATGCACAGTGGAATTCACCATCTACAAGATGCACAGCTGGAATTCACCAAAGCTCCTTAGACAGCACCCTCTGAACCCATGACTACTACCATCTAGAAGGACAAGGGCAGCAGATAGATGGGAACACCACCACCTGGAAGTTCCCCTCCAAGTCACTCACCATCCTGACTTGGAAATATATTGCTGTTCCTTCACTGTAGCTGGTCAAAATCCTGGAACTCCCTCCCTAACAGCACTGTGGGTGCACCTACACCACAGGGACCGCAGTGGTTGAAGAAGGCAGCTCACCACCACCTTCTCAAGGGCAATTAGGGATGGGCAATAAATGCTGGCCTAGCCAGCAAAGCCCACATCCCATGAATATATAAAAAAGCGTGCAACTGGGTCAGGAACAAAGCAGCCCCATAGTAAAACTCGCCTTTAAAAATCTGCCAAAAATATCGTGGACTTTGGTCACATCTCTCCTGATGTACGGGTTCTGTTGCCCTGGTTTTTTTTTGTGGTAAAGGTGCCAAATAACTGTAGCTTGTTGTGTATTAAAATTTATTTGAAGCTGTTGACAAATCTGCAGCTATGTAACCAGGATTGGAGAGAGGTTAGGTCATGTTTACAGCTGCAGCAAAACAAAGGGAATTTCTCTTTTGAAATGACGAGCGTCGTTTATTGAAAGGGCAGCGTTTACAACAAGGAAGCACAGATACTCTGCGTCATCACAGATGGTTTGCTTGGATCGTGTGACCTTCTACACGCAGTTCCTCAGACACACCCAGAGGAAGGAGCGCTCTTGGGACTTTAGCTCCAAAAGGTCGCTCAGTCTAAATCTAGAAGGTCAGCATTGACCCAAAGTGGGGTAAATTATAAAAATAATCAACAAATACAGCAATAAACTCAGCAGCAACTCTAGAGGAAGTATTCCGTGTTATGAAGGGAGATTGCCGTATAAATCTCTACGCCCTGCTGCAAACCCCTTCAGCCCGGCTGGCCTGGGAGAATTGGGGAATGTATTTATTTCTCTTCTTGCTTTTGCTTGGAAAGTAAAGAAACGCATCAACAAGTACGTACTGGAGCAGAGAAAAATAGTACATCCGTGGGACTCAACACATTAATCAGGAAACGACCAAAAACAGAAGTTAGAAAAACATTTGCAACCGTCAGCCTTATCGACACTCCATATGAGTCAGAAGGTTTGTTGTGAAGACTCGCATTCCAGAGATTCGATCACATAACCTAGGCTAAATTAGTATTTTTTAAGTAGCTTTTCTTTTAAGATTTAGACCTTGACCCTGGACTGGAGCCTCAGGTAGAAGCCATTGTACCGGTTGGCAATACAACTAGTCCCACTGAAGCGACGGGTAAAGGCTCCACACTCCCAAAGGCCACATGCATTTCTCACTATGTTGGGACCAGCTCAGTTTCCTACTCTTATCATGTACTCTTGCTGAAGTTGAGGGTCGGGACGGGGTTGTGGTCCCAGTGCTCCTGGCTCTGAAGAAGGGTCATATGGACCTGAAACTGTTTCTCTCTCCACAGATGCGGCCAGACCTGCTGAGTTTTTCCAGCATTTTATATTTTTACTCCTTGGCAAGTACTTATATGGCCACAAAGACAAAAGCTTGGACACCTTTGCTCTAGGTGATTTCATGCCAGCTATTCTCTTTTAGGCACGAGGGAGTTGTCTGGAGTGTAGGTTTTCAGGGAAGTTCTTTTTCCATTAATGAGGGAATTCAGAATATTTTGCCAGGGTATTTTTTTCAAACAAAACTGCTTCACAACAGGGCTGTTGAAAATCCACAGGACACAATGCTGCCATCCACTGTTGCACGCAATGTGGTGACCTCACTGTAGGCCTCTAATTTGCATAATATGGGTACAAGTGTCACTGCTGGCACATGTCCATTACCTACCTGTCCATACAGCTCAATAATCAGCCTGCTGATTCCTGGAAAGATCTCCTTTCCAAATCTCAACATTGTTCACTTTAGCCCCATGTATGCTCAAAACAAATCAGAAAAAGATCTTTGTGACTTCAGCCTGCTTGCTTAGCATGGAGCCTCTCCCTTCCCTTCCTACATTGGAGCCCATTAACATCCATTTGGGTAAAAGCAAAATACTGTGGATGCTGGAAATCTGAAACAAAAACAGAAAATGCTGGAAAAACTCAGCAGGTCTAGCAGCATCTGTGGAGAGAGAAACAGAGTTAATGTTTTGAGTCCATATGACTTCTTCAGAGCTAACATCCATTTGGAGGTAGGTACGGCTCATCTCACTGGGTGTACTGGCCTCCATTACTACACTATGGCCTGAAATTTCACAATGCAAAAATGGTGGAAGAGGCTGAAATATGGAAGACCTGACCCCAAACACAGTACCTACCATTTTTGCGGGGGTTGGAATGGGCCCAGGTCGGGATTTGCACATGCGCATTTTGTGGAGGCAGCTGCTGTTTTACATGGGCAGCTGCCTCCAATCATGTCTGATTTTCATTAGCCTGGAGTGGGCAACATGATGTGTGCAGGTTAGACCTGGTAGGGAGGTGTCAGCTGTGGCTCAGTTCATAGCACCCTCGCCTTTGAATCAGAGGGTTGTGGGTTCATGTCCCACTCCCGGAAACCAAGAACTGTGATTGTACTCAAAAGAGTTGCAATCTGTGACTGTTGATAACTCGAAAGAATTTAGACCTGGTAGGAGCATGTCTAAACTTTATGCAGTCTTTGGAGAGGTAGGGTATCCCTTTGGATATGGTTCCAGGATACCTTTGGGAGAGGTAAGGTGCCCTTTGGGGTCGTTATAAGTGAACATGAAAGATGGCAGGTAGGGTAGTATGAGTTGGTACTAAGTTGGCATATGGGCCATAAAGAGCTGTGAGAGTGGCTAGAGGAGCGTAGGTTGGTATGGAGACTATGGGATGATGATGGGGGGGCGGGGGAGCTGTTATGGGGTCAGTTAGACGGCATGGATGGGGCATGGGGAGTGTTTTGGGGGTGAAGGAGTGAGGGCTGAAGGGATGTTTTTTGTTTTTAGAAAGCTTTGACAAAAGTGCTGCTGCACCGAGGCAGGCCTCCGTCCAGCCGGCCTCCGCACCTGGCAGCCTCCACACTCATTCCGGGGTCACCCAGCTCGACTCCCAGAGAACCCCGCCATCCCGGAATGAAAATCACAACATTTCAGGGTTGGGTTTGTGGAGCAGGAAATGTCCTGACTCTGCGCTCCAGACCCGGGCGCGAAAATTCAGGGCCGTGTTTCGAACGAATGAGGGAAGTGACAACTGTTTATCAGGAGGAATCTCCATGGTTGGCTACACGTGATTTATGATATTTGCCTTGTTGGCTGGGAGGAAATCCCTCCCCTTGCAACGTAGGCTGGAAAACCCCAGTAACAGTGCAATTCTGCTGCTAATAGATCCTGTCACACCGGCTGCTACAAATCCCTGGCTGAGGGGATTTCCATTGATTTGCTGGTACAGTTTGACCCTTGGGAGGAGTATCGAGAAGCAGGTTCAGGTGTTTGGGTTGTAGGTTTTCCTGGAGGTTTGATCACATGATGATCTAAATCACATGATACCTGATCATGTCATGTCTGATCATGTGATACCAGGCCACGACTTCTGGAAATGTTAATGCATTTATCTTATAAAGGACAAAACAAAAATAAAAATACCTGGAAAAACTCAGCAGGTCTGGCAGCATCTACGGAGAGGAGCACAGTTAACGTTTCGAGTCCGAATGACCCTTGGGCTGGTCCCCTGTGGTTGAGTAATTTTCATTGTGATTTTTCACCAGCAGCTATTGTATGAGAAGGTTGTCACCCATGAGCAGCTGAAGGTGGGAAATTGAGGGCAAGAAAGAGGGTAAATTAAAGGTGAGGAGTTCACGGTAAACAACAGGTGGGAGAAACTCATTCCACCAGTAACTAATAGGTCATTTAAGTTACAGCAACTAATACTAATGACACTCAGATCAGTATTAATCAGCTTTTATCCAAAACTCATTAATAATCTTTATGTAAAAACAGTAATAATAGATAATAATACCTTGCTATTGCACCCTTAATTCAACAACCTGCTGATACTCACTGAAACAACAACCAGATTCTCCCTGCACCATATACAGTGCAATCAGGCTCTCCAGTCAATGCCATGTTTGATAATCCTGATAATAATCCTTATTTCTTTGGATTCTGGCTTTGACCCAGATTGTGTTGGAAGGTGGCAACTCTGAACTGGAAGCCTCAATCACAGCCCATCTATACTTGGACTTCACATGGCAAACCTGGCTGGCACAGACCGACCTGTGGGCTCAGTGTTTAGGCTACTTCTCACTGGGCACATTGTCCCAACACCAAAATTTCTAAAGGTCTCCTGAGGCACAAGCTCAGTTAAGTAAAGTTACATAGAATGACAGATATTTCAGCACAGGAAGAGGCTATTTAACCCATCTAGGCACATTGGAAAACTCAAGACATTACAGCTAGTGGCTGGTGAAAGAGCCACTCCATGAATCCATGAAGTTAGAGGAGTAAACAGGTACTGGGCACCAAACAATTCAGTGAGTAAAAATATCCATTAAACATAAAAGAATGTGGAGTGAGAAAGGACTACAATATATGATTAGGATGCATTTTTATTTCATAAAATAGTGTTTTGAATCAATATAAAACCTTGTTTACAGATTTTTCAGCTTTAAATAATGAGCGCAAAGCCACTTTAAAAAATATACAGTCCATTTAGTAGTATTGCACTCTTTTATTCCCCCATATTTCATGTAAGTCAACTGTTGACAAAGCAGTCATATTCTTACACAAATGAAAAATATTTTTACAACAGTATTTTACAGTTTGTGCACCATAATGTTTTTTGTTGAAACATAAGCAGATTGGTCTAAAATTCTCTATCTATTAGATGTTACTTTTAAATGATTTATTCATTGGTAATTCAGTACTTTTGCAGATTTAAAATGGAATCAATGAGAAGTGTAGAGTTTAATTTGTGCAAGTTGTAATGCTAGAATATGTTAAGTTTACAGAACTATGTTGCAATCCATTTGTAATTCCAATGACTGTCTTTAAATTACAACCAATAATGGTCTCAAAAAAAGTGAGTGAATTCATTACATGACCAAACAGATGCTGGCAATTTGAACTCTTAAACAAAATAATGAAGATAAATAGGGATGGGATGGAGGTTTGAGGTTGTGAATGTTCTTATGTGGCATACACCATGAAATCTGGTGTTCGTTGTTGAGGTCTACATTATGTTTTCTAAATGCAGACAAATGAGCTATTCACTAGTCTCAAATTACACCAGCAGGATTTCTAGGAATACCAGAATAAGTGCGCAATTTAAACTGAAGTGGGATTTATACATTCGGAGTTTTCTGTCTTTGCTAATTTTAGGAAAAGAAATTGACATGAGTAAAAAAATTTCGTCATTGTGGTCCGGATACTCACTTTCATAAATCTCATTTTCTCCATTACTAATACTGTTAATATTATATTAAGATATTCTTAAAATAATTTGGGCAGAGAGGCAGATTCTGGTTAATGTATTGTCCACATCAGCTGTTTGAAACAGTCTCTTCCAAATTTTCAAATCAACAGAGCATACCAGGACGAAGAGAACAAACAGTCTGGAACCTGAAACAGAAAATGCTGAAATACTCAGCAGTTCAAGCAGCATCTGTAGAGAAAGAAACAGAATTAACATTTCAGGTCAATGACCTGATGAATAATCAGAATTAAAAATTTTTTAAAATTAATTTATGGGAGGTGGACATCACTGGCTAGGCCAGCATTTATTGCCCTCAAGGAGGTGGTGGCGAGTTGCCATCCTGAACCGCTGTAGTCCGTGTGGTGTAGGTAGAATTGTTGAAAGCTTATTGACCTGAATTGTTAACTCTGTTTCTCTCTCCACAGATGCTGCCAGGCCCAGAGTATTTCTGGCATTTTATTAGATTCTACCATGTCTTCATTCATAACAATACACACATCTCCTCATCTGATCTTTCTTCTCAGCCTTTGCTAAATTTAGTTTCTTCATTCTTGGAAGCAGTCTGGTTCAATGGCGACGTTTGGGTTGACATGGGTTAAAATACAACAGTTTAAACCAAAATTTAGCTGTAGTACCTTCCTGTGAATGCTAACTTAAAACAAAGGTCATAGGTTTCAATGAAAAATGTTTTGACTGGGTTCAGCTAATTACTTTTTAGAAGCGCAGCTTACTGGCATATTAAATCCTACTTTTAAGTGATGTATCTTTATCCTTTGTAAATGCACCGAGATGTATTCCTGCATGTAAGGGACAATACATAAATGCAATGTGTAATTAATGACCATATTAGGTACAGGGGTAGGCCATTCAGCCCCTTGAGCCTATTCCAACATTCATTTAAATCACGCCTGATGTTTACCTCATCCCTATGAGAAGATCTTGATATGTTCAGTGGGATAGCAGCAGACACCCTACAGAAATGGCAAAAACAGTTGGAAGAATCCCTGTAGAAATCCAAGCTGGTTATATTTATGTGGTTTTGGAATGGTATTTTCTCATTACTTGTTTGCCAAACTCTGGAATACCCTCTCTAAACTTGTCTGCCTCTTTGTCCTCTTTTTAAGATGCTCATTAAAACCTAACTCTTTGACAAAGCTTTTGGTCACCTGCAAGTATCCCTGGAAAACGTTGTCTGGTAAAGTTCCTGTGAAGCGCTTTGGGATGTTAACGCAAGTTGCTGCTGTCTTAATACTGAATACGCTTATGGAATTGTTGGACTTGCTACATAAGACCATTGCAGAAGCTCTATTACCATAAGGACTGTAGCAGTTCTATAAGAATTATGAAGGTAACAAGGGATGGGCATTATATGAAGCCTTGCCATCGTTGTCCAAATCCCATAAAGAATTTCAAAATGTTTGTTATCTTTATAAAGGGAATTATAGCTCCCTTGGCAGAAATGTTTGCAATGACAAAGCATCTGGTACTACTGTCACCTACAGGGAAACAATCTAGTGACATGGCCCCAGGTGCAGAGAAAACTATTGAATATTCAATTGGCTGTTGATATGGAAGGGCTGGTTGCTTATTAATTCCTTTAGATCCACTAGTTGTGTAATTGACTCACTAATGACATGAAATTGTACAGGTGGTATGAGTTACGAATGATTGCACTTCCAAATGAGATTGCTATTCTACTATATTAGCTATATTAGCCAATTTATCTTAATACCTTTTGCATCATATGCTAATGGCAATGAGCATAATTCCACCCCATATGTTTTATTTGCCTTTCTACTTTCATCCTCAAAGGCAGATTGGAATTATACTTGTTGCTTCAGTCAGGTAGCTTGCACAGTGCAGGCTGTTGGTTTCTTCACACCCTGCTCTTGGATCCACGTTTTTTCACTATCAAGTGTGGAGGAGTGAGAGCTGTATTAGATTGTTAGAAGATTTTTTCTCATCGCTACCTGGTTTATGAGGTCTGCCCATGCTGGATACTGGGTGAGTTGGCATAGAGGATTTGAGAGGACAAGGGGTGTGGGTGGGAGGGCATGTGTTGGCATTGAGTTAGCATGTAGGGTATGAGGGGCCAAAGGGCTGGGTGGGGGCATGAGGTGGCATGGAGAGTATGAGGGGCCAAAGGGAGTAGGTGGTGGGGCATGTGTTGGCATTGAGTTAGCATGTAGGGTATGAGGGACCAAGGGGTTGGGTGGGGGACAAGAGTTGGCATTGAGTTGGGTGGAGGTTATGAGGGGCCATGGGTGGAGGGGTATGAGTTTGTGTGTTTCGGGATACTTTTTACTGAAGCAGGTCTGGCAAGTCGAGAAATTTTCCGACTCAAGCTACCCGCTTCAGTAGCAAAACTTCAGCTCTTCATATCACACTGTGATTAACCAGTTTGAAGAAAGAGTCAGGGGAAAGGTGTGACACACAATGCTAGTCTGAACTCCCTTTCATCAATGAAGCACCTCAGAGGACTGCCTATCAAGCCCTGATCTGAAAATTGCAGGATGAAAAATGTAGTAAATTTAGCCTGATTGCAGTGATAAGCAATTGGGGCCTCATAGCGCAGGGTCATGAGCAAAGGAAGAACAGCCTTTTCTCCTTTCAGACCCTGGAGCAGGTTTTCCTCTTCAGCATTCAGGCATAATCACAGCAGGGTCAACCACTAATCACATTAACTGGGCATAAGCTGCTGATGCTATACTGCCCATTAGAATAAATAGGTGGAAGATTGTGAGCAACTGGTATGGCAATTTGCAATAAGTGCTTCCATCTCACCAAGTTCTTATGCCAGGGTCCTAAAGAGGAAAACAGACACACTGTTCTCAAAACAGACACTTAACAATTGATTTTAATAAAGAGAGGATTAATATTATTTGAGAATAGATCCACTTAATACTGCCAATACATGATGCTTTCTTTACACGCAGAGACAATAACGAGGAAACCCTGAGAATTGGAATGACTGTTGCTGGAAGGTGTAACCTGTCCTAGTGGATGAACAAGAGAATGTATGCCCCAAGGTTTGTTACTTCCAATGATTGAGGACAAATGGGTTGCAGATAGACAAGCGACTCCTGTAAGCTTCACATTTCCAACCGGTGGAATCACAGTGCTCTGGGTATGGTGTATGCCATGCTAGGGACAATGCGGTGGCAGAATGTTGCTCATTAGTACTCCCTGGTACCTGCTGCCTGTGTAACAAAGTCTCAAGCTTGTACTTGGCTGATGAATAAAAAACTACTAGTGACTACTATATCCTTCGGGTGCGGGGAGGTAAGCAGAATCACATTGGGGTTGAGAGGTCTAAAAGATAATGTGCCAGCAATGAAAGATTGGAACCAATTCAATTGTCTGCAGCAGAATCGATACTCTGATACGTGAGCCAAGCAGCTCTGCAGTATTCCGGGAAACTCTTGATGATTAGGCAGCCAGTCTAGGATCTGGAAGGATGGACCTCTAACATAGATTGCAATTCTTCCTCCTTAGCTCTAGGTAATTCCATACACCAATATCCTAACTGGCAGGATGGTCCTGGTTGGGTAAACAGCAGGAAGTGCTCCAGTGCTCTGTTAGTAAACTCCTCTGTTTTAGTTAAGTAAACTCTAGCGGTATAACTGTTCACAACTGGAGGCCTTTTAGGCTTTGGATTCTTACCATTGTGCATCTAAATTCTATAAGAGTTGGATAAGTCTCTATATAGAGAGAGTATACACTTCATTTCAGGCAATGAATTTCTTAGCTTGATTTGGAGATCCTTAAGCGTCGTAATGGACTTGTGCAAGCATCAGTGCTGAGTTTAGCAAAGTAAATCCTTGGTGTTGGATTATTTGAACATCATTTGAATTCCATTGTCTGCCCTGGAATACAATTAAAAAATCTGCAAATGCTTTTTTCTCTAGCCTTTTCTTGTAAAACAGATTTATTGTAATGAAAAGGCCCCTGACTCTGAAAGATTCACAATTCTTTGTTATTTTATCAATTCTTATCTTTTCAAGACAAATTTTGGTACAGGTAATTTTGTTGGGATTTGAGAAAATTGCCAACAACTCCTTGGGTTATCACTTCACTTTGGTATGGTGATATTATTGGTTATGCTCTAATGCACCAATAAAACCTCAATCATCAAACTGTTTTAATTTTCCGGATCAGTAACTGGACGGGTCCTTCAGGGACAGACTTGATGATGTTCCAAGCATCATAGTGCATGAGGCCATGCAAGAACTTGCCATTGATTGCGAGCAATTCATCCCCAACGTCGATCATTCCAGACTGCTCAGAAACACCACCTGCAGGTTACAACAGGTAAAATTTAAGATGAATAATGTCATGGAATTCAGTTCTAGTGAAAGATTTGAAGGATGGAATGGCCTACTCCTGTTTCTATTAAAAATCTGTTTATTTTTAAGCGGCTTTGGCCGTTCTACAATAGAGGCAGGGCAGCCAGAACAAAAACCTTGTGTGGTGATATTAAAGGGAGTAACACAGTACCAATTTCACAATTTGCATGCCTTGCGTTAATGATTAGATGAGAACTCTGATGTGCAAACCTGCCAAAATCCTCAATGATTTTGACAATGAAGAACACCAGGGATTCCACCGTATCATCAGAAGATCCAGTGACAAACCTAGAATGGACAGAAGTGCTCTACTGAGCAGAAACACTGACAATTGGGAACTGTTAAGAGGTGGAATTGAGTGATCAGACATTACTGGGCTCCTTCTATGGGAGGAATTTCATGGTTATTAACACCACTCCCTGAGGCCCATTGGTACCAACCCCACGGAGGCCTCAAGGTGGTGATAGCTGGGGAAGACAAAAATCTAAATCTGCTGGGGAACTCTCGCCACCCTACTACTTACATCTGACAGATGGGGAAGGAGCAGGCAGTGGCAGCCTCAGCAGTGGTGGTGGAATCCTGATCAGAGTGGTAAGGCAGCAATAGGTTTAATGTCCCATAATTCCACCATGAAAGAAAATGCTTCCCCCTAGCCCGTAAAAAAATTATTTCAAATTGCGGTTCTTTATTGAAAAGCAAAGGCCTTCACCATGATGAGGAGCTCCATCTAGTGTCCTTGTTGGCAATGTACAGCTTATAAGAGGCAAGCTTTGAATAATCTGCAGCCATGCTTAATTGGCCAGGAGATGAAGCATTATTCTGCCTATGTTATTGAACCACTGGCATTTTCACCCTTCTAATAACATGTTAATGATGTGTTATGATCTGGCTAGGGTCCAGTAAATCTTTTTAGATAGGCAAAGTTTGAAATCCCAGTTGCCCACTAGGATTCCATGGTTTTAAACAAACAAAGCAAATTTTACCATACAAGGTCAGAAAAGTAAAATAATTTACAATATCTATCTTATACTCTAGCATTCAGAATTAACAGGAGGTAAATCTGAATTAACAAGCAAACTGTGGTCAAACACACCACACTGCACATTAAATGGCAGATGCAACCAAGACAGATCCCATGGATTTCTTAGCAACCCACCCATATCAGTGACCACTGTGAACCTCAAAATCTTGTTAAAACTCTGTCTTCCTCACGAGAGATTTCATCACATTTTTGAAGATCTAGCCTCTGAATTCCTTCAAAAGTCACTCCGACTTGGACTGCCTCAATGACTGCTCACCTCCCGATGGTTCAACCTCTCCTCCTGAGACTGTGTTGCGTGGGATTCACAAAGCTGCACTCCTGCCTCTAAGTACTAGCACACTTCTAATTCTTTTGCAGACTGTTAGCCTCACTAAGCTGGCACCGTGGGTTTCTCTGAACTCCAGCCTCCTTGCTGCACCGAGCTATAAATGACTCCCAGGGCTTCTATGAGTCCTAATTTCCATGCACAGAACCAGTGACCTTCCACCTTTGCAGCTCCCTAGGATTTCACTGAGCCCTAACTGCCTGGAGCCTGCTAAGAGCTCCCAGGGCGTCTCTCTGAGCTGCAAACCATACTAGGCCCAAACTACAACCAACCCCATCTCCCAGCCAGCAAACACACAGATAAATTGAAACCAAAGAACCTTAAGCTCCACCCATCTCCATGATCACATGGTCTTTCAGGATCACTGAATGCTTTTAAACTAATTTAGCTTAAACTCCCAAAACAAAACATCTCTCTGGACTACACTTCTTTGAACTTGATTCTTCCCAGGACTAAGCATTACATCTAAAATACTAACATGAAACATGAACTAGATATTCATCACAGATCTACCAGGGGGTGATGCCATATCAGGTGCACTTCATCCTGACTAGAAATCTAGATTTTATTTGAAGGCTAACCTTGCTGGACTTCAGGTAACTTAAATAATTATAACATCAACCCATGTAATTCAGAGCTTTTTGCTAAGATTGCACAGCAGGAAAGAGCTCACCTAACTGGCTGGGTTAGTGGTGGTTGCTGGGGTGGGGGGTAGTACTGGGGTGATGGGGACACAGAACAAAAGGCTACTGCTGAAACTTATTGTGGTAAGTTCTTGTGGGAAATTAGGTTAAGGGATAAATCAGTAGAGATGCAGTAGAAGACATTTAAGGAGATATTTCAGAATACTCAGAAAAGATACATTCCAGTGACAAAGAAGTACTCTAAGGGAAAAACACACCATCTGTGGCTAACTAAAGAAGTTATGGATAGTATCAAATTGAAAGAAAATAAATGGCAGGTCAGAAGACTTCTGCAAAGGAAAGCTTCCTTTCTATGTTGCATTCTTAGTAAGAATACTTACCTTGAAATATTCGCTTAATATACAGGGGCCTGTCTCCATGAATTGAAGCCTTCCCACCATCTAGGCTGAATCCTAGGCCAGCAGAGGTCTTCAGCAGCTCTATGGTGATGGCCCCTCCAAGGTCCACATTCATGCCTGGAATAACCAAGATAAATGCAACTTTAACCGGGTAACATGACACTTTATCCTATTCCTGCCCCCAGTAACATCACTGAACTTTGCCCATGTCAGCTCATAGTCTGGTGATACTCTCATTAATGCCTTTCTCACCTCTACACTCGACTATTCCAATGTACTCCTGGCTGGCCTCCTACATTCTACCCTCTGTAAACTTGAGGTCAGCTAAAACTCACAGCTCTGTCTTCCCCTGGGGAATGGACAAGTCTGCTTAGTGCTGCCTAAAGCAGCAATATATAAACAAATTTCCCTCCCACTAAAAATGGATTGGTGCAGTGCCCATATTCAAAAAGGGTGAATGAAACAGACATAAGCAACTACAGATCTAACAGTCTCAAATCCATTTCATGTAAAATAATGGAATTGATTATTAGGAATAAACTTGAGTATCTGCACAACATTAGCATGGTAAACAGCAGCCAATATAGATTCAGAAAAGGAAAATCATGCATAACTAACCTCCTAAACATTTTGAGGAATTATCCCTAATTCACTCTGGTAACCTCTATGACATGATGGGCTAAGAACTGGATTAGGCACTTTTTTGGGTGTGGGAATCATGATGTGCAATTTCTCTGTGATTAGTGAAGTTGAGGCAAGCAGCACACAAACTTTGTGCTTCTTGCTCATTAACATGATTGCAGTGTGCAGTCCAGCATGAAACATGCTCAGCAGGGGGACCCAGTTGTGTGCATGGCCAGCACAATGTACAACTAGCCTGCACTTCTTAAAGGCAGCCTGCCTCTCTTAAAGACAGGTGCATTCAGGCTACAACAGGAACTGTTTCAGCAAGTCATTGAGTGAAGGAAGGAGACTGCAAATGAAGCAAAATCTTAGAGAGAGTGCTCCTAGTTTCTCTGATGTGGTACTCGGGACTTTAGTGTAAGGGGTCAAGAGGAAGAGAAAATGGTCACGTTTCCAGAGGGGTCCAGGAGATCTCATGGCTTTTCATCTTAAGGGAACGGGGGTAGGTGACCAGGAGGTCAATTTCCAGAGCCTGGCCCTGAGGAACTGGCTGCAGTTCTGGAAAAAGTTCAATGATATCACATGGGTCATCAAGGTCTGTGCATGCATTTTCAAGGACAAATCCTGAACATTGTACCACTGACTCTCACACTGCTCAATGATTCACAGCCCCCTCACTCGACCATCAGCAATAAGGATTCAGATGAAACGTTCAGATGCTCCATCTTATCTTCACATAGTTAACCAAATGCTGCAAGCCTCACACTAACCTCTCGTGGCTTCCATATATCTCTAGCTATGGCAGACATATCACTCAAACACATTACAACATACTCACTGACATTCCTTCCTCTCTCTTGCAGAACAAGTCTACACAGGATCACAGAGATTGGGGTTATAGAATCATTTAATTGTAGGTTATAGCAGACTCACAGAACACCACAAACTTGGAGGGCCCCCTCCTTGAGTAGTCCAGGTATTTGTTTCAGAACGCCAATTGTTTGCTCCACAACGTTTCTGGTGGCAGCATAGTTTTCATTCTAGGTGCCCTATCTGTGTGTGATTGGCTGGTGCAGGGGTGTCAAGAGCTAGGCCTAAAGCAGGTGGGCCTTTTCACCAAGCAGCCAGTCTCTGGTTCATCATGGTGGCTCGAAATTAATGGGCACAGCTGACTGGTACAGTGTCGATGCACCATGGGTGCTGCCAGGATAGCAGGCATTCAATGACACGGTGTCCTGGGCATGGTCATACACCCACTGTACTTTCATGGAGAGGTATTCCTTGCAATTGAGGTACATCTCCCCATTAATCTATGGGGTCCTCGTACCTGCATTCGAGGCTCCCTGCATCACTGGAAATCTCACTAGCCTGGCAAAGCCACGTGCTGTCTTCTGCTTCTATCTGGTAGGATGGAAGATGATAAATTTCCCTTTCCTGGTGGACAGGGCCACTGGCACCTCCGTCATGCGGTGATGCATGGTGAACTGTGAAATATTGGCAATGTCACCTGCTCCTGCCTGGAAGGAACTGAAGGTGTACAAATTGAAGCCATGATGATCTTCACAGCCACTGCCAGTGCTCTCCTCTTGTTGTGTGGATGTAGATCCAGTTGTAGAAAGTGGCAGAGTTCAGTTGCTGTGTGAGACATTGCTCCTGGTTGAGGCGGAAGTAGGAGAAGCGCTCTCTGAAAGCCTTCTCCCTCTGTGAACAGCGATATCTCTGCTGACTATGCTCCATCTCCAAATCATGCTTTAGCCTAAGTATAGGTTCCTTTATTGAAAACAGGCTTTCTACCTACCCTGCATGCTTATGGTACATGCATGACACACTTATTCTAGCATCCTTACAAGTATGGCTAGCACACAGGTCACATCGGAAGTGGTCAGGCCAACATTTCTGGACTTCCCAGCTTCCATAGGGTGTCAGCAACAGTGTTATGGAGCCAGATTTTGCAGCCAGCCTATCTTGGTTTCGAAAAGGAATTTGAAAAAGCATCACAAGAAAGGCTATTAAACTCAAAGCTGCATGTTTTCAGGTTGCACTCAGAGTTGGTAAGAAAGTGGCCAATGAGTAAGGAGGTGGCTGATAACAATGAGTACTGTCAGAGTGGATGAGTTAAGTGCCCCAGGTCTTTGTGTTAGGACTACTTTCTAAAATGATTTGGATCTGAAAACTCAGTGGACAAATTTGATGATGATACTAAAGTGGAACTGCAAGAAGCAGCTCAGAAATGACACAGTGAGTTGGACTAAGTAAGTATAAAGGCTGATTAATGGCAGGTGAAAATGATTGCAAACATGTGCAAGGCATTGTACATGAGAAGGAAAAATAATTAACATACATACTTTCCGAATTGGGGTGATTCCCACTCCAATTTCCCCTTCCTATCTCTGGTAATTTCAGCACTCTGCTTACTCTAAAGAAGTTGCCATGTAGAGGACCAATGTGCTTTAGTCTATGTCCTGTATCATTCTGTCATCCAAGGAGAAGACACTCTTCAAGCTTTAATTTCATTTTCTCAACTTCAGGATTTGTATTTTTTTTTAATTATATCTTTTAGTTAAATTGTATGGTATTTTGTATTTTTATAGCTTACAGATCTGCATCATGAACTAAAATATTCACTCACTTTGATGTAAACTAATTAATTTAAAGAAGATTCACTTTGCTACTACAACCATTGTCACTTATTAATGAGACGAGGTGAAATGCCAGAAAGGAACCAAATTCTTGTTAAAATTTTAGTGAATAGACAAAAATTCAGGACGAATTCATCAAAATGTCTTTTTCCATATTTTGCACACATCAAAGTTGAAGTTGACAGCAGTGTTGGATAGAACTTGTCATTTGATTCCCTGGGTACTGGCCATCCTCTAGTACTCAAAGCAACCATTCATCATGGGGGAACCTAGATAGTGATCACTGGCAGGTTATTCCACCACAGTGGAGCCTGATGTTGTTCTCACCTGAACTCCACACTGGAGTGACCATGGCTGACTTTTCCCCTCTGCAGTCCGGAACACTGACAACCAATCGCAGCACACCACTACTGTGAGGGTTGTTACAAGGTTACTCAATGCAGAATGTAAATGAAGTCTGAGGTATGACTCAGTAATTATACTGGTCAGTGCCTTTTAGATATTAGACTATCAGGGGAGCTGCCGACATGTTGTCAAAAGGCTGTTATTTAATTGCATTACAATGTTACTTATACCTGCCTGCGTGATGGACCCCTACCTGTTCCTGCTGTTTCTGCAGTAGCATCTCTTCCAGCTGGGAGATGGTTTCCTTTAGGAAGCGATAAATCTGGCTTGGAGAAAATTTCTTCCCTTTCCTTTCCTTTTTTAATTACAATGATGGCCTGTTTAGGTAAGCGGGCCTGGTGAAGTGCATTCAGTGCATCTCCATGTGTAGTGCCTATTACAGAGATTCCATTGATGGATAAGATGTAATCACCCCGCTGAATGGTGCCTTCTTGAGCTGCCACTCCTCTTAAAAATACTCTGTGAATCTGCAAGGAAAAATTGTGATTTAAAGGAATGACTTTTGTAATGTATTGAACAAAAAGTACAACATATGCTTTATTTGCAATGTATTTAAGGGACATTTTCAAAACCAATATTTTACTACTAACATTTCCATCAGATGGTAGATTGCTTTGCTTTTTATTTTTTTTAAATTGTTCCTTCAGATTTTAACTTTCAGTTGGGATTTCCCACAATCCACACTACAACAATAGCTCTGCCTTTCTAAAGACCCCCTCAGTGAACTGTAAAATCATTAATAAAAAAACGATGCAGAGCATTAGGTCACATACATAGCACCACGAAGTCTGGAGTGTGCTTTTGGTGTATAACACTTTAAACAGTTATGATTGGCCAAGATCTTCCTGCCTCCGGAGCGTCGGAGACCAGACATATGACTCAGATGTACATTGCGACCTTGTGGAAGTCTTGACACACTGAGCTCCATGGGAATTGTCTGAGAAGTCTGAACTTCTGTTGGGCAATTTCCTTACTCCCGAAGGCCTCTACAAAAGTCTCCGACCCAGAGTTAGAGTCAGAGACTTTGGACTGTTCCATGAGACTTAACTGAATAGTTACTCAGGAAACATTAGACAGAAAAATCCTAGTCTAATTCCTGGGTAACTACACAACTGAACCCCCAACCACTTACACTGACCCCCACCGCCCCCCCGCACCCCCCCCCCCCCCCCAAACAAACATCCTGACTACACACACCACCACCAATCCCCTGATTATCTCCTCTCTGAGAACCCAACTACTCCCATGACTAGCCCCCCCGAACTCACCAGGCGAAACCCTGACCACCAACCCAACCTGACTAGTCTCCGACCTGACTACCCCTCCTGACCTACCTACCCACTCAGCTACCTACCCACTTAACCCACCTGCCACCCTACCCACTTGTCACTCTACCAGCTGCCATCTCACCCATATGCCCCCTACCCACCTGCCAACCTATCTACTTATCACCTCACCCACCTGCCACCTCACCCACATGCCACCTCACCCACATGCCACCTCACACCCTACCCCCCTACCCACCTATCACCCTACCTACTTACCTCACCCCCCTAACCATTCACTCGTTCTTCCACTCACCCATTGATCCATTTACTAATATTCACACTGGACATTTAAACTGACCTTACGGCAGCTAGTGCTGTAAAAAGCTGGGGGGGGGAGGGGGTGCGAAGCTTGTCTTCCCCCAATGATTCAGCGCTGCGATGGAGTTCTTTATGGGACTGTACGCTCCGCATTTCTGAAGAAGCTGCACTCGGGCTTTGAGAGGGAAGTGGTGGGTGGCACCTCCCTCAAAGGCCCTCTTTTCACATCAGGTGCTCCCCTCCCCCGCGACCCCAAAAAGGTCTGCTCCCCACGGGTGCTCCCTCCCCCGCGACCCCGAAAAGGTCTGCTCCCCACGGGTGCTCCCTCCCCCCCAACTCTCCATCCTCAATCCCCATCGGAAAAGTCCTGCTGTATGTTTCCCACTCTCTTTGTATGCCTTTTATAGATCCCTGTATTCCTTCACTGTTTTCCTCAGTCTGTAACTTTAACCTTTCTAAAGTCCAGGTAATACAACAACTTGGGTTGTCATCTATCTAGATCCTGAACTAAACCATCAACTATAAACAACCTACATATTTTCATTATCAACATATATAAAAATACACTGAACTTATTCATTTTAAAATACTGCCATTTGGTTTTGCTCATCACTTCTGGATTCTGTCTTTCTTTGTTTCTGCCACACTTCCATTAGGGCCTGTGCTGATCTCAGCTCTGCTTCTCTCCTATTTCTATCAGTTCTTGTCAGGCTGTTTCCCATTTCCATTCCACTTAGCTTTTTGCCCCCTCTTTAGGAATCATCCTGTTCTGCTCCACTTAAATTTTTATGTGCTCACTTTCACTATCATACTCTCTCAGCTGTGCTCCCCTACAATGTTTCATAGAACCATAGAACACTACAGCACAGAAAACAGGCCATTTGGCCCTTCTAGTCTGTGCCAAAATATTATTCCGCTAGTTTTTATTTAACATGAAATACATAAGTAAATTGTTTTCACAGTGTGATTCATTTATTCCCTACCAATCCTTGGATGTGTTAATCAATAAAACACAATTCTGCGTCTGATCTAAAACAAAGGGGACCATCCATCTTAATGGCCGATGATGTTTCCTTCATGATTCAATTATCCATACCTTTGTTAATTCTAAACTTGACTATTCCATCACAACCCTGACCGGCCTCCCACATCTTACCTTCCATAAACTTGATGTCATAAAAAACTCTGCCGCCTGAGTCCATACTCAGACCAAATCTTGTTCACTCGCCACCCATGTGTATTGAGCTACATTGGCTCCCAGTTCAGCAATGGCTCAATTTTCAAATTCACATCTTTGTTTTCAAATCCCTCTGTGGCCTTGATCCTCCATATCCCTGTAATCACCTCAAGCCCGACAATCCTCTGAGATATCTGTGCTCCTCTAATTCTGGCCTCTTGAGAATCCCCGATTTTAATCATTCCACTATTGACGGCCATGCTTCCAGCTGCCAAGGTCCTAAGCTCTGGAATTCCACCTCTCCCTAAAACTGTCCACCTGTCTTAATTCCTTCAAGATGCTCCTTAAAACCTACCTCTTTGATCAAGCTTTTGGTCTCCTGCTCCAAAATCTCCTTAAGTAGCTCAGCATCAAATCTTGCTCTATAACACTCCTTTGAAGTGCCTCATAATGTAACTACAAACATACATACAAACATATGAATTAGGAGCAGGAGTAGGCCACTCATCCTCTCGAGCCTGCTCCTCCATTCACTAAGACCGTGGCTGATCTGAATGTAACCTCAACCCCACATTTCTGCCTAGCCCCGATAACCTTTCAACCCTTTGTTAATGAAGAATCTATCTAGCTCTGTCTTAAAAATATTCAAAAACTCTGCTTCCACCGCTTTTTGAGGAAGAGAGTTTCAAAGACTCTCAGTCCTCTGAGAGAAAAAAATTCTCTTCATCTGTCTTAAATGGGCGACCCCTTATTTTTATACAGTGACCCCTAGCTCTAGATTCCCCCACAAGAGAAAACATCCTCTCCACATTCACCCTGTCAAGACCCCTCCGGATCTTAAAGATTTGCATTAAGTTGCCTCTTACTCTTCTACATTACCGGTGCAATGTGACTGCAGGCTGTTGTTGCTAATGGCCTCCTGGATCATGACATCGATCCAGGCAAGTGCAAAAAGAAACCACTGGGGCAGCATTAAGAACTTCACATCATAGGCTGTGGAGTAAAGTACATTACTTGGGAGGAGACACAACTTAGGCAATCCCTGTTGCCAATCGATGCTGCGTGTGTAGACTTCAGGCCAATGGTGTGGCTTGGAATTGTAGCGGTATGATGAGTGGAACCTCATCCAATGCCCAACCCTTACTGAAAATCTTTAAAGAGCTGCAACCCCACCCAACCGCTGAAAAACTTATCATCCTGCACCAAACTAATAAGATTCCTGAAGACAAATTTTACCCTCTGCACTATTTCCCAATTTAAAAAAAAATTATCATCTGTCACAGTGCAGCTGCTTTCACTAATTCGATCTGATTGTATGGGTGGAATCTTGTTAGTTGTGTCGGGTGTCCCAGCGGTGAGACCGGAAATGCGTGGGACTTCCGCTCGCAGGGGGAAAGGCTGGCCAGGCACAATCATGGGGTGCCCAGCCAATTAGATATTCAGAATCAAGGGGCCTGGCCAATCGTGTGGTAGGGACAGGAAGGAGGTCAACAACCCCGCCATTACTTGGACAAGCTGATACTTTCAGCAATCCTGCAGCATGAGTCTGGCTGAGTGAGTGGACAGTTTGAAAGTTCAACTGCTGCACCAATATTGATTTGACGCCCACTGGAAAATTGCAACTGCTGCTGCAACCACCTGCTGTTTTTGAATAATGTCTCAGCTCAGAGAATGAGTGGCCCCCCCAGTTGCCTCCCTGTAGGTTCTCCTCCAGGCTGTCCAGAAATGCAGGAGGTCCTGTTGCTTAGCGATGGCAATAGGAGACCCTCCAGCCTGACCAAGGTGGTCTGGACGGAGATTGCAGCGGTGGTGAGCAGCCGTGGGATCCATAAACAAAACTGGGTCCAATGCTGCAAAAGGGTCAACAAACTCCTCCGCTCCTCAAGGTTAAATGGCACAGTGTAGTCACTGCAAAGTGGCACTCATTATGGCATCAAACAATGTAAATGTGCAAGTGGAGAGGAATTCCAGGCAGGAGTCTGGGCTCCTGGCCTCAGCACCAGATGGAACATGTGGATTGAATGTGTGGGAGCCAGTTCATGCTGTGAATGTTGTACCAGTTGTAGGACAGTGCGTGTGTGGAACACTTTCTAGGGAGGTGATATTAACTGCCATAGGCCTGCGTGATGTTAAAAGGGTTTGCTGTCCATTGAGATAATTCTCAATCCTTCTGTCTGCCTGCAAAGAGAGCTAATAACACCAGGAAGTGTTGGAAGACTGGCAGTGGCGTCCCTGACATCCACACATTGACCCCTGCAGAGGAAAAGGTGGTCGACTTGGTTGGGGTGCAGGGCAGACGCTCAATTGAAGACGGCGAGGCTGGAATGTCAACACAACAGACTGATGATGTCTCCAACCTGGTGTCGAGGACTGTGCATACAGGAGACACACATGATACAGCGCTGGGAAATGGCATTGTGCATTACCTCAAGCTTTGCATTCTCCACTACAGGTCATTGCGGTCAGGAGACATGTTACCCATAGTCTGCTGCAAGCCAAAAACGCTTCAGACAATGATGACACAATACTCAGAGGATGCACTGTCACATCATTCACTCATAATATGCACTTGGACCTGCATTCCATCGATCTGGCCATGTGCTCTACACACCGTTGGCTAGGTGAGATGTGGACGAGGCACCTTGACCTTCCTCCAGATGTTTGTTCCCCTCCTGGGGTCAGGGAGGTGCCACAGTGCACTGAAAGGGAGCAGGAGCACAGCAATCTGCCCGGCGGGCATCATCTCAGGGCACTGCAAGAGTGAGCTGCCGCTTCTCCTCCCCTTGCCAGTGATTCGAATGCTTCCAGTAAGTGAGGCTGACGAGAGTGCACCTGCAGCAGTGCAGAAGATCCTCAGCAGGCCAGAGGCCTATAGGCCACAGACCACCATAAGACAGCTGCCAAGGTTATCTCAGATAACAGGGCATAGCACTCAGCCGGCTGCCTTCACATCTGCTGTAGATATCAGGATCACACCAAGGTGTAGTGGTAGAAAACATAAGTGCAAAATCTTCTAATGGCACAAAGATGGTCTGCAATCATTCGATCACATTGGAAGAGTTTATGTGTAAATGCATAGTTTGAGCACTTTATTCACATAGTGTGTTGAATGGTCATGTTGTTGGGACTTTTGAAACCAGATGAGGGCTTTTAAGGGCTTGGTACTTCATTAAAAATCAATTATGTCTGATGTCGGGGTTATGGACACACCACTTATTGTTGAGCCTCCTAGGTAGTGGCAAATCTAAGCTTCGTGACATATAGTGGTTTCTATGTTTGTCAAATTTTTAGGTTGGAACCTCATTGGCAAGCCAGCATATGCTGCTCACCCCCTTATCACTTCTCAGAAGCTGTTGTCACAGCAGTGACTGCAGCTGAGGCAATCCATGTTTTGCAGGTGAATGCACAGAGTTCTTAGCAAGGCCTTGGAATGTGTGATTGAATCACATGCGACCTCCTTCCAAGCTGTGTGCGCGCGCGTGTGTGCGTGGTTTTTACGGGCCTATGCATATGGGCTTGTTCAGGCCAAGCATCTGCAGCCTTTTCCCTTCTGGTGCCAGAGGTCATGGGCCTGCAGGTTAGTCAAGAGGGAGTAGCGCCGGATACGGTGGAACTTTCACAGCAACATTTCTTGAGGTAGAAATCAAGAGATATTGCAGGGGCCTCATTCTAACTGAAATCAGGATTCATTGAGGGTGTCATAGGCCTGTCTGGCATCGCTCCTCCACCCTGGCATCTGCAGCTGGAGGTGCACTATGCATCACCTCCAGGTCATCTGATTCTTCCCCTTCATCTATTTTGGACTGTTGCCTTAAAGAGGGTGTGCAGTTGGGAGTCAGGTTAAATAAGAATTTTGGGGTTTGTTATTGTGTTAAGTAACCGTAATCTTATGTATGTGCTTGAAATCTTTTGTTAATAAATGTTTTAATTTTTAAAAATCTCTAAAGGTGTTAGTGGACTCATTACTTCTGAATTCAGTGCACGAATCTTTTCATAATAAATACAAATTGCAAAACTGTTGTGATAGTATAGCCAAGTTTCCCTTGTGGATCTGGTCCACCTGGCACACATCACCTGCCACGTCATAACACTACTCACTCCAAACCCACCAGAAAGATTAAAATTAAAGCAAAATACTTCAGATGCTGGAGATCTGAAATAAAAACAGAAAGTGCAGTCTGGCAGCATCTGTGGAGAAATAGATTTACAGAGTTTTGAGTCCAATATGGAACCACCAGAAAGGCTGCTGCACATCACCTTTAATCAGTCGTGAATCTAAAGCCATGTGTTTCTCTCTTGCTGCTGACTTACTCGCAAAGATACAATTTAAACTGGCAACCATGTATTTTAATGGGTATGCATGACATGCCAATGTATTAAAAATAAGTTCCTGCTGCTTGCCATTGGGTCCCATCATCTGCCTTTAATCTGTCACCAAATTAATTCCTAACTTTCATCCTGCCCTCGAGAAACTGACATTCTGCTTCCCACACAATTGCCTCATTTCCTGCTCCTGGGAGCTTGACTGAATTCCACCCTGTATGTTACCTTCACAGCAATGTATTTGTAATCCTGTAGATGGCGCCAGCTGACATTTTCATTGCACTAGGTAGTATTGACAGAAACCTTACACCAGCAGAATTCTCCCTTCGGCAAGTGGGGGTGGGGCCCACTTGCCGATGCGTAAAACGACGCCAGCGGGCGTTCCGACAGCACCGTGCGTCATTTAGATTTTCAGTTCAGCAGGCGCATAGCCGAATTGGGTGCGCGCCTGCCGACCTGTCAACGGCCACTTAAGGCCATTAGTGAGGTACTTAAAGCGCTTAATGGACCTGCCCGTCCAACTTTAAGGTTGGTGGGCAGGCGAAGAGCCCGGGCAGCCTTCAGAAAAAACATGAAACCCCATCCACGGGCGGGATGAGGTTTCATGAGGGTTTTAAAATCTTAACATACTCTTCAAATAAAAGTTATGGACATGTCCCAGCTCATGTGACAGTGTCACATGAGGGGACATGTCAGTAAAATGTTTTCTATTCTTTAATCTGGTTTTCACATTTGAGCCGATCTCCTTGGGGCAAAGTGCTGCCTCAGGGAGATCTGTGCGCTATTTCGTGTGCATGCCCTCCTTTAATTACCTCCTCCTTCCCTGGAGCCACAGGTGCCAAAAGGCCACAGCTGCGGCCACTTGGCATCCTCCCGGCTCAGGGAATCCCACCCCCCTGCACAGGGAGCGCACAGCGCTTCTGGGCGCACGTCACGCTGGGCGGGCCTTAATTGGCCTGCCCACATAAAATGGCGGTGTGCCCCCCCAAGCGGGGGCACCGATCGGGAACCCGCCCTCTCCTGCCCGCTCCCGCATAACCCCCCCCGACGGGGGGAAGATCCTGCCCCATGGTTGCTCTGCGAGGCAAGACTAAGAACTGATCAAATAAGACTAACAATATTTGTGTTAACAGACTGCATTAAAAGAAAATGGTTTCACATGATACTTACAGTTACAGATTTATGCTCCTGGTCCACCCCTCCTGCAACACTGAAACCCAGTCCAGCACCTTCTTCTTTGGTCAACACTATGATATAAATGTCTTCTTTACTCTGTTGTCACAGAATAAAACAAAAATAGTGTTCACCTAATTTTGCATGAAAAACAAACAATGCAACATTCTCCCTTAACGTAAGCAAGTGTCAGTCATGGAATTCCACATGTCCAATTCAAGGAAGTACTGTGTAACCAAACACTGGATTTTCCCTCATTTTATTTGTTTAAAACTCTGGTGATGGTTAAGGCAAAAACCTAATAGGTTTGGAAGGAAAACTGGGTGATATATTACATGAAAGGCATAGAAAAAATGGATACGTGGCTTCCATGCTGTTCATTAAGTCCCCACTTGGGGTCAAATTGTTGACGTGGCTGCGAAGATCCCCACAGTTGATGGCCCACCTCCCACCTTCTCAACCTCCTGCTGAGACTGAATCCCAACAGGTGCCTGGAGGTGGCCTCCCAGGGGCAGACTTGGAGGAGCCAGCAAGCCCTCCTTTAATTACCTCCTTCCCTGGAGCCACGGGTGCCAAAAGGCCACAGCTACGGCCACATGGCAGCCTGTGCAAGGGTTCCCCTTCCAAAATGGTGGTCTGACAGCTTTGGCAATGCTTGTTTCTAGCAATTTAAGAAATCTTCATAGGTCTCCCACCTCTCCAGGTTGGTCTGCTGGCTGGCCCTCAGCCTTAGGCACTCTGATTAGCCTGCCCGCCATCCCTAACTGGATAGGGATCCCAGAAGTGGCCTGGTTTTTGGCTACCTATGGGAGATGGGCGAGACTCAGACACCATCGGGGTCAGGACCTGCATGTAGCCCTGATGCCGAGTATCTTCTAAGAGGTGAAAATTCTGTCTATAGTGTCATAGAATGATAACAGCACAGGCGGCCATTCAGCCTGTGGTATCTGCGTCTGCTCTCAGAAATAGCAAATCACCAAGTCTCACTCCCCAACCTTTCCCTGTAGCCCTGCATTTCTTTATATTCAGATCCTGATCCAATTCTCTTCTAAAAGCCTCGATTGAATCTGCCTCCACCTCACTCTCAGGCAGTGCATTCCAGATCCTAACCATTCACTGCTTTGAGGTTTTTCCCTCATATCACCATTGGTTCTTCTGCCATTCGCCTTAAATCTGTATCTTCTAATTCTCAACCTTTCCACCAGTGGTAACAGTTTCTCTCTATTTACTCTGTCCAGATCCCTCATGATTTTGAACTCCTCTATCAAATTTCCTCTCAACTTTTTCTTCTCCAAGGAGAACAACTACAGCTTCTCCAATCTATCAATGTAACTTAAGTACCTAATACCTGGAACCACTTACGTAAATCTTTCCTGCACCTTTTCTAATGTTTTCATGTTCTTTGTAAAGTGTGATGCCCAGGCTGGGATTTTCCAGTCCGCCTGTCGCGGGAATTGTCGCAGGTGGGATGGAAAATTTGACAGACCAGTCAACGCTCCATTGACTTCAGGCAGGAATTTCCGGTCCTGGGGCGGGTGAGCAGAGCTGGAAAATCCCGACTGGAAATTCCAGTTGAGGCCCAACCTGTGTTTTATAAAGCTCAGGATCCTATATGCCCACTTTCTTAATCTGCCCTCCCACTTTCAGTGATTTGTGCGCATATACCCCCAGGTGTCTCTGTTTCTACACCCCATTTAGCTTCATACCCTTTATTGAATATTGACTTGCCTCATTCTTCCTACCAAAATATATCATTTTACAGTTCTCTGCATTAAATTTCATCACCATGTGTCTACCCATTCTACCAGCCTGTCTATATCCCCTTGAAATCTGTCACTATTCTCCTCACCATTCATAATACTTCCAAATTTTGTGCCATCTGCAGATTTTAAGTTGTGCCCTGTACACCCACATCTAGGTCATTAATATAGACCGAAAAAAGCAGTGGTCCTAACACTGGCCTCTGAGGAACCCCACTGTATACCTTCCTCCAGTACAAAAACAATCACTACAGGCTAATATTTAACAGTAAGATGATTAAACCATCTGCTGAATTACTCCTGCATAAACACGGACTTGGCATAATTCATTTCAAGAACAGCAACAGAAAAACAGAAACTAGAAGGTCTGACAAAAATATAAATAATTCCACTGAAAGTTCCTGGCGGAGCCTTGCTTGACGACCACCCAATTTTCCAGTCATTTACATTAATTCTGTTCGTACAGCCTCTGAGAATGTATCATTTTATTTTCCTCAGTTAATGAAATTCAAACCCTTAGGAATCAAACTGTTGCTTCCAGTACTTCACAGTGTTATCTCCTGCAGCAAGAGGCAGAATTATTTTTATTGGTTAAAGAATTCATGGCATAAATGCAACTAGTAATCTGCTGAATCCTCAGTGATATAATATAAAAAGTATGCATATTACTGTTTCCCCTTTTCTCAATATTCTTTTATTGCCCAGGGCACACTGTTGGTGGGGCAAACTAGTAGTGTGCACTGTAACGCAACTGATCAAAGTTGCATCTGCAACAGTACTGCTACTAGAAGCAGCATGCATGCTCCTTTCAAGGCTCTTGCAGGAGAAATGATGCGACCTCGCCATGTGGGTGCCATCTATAATGACCTGGATGGGAAGTGAGATTTATGACATCACTATGTTGTTGCTATCTTATTTAAATATGCCTGCCCTGTTTAGATACTCACTGGAAAATCTTGGTTTCAGTTTCCAGGCCTGCTTGTTAATCAGGCAGCATTCACAGGAATCCTAGGTTTAGATTTGCAGCCATTCTTGGGTTAATCGGGGTAGTGCACTCAGTTTAAGAGAAGGAAAGGAGAGATTTGGAAGACTGGACAAGGCAGTGAGATAGATATGGGACTCTCACCACTGTGACTTGTATTTGAACCCAGTTAAAATTATGTGATGGAAATTTTGTTTCTCTGAAGAAGTTATATCTGAAAGTCATTAGGAATATTCAATCTGTGTCCCTGTATACATGGACCCAGAGCAAAGAACTGCAGTGCCTTATTGCTGTGCCACTATTGTTGGGATCACCATCAGCACAGGAAAGTACAGGCACAATGTGAGATTCCATTCCCTGTCCTCAGGGTTGAATTAATCTTAAGGCAGACACAATCTTAAAAATTTATTTGAGTACATGGTAAAATTCCTTATGCAAGAGACTGAAGAGAGAAGATTAAAGCACCTGCTGAATTATTACTGCGTAAATATGAAAAAGTAACTCAGAAAGGCCACAAAACATATTTGTTGGATAAAAGGAAAATGTTCCATCTTCTGAGGTTGGGGCAGGCCAAAACAGACTGTTGAGGTATAGAAAGAGCTTTACCCATTCGCTTTCTGTGTAACATAAGAAGGAAAAGGAGGAGGAAAAAAAAGTTGAAAAAAAACAGTTGCTGCAGCAAAAAAAGACACTGCTGCACTAAGCTGTTGTGAAAGCTGTTTCAAATTTAGCTGCTGTGCACTGGCCAGTGTAGTCAAGTGCAGTAGTTTAACTAAACTGATCCATATTCTAATTGACAGTGAGTCATTTATATTCCATCTATATTACAGAACTTCTTTGGCTAGGCGTTCCCTGCACTCCAAATTAATCCAGATTATACAGAGGAGCAAAGTGCTGTTCAACAGCTCATACTCACAATTTCAATATTCTAACACAAACCTTCCACAACATTGGTCTGGAAAGCCTAGCAATTTTCAGGACATTATCTTTGGCCTGTACAGGCTGTGAGGTCAACCTGCCTGCGGCTAGAATAAAATGGCTGACCTGACAGTGGGTCTGTAATAGGAATGAGATTACATTTTCATTCAGTGTGACTGAAATGGCCATCGCACATCTTGGTGTCATTTGCAATCTCAGCAAACTCAAAACTGACTTGACAAGATCAGGCTACATTTAATTTAGAGATTTCACTTAAGTGGCAAAAGCAGAGAGCAATCAGTTTAGGTTGCAGAATTGGAGAAACAAAATTCTATTATCTTCAGCCAATCACTTTTTTTAATATTAAGATTCTTTTATCTGTTGCCAGTCATTCATAAATCAGATTCATTAGAAATAGTTCCCTTTTTTTAATTATTGGAAATAAATCAAAGTGCCATTGGCATTGCAACAGCTGTTAAAATACACAGTAAGAAAAGTAAAATTCTATAATATCATTGCGCTGCAAGCCAGTTACAGCTGCAGTGAACAGGACCATCTACCAATGTTGAATATTAAAACTCATTTTTCTATTAAAAATGTGAATGGTATTGTTAGCACAGAATTGACTATGACTGAGGAAGGATTGTTATGAGACTTGGACCGGGTGTGGAAAATATTATTGCATACCCACAGATTTCAAGAAAGGACACAAAGTGGATGAAATTCGTTTTCATTGGTAATCAGGCAGGGTTTAAAGGCCCATTCTGTGCTATCGCCAAAGACCAACTTCACCCCACAAGACAATGGTAGGTAATAAAGTTAGCTGCTGGAATAGTGCTACTATAACATAAACTGTCATTCCTGATGGACAGGCATACAAACTGAGACACAAGGGTCTCCTTCCCTGCTGTTAAATTTATGGTTCAATATTAAACAGTTGGCATAAAAATGACAAACGTTATTGCAAATAGTTACTTTTTCCTGAAAGAATTGAAAACCTTGAATCATGCTAAAATTGGCAACTGATGCCACCCACATTTTTTCAAGTTTTTGCTTCTTGTAATGCCAACCTGGATGGTACAAGCACCAGAAGTGTACCTGCTCGTAAACAATAGGAACCGCACAGAAATCTGCAATGTTTTCCTGCAGCCCTAACTTCTGGTGATTTAGAATGTTTGATTTTCTCACCTCAGCTACTGTCTTGGCTTCCTGAATTATTTTTGTGATATCTGCTTTAGCCATTATCGAGGACAAAACAGCTTGTACTTTCTGTTTCTCCTGGGTGGAATGGGATAAATCTTCCAGACTGAAAAACAGATTTTAAAGGCTTAATCATGCTGTGGGTCAAGTGACATGACAAAATTACTCAAATCTACAATGCAGTTTAACAGAAGTATCTTATCCAACAAAACAGTTAATTTCAGCTCAAACGTGATGCAGCCAGAATGGTTGGTTGCATGTTTCTGGCCAGGACTTACCGGTTTCAGAAATGCTGTTGTGTGGAGACTCAGAATGGAGGTCAGAACTCTGCCCCACAGGGAGAGTGTGCTGTGGAGAACAGACAGGGAGAAGAAACTACCTCAGAAAAAAATACACACACCAACTCTGACTTTGCATCTAGTGTGGAAAGTTTAGTTCTTCTTAGAAGAAGGCAGCTCACCACGACCTTCTCAAGGGCAATTGGGGATGGGCAATAAAATGCTGGCCTAGCCAGCGATGTCTAGATCCCATGAATGAATAAAAAAAAGAGTCTCCACGTGTGATGCAGTATAGTGGAATTCTGGAAGAATCGGAATTCTGCAAAAGGAATGCATCTCTCTGTCTGAGCAAGGAGCTGAAAATGAGCCCCTGCATCTGGATATGTGGTACTCTCCCAATGGATAACTTGAGCCCTTGGCAGCTGCTTAGAAAGGATAATCAACAATTAAAATATATAATAGTATAGAGCTGGCTTTTGTGTAGAATGAGGTTTTGATTCTGACAACCTTGTCACTAGGAATGATAATATGCATCTGACACATCCTCCTTTGTGAAATCCTTCCCTGTATAGGCCTGAGTGATCAAATAAACAATCAAAACAGTCAAGGTGGTTGCTTACAGTCACTCGCCCCAACAAAAGTAAGGCCAGTAACATTTAGTGCCACCCGACAGATGTGGATTTCAAGCCAGATAAACAAAGTCTGCAGTAAATATAATGAAAATGATTGCCAGAGTCTCATTTACATAGTTATATATAGGAATGATTTTCATGTACCTGTATTAGTCATTCCTAAATTATTAATAACTGGTGCACATTGCATCAGAATGGTAATGTGCTAATAGCATTAACACAATTATTCACAGCTCCAAGCATGGTGTTAGATCAACGCAGGGATGTAGAATAATAGTGGAATTGCAAAATTAAGTTTATGGGAAATTTAAAGTCATGTAGACAATTAAAGGGAAATGGAAGAGTAGGGGAGCAAAAAATCCCTTTTGACTTTGCAACGGTTCAAAAGATGTTTCAATTTGGCAGCTTTTGCCTTTTCCAGAAGTGCTAGAGTTCTAAGAAGTGGCAGGTAAAAATAATAAACTTGCCATTTATATAGAGCATTTCACAAACTTTAAGCACTTCACAGCAACTTTTGAAGTGCAATCATTGTTGTAATATCAGCAAGTGGAATAGTCAATTTGTGCAAGCAAGGTCCCAGAAATCACAATGACTTAGATAATCTGTTTAGTAAGGAATAAATATTGGACAGGACACCAAGAGAACTCCCCTGCTCTTCTTCTGCATCTCATCTGACAGATAACCTAAATGAAAAGGCGTGGTGCTGCATAAGGTGTTGTGAGAAGGATAGCCCTGTTTGCCAATTCCACACGGCTGGGTCAGCATTGCAGAGTAGCTGGAAGAAGGTGGAGGCAGGGTCACAGCTGGTCAGGACGTTCATTGGTTGTGACGAGGCCTTGCTGTATGATAGGTTTTGCTACAGGTGTTTTAGTTAGCTATCTAAAACCTGGACCTTGTAAAGGCAGTTCCCCACAGCTGTTATCTCACGGACTTAATAATGTTGGGTAATGGTCGCTGGATGTTTTTGAGAATGGAAAGCGGTTTCCAGTGGTGTTCCACAGGGCTCAGTGTTGGGGCCCTTGCTGTTTGTTGTATATATTAATGATTTAGACTTAAACGTGGGAGGCATGATTGGGGATATTTGCAGATGACACAAAAATTGGTCTTGTAGTTGACAGTGAAGAGGATAGCTGTCGATTCCAGAACTATATCAATGGTTTGGTTGAGTGGGCAGAGAAGTGGCAAATGGAATTCAATCCAGCAAGTGAGGTAAGGCATTTGGGGAGAGCAAACAAAGCAAGGGAATGCTCAATAAACAGAAGTTACTGAGAGGGGTTGAGGAAGTGAGAGACTTTGGAGTGCATGTCCTTGAAGGGACAGGTGGACAAGGTGGTCAAGAAAGCATATGGAATGTTTTCCTTTATTGAGTGAGATATTGAATACAAAAGCAGGGATGTAATGATGGAACTGTATAAAATGCTGGTTAGGCCACAACTGGAACTTTGTGTACAGTTCTGGTCATCACATTACAGGAAGGACAAAATTGCTCCGAAGAGAGTACAGGGGAGATTTACAAGAATGTTGCTAGGGCTTAAAAATTGCAGCCATGAGGAGAGATTGGATAGGCTCGGATTGTCTTCCTTAGAACAGAGGAGGCCGAGGGGTGACCTAAAAGAGGTGTACAAAATTATGAGGGGCCTAGATAGGGTAGACGGGAAAGATTTGTTTCCCTTAGCTGAGAAGTCAATTACCAAGGAGCATAGATTTAAAGTGATTGGTAAAAGGATTAGAGGGGACATAAGGAAATTTTTTTCATCCAGAGGGTGGTGGCCGTCTGGAATTCACTGTCTAAATTGGTGGTTGAGGCTGAAATGCACAACTCATTTAAAAGGTACCTGGATCTGCAACTGAAGTGTTGTAACCTGCAAGGCTACAGACCGGGTACTGCAAAGTGGGATTAAAATGAGCGGCTAGTTTCTTTTTTCTCTTTTTGGCTGGTGCGGACATGATGGGCTGAATGGTCTCTTTCAGCACTGTAACTTTTCTCTGGTTCTATGGTTAATAAATTTGATGGTAATTTGGTGCAAGCAGCCAATTACTGATTGTTACATAGAATATACAGCACAGAAACAGCCATTCAGCCCAACCAGTTCATGCTGGCGTTTCTGCTCCACTCGAGCCTCCTCCTATTCTTCCTTATCTAACTCTATCAGCATAACCTTCTATTCCTTTCTCCCGCATATCTTTATCTAGATTCCCCTTAAATGCATCCATGCTATTCGGCTCAAGTACTCCCTGTGGCATCGAGTTCCACGTTCTCATCATTCAATTTCTTGATGACTATCTTATATTAATGTCATCTAGTTTTGCTCCTCCCCACAAGTGGACACACTCTGTTTATTCTACCAAAAGCTTTAATGATTTTTGAGACCTCTATTAAATCTCTGCTCAACCGTCTCTTAGACCCAGCCAATTGGTCACCTTGCTATACATTCTTTCAACCAGTGCTACAAAAAGCATGGCACACTGTGACTGGGTGCTTCTGAGGGAGTATCCACTTGCAAAAAGCACATATATATTGTAAGGGACAAACTTAGTTTCTGTCCCACTTTCCCATCATCATATAAATACTGTGGCTACAAGAGTAGGTCAGAGGATAGGAATCCTGTGGCGAGGAGCTCATCTCCTGACTCCCCAAAGCCTGTCCACCATCTACAAATCAGAAGTCAGGAGTGTGATGGAATACTCCCCACTTGCCTGGATGAGTGCAGCTCCAACAACATTCAGGAAGCTTGACACCATCCAGGACAAAGCAGCCTGCTTGATTGGCACCACATCCACAAACACTCACTCCCTCCACCACTGAAGCACAGTAGCAGCAGTGTGTCCCATCTACAAGTTGCTCTGCAGGAATTCACCAAGGTTCCTTAGACAGCACCTTCCAAACCCTCGACCACTACCATCTAGAAAGACAAGAGCAGCAGAAACATGGGAACACCACCCCCTGAAGTTCCCCTCCAAGTCACACACCATTCTGACTTGGAAATATATTATTCCTTCACTGACACCGGATCAAAACCTTGGAACTCCCTCCCTAACAGGGTGTACCTACACCACATGGACCACAGCAGTTCAAGAAGGCAACTCACCACCACCTTTTCAAGGGCAAATAGGGATGGACAATAAATGCTGGCCTAGTCAGCAATGCCCACATCCCATGAATGAATAAAAAACACTGAGTTGATAACACCTCTATCTGTTATACATTAAATGTTTTCCATTAAAAACTCATTCTAAGTACCTGCAATACCCATCACTCCTGTAAGTGGCGCTATGATAGTTATTTGGAATGTTAAGGGTATTGCACACAAAGGTGCTTGTTCAATAGTGAGCTTAGATTAATCTGCGATTGTGCATCATGGTTACTGGGTTTACACAGATTGCTCAAATTCCTTCTGAAAACGTTTTTCCCCATAACTGAAAGTTATAATGTCCAAAGTAATGGCTTAAGCAAAATACAAGAACAAAAGAACTAAAAAATAAAATTACATAGTTCACGTTAACACGATGATATTTATCCATTGGATAATGTTGAGTATTTTTAATGCCTTTTTTAACGTTTTTTACATGATGGCACCAGCCATTCCTAAAAGCCTGAGCTTTGTCTTGATATTTTTGCCCAGAGTTGTGCCTCTGAGCCAATGTGGATAGCAAAGTTGGAGAGGATGCAGAAGAGATTTGTGAGGATGCTGCCAGAAATGGAGACTTTCAGCTAATTGGATACAGTGGGCTTGTTTTCTATGGAACAGAGGACGGTGAGCAGAGATTTAATTGAGGTATATAAAATTAAATTTATGAGAGGCCTAGACAGAATGGATATTAATTGGGTCGTATTTCCATTAGCAGAGACACATGCTGGGTTTTACGCTACCCACCCCCCCCCCCTGGCAGGTTTGAAAGGTTTGAAGTCCAGAGGGTGGTCTTCCTGCTGCCTATCTGTCCTCCCCTGAATGTCTGACATTTTACAGGGACCAAAAAAAGGAGGAACCCAGGGACAGAAGTCCCATGACCTCCACCCCCAAGAGTTCCTGTCCAATCAGAAGCCAGCAGCTGTGCACCATGGAGGTGGTGGCTGCTGCTGGTAATCCACACACCTCAGGCCCAGGGTTGTTGAAGGACAGAGGTCACAGGTGAGTGACAGGGGGATTGTGGGGTGGGGATTGTGGGGGAGGGGGGTACCTGCCACCCTCGGACCTGATTAAATGGTGTAGATGTAGATTACAGCTGTTTATGAATTTTGGTTAACTGGTATAAAGTGAGAAATGTTGATTTACAATCACCTGTATATCTTGCTAAAAATGGTCAATAGTGGAAATTATACCTGAAGCTTTTCAAGACTTGGTCTCCCTGTGAGCTTTGATAGGTTTGGACCAGGTTCACCTAAGACTAATCATCTCAGGGGAGTCAATTCACTGTTCCATAATAAGAAAGTCTTTCAAGAGTCACAAAGAGTTATTGAAATAATGTGTGTGCATTGTTCCTTTAGACATTTGCCTGCTCTTGACATTTAGGGGATAACAATGCGTTATAGAACTTCTTTACTTTGAAATCATTGTAATTCAGTACATAGCTTCAGATATTATTGTTACTAACCTGACAGACCAACTTCTACACTTGTTTTCGGACAAATTCTTACTATTTGCCAGCTCATCATCAGACCAAGAATCTAGTGCTCCAGTGCTGCTTTTCCAGGTACTCCGTGATCTGAAATTAGATTTTCCAGATCTATAGATTTTCACTAAACCTGAACCATTAGTAGCAGAAGAGGTTCCAGAAGAAATATTTGTAAGGCTTTCAGCAGCAGGGCCAATTGATGTTCTTGGCTTGACTTCCAGTTCAGTTTTAAAGCTTTGGGTCATTGGATCAGTAGAATAATCACTGCACAATTTGTCAAGGTCTGGCATGCTTAGTGCTCTCAGTTCCCGTAGCTTGGAGCGCGACAAAGAATTTGGTCGATGGTTGACTGATGATCTACTTTTACTATTGTTAACCTTGCATGAAGTGAAATCCTGCTCATGAGACCTTTCACTGTTGGAATCACATTCATTGGTCTTTTTAAGCTCCTCAGTATTGCTCACAGAATGATTTGTTTCAAAGTTCAGAAAAGCTATGCTAGATGGAGACTTTTCTAATTGCGGTGATAGGAAGGCAACCTCAGAACTCCCTTCTACGTAAGAGCTCAAACTACGCCTCAATGCACGTGATGCATCAAAGTCTCGATTAGATGAAATATTAGATGTCATTAGAGGTATTGCACTTCCCGATATTCGCCTTCCTATTGCTGGCTTGGTAGAAGAGCTGGCATTGCAAGTAACAAAGGACGAGTCTGGAAACTGCGTGTCTATTTTCTTGATTACTGGCTTGTCAAAGCTAGCTAGGCTCTCAAAAGACTTAATTCTCTGTCTGACAGAAAAAGAGCCACACTCTGGTGGACAATTCAATTCATTTGTAAAGCTTCCCATATTTGATTTGTCCTTATCCCTTTGATAGAAGATAAAATCAGTGCTAGAGTGTTTTTCTTCACTCAAAGATTTCCTTAAGATTCCATTTGCCTCGATTTTTGGTTGAACATTATCCATATCTTTAACAGAGGTGTGTAATTGTGATGTGTCAAATGATTTTGCCTCTCTTTCCAGTAGCAGTTTCTGTTTTTGAGAAGAAGATTTAATTGCATAGTCAGGTGGATACTTATCAAATGGTGTATCGTCACTACTTAATTGGTCTGGTGTCTGCTCTAACCTCGCAGAAGGTTTTGGGGCTATCTTTGGTTTCTGGGCATTATCCTGTATTACAGAGGATTTGGTTAACTTGTGGTCCAAAAAGCCTGAAGGAGTAGCCATGTTACTAACTTCTTTCCGCTCCAAAGCAGGTGACGTTAGTTTTAGTTCAATAAAGCTGCGTCGGGTTGACACGCATTCTCGATCATCTTCATGCAATGAAGTAGAAGAGAGTGCAGGACAGTCTTTCAATGGTTTAGATCCTGAGGGTGGCAAATGTTCATCCAGCTGTCCTTTATGTAATGGTTTCTGCTCTACTTTCTGTGCTACTTGTGACAATTTCCCCCCGTTTTTATTGGCCATGTTAGCATTTGCACACAGTTCCGATTCTGTAGAAGTTGTGATATGTAGTTCAGTAGATATTTCACTTGACATTTGTGCAATATTTTCTTTACTTTCATAATTTTCTGATTCCCCAAATGGCTTTTGAGAGTTTTTAATCCATGCATTTTTCCTGATATCTTTGTGCATTTCTTTGGGCTCTTCCTCTTTTAGTTTGTGATCCAGTGTTATTTGTTGATCAGTCTCTTTTTGGTCTTTAGATTCTTCTTTCAACACTTGTTTTTGCTTTCCATTGCTCAAATCCATTTCATCAGTGATATTAGGTGTCTTTATTTCACCTTTATTTTTCTGTCTTGTTTGGGGTCTAGTGTCTGCTGCTAAATGAATTGGAAACTGCTCTCCTGACGAATGTGCAGGAACTTTACTGATTTCATTCTCAAGCTTCATTTCAGATTTATTTTTCTCAGCATGTTTGTTTGCTTTTAAATTACAAATTAATGATACTCTTTTGGTGAAGAGCTTTGATGATAGATGATCACAAACTGGTGACTTTTCTGGACATTTCTGCAATGACTCTGATTTTTTGGATCCATCGGGTTTTGTTGCATTCTTCTCACTGGTTTCTGACGATGGTTTGTTTTTACTTTTAATACTGAGCCCCTTTAGTTTTGGTGCGGAATAGAATTTATGGGTTTTGTCTTGAAATTTAGATCTAGTACATATCTGAGATGCTGCACCACTTTCAGGTTGCCCTTTAACATGCATGAGGGGTTTCACATTTTGCACTCCAAATGATTGTTTGGATTGATTTTGTCTTTGGGGCTGGGGACTAGATGTTCTTACACCACCTGACAAAGCCTGTTTTTCCTTTCTGTTGTGAGTCATGGATGAGGCTACATCCTGAGCACCCAGGTTTGACTTATTTGTAGCAGACAGGCTAGACTTGGGCACTGGATACTGCGATGAAAGGCTTGTTTTTATAATTTCTGCATTTTTAGTATGCGTCAAGGCATCTACTGATGAAGAAAAATCATGGTCTGTTCTGCTCAATTCCAAACATGATTCTGTCTGAAGTCTTGATGCAGAAAAGGTAGAATCACTGTGATGTTCTAACTTTTCACCAAATTCCCTGGCAACTTTTCCCACAAAATGGCCCCTGTCTGACTCTTGGTTATGAAAGGTCATCAAATCTGTGCCTTCCACAGAATTCATTGGCAGATCCTCCTTGAAAGCAGGATCAAATCCTACATGTTTGATTTGTGAATCATCTACATCTGTAGCAGTGAGGACACTTGTGCTTTCAGATTTGGTCGGTTCAGAAGGCCTACCATCCACAGATTTTGGCAATGGGCTCTGCTGGGCAATCTCTATTCTATTCTTATCAAAAATGGAAGGCAGAGAGGAAGCAGTTGTCTCTTTACTTGCTTCTGGAGCAAGCTCAGCCATGGATAAATGGCTCTTATGCAGAACATCTTGGTTCAGATTTGTTGGAAGGAGCACAAATTGCTGTGAAGTTTTAGTTTGATCACTAGGCTGGTAGCAGATTTCAACCTCTTCAGTATCTGAATCTGCAACACTAAGGCTTTCACACTGAGTGAAACTAACATCTCCAGGCAAAACCACTGCCACTTTAGTACAAGATAATTGAGGACTATCCAAAGATTCAGTCTCTGAATCAGTGTCCACTGCAGCAGCATACATGGACTGTTGTTTACTTTTTTCTTTGATGTCTGTTAAACTCAATGATTTTTCCTCCTTCTTGGTGCTTAAATTTCTAGAGTAGTTAGTCAGACATGTTTTGTTCACTGAAAATACTTTGCCTGTGTTGACTGAATTCAGAACAGAATAGTCGAGAACTTCCTGTTTGATGTCTGTTGAATAATCACCTTTGTTACTTGTACCATTTGTGTTGTTGGTAGCTTTTATTGGATGAGCAGTAACATCAACTTGGTTCTTTTCCGATTTCAGAGACAAAGTATTTGTAATTTCTTCCTCAGCAGAATTTAGCTGATTGATGACATCATCAATGTCTGTAACTGGGATGTCAGATTTGTTACTCTGCAGTGAGTTATTGTAGGAATCCTGTGAAACTACTTTGTTCGTCTCCAGAGTGTCTCCAGTGGGTTTTCTTTGGGGTTGCACTTCCATACCTGTCATTCGGTTCTGCAGCAAGTCTTCAATTGTTTCCTCACTGCTTTCGTTGGCAGTTAAGTTTCCATCAGGTTCTATGTTGTCAGGTTCTAGCAAATTCGGATTGGTCGAAGATGATGAGATGATACTTGACAATCTGTCTACAGCTGTGGAAAAAAACATGCATTAGAGAATATGGTCATATTTCAAATCTAGATACACAGGTGACTATGAGTCAGTGTTAACTGGATGTGCACACTCCAATTTAGCAGAACCTCTGCCAATCAGCCTGAGAGGCTGCTTGATTTCACAATCTGCCCAACATGAAACTTCTGGCACAGGCATTTGGTAATAAAGGCAGCTTACATTTATACAGCACCTTTCCCAGCCGCAGAGTATGCCAAGGCATTTCATGGTCATGGTGTTATAGTGTAGGAAAACACAGCAGCAATGTGTGCACAGCATGGTCCCACATAACCCGTTTTAACAATATTGGTTGAGGGTTAAGTGTTGACCTGGACACCCAGCTGCACTCCGCTGCTCATCTTCAAATAGTGCCTGGGATGGGATTTATTATGCTTTTTTGAGAGAGTAGATTTTGGTTTAACATCTCACTTGAGGGACGGCATCTTTGACAGTGCAACACTCCCTCAGTACTGCACTGAAGTGTCACCCTGGGTTATGTATTTAATTCTCTAGAGTAGGACTTGAATTTTCTGACCCAGAGATAACAGTGCTACTATCACTGAGCCATGGCTAACATCTATTCATATCCCAGTCCTCTAATTTTCCTTGCTTCTTTGTGGAGAGTACTTGATTTTTCCTATGGTAAGAGTAAGGAATAGCTGCAGAAAGTAGTCAAAATGTGAACCAAGTATGAATCAAAATGACTTCACAGCACATTCTGGTAGTACTCAATTTATGCTACAGTCAGCAGATTCCATTGGTTTACACTGTAACTTTGATCTCAAAACACTTAAATAAGTAACTTAATAGCTTAACTCAGAACCACTACAGTTCACTTAAAGGGCTCTTTCTTTCTCCTTGACTAATATGTGGAATGCAGCACCATCCAGCTATGTGAGTGGATGAGTTTGGATCCCTGTCCTCTGTTTATACCAGGAATAGCATAAGACCAGCGATGATTCATTTTCTCCTCATCCATGTCACGATGATGTGACTTTACATGAGTGATATAAATCTGTAATTTCACTGGCTGATCAAACATATATTGAACTGTTTAAAAACTACTTTTTAAAAGCAAGAAAAGGCACTAACTTAAGATGGCTACCACAAGTCACCTGACATCTAGTGTTGCAGGTTGGCCAGTTTTCTGGAAAGTTCCAATGTGAATTATAATTCATACATGCCACGGCATCCTGCTCTGGAATTTCACACCTGCTGATGTCAAGAACGCTTTCAAAAGGATTTACTCAAAATTGCACTGGGCCTTATATTTGCATTTCTATAAGGCTACCTCTCAAGCAGAGACGGAAAGTCTACTAGGACAATAGCTACATGGAAAGGTGTTTTTCCTGTCTCGTCAAGATGGATAATGGATCTTCAGGAGTTAATGGCTGGGACATTACAGAATCTCATCACCTTGGCCATGAAACTAAAAGCCACAGTCTGTCCAAGTATCATCTAAACAAATGCTTTCTGAAGTCATCATGCGGAGAGAGAACATGTGATGGGGTAGCCATTTTTGAAATCTCTTGAATACTGCACACAATCTGCTAAAGTAGCAATCTAGAAAAACCTGCCAGTAGGGCAGTAATATTCTCCCCCTTCCTTTCTCCCTCAAATCAAGGTCCAATCTCTATTAAAGTTAAAAATCCAGTATAGAGATAGAGGTTAGGATTTTCCGTGCCTGCTGGCAATGGGCGTGTTCAGTGGTGTAAGCAGACAATATGGCGAGAAGGCCAAAAAAAATCGGTTTCTCGATGTCGTGAAACCAATTTGCGATCGTCCGCTCTGCCCACCGATGGCGGGATGCATTTCCCGCCATCGGAAGTCAGGAACCTCATTGTAATATATCTGCATATCATTAAAAGCCCAGCCTGCCAGAATCGTCCCCCACTGCTGGATCGTCTGCCCATGTTGGTATGCCTTTCACCACAGCATATAAAAGGCGTGCACTTGGCAGGCTGCACTTTGAGGGGAATTCGGAGGTGAATGCACAGTAACATCGTAGAGGTGCATTTGTCGGGGGGTGGGTGGGTTGGTGGGGACAAGGGCTGCCCTGTGTGCCCTGTGGTTGAGGTGACTTGGGGGGCAGGGCTGCCCTGTGGTTGAAGGTAGCGCACAGGAACGTGCATGGGGGGGACGTTGAGGGAAGTGGGAAGTAGCCACACTGTAGGGAAACCTTTTATAAAGTGACCATTCCTCTGCAGCTGAGACAGTTCAGGCACAGCCACATTGACATACGTGGAATCGGGTCTCTAGCTTCTCTGCCCACTCAGGCAACGCAGAGGCATGAAAGTGTCTCCAAGTGCTCCAGAGCTTTTCACCCCTCGGGCACAGACTGCAAAGTAATGAGCATTTTAGTGGACTGCAGAACAGTTGGATGATTGGGCACGTGTACAATCTCCTTGCTAAAGCTGGCCGTGGAGCAGTTACTGGTGGAGGTGCTCACAGCCCCTTGTAATGTCATCATCCCAGTTTGGACCCGTCTCCCCCATGGTTCAAGCTAACAGGGCACCCGTGCAGCGCACTAATCCCTGGCCATCCAAGTGGTGGATCTGAGAGCCATTGTTGGTCGGTGCCTAGCCTGATCCATGGTCTATAGATGCTGCCTTTCATTCTTGCAGATGACTGAGAACCAGTGTCGCTGAATACTGTGCATGTCTAGGGAGCTGGTTCGTCACATCTACCAGCTGCTACAGGATTTGGCGCTACGTGGACATGGGGGGCATCCACTGCCAGTGGCTGTGAAAATGACAGTGGCACTCAATTTCTACTCCAGTGGCTCCTTTCAGGACTCCACAGGTGACCTCTGTGGGATATCATAAGCTGCCACCCACAAATGAATCCATGAGGTCATGGATGCCATCTTTGTGAGGGCACACAGCTTTGTGTATTTTGCTCAGGACCAGGACAGTCAGGATACAAAAGCAATTGGATTTGCCCAGATCTCGGGTTTCCCACAGGTGCAGGGTGCCATTCACTGCACTCACGTGGCGCTCAGATCTCTGTCACAATACGCGGTCAATTACAACAATCACAAGGGATTGCATTCGCTGAATGTGCAGCTGGTGTGCGACCACCACAAACACATCCTGCAGGTCTGCGCATGGTTTCCAGGGATGTACACAACTCCTACATTCTCAGTTGGTCACAGGTCCCTGACGTCTTCCAGGGTCCACAGTGGCTGCAAGGATGTCTCCTCGGGGACAAGGTCGTGGCTGATGACACCCACACAGCAACCTCAGACTGCAGCAGAGCAAAGGTATAACGAGGCTCATGCTGCAACTCACAACTTGATGGAACAAACCATCGAGCTGCTGAAGGTGAGGTTCCAGTGCCTGGACCGGTCTGGTGGAGCCCTGCAATAAAGTCCACAGAGGGTGTCACTCATGATCATCGCCTGCTGCACCCTTTACAACCTGCCACTGCAATGGGGAGACGAGCTGGCTGAGGAGGTGATGCAGGAGCTGGATGTCCTCTCTGATGAGGATATCAACAGGGATGAGGGTGAGCAGGTCCTTGAAGGCGACGATGACAAGGATGAGGCCCTCGCACTGGCCAGACAAGGCAGGAGTGCTCGGGGGGCCCTCATAGCTGCTAGATTTGTGGAGGATGAACATGCAGTGAGGAAACGCCATAGATCCTCACATTGCATCTATGAACGTTTGACTCCAGTCTGGCTTAGAGCAGTGCACATACCCTCTGTGATAATGCGCCTGTCATGGAGACACAATGGCAGCCCTAATACTCGCTGGATTGTAAGAGGATGATGGCGACATGCAGTGAGGACACTCTATAGATCTTCATGTAGCCTCTGTGAATGTCTGACTCCTGTCTGGCTGAGGGCACCTCACTTGTGCTCTGTAATCAGGATCATATCATAGAGACACAGCCATGAAACCTTACAAGCATCTGATCCTTTGTCTGCCTTCAGCTCCTGATCCCTTCAGGAGCACAGCGTCACTGGTCACAGGTGCTGAAGAGATGAGGGCCAGCTGGACCATCACTTTGGTCTGAAGGCTGCACAAAGCACAGACAAGAGGCCCTGGACTGAGACACCTGCCTTTATCTGGTGCAGAAAGGTTTCACATCTGAGTGACACGAACACTGCTCAACAGAACAAGGAGCCATAGGCAGGGAGACATTCTTGGAAGTTAATTGACAATAGTGAACAGTATGTACAAATGATTAACACCCGTACCCAGACTGTGCAACTACATCTTTTAACTTTCCTAACCCTACCGTTATGTCTTGGTGCTCCCCAGCCATCCACAACAGAGGTGGAGGCAGCCTGCTAACCGTGACGCCGTCTGTGATGACTTTGGCAGGTGTTTTCTGCAGGGCCGAGACCTGGAGGGCCCCGGCCTGCTTTCGGGGTCCTGCTGTGTGGCAGTGGCATCCTCCTCGGCCTGTGGAGCTGGAACTGCTGAAGTCACAGGAAGAGGGGATTTGGATGGGCTGGACACTCCCAGAGTTACTTGGATGGATGGCTGCAGGTGGGTAAACCTATGGAATCCCAAGGGCCCTTGGCTGACTCATTGAGGAAGAAGGGGTAGCTGGAGTGAGATCGAGCTGCCTTGCATCCCTCTCGCATACACACTGTTGGAGGCCAATTATGGCATCAGCGATGGAGTTGAATCCATGCAGCAGTGCAGGAGCAATGTCCTGGACAAAGGTCTCCATGGCAGCCGCCATCCTACCAGTGTTGACCTCGGTGCATTGACATGCCGGCACTATTATTTCAGCCTGAAGTTGGACGGACTCCTCCATCGTGCCTTGCAATCTGAGGAGTGCAGCGGACATCCCTTACTGATGTTCCCGAACTTGCCTTTGCAGCTCCAGGAAGTGTGACATGACCAAGTCCAGAGGCTCGTCATCTGATTTGGACTCAGCAAATTTATGGCCTCCAGCAGTCCCCCAAGTGCCAGACATCTGGAAAGTCCCTGCCACTACCGCCTGCTGTGGATCAGACAGCGTGCTATGCTCACCAGATTGTGATCCTGAGGCTACTGTCAAGCTAGCTCCCACCAAGGTGTTTGTCTCTGCGCTGGGGGAGGGTGTGGGTGAGCGCTGTGACAGGACTTCAAGGAGGGTGCCTCCAGATACCTCTTCCAAAGTATCTTTGGGGCTTGATTGAGGCCCTGGGCCATGGACTCTGTCGGCTGTTTCCCAGATGTGCCTGTAGAAGCAAGGGGTGATATTTAGTGCATGGCACTGCCTGTGAAACAGGACACATCACTCACGGCATGGTTGATTGATGGATGTTGCACTGCTGGTAGAACACTGTTGACCTCACTGTCAGCACAGGAATGGTCCAAATCCTTGCCGGCCAGCTGTGTGGCTCTGTTATCAAAATCTGTCTGGACCTTGATTTCACGCATTCCTCCATTGGTCTACTACCTCTCCCTCTTGTTGTGTGCCAGTTTGTCCTGCATGAATACAGATGTAGAGAGTGTAAGCAGGACACCTGCCAGGCCAGATGATAAATGTGCCTGGCATGTGTGGATGGTGAGTGATCCCATGGATGGGATGAGGACAATGATGGTGAGTATGAGAGAGTGAATGGTGATGTCCCTTGAACTGACATTGAGTGAGTGCCCGGTGGATGTGTGCTGGGTTTGTGAGTGTGTGAGTTGAGAGTGATGAGAAGAGTGACTTACCCTGGCAGAACGGAGGAGATTATTCATCCTCTTGTGACACTAGGTGCCTGTCCACATTTTTGAAAGGCGTTGGCACTGACCACTGTTGCCACCGCCCTCCAAGTTGGAGTAGTGATGTTGCTGCCTATCCTGCAACCAGAGCAGGGGTAGAGAACATCACGGCGAGCCTCCACTGAGTCCAAAAGGTGTTAGAGGGACATGTCATTGAACCTAGGGGCTTTTTGCCTTTCAGGGTCATGTCTTCTTTGCAGCAGTCGGGGGCTGGAAGCACTGTATGCACGGTTGGACTTTAAATATGGTGTGCTGAAGCAGTGAGGTGATGGTGAGGCAGGTGAATGAGAGACCGTCTGCCATGGAAGTGCCTTGTTTCTCAGGAATGCATAATTAATGCGGCGGGTTAGAGAAGATACAGCGTGAAAAGCCACCAGTGTGGCCGGCGGGTAAAACATCATTTTGCCTGCTGGCTATTGCACTTAGTGCAAATCTGGGACGATTCCACCCATGGAATTTCTCATCCAAGGGAATCTCAGATGAATCGTCAACTTTTTTGGAAAACATGGATTACGTTTTAAAAAGAAATTTTCTCCAGCAATTACAGTTTTACATGGGCTTCAACTCCACTCTTGGAACTTTAAGATCACCGCGAACTGTCACAGTCACAGATACCACAGCAAAGGACTCATAAACAGTGAACTATCAATTATTTTACCTTTCAGCATTGAATTTTAATTTTGCTAAGAAACTAACTACTTACATGATAGCTTATAAACTTTGCATGCTTGTGTATGGTGAGTGTGGGTTGCGAAGGTTGAGATGTGGGTTTACCTTTTTGAATATTTTTATATCATTATCTGGGTGGGTTTTAACTTAATAAAAATGAAACCCTTTTTGTTTTAAAAGAAAGCCTGGCAGACTCGTTTCTTTGCAATCAGCACACAATTGGCTAAGCACAGAGAGTGAGTAAATATCTTCATCCTGCTAAATTCACAAAAAACCCTGTTATGGTCAGACTTGGAATGTTAGGATAGGGGATTCATATCTTACCCTTCCTCATGTGGCTGTAACACCCTGTATGGAAGTAACAAATGTCTGATTTGATCTGGGTCTTTTTAGTCAAAGGCACAAACGATGGGACACTGATGCACTCTGCCATCAGGCTGCCAAATGATCTAAAGACCACTATTACTTTGGGTATACTACATAGAAACTTATTAAAGCCTGATTTTACCTTGGGCCAAGGAGCAAGCATGGGGCTGGATTAGGGATGACAGAGTGATTATCCCACTTGGTCCCATTTGCTGATGTGAGGCCTGGATCATTTTAACTATTGGCCTCATTTCCTTAATCCAGGCCCAACTCTAACTTGAATCCAGCGTTAATAAAAGGAAGAAAGACAGCACTTTTCACAACTGTCAGATGTCTCAAAGTGCTTTACAGACAATGAAGTGCTTCTGAAGTGTAGTCACTTTTGTAATCCAGGAAACCTGCCAGCCAAATTTGTGGCAAACTCCCACAAACAGCAGTATGATAAAGACCAGACGATCAGTTTTTTGTCTCCCTCCGGGACACCCTGGTCCACTCCTCCATCACCCCCTACACCTCAACCCCCTTCCACGGCACCTTCTCATGCAACCGCAGAAGGTGCAACACCTGTCCCTTTACTTCCCCTCTCCTCACTGTCCAAGGGCCCAAACACTCCTTTCAAGTGAAGCAGCATTTCACTTGCACTTCCCTCAACTTAGTCTACTGCATTCGTTGCTTCCAATGTGGTTTCCTCTACATTGGAGAGACCAAACGCAGACTGGGTGACCGCTGTGCAGAACACCTTCGGTCTGTCAGCAAATGTTACCCAAACCTCCCTGTCGCTTGCCATTTCAACACTCCACCCTGCTCTCATGCCCACATATCCATCCTTGGCTTGCTGCATTGTTCCAGTGAAGCTCAACGCAAACTGGAGGAACAGCACCTCATCTTCTGACTAGGCACTTTACAGCCTTCCGGACTGAATATTGAGTTCAACAATTTTAGATCATGAACTCTCTCCTCCATCCCCACCCCTTTCCGATTTTCCCCCTCCTTTTTGTTTTTTCCAATAATTTATATAGATTTTTCCTTTCCCATCTACTTCCATTATTTTTAAGTGTATTTCCATCCATTGTTTTATCTCTACCTTTCAGCCTATTTCGATCCCTTCCCCCGACCCCACCCCCACTAGGGCTATCTGTACCTTGCTCGTCCTGCTTTCTACCCTTAATTAGCACATTCCTTTAGATAATATTACCACCTTCAACACCTCTTTGTCCTTTTGTCTGTTACATCTTTTGGTTATCTCCACCTCTCACTGGCCCTCTATCCAGCTCTTCTTGTCCCACCCCCTCCCCCCACTTAAACCAGATTATATTTCACCTCTCTTCTATTTTTACTTAGTGCTGTTGAAGGGTCATTTGGACTCGAAACGTTAACTGTGCTCCTATCCGCAGATGCTGCCAGACCTGCTGAGTTTTTCCAGGAATTTTTGTTTTTGTTTCAGTTTTTTGTGATGTTGATTGAGAAACATACTCACTGGCCAGGACTCCAGGGATAACTCACCTGCTCTTCTTCAAAATAGTGCCATGGGGTCTTTTACATCCACCTGAGCAGACAGATGGGGCCTCAACTTAACATCTCATACAAAAGATGGTGCCTCCAACAGTGCAGCACTCCCTCAGTGCTGCATAAGCAATCAATGGTGACAGACCAATGGGCAGTAGTTAGGCGAGTGCAGCAGGTGGACAGAAGCAGAGATGGTGTCTGGTAGTCAGGTAAGTGGTTCGTGGCGAGTGTAAGAGATCCCAGTCAGGAGGAAGCCCCGATGCTCTAGATTTGTTCAGTGAGGCCTGCAGGAGCACACCTGCCCACAAGGCATGCAAGGAAACTTTTGTTTTTAAACTACTCATCTTTTTGACCTTCTGGGATTGTGCTCCTTCTTGCCAGGTTTTCTCAGTGAGATGGTGGTAGGTGCCAATCCCCCAATACAAAGCTAAAATAGTCTTGGGGTGTGAGTGACATTATCAGACCCTCACTTCTGTATTTCAACGAGGCACTCAGCTGCTTGCTGCAAAAGCCTCATAAACATTACAATACACGGGTGTTAATAGGCTGACTGTTGTCCATGCGGCATCAAACCGGAGAGTAAGACACTCCCCCATTTTATCCTCTGCACAAACAGGCTAGAACATTGGGCTGAATAATACATGCCGCCGCAGTGCATGGGCTGAGCATCTGGAAGCAGCCAGCATTCAGACTTTCAAGCCCACCACCTAAAGACGCCAATTAACGCATCAATTGGGCCAATTAAGAGTGTAGGGCAGGTTCCGGGCTGCAGACTGAGAGGATCCTGCCCAATCAAAGCAGTAAGGCAGGATATGTAGTGTTAGAGCTCATTGACCATGACCCAGATCGTGGTCACGGCCTGTAAGTTAAAGGGTCACTCTGGCCCCTTTAGCAGCACAATGCAGAAATGGACCTCTTTGCATGAGGTCTCAGGTTCTTAAGTCATGAATTTAAGTCAACATACACCTAATTCTTCCATGAAGCACTTTTGGCCACCAAAGAACACGAACAGCCAAGATTTAACTCTGCCCTCAGACAACCCACCATTACAGCCTACCTGATGTAAAAACGGGAAATATGGCTGGCGTAAATCTCACTCTGAAAGTGTTTTATTCCATTCTGCATGTATTCTGGCAGTCAATTGCCTTTTTAATGAGCACAACTAGCCTATTGTCTTCAATTTCCATAGTGTGGGCAGGCTCCCGATTTCCAGATCCACCCGCTAACCGTATTATCCCAGACTGGTGTGATGCTGCTGGGAACCCGACCCAATGTTTTTGCGCCCGATAATACGTTGGTATGTGTGTGTTTCGCTCCCATTTTCGAAGTGTATTATTCAGGCCATTGTCTTTCTCCATGTATTGACTGGATTTACATAGAAACATAGAAATTAGGAGGAGTAGGCCATTCGGCCCTTTGAGCCTGCTCTGCCATTCATTATGGTCATGGCTGATCATCCAATTCAATAGCCTGCTCCCGCTTTCTCCCCATACCCTTTGATCCCTTGCGCCCCGAGAGCTATATCCAACTCCTTCTGGAAAGCATACAATGTTTTGGTCTCAGCTACTTTCTGTGGTAACGAATTCCACAGGCTCACCACTCTCTGAGTGAAGAAATTTCTCCTCATCTCAGTCCTAAATGGTCTACCCCTTTTCCTCAGACTGTGACCCCTGGTTCTGGACTCCCCCACCATTGGGAACATCCTTCCTGCATCTACTCTGTCTGGTCCTGTTAGAATTTTATAGGTTTCTAAAAGATCCCCTCTCATTCTTCTGAACTCCAGCAAATATAATCCTAATCGACTCAATCTCTCCTCATGTCACTCCCGCCATCCCAGGAATCAGTCGGGTAAACCTTCGCTGCACTCCCTCTATAGCAAGTACATCCTTCCTCAGATAAGGAGACCAAAATTGCACACAATATTCCAGGTGTGGTCTCACCAAGGCCCTGTACAATTGCAGCAAGACATTCCTGTTCCTGTACTCGAATTCTCTGGCTATGAAGGCCAACATACCATTTGCCTTCTTTACCGCCTGCTGCACCTGCATGCTTACCTTTAGTGCCTAGTGTACGAGGACACCCAGGTCTCATTGCACATTCCCCTCTCTCAATTTATAGCCATTCAGATAATAATCTGCCTTCCTGTTTTTGCTATCAAAATGGATAACCTCACGTTTATCCACATTATACTGCATCTGCAATGCATTTGCCCACTCACTCAGCTTGTCCAAATCACACTGAAGCATCTCTGCATCCTCCTCACAGCTCACCATCCCACCCAGCTTTGAGTCATCTGCAAATTTGTAGATGTTACATTTAATTCCCTCATCTAAATCATTAAAATATATTGTGAATAACTGGGGCCCCAGCACCGATCCCTGCGGTACCCCACTAATCACTGCCTGCCATTCGGAAAAAGACCCGTTTATTCCTACTCTTTGTTTCCTGTCTGCCATCTCAATACACTACCCCCATCCCATGGGCTTTAATTTTACACGCTAATCTCATATGTGGGACTTTGTCGAAAGCCTTCTGAAAGTCCAAATAAACCACATCCACTGGCTCCCCCTCATCAACTCTACTAGTTACATCATGGAAAAATTCCAGTAGATTTGTCAAGCATGATTTCCATTTCATAAATCCATGCTGACTCAGTCCGATTCTGCCACTGTTTTTCACGTGCTCAGCTATTAAATCTTTTGTAACGGACTCTAGAATTTTCCCCACTACCGACGTCAGGCTGACTGGTCTATAATTCCCTGTTTTCTCTCTGCCTCCCTTTTTAAATAGTGGGGTTACATTAGCTACCCTCCAATCTGTAGGAACTGTTCCAGAGTCTATAGAATCTCAGATGATGACCACCAATGCATCCACAATTCTAGGGCCACTTCCTTAAGTACTCTGGGATGTAGATTATCAAGCCCCAGGGATTTATCAGCCTTCAATCCCATCAATTTCCCCAACACCATTTCCCTACTAATACTGATTTCTTTCAGTTCCTCCCTCTCACTAAACCCTGTGTTCCCCAACATTTCTGCTATGTTATTTGTGTCCTCCTTTGGGAAGACAGAGCCAAAGTATGTATTTAGTTGGTCAGCCATTTCTTTGTTCCCCATTATAAATTTCCCTGTTTCTGACTGTAAGGGACCTACATTTGTCTTCGCCAACCTTTTTCTCTTCACATACCTATAGAAACTTTTACAGTCAGTTTTTATGTTCCCTGCAAGCTTACTCTCTTACTCTATTTTCCCCTTCTTAATCAATCCCTTGGTCCTCCTTTGCTGAATTCTAAACTGCTCCCAATCCTCAGGTCTGTTGTTTTTTCTGGCCAATTTGTATGCCTCTTCCTTGCATCTAATATTAAGTCTAATTTCCGTTGTAAGCCATGGTTTGGCCACCTTTCCTGTTTTACTCTTGCGCCAGACAGGAATAAAGAATTGTTGCAGTTCACCCACGCGCTCTTTGAATGTTTGCCATTTAATCTGGTCATCTAAGTAACTGGCAACAGCTTCATAGACAGGCTTTTTGTGAAGGTGTTTAAGAGATGAGCAGAAGACTAAGTAATTTCTATTGGGTGTCATAGAGTCATAGAGGTCTACCGCACAGAAAAAGGCCTTCGGCCCATCGAGTCTGCGCCGGTCAAACAATTACCTAACTATTCTAGTCCCATTTTCCACCACTAGGCCCATAGCCTTGTATGCCATGGCATCGCAAGTGCACATCCAAATACTTCTTAAATGTTATGAGGGTTTCTGCCTCTACCACACTTTCAGGCAGTGAGTTCCAGATTCCCACCACCCTCTGGGTGAAAAAATTCTCCCTCTAAACCTCCTGCCCCTTACCTTAAATCTATGCCCCCTGGTTATTGATCCCTCCACCAAGTGGAAAAGTTTCTTCCTGTCTACCCTATTTATGCCCCTCATAATTTTATACAGCTCAATCATGTCCCCCCTCAATCTCCTCTGCTCCAGGGAAAATAACCCCAGTCTATCCAATCTCTCCTCATAACTAAAATGCACCAGCCCAGGCAACATCCTGGTAATTAAACACAATGGAAAGCAATGAAGGTGAATCCTGGTAAACATCCTGGTAAACCTCCTCTGCACTCTCTCTAGTGCAATCATATCCTTCCTATAATGCGGATTCCGGAACTGCACGCAATACTCTAGCTGTGGCCTAACCAGCGTTTTTTACAGTTCCAGCATAACCTCCCTGCTCTTATATTCTATGCCTCGGCTAATAAAGGCACGTATTCAGGATATAATTAGATGGCTGTGCAAGTAATATGAATCTGTACTGGAATGCATAATGTCCTTGCTTGTTTGCTTGCATACACCATTTTCATGAAGATAGCGACAATTACAATCACAAACAGAAACTCTAAGCAAACCCCAACTCTTTGCTTACCTGATACTGGTTTTCGTACTTCGAGTGTGATGGAGGGTGGGAGGTCATACATAAAGTTACAGGTCTCTTGGTAAGACATGCCGAAGACTGGTGAGCTATTAATCAAGATAATTTCATCTCCAGGACCAAGCTTTCCCTTAGATTCCTAGAAAAGTAATGACACATTTATGTGTGTAACTGGAATGTCTTGTTACAAGTGGGCAAAGTGTAAAGTCTATGTATTCAATGGTGAAATTCTAGAAATTCAAACGTCACAAAGTTCAAAGTATACCATAACATGATTCATAAATGAATAATCTGGCTGAGCTTTTGAGCTGTGTGTGGTGCTGACTTTACTGGCCACAAGTGAAACTTCTCTTCTGCAACAGCAAACACAAAATTTATATATGGAAATGTAAGTTCTCCTTATGGGTCAGGGTGTGCTGCTGAAGCACACAATTCAAGGATGTCCCAGGTTCAACTCTGAGATGAGTTACCTGATTTCAGCCAAGATGAGGAGAAGTAAAGCTGGCCTCCATGTCTCAGGTTAATTGTTGGGGATGGGTGGGGGGAGGGTAAGAGCTGGGCTTCCCTACTTGTCCTCCAGTTAACTCAGCCAGCAAACGCTGGATATTGATGAGCAGAGAACCGGATTCAGCTGTGATATTCCCTCGCCTGCTCAAATAACTTGCCAACATATCCTGTTTTGGCTCACAAATGAAGAAAGGTCACTCAAGTGAAGGTTACCAGTTTCTGTGGAAATGTAGCCCAGTAAGGAGTCAATCCCTCAAAGGGGGCCAGAAAACAGAGGGAAGAAAACATTCTATCATACACAAGAACAACATACACTTACTGTAAGCAACTGCTCAGGCTACTGAATTTAAATATATGTTAGCTTCAAGGTTTTTGTTCTTTACACGAGAATTATTTTAGGGTTCAGTGTCACTGGTCACTTCCATAAGGAGACCTCATATCCTCTGTGATCCACTATAGATTGTTCTCTCCATGGCATCTCAATAAATGATAACAATGCCCATAGATTATAACCAAAAACTGATATCTGCATACTTGGCTACCACGACATATCACATGCCACCAAATGATTCTCCTTTTCAAAAGTAGACAGAATACGCACTCTATTTTGGCTAAGCCTTGAGTCAATAAATAATCTTATTTACAAGAGATACAGGAATGAACCCAATAGCACATAGAAATACTCCCCTCTGTTATATGCAATAATACAAATGCCACTCATTTTCTCTTTGAATGTAAACTTTTAACAGAAGTTTACTTGCTAGGGTCTCAATCTGGTCCGAATCCCTTGCTAAACCAACATAAAACTTACAACACGACTGCAGGTGTTGATTCCGAAACCTAGTCATTCCAAACTGCATGTTGAACTACATGTGTATTCCAATATAATCCATAATTAAAGAACTATGGCCACTGAGCTGTCCATCAAAGAAGACTACAGCTAATCATTGACCCTGTTCCCCTCTCAAAGGTCTCAGGCATGTCTGTCAATCACATCCACTACCCAGCCAGAAACTGATTCTATCACAGGGACATGTGACCATTTCTTTGAACGCCACTGGGTGCAGTGGCCACTGCTGAGACTTCAGCCAGCTCACAGGGTGTAGCAATGGATGCCACCCTCAGAACAAACTGAGTGGTGTCAGGGGTCACGGGGGCCAGTCAGGCATCGGCGTGGGGTGGAGTTGCTGTCGTAGGAGTGGCCATTGCCGCTGGGGGCTCCTCCGGGTTCACCAAGTGGTCTCCCCACACGATAGAGGGCCCACCTGCTGCTGCTAAAACGCGAGCAGCAGCGGGAAGAGGTCCTAAATGGGCCACTTAAGTGGCTCAATTGGTCTGTGGGCAGGAGGGCCAATTTCCACCTTCCCCACTGCTGGCAGCATGCCATGGCACAGGGAAGATGATGGGCACTCCACACCTGCTTTCCCTCACCATTTTATAGGACCCCCACCTCCTAGTCCATCTCTAGAGGGCTGGTAAAATCCAGCCCTTGATCGCTGTTGTGAATGTTACTGACTTGGTGCTTCCAGCTTTCACCACTCTTAAAATCAGTCTGTTGAAAGACCAGAGGGTGAAGTATAACGACAACATGAAACAACGAACATCTCTCCAGCAAACACTGCCGGTTCTGTATTTATAGTCCTTCGATCATGTTCATTGCACTATTCTTAATATAAACTAAGGAGACAGGCCCATATTTGCACCATCTCATTGTAACTTAAATTTGCAAAGTTCACGGGCAAAGAAGGTTTGAGTGTTATTTCCAGTTCATCTGCTTAAACATGACAAACAATGATTCAAACAACTGAATTTTACAACTTACTCTCTCAGCAGCTCCACCTGGTTGTAAACCTGTTATCAGAACTCTCAGGGGAGAAGCCTTGATTTCCAAGTCCAATCCAAATGATTCTGATTCCTTACGTGAGAGATGTACTGTTTCTGTACAGTACAGTCCAGAGGTGTCTGTGGTTTCAGCCTTTTTGCTATGAGGCAGTGACCTTGCAATAGGCTTGGTGGAGTGTAAATGAGGCTCATCATTCTTCTGCTTCAGGAGGGTTGGTGGGCACTCGATGCTCATCATGCTTTTTACTCTAGTGACAGCTTTGTGTTCAAGTTTGGGTGATCGTTTGGACTCTACCTGACCCTCCTTGACACCAAGGTTGCTGTGGTTAGTGTCAGTAGAGCTGGAAGATTCAAAGAATTTAAGCGGCATGAAGGGCGAGTCAACCATTTGCTCCATTGAGCTGTCCTCAGACTCTAGTGAGCTGCTATACACAGGTGTGGCTCCATCACTGCTGATATTTCTTAGCAACTCACCATCTTGGCTTTCATCGTCTACTTCGACAGAGGACGTGGCCATAATAATCCCTGAATCTTCCTCAGGTACCTTCTGTGCAGTGTCCCTTTGAGGCCGTTTGAGTCGAACGTTATCCTTGGGCTTCACAAAGTCCTCATCGTCGCTGATGTCATCATAGCAAATGACCCTCCTCTGGCGTAGAAGAGGGCTGCGGATTGATTTGGGACTGTCACTCAGGCTGGCCTGTCGAACAACTTCCACGTGTTTGTTGATAGGTACAACAGGTTTCCCATTGTTGAGGGAGATGGAGGATACTTCTGGCTTAGGCACTCCAATTTCTTTAGGAATTAAAAATACACAAGTAATTTTTTTTTGTTATATCCAAAAAAGAAGACAAATGAAGAAAAAAATTACTGCATGCACTAATGAAACTGCCAGTCAGAGGAAGGCCACGGTTCAAACCCCACTACCAGCTTCTTGGCACATCTCCAGGGCTGTAATAACAGAAGGTTGCTTTACTAATATTGACAGGATAAGCCTTTGAGGATGCTGGTCCTCATCCATCCTTCAAGTGGAGCCCCGCAAATCTTGGGGCAACATTATGGAGTAACTGTTCTTCCTCTCTTTTTCGTGATGTTTGTATCTGGGAAATAGGCATTCTCTGGGAGGGGTGGGGGGGGCGAGGGTGAGGATTGGGGTGGGAGAAGTCAGGAAAATTTGTCCCATCTGCTCTGATATTTTTAAAATTCTTTCATGGGATGTGGGCATCATTGGCAAGGCCAGCATTTGTTGCTTATCCTTAATTGTCATTGGTGGTGAGCTGCCTTCTTGAACCGCTGCATGTGGTGTGGGTGCACCCACAGTTCTGTATACGAAGGGAGTTCCAGGATTTTGACCCAGTGAAAGGATGGCGATATAGTTTCAAATCAGGATGCTGAGTGACTTGGAAGGGAACTTGCAGTTGGTGGTGTTCCCATGCATCTGCTGCCCCACTCATTTATTTTAAAAAAGGCTAATTCCAAAAGCAGCGGAATTTCAGGTAAATGCATTAAATATTCATACTCTAGTATCGTACATAGCAATTTCAATATCTTTATTAAGGTCAGTCACTTAAGTTCTGATGACAGGTCTCTTCTGAAACTTTAAGCTTTTTTCTCTTTCAGATGTAGGCAGGGCTGCTGTGTATTTCCAGCAATTTTTGTTTTATTGCTTCAATAGAAAGAAGTTATTTTTCAGCCGAGAAGTAAAGCAATAGCTTTCTGCTACAATTCCATTGATCTATTTAAAATAACCTAGGAAATACCATTGGCAATATTGGCAAATGAACCTTTAACACACATAAGAGACATTCTCCTGTTCCCTACTTCCCTACACTGCTGCTGCCATTAAAGATGGCCGCCGAGATCACTCTGGGCATGCGCACTGGTTCACATTTGTGCAGAGCCTATGCTGACATAATTCTGAAGGACACAATTTCAAAATTTGCAATGACCTACACCTTGGAAGTATTGCGAACTGTGAAGAGGTTTGTGATAGACTTTAAGAGGACATGGATAGGCTGGTGGAATGGGCAAACACGGAGTAGAAGGAATTTAATGCAGAAAAGTATGAAGTGATACACTTTGGTAGGAAGAATGAGGACAGACAATACAAAATAAAGGGTACAATCCTAAGTGGGGTTCAGGAGCAGAGGGACCTGGGTGGATATATGCACAAATCGTTGAAGGTGACAGGGCAGGTTGCGAAAATGGTTGATAAGGCTTATGGGACTCTAGGCTTTATAAATAGAGGCAGAGAGTACAAAAGCAAGGCAGTTATGGTGAACTCTAATAAAATATATGTTCAACTTCAACTGGAGTATTGTATGCACTTCTGGGCACCACACTTTAGGAAGGATCTGAAGGCTTTAGAGAGGATGCAAAGAAGATTCACGAGAATGATTCCAGCAATGAGGGATCTCAATTATGAGTTTAGATTGGAAAAGCTAGTGCTGTTCTCCTTAGAGGAGAAAAGGTTGGGAGGAGATATGATAGAAGTGTTCAAAATAATGAGTGGTCTGGACAGAGTAGATATGGAGAAACTATTCCCATTGGTGGAAGAGTACCAGGGGACACCAATTTAAGGTGAATGGAAAAAGAATCAAAGGCGACATGAGGGAAAGCTTTTTCATGTGTGGTTAGGATCTAGAATGCACTGCGGTGGTGGAGTTTTTAAATTCTTGTTTTTAAAAAAGGGAAAAATTTGCAGAGCTACAGGGAGAAGACAGGAAGTGGGACTAGCCGTGTTGCTGTTGCGGAGAGCTGGCATGGACACAATGGACCAAATGGCCTCCTTTTGTGCTGTAACCATTCTATGATTAAATTAGAAGATGCAGTAATGGCACATGAGTATGTTAGGTGTTCATCCACCAATATCACTCCTGGTAATTGCTAGGCTAATATTTTTCATTCTCATGAGATATGCAGTAGATACAGAATGTCATTTTGAAGTTGAATCCTCATCATCTGATTCTATCCTAGCACCATCAAGAAACAACACCAGTTAGTATGAGTCAAACCTGGATTCAGAGGGGGAACAACACCATCATCCAATGAGTTACTTGTGCTCTTCTGCCGCAGGTGTTCTTCCTCACTGGCCGCTGTTACCATCGTGTCTGAGAGTGACGAATGGTTAGGAATGTTGTGGGAAAAGTACTGGGAGAGTTCCGTTTCTGAACTCAGTGACCCTTGCTGAAAGAGAATAGAATTAGATGGAATTTTACATTATAGAAACAGGCCATTCAGCCTAACAGGTCTTTGTTGGTGCTTATGCTCCACGCTAGCCTCTACCCACCTTGCTTAATCTCACTCTAATAGATAGCAGTTTAATTCTGACATTGATCACTAAATTCAGGACAAAATTTTGCGAATCTAGCTCATGACTTAGGAAGAGTACTTAAATTATCAGAGCCAGTGGAGCAACTTCATTACTGGGAAAAGCACTAGTGCATTTGGTATTTTTGAAAGTTATTAATTGAGACAATAGAGAAGATTCTCAGTAGTAACTCATCAGCAGACATTCTTATGATCCCTGTACAGACCGATAACTTTAAAAAAAAGAAATCTGAACTTCCAGTCAATAGCTTAAAGGATAACATGCCAAGATTTCACATTTTCAGATCTTTACTGTAACAAACTGACTGAAAACACTTTTGACTAAACACTGTTTTTGTAAGCAACTTATACTTTAAACCACACAAAATTTTCAATACCACCGAAAAAACTCACTATCAGGTATATTTTATACTGTCATTTAGGCAGACATTCAATTCCCCAGATTTGGTCCAAAATAATTCTTAGCTCCTAAGGGTTTACTTCCGATCTTTTCTTTTCCCAGCCTGGAAACATTTATCTCCAGAAATGTCTTTCACAATGTAAGTTTTCCTGGAGACTTTTCCCTCTGCTAAAGCTAGACAAATCATCCAGCCTCATTTTAATTCCCCACAAACTTGGTCTTTCCAATCTGAGCATGAGGTCCCACCCACATTCCTATGGGGTGAACCATAGAGACCGTCGGCCTCTAGCTGCTCTTTCTTTCCTGAACCCTGGCAGACTAACTGGGCAGGACTTTTTGGATGGCAGGGTTTCCCAACCTACCACCCAAAGAGCTGGCAGGGATAGCAAATGCACCGATACTGGCTGCCCCACAACCATTTAACGTTTGGTGGGGTGTTAATTGGCTAAGAGCAAGTCTTCTGAGGAACTGGTCAATCCAACTGGCTGGCAGCTCTGTCGTCTCAGCAGCACCAGGTTCGAGTGGTGGCCACTGCTGGGATTACAGCCAGTTCCTGATGAAGAGGAGCTAATGGAAGATGGACTGAAGATAGGTCTGGAGTATCAGCAGGGCCTGGCTGGCAAGCCTCAGTGAGGGGAATGAAGGGGTTGGGGGGCTGGGCTTGAAAGGCCGGGCTGGAGGGGGGGGGGGGGGCGAGGGTTATGACATTGGAGTGAGGGGGCGGTGCGTCTGATGGGTACAGGAGCACCCCTTGCCCGACACCAGACCGTGCATATGAAGGACCAGGTTTGCCACATGCGATGGGCCTCCCTCTATACCAGGTACAATAGTGGTGGATGCAGGATGAGGCACTTTAATTGGTCATTAATTGGCCACTTAAGGGCCTCAATAGGTCCAAGTGTGGGCGGGCTGTCCAACACCTCCACCAGCTCCCATAAGATGGGAGACAGGTTGAAGCTGGGTTGGTAGGCAGTGAGTAGGCCACATGCTGCATTTTAAGAGACCCCTGCCTTCAAACCTGCCCTGGGCCACCCTGGCCCACCCACTGCTGGGCCTATAGGTTGTGGAAAGCAGCCAAGCATTAACAACGACATGATGATAGACCTTACAAATATGTCAACAAACAGCTATTGTAACAGCTAGAATAGAGAATTTTTCGACTCTCACTGACACAGGCAGCCTAGTATTTTTAATTTTAAAGAACTGGGGATTTGAATAACTTCACAGCTGGGTTTTTTTCTCCCCCCTCACTGGCAGAGGGAGGTTCTTAATGTTTAAATAATTTCACAGCTTGACAGTTCTACAGACCTTCTCCACCTTTCCTGAGCATTTACTCTAAAAAGTTGCGACTCCTACACTGCAAGTTAAGGCCTTTAGTACAGTGAAAATGAATTGAGTTCAAATTACTCTGTTGAGCTTGGGTTTCCTTTACGTACGAGTCACTTCCCACCCCCTTTCCTATATCAGTGAAAATGGGGGTGGGACTTCCACATCTGGGCCCCGCAGGCTCCACAAAAATCCGGGCCTGAGCATCACTGTCTGATTGTACTCACTACTGTGCTGTTGGTTCAAGGGAGTTTGTTGCTATTAAAAAAATTGTATCCGCCTCCATCGGCCAAGTGTCTGAATGAATAATGAATTGGATGATTCAAAGCTTGCAGGTGTTAATAAAATAAAAGAGACAGCATCAGAAATATGGTTCATCTTCCCTTGTTACCCCATTCCCCACGCCACCTATTTCTTAATTTCACTCATGAATCTCTTTAGGTCTTTAGGCCACTTATCAATTTGAGGACAGCAAACTTCTCCCAGGCAAATATTGTTCTTTTGTGCCTATGGCTGAGCATTTGCTGCAGTACCTTATTCTCGCTCTTTGTTGGGATTGTATTCATTTATTGCTTGGTACCACCCCCTGATCCCCCTCATTAATCCGTGGCCGAGATCTGGAACTCACAGGCCCTGATGTTTATGGGGAAGGTTCAGGGGAACACAAAACAAACCCTGCAAAGTCAGGGATGCTGTCAGCAGGACTTCATTATTGTTAGTTTCTTTCATTTCCCATAAGAATTTCAACGTGTGTGTTTCATTTAAATGAAGTGGCCCAAAGTTGAGGATGCGTTCATGATCAATAATTTTAACCCCCTCAATAAACTCCTACCTGTCAATGGTGATGGACAGGGAAAGAACAGTTAAATATTGAGCCTATTGTGTCCGATAATGTGGTCTGTTATACCCAAAGCATTGTAACATTTCAGACATTGGAGCTCTCTATTATCAGGCAGAGGCCTGAGGCTCACCCTGCACTTGATGCACTGAGCACGGGGAAATGAAGGCATAAGTGACTTTGGTGCTAGGGGCATTTATGACTTGCATTCAGAAAATAATGCAATTTGGTTAAAATTGAAGGTGATATCAAAATAGTTTGATTTTAAGAAGACAGCTCAGGGAATACAAATTGAGTTGGACAAAATATTTATGTGGGGGGAACTAATGGCAGGTGAAATAATACAAGCAAAGGAAAAATGGACAGCTGGTATACTCTATGAATGGTGTCAAGATGAAAAGGTATGAAATTTAAGGAGATCTGGGGATCTCAACAATAAACATGGCCAAACCACTGCAGAGCTGCAAACAGAATACACAACTGTCTCTCCAGAACAGAAGAATACAAGTTAAAACTAGCCATGCTCATATTCAAACCACACGTTGAGTAGTGTCCAATTATGGTCCAAGACACATGGGAGACAATCAAGCACTAGAGGTAGTTCAGAGGAAAGCCAAAAAGCTGATTCCTAAGGTTGAAGTTTCAGGCCCAGAAAGGCAGAATAACAGGCAGGTAGACCCGTAAATTGAAGCACCGTGCCATTGGCAACATGCCCGCTGTCAGTTCACCCACACTTGCCCATGCCACAATTTTACAGGCAATGGGGGAGGTGTTGGGTGGGCCGCCTGCCCGTAACACAAAAGAGACCATTAAGTGGGCAATTAATACCCAATAAGGGCCACATCCCACCATCACTTCGACTTAAAGGGGAGGGGGCAAGCCTGCACCCATGTAGCCCTGCTGCACAGTGAAGGAGGTTGGAGGTTGGGGCAGCGTGCCTCCTTCCCAAGGGGGGGGTTGCCTCCTTCCCAAGACTCCCCGTGCCAATCGGTAGCTACCCGCACCTCCCCGACCCCACAGTTTTGCTTCACCGCATTCACCCTTCCACCTGCCCTGTCTAATGAGCTGCCCACCCACCTCGCTAGGGCCTGCCAATTGTAGTGAGATTGCGGACTTACCTGGGTTTCGAGCATCCATTGTTCCTCTTCCTCTTGGGCCTCCTGCAGTACTGGCAGTGGCCACTGATCTTGGTATGGCGCAGAGCTGCTGGCCTCTGATTGGCTGACAGCTCTATGAGGAAGGACTTCCTCATGGAGACAGACGGAAGTCCTGCCTCATACTAATTGGGCCATCACCCAAAAAATTAAAGTGGGGTGAACTGGCCAAGCAAAGGCGGGCTTGCCCCTGAAATTTACGCTGGGGTGTGGGGAGCTGTCCTCAGAGTACATTCCAGCCCCTAAAGTCAGAGGTTTGAGTTATGAGGAAAAGATGGAAAAATCTAGACTTCTCAGATTTGGGGTGTGGTGTTATGGATATGTAGAGGACAACAACTGGTATGGAAAAGACATATCACAAATATTATTTCACATTTGATAGAGTTATTTAAGATCATGAGGAGTCTGGACAGAGTAGATAGGGAGAAACTGTTCCCATTGGTGGAAGGATCAAGAACCAGAGGACAAAGATTTAAGGTAACTGGCAAAAGAAGCCATGGTGACATGAGGAAAACCTTGTTTATGCAAAGAGTTGTTAAGATCTGGAATTCAGAGCTGCTAGAGTCTGGAGGGTTCAACTGAAGGGAAGTTTAAAGAATCAAAAAGAAACGAGAGAGCAGATGTGCAGGGTAGTGAAGAGGCGAACGATAATCAAAGTGTAACAGGAAGGGGCAGAAAATATAAGCAGAAGAGTGCAGCAGAAATCAGAATCAGAATGAGTAATAATGGTAAAAAGTCAAAGCTTAAGGTGGTTTATCTGAATGCACGCAGTATTTGTAACAAGATAGATGAGTTTACAGCACAAATAGAAATAAATGAATATGACTTAATAGCTAGTACAGAGACGTAGTTGCAGGGTGACCAAGATTGGGAAATCAACATTAAAGGGTATTTGACATTCTGGAAAAATAGGCAAAAAACAAAAGGAGGTGGGGTAGCTTTGTTAATAAAGCGGTGGTGGGTAGCGATATAGGTGCAGTAGATCGTGATGTGGAATCAGTTTGGGTGGAAATAAGGAATAGCAAGGGGTAGAAGTCATGGGTGGGAGTTGTCTATAGACCCCTGAAGAGTTGACTCACTGTAGGATAAAGTATAAATCAGGAAATAATGGAGGCGTGGAAGAAGGGCGCTATAATTGTCATGGGTGATTTTAATCTGCATATTGACTGGACAAATCAGATTGGCAGGGCGAACATGGAAGACGAATTTGTAGAGTGCATCAGGGATTGTTTCTTAGAGCAATACGTTGCAGAACCTACCCAGGAACAGGGTATTTTAAATCTAGTAATGTGTAATGAGGTGGGATTAATAAGAGATATCATAGTTAAGGATCCTCTAGGAAGTAGCGATCAAAGCATGGTAGAATTTCAAATTCAGTTTGAGGGCGAGCAACTCGGGTCTCAAACCAGTGTCCTCAAATTAAATAAGGGCAATTACAGAGGTAAGAGTTGTCTAAAGCGGGCTGGGAAAATAGACTAAGGGGAAGGTCAGTGGATGAGCTGTGGCAGACATTTAAGCAGATATTTCAAAAAGTTCAGCAAAAATTTATCCCAGTCAAAGAGAAAGACTCGATAAGAAGGGTGAACCACCCATGGTTAACAAAGGCGGTCAAGGAGAGTATCCAATTAAAAACTAAGGCATACAAAGCGACGAAAACTAGTGGTCGGCCAGAGGACTGGGAATCTTTTAGGGGCCAGCAGTGGATGACTAAAAAGCTAATAAAGAGGGAGAAAATCGATTATGAAAGTAAATCGGCAGAAATATAAAAAACAAACAGCAAGAGTTTCAACAGTTACATAAAAAGAGAGTGGCTAAAGTGAGCCTTGGAGGATGAAACTGGAGAATTGATAACGGGGAACAGTGAAATGGCAGATAATTCAAACCAATATTTTGTATCGGTCTTCACAGTGGAGGACACTATAAACATTCCAAAGATATCAGATAAGCAAGGAGCTAACAGGAGGAAAGATCTTCTAACAGTCTCTATCATGAGGGACAAAGTACTTGGCAAACTAATGGAACTAAAGGCAGACAAGTCACCAGGACCTGATGGCCTGCATCCAAGGATTTTGAAGGAGTGGCTGCAGAGATAGTGGAGGCATTGGTCGAAATATTCCAGAACTCACAGGATTCCAGGAGGGTCCCAGCGGATTGGAAAATTGCTAATGTGACACCCCTGTTCTAGAAGGGAGGGAGACAAAAAGCAGGAAACTATAGGCCAGTCAGTCCAACATCTGTCATTGGGAAAATGCTAGAGTCCATTATTAAGGAAGAAATAGTAGGATATTTAGAAAAGCTTAATGCAATCAAACAGAGTTGACATGGTTTTGTGAAGGGGAAATCATGTTTGACAAATTTGCCAGAGTTCTTTGAGGATATAACAAGTTGATAAAGGGGGAGGGTAGAGGTAGTGTATTTGGATTTCCAAAAGGCATTCAATAAGGTGCCACATAAAAGGTTATTGTACAAAATAGGAGCTCACAGTATTGGGGGTAATGTATTAGCATGGATTGAGGATTGGTTGACACACAGAAGACAGAGAGTCAGGGTTAATGGGCCTTTTTCAGGTTGGAAAGATGTAACTAGTGGAGTGTCACAAGGATCAGTCCAAGGGCCTCAATTATTTACTATCTATATTAATGACTTGGAAGAGGGGGCAAAGTGTAATATATCCAACTTTGCTGATGATTCAAAAATTGGTGGGAGGGCATGTTGTGATGAGGGCATAAAGAATCTTCAAGGGGTTATAGACAGGTTGAGTGAGTGGGCAAAAACTTGGTAGATGGAGTCTAATGTAGGAAAGTCTGAGGTCATGCACTTTGGTAGAAAGAATGAAAAGGCAGACTATTATTTAAATGGAGGGAGACTCCAAAAAAGTGAAGCACAGAGGGATCTGAGTGTTCTTGACACCCAAAAAATTAGCATGCAGGAGCAGCAAGTAATTAAGATGGCAAATGGAAGTTTGGCCTGTATTATAGGGGGTTGGAGTTTAAAAATAGGGAAGTCTTGTTATAACTGTACAGGGTGTTGATGAGGCCGCACCTGGAGTACTGTGTACAGTTTTGGTCCCTGTATTTAAGAAAGGATTTCCTGGAGGTAGTTCAGAAGAGATTCACTAGGCTGATTCCTGGGATGAAGGGGTTGACTTATCAAGAACGGCTAAACAGGTTAAGTCTTTATTCATTAGATTTAGAAGAATGAGGGGTGATCTTATTGAAATGTATAAGATTCTGAGGGAGCTTGACAGGGTAGATGTTGAGATGTTTCCACTAGTGGGGGAATCTCGAACTAGGGGACATAGTTACAGAATAAGGGGACAGTCATTTAAAACTGAGATGCAAAGGAATTTCTTCTCTCAGTGGGTAGTAAATGTCTGAAATTCTCTACCCCAGAGTGTTATGGAGGCTAGATCACTGAAAGTAGCTAAAGAGGAGGTAGATAGATTTTTGAAATATCGGGGATTTGAGGGCTGTGAGGAGCTGGCACGAAAGAGGAGTTGAGGCCTGGGACAGATCAGCTATAATGGCCTACTCCTGCTCCTATTTCTTATGTTCTTATGCACTGCCTGAGTGAGTGGTGGAGGCAGATTCAATCAAAGCATTCAAACGGGAATTGGATTATTATCTGAAAAGGAAGAATTTGCAGGGCTACAGAGAAAAGGCCATGAATGAGACTAGATGAATTGCTCCTTCAGAGAGCCAGCACAGTAATGATGGGCCAAATGGTCTCCTGTGCTGTAACTGCTCAGTGATCCTGTGATTAAATTGTGGGAGTGGAACAAGGAGATACAGATTCAATACAGTAAAAAAAAAGTTTGGAAATTCTTCACACAAAGTGTGATCAATATATGGAATGGGTTTCTGGTGAGTAATTATGACAAAACCACTGCAATCATTTAAGAGAAAAACATTAGAGGCTGCAATGGGATGAAGATGGTGGGGGTAGGAGGAGGGGTGGTTAGAGATGAATGAACTAGAGAATGAACAAATATGGGATAAGAATATTTATGTTGTAATCATGCGAGCCGACTATATCCCAAATGGAGCTCTGTACCTCAAATGTTATTTAATTACTTAAATTATTTTAAAAACATTTTTGTCAGTAACTTTTTTTCTACTCATCAATGGTGGGATGTCAATGCTGAAGAATGCAACATATCTCGAATGTGGGCACACAGTGTCAGCATTGAAAACCTCTAGGTCATGTATAAACTTGGAACTACTTGCAAATGAAAGCTCCTGCTTCTGTGTTTAAACAATGTGCTTTTAGTCCAAATATAGCAGCTTTCCATTGTGTCCGTGCAGACCATTCCATTTTGGCTATGTTTGCTGCCCCAATGCTGTGCATGTGCAGTTGTATGCTGATGACAGGCCCGGGATAATGGCTGCCATATTTATAGGTGACAATGTGCAGCAGGGTGTATGCGTGGTCATCACTGGCCCTGGCAGCAAGAACGGAAAACATGTATTTCCATCCTGGACTGACACTGATGGATTTTGGATATTCCTTTTACAGGGGGTTAGAAGGGAAAGAATCCTAGAAATGTAAGTAGATTGTAGGTTGCTGTGAGTGTTAGACTATATTGCCTCATCTAACACTCACATCACAGGGATAGTGAGACAGAGTTTAGAAACACTAACCAACATGACTGCAGTAAAATATCCCAGAAGGAAAAGATTTTAGTTTCGCATCTGCAGATCCATCCCTCCCACTTCTGCCACTCTGAGTCCCACGCTGCAGGCTCCAGCAGTGCTGTCAGTCGATTTCTGAGCATGTGCGGACTAGTGTGCATATGCAGATGGGTACCGTTGGCCATATTGCATTGGCAGGAGACACAGTGATTCTGTTTCACACATAATGGCCTCTCCAAATAGGTTGCTAATTTGAGTTAGACTTGTGAATAGTTTGTACTGTGGCTAGATACCCACATGCAACTGTCATTTTACATAGCTTTCCTACAGTCAGCAGGGAGGAAAAGTTTTCACCCCATCAGTTCATACTGGATATAATCTAAGCTTCCAGAGGTTAAAAATGTTAAACATCTAGTTAACCAGAAGTTAAAACAGGAAGTGCTGGAAATGCTCAGCAGGTCTGGAAGCATCTGTGGAGAGAGAAACATATGACTCTTCCTTGAAGAATATTTGAACAATAAGAAGAATAATTGAAGAGTATTTCCAGCACTTGGGGCAGAATTTTCTGCCTGTCTGGTGGGTGGGCCCGACCCGACCCAATCTCCGGTGGGCGGGGAGCCGATCCCCACCGGAGAAGCGGACCCTGCCGCCATTTTAAGTGGGTGGGCCAATTAAGGCCTGCCCAGCCTGACGTCCACTGGGAAGTGCTATGCACTTCCTGTGCGGGCGGGGGGGATTCCCCAAATACGAGAGTGCTGCCTCAGGGAGATCGCTGACACTTTTAAAAATATTAAAAATAGAAAAAAAAAATCCTTAACATGTCCCCCTCATGCGACAATGTCACATGAGATGGGACATGTTCATAATTTACATAATAAGTTTATTAAACTTTTTTAAACCCTACATGAAACCTCATCCTGCCGGTGGATGAGGTTTCATGTTTTGTCTATTTCCCGCTGGGGCTCCTGGCCTGCCCACCAACCTTAAGGTTGGACGGGCAGGTCCTTTAATTGTTTAAATGATCCTGTCAATGGCCTCAACTGGCCATTGACAGGTCGGCGGGCGCACAGCTGATTTTGCTGTGCCCCCGCCTTCCTGAAAATTTAAAAGTGCCGGGATGACGTCGGGGGTTCCGCCGGATGTCATCCTGCGTCATTTTACATGTCGGTGAGCAGGCTCCGCCCCCCGCTCGCCAACGGCAAAATTCTGCCCTTGCTGTTTTTTATTTCAGATTTCTAGCATCTGCAGAATTTTGCTTTAATTCTGTTTAACCAGCCCTTTTCTTCTTATTTAAATTTAATATTGTAATATGTAAACTGGATAAACATGCCAATTAATTAAATGTGGGTATCAAATGCACTGCAAGATTTACTATGAAGATTTACTAAAATCTTACTAACCATGATACAACAGAGTTGATTTACTGTGCCCATTTTTATGGTAAAGTTATAGTTGTAAAAGTCCAATAAAGTTTGTCATGTTATAACAATATATGGATCAATATGAGGCGCAATATAATTATTGTTATCTTGAAGAACTATCAAACAGGAATGTTCAAAATGAAACTTTTTACTGCCCGGATGCCTTACCCATCATCATTTATAGCATCAAGTGATAGGTAATTTAATGGGGCTTTGATCCAGAAACAAATGTCAGTCCAAGATCTGAAGACTGCATCATTATACTCTACTTTTGTATGATTAAAAAATTTTAGAAACCTGTTTTCCTTTTACAAACAACATGAATTTTTTTTTTCTTCCTGCCCCTTCCTTTCCTGATGTCTCTAAGTTACAATAGGGTGTAGTTCCATTGGGCGCTGGCATCTTTGCAAAAGGCATGAGTCAATTGGAATCAGCAAGGAGTAAGGCCTCAACTGACTGCTTTTCACCTCCCCATCTCATCAATACTCGAGGCCAAGTGTAACACCATTACTGAGCTCAGCTGAGGTTAGCCAACATAACACAGACCAGTGATCAATCCAGATACCTTCTTGGTCTTTCTGGCTCAAATCCAAATAGGATGTTGCACTTATCCACAGAAACATTGTGGAGTTCCAATTAATTTGTTTCATTGGACATAAAGTGAGTGGGGTTGTGATCCAGATTTTTAAAATATTGGGAAGTATGAGGAATGAAATAGAAGGAACTTACATAACGTATGTATCTAACTGCATAACTAGTGCTCAAGTGAAATTCTGATAGTCTTCAAGTGAAACTGAGAGACTTGGATAATCTTCAAGTGAAACTTAGTCCGGAATTTTCCAGCCCCTGACACTGGTGGGATTTTCCGTTCTCACCAGTGTGAACGGAGATTTCAATGGCTCGCTGGCCCCACCGCGGGAGGGCTGGAAAATTCCGGCCTTAGAGACTGGGGTACAAATCCCACAAAAAAGGATGTATGATATTGGTGAATGACCAGATGCACAAAGATGCTGTGAGTATTTGTATCATAGACTGAATATTTTTCTTTTCATCTGTCAAACATACAAGTAGTCAAAGCAAAACATACAACTGAATTCTATTTCAATAGTATCAGAATCAGACTTTGCATCTTTTTGACTGTAGTCTGGAAAAATGTATAACACTTTTATTCTGCACTTCTCTTTAATGCCTAATGGGAAGACAGGACTGACTTGGCTGTGATGACTTTCTCAGCTATTGAATTGCCTGTGAGCTAGTTCACCCTCTGCTGCTGCCATGTAGTGCTAATTCTGAATTGGGCTCCTTATTCATGGTATCAGCTGTAAATGTTCATTTCTTCTTCACAGACCAGTGATTGAAGAAGCTGTGAACATCTGCATCCTACTAGCACAGTAAAATTATACAAAATTGCAACTCAGCAAGAAACTTTAATTACGTTTTCAGATTAATAATGAATGGAACCTTAAGGTGAAAAGCTTTTGCAGAGATACAATCTAGCAAATAGAAACTTAAGGATATATTACAGTAACTATCACCCTGCCAAACTATAGAAAATAATTTGCTTACCCGACTTGTGGGTTCCAGAAAGCGTTTCATAGTCCAACTGAGAGAAGATCCATCACCCTGCTTGGATTTCACACTAGGTGATGGGCTTTTTGATGATAACCCTGTGGGAAAAGGACAGGAACAACCATATAAATATTATGGCTATAAGAGCGGTTCAGAGGCTGGGAATTCTGCAGTGAGTAACTCACCTCCTGGCTCCCCAAAGCCTGTCCACCATCTACAAGGCACAAGCCAGGAGTGAATGGAATACTCTCCACTTACCTGGATGAGTGCAGCTCCCACAACACTCAAGAAGCTTGACACCATCCAGGACAAAGCAGCCCACTTGATTTGCACCCCATCCACAAATATTCACTCCCTCCACCACTGACGCACAGTAACAGCAGTGTGTACCATCTACAAGATGCACTGCAGCAACTCACCAAGGCTCCTTCAACAGCACCTTCCAAACCTACGACCTGTACCGCCAACAAGGACAAGAACAGCAGAATCATGGCAACACCACCGCCTGCAAGTTCCCCTCCAAGCCATTCACCATCCTGCCTTGGAAATACCATCACCGTTCCTTCACTGTCACTGGGTCAAAATCCAATTAAGGCCCGCCCAGCGGCCTGCCCAACAGGAAGTGCTATGCGCTATGCACTTCCTGTGTGGGGCGGGAGGGCGGGGGATTCCACATCTGTCAAAGTGTGCTCTTTCGCGCATGCACGCGAAAGAGCGCACTACTCCCTGGGACCAAGTCCTGTCTCAGGGAGATTAGTGACATTCTAAAAAAATTAAAAAGTAGAAAAATAAAAATATTATTAACATGTCCCCTTCATGTGACAATGTCACACAAGATGGGACATGTTAATAAATATAATTACATTTATTAAAGTTTTTAAAAAGGAACATGAAACCTCATCCCGCCAGTGGATGAGGTTTCATGTTTTTTCAGAAGCCCACTGGGGCTCCTGGCCTGCCTGCCAGCCTTAAGGTTGGACGGGCAGGGCCTTTAATTATCTTAATTACTCTGTCAATGGCCTCAATTGGCTGATTTCATTGTCCGCCCACCTTCCTAAAAATTTAAAGGGACCGGAATGACGTCAGGGGTTCCTCCCGACGTCATTTTCCTGTTGGCAAGCAGGCCCCACCCCCAAATCGCCGACAGGAAAATTCTGGCCTTTTTGTCTGCCACTAGGCGCGATTGTGGAGCACTGGTTTTCTTTCTGTTCTAGTTGTGATGTATTTTGTATGTTATGCCCATCCGTTGCTTTTAAAATTTAATCTGTGCTAGCAAGAATCATAATCTATGCAAGTTACAGACATACAACAGGTTTAACGTAGCACAGGGATAGAAGCCTAGATTCCTAATGGTTTAAAGAGTTAACCATTGTCCTGTATGGCACTAAGCTAAACAGTGCAGGAAGGTGCCAGTTTTGATCTTCAGTTTATTCAGAATTAGTTGATCTCAGCTCGGATGGCAGTAAGGACAATTGCCCTCATCATCCTTGGGCTACAGGAAAAGGGAAAAAAATAAAGGATTTGTGTTCCTTACTACAATCCAGTGGTCACTACTAGAAAATATACATGTATGAATATTAGGTGAGCAGAGGAATCAAGTTTGGCTGGACTGTCCTGCAAGGTAGGATAGCACGTATTGAATGTTTCGTGTCTATGCAAATACCTGAAGAATGATCACTGGATCTGGGGACTAACGGACACTTAACATGAGTCAGGACGACTTGGGGTGAAAAAAATTGATAAAAGATGAATGACTGCAAGAATTTTTCCGCCTTCCCAACATTACAATGTGAAGAGTTATAACTGGGTTGACTTCTGGAAAAAATTAACAAATTTTTGTAAGAATAAAACAAGAAGGGAAGGGCTGCTCAGTCACAGGTGCTGCTGCCCAAAGATACCTCTGTCCCAAAACTGGTGTCCAATGACCTTCATGCATCTATTGCCAACGTGCAGATTCTTGACTAGGGATTCCCAGGTTCACAGCTATGTCCCTGTCGCCAATTCTCCATTGCCACAGGAGTTAACTGATGGATCCTGGTAGAAGCCTGCGTGTGACTTCATTTGAAGTGTGGACCTTGGAGCGCTGTCATTGTCCACACAATCTTGGCAGGTTGGTGATCTGATTTCAGTGATGCGACAAGCCCCGATGACTGGGACCATCTTGCTGCTGCAGCCTTCTTCCGCTGTTGCAGCCAGTGAGACGCACAGTCTTCCTTCGCCTGTTACACCTTTGAGGACATTTTGGACCGCAGTTTCCCTGGCACCACCCCTGACCTTGTCACCATGGGTGGCCCTACCAGGAGCAAGGACCTCCCGATGGCAACACTTAAGAGATCGTCAGGATACACAAGCCTGTCAAAGTGACGATCCACAGAGCAGAAAAGATGGGAAGGCAGTAGATGCAGCCAAATGTATTGTATAATCTTGAAAATTATGAAAACTACACCAACGCCTTGTTTTCCTTGGTATTCAAAGTAATATCAATCTTCACAAGATTTGCCCTTAGCTGTACTAACTGTATGAAGTTGATTTCAGCAGGATAAGGATCTACACAAATTTGATGCTTCCAATGAGTGTCATCTATGTAAGGGTATTTGTAAATATACTGACACTAAGCTTTTAAAAGGTTAGGGTTTATGCAATGAGGTACTTCCATTGAGCTTCATCCTGGAAAGGTGTACTTGAATGTGAACTTCCACTGACCATCAGCCAGGTCAGGTGTACATGATCATGGTAATTAGATTGAACTTCACTAAAGATTCATCAGATAAAATTTAAAGGTTTTTCCTTCCATCAAATGACATGATAAATGACTCACATGAATAAGGGAGTGGAGGTCAAAAATCTTTTGAGAAAAGTTTGGAATAGACAGAGCAGCCAAGGATCCAGGGAAATATTTTTCAAATGTTCAATTAAGTTACAGTTACAGTTCTCTAAATATGTCAGCTTTACCAAACCATGTATGGTAATGATCAAAGATACAACTCCGTATATCAGCCTTAACACAATTCAAAGTTTGTTTTGAATATAGTATGTTGACAAGAGGAATTTTTTCACCCTGCAACATTTAAATAAATTAACATTAAACTTTAGGAAGAATGTGAAGGCATTTAAGAGGGTAAAAAAAGATTCATGAGAATGGTTTTCAGGGATGAGAAACTTCAGCCATGTGGAGAAGCTGGGGCTGTTCTTCTTGGAGAAGAGAAGATTAGGGAGAAATTTGATAGAGGTGTTCAAAATCATGAAGGGTCTGGGCAGAGTAGGTTGGGAGAAACTGTTCTCATTGGCAGAAGGATAGAGAACCAGGGGACACCGATTTAAGGTAAATGGCAAAAGAAACAATGCCTACATGAGGGAAAATATTTTTTTAAGCAGTAAGTGGTTAGAATTTGGAATGCACTGCCTGAGAGTGTGGTGGAAGCAGGTTCACTCAAGGCTTTCAAAAGAGAATTGGATTATTATCTGAAAAGAAAAAAAATGCAGGGTTACGGGGAAAAGGAGAACGTAGGATCAGGTGAGCTGCACTTGCAGAGAGCTGACACAGATTCAATGGATGGAATGCCTCCTTCTATGTTGTAACCATTCTATGATTCTATAAAATACTTCTTACTTTTGAAAACCCAGACACTTTAAAATGTCAATTGGTCACACATCTAAAAACTCAGTTATTGTTAATACATGAATATGATTAAATATTATATATTAGAAACTCTACAGAAGCATGGAATTTCTTTAATACACTAGCAAATATAAGGAGTTATTTGGGAAATGGGACGCAGTTTTTGATAGTTGATTAACACCACCAATAACAGATTGTCTGGTGATTCATTCATCTGCTGTTAATGGGATCTCACTGTGCAGAAATTGGCCGCTATACTTGCCTACATAAAGTAATACATTAGTTCATCTGATGTCCTTTGGATGTGTTAAGGAAGCCTTGTATATAAAACACACACATACAAACTCTTCATTTCTCCTTTACCATAGCCCCTCTGCAACCTAAACAAGACAGTGACCCACACATCAACGCTTCAAATTTCCTGAAGCAATGTACCAGATGTCTAATGAAAAATAATAAAAATATACGCCTTACTGAGACTGAAAGATGCAGAACCTCACATATTTGTAATACTATTTAACCTCTGCTTTAGAAATCTTGCTTAAATAAATGCTCTAACTCCCAATATGTGAATTAAGATCCAAATACTTCATTTGTTTATTCTTTTCTCATCTCCCCGTAAAACCTTCCTTCTTCTCCTCAGTTATTTCTATGATTATAACAAATATTTCTCCCTCTTTGTTTCCTATGGTGTACTTGTAGTTCTGGATGAAGCAGTTTTTTGTGCAAAGTTCACCAGGGAAGTTTGTCTCACCATTGTGCATTGACTGATCAACACTAATACATAGGCTGGAATTTTCCGTTCCCATTGGTGTGGGTGTAATGGCGGGTGTGAGTGGACAATATGGCGAGAAGGCCAAAAATCGGTTTAATGCCGTAGTGCAACCAGTTTGCGATCGTCTGCTCCACCTGTCAATGGCGGGCCATGTTTCCTGCCACTGCAAGTAGTGAATGTCACTTTAATATATTTGCATCTAATTATAAGCCCTGCTCGCCGGAATCAACCCCCATGTCAAATTTACCAACCACGTTGATTTGACTTCAGAACAGTGTGCTTCACAACTGCCTTTAAAAGGTGTGCACCTGGCGACCTAAACTTTGAGGGGAACTTGGAGGTGAGTGCACACAACCTTGCGCAGAGCTTGCGAGCAGTGCCTGTGGGACATCAAGGAAGAGCTGCTGTGCATTTGCCAGGGGCACAGGCAAGTCACTTTTTCCCGGCTGACTTTCAGTGCGGTGCCAGGGCAAGGGATCCAGTGTGGGTCACACCTGGGTGGGGGGCTGGTGCAAGGCAGCACAGACTGAAGGAAATACTCAAGCACTTGTTGGAGGGGGGGTAGGGTGGAGGGAGGGGGTGAGCGGGGAAGGGGGGAGGGGGTGAGCGGGGAAGGGGGGAGGGGGTGAGCGAAGCTTGGAAAAGCTTGTCAAAAGTGAGCATTCTTCAACAGCTGAGACTGTTTAGCTGCAGTTCCATTGACATGCTTGGAGTTGGGTCTCTGAAGCTTTTCTGCCCACTCAAGCAACGAGAAAAGCATTAAAGTGTCACCAAGTGATGCAGAACTTTTCACCCCTCTGGTGCAGACTGCAAATTAATGTGTGTTTTAGGGGGAAACAGAGCAATTGGCCCACTGGGCAATTTGTACAATCCCCTTGAGAAAGGTGGCTATGGTGCAGTCACTGGTGGAGGCTCTCACAGCCCCTAACAACGTCTTTGTTAAGGTTTAGACTAGTACCCATTATGGTTCAAGCTAACAGCGCAGCCTTGCAGTGAGGTTAGGAGAATGCCTGCACTTGAGCTGATAGCACAGCATGCAGTCCAATGGCCGAAACTGCCGACAATCAGTCAAGTGGAGTGGGGCAGAGGTGGACGGTGTTTTGGACAGCCAAAAAGCGCACTAAACTCTGGCCATCCAAAGCCAGCACCCTCCTGCATGTGTGAAAGGGCCTTCAGATTTAACCAAGAGAGGTTCTTAGTACACCCATGCTAACCCACGTGTCTCTCTTTTTGATCCTGCAAGAGAAGAACATCAGGACCGTGGAGCCTGATGATTTAGCAGTATGCCTCATGGCTTACAGAGATCAGAGAAGAAGAGAGCGGCAGAGGTGCCTGGCTCAGCAAAGGGAGGAGCACCAGCCTCAAAGCTGGGTGGGAGGGTGAGCTGTGAGGAGGATGCAGAGATGCTTCAGTGTGATTTAGACAAGCTGAGTGAGTGGGCAAATGCATAGCAGATGCAGTATAATGTGGATAAATGTGAGGTTATCCATTTTGGTAGCAAAAGCAGGAAGGCAGATTATTATCTGAGTGGCTATAAATTGAGAGGGGGGAATGTGCAACGAGACCTGGGTCTCCTTGTATACCAGTCACTGAAGGTAAGCATGCAGGTGCAGCAGGCGGTAAAGAAGGCAAATGGTATGTTTGCCTTCATAGCCAGAGGATTTGAGTACAGGAACAGGGATGTCTTGCTGCAATTATACAGGGCCTTGGTGAGACCACACTTGGAATATTGTATCCAGTTTTGGTCTCCTTATCTGAGGAAGGATGTACTTACTATAGAGGGAGTGCAGTGAAGGTTTACCCGACTGATTCCTGGGATGGCGGGAGTGACATATGAGGAGGGAATGAGTCGATTAGGATTATATTCGCTGGAGTTCAGAAGAATGAGGGGGGATCTCATAGAAACCTATAAAATTCTAACAGGACTAGACAGGGTAGATGCAGGAAGGATGTTCCCAATGGTGGGGTTGTCCAGAACCAGGGTTCACAGTCTGAGGATACGGGGTAGACTATTTAGGACTGAGATGAGGAGAAATTTCTTCACCCAGAGAGTGGTGACCCTGTGGAATTCGCTACCACAGAAAGTAGTTGAGACCAAAACATTGTATGTTTTCAAGAAGGAGTTGGATATAGCTCTTGGGGGCGAAAGGGATCAAAGGGTATGGGGAGAAAGCGGGTGCAGGCTATTGAGTTGGATGATCAGCCATGATCAAAATGCATAGTGGAGGCTCAAAGGGCCGAATGGCCTACTCCTGCTCCTAGTTTCTATGTTTCTGCATTGCTGCGCATGCAGCTGAAGGTCCACAGCAAGCCGTCGCTCATAGGCACCTCATTAGTCCCAGGGTCTATAGATGGCGCCTGTCATTCCTGCAGGTGACTGAGAACCAGTGTTGCTGAAGACTGCGCATGTCTAGGGAACTGGTCGGTCACATGTGCCACTGCTGCAGGATTTGGCGCTACGGGGACATGGGGGGGCGTGCTTAGATCTCCATGGCAACAAGCAGTCAACTATGTCAACCGCAAGGGCTTCCACTCGCTGAATGTGCAGCTGGTGTGCGACCACCACAAACACATCCTACAGGGTCTGTGCATGATTCCCAGGGAGCATCCACAACTCCTACATCCTTAGCAGGCAGCGCTACATCCATGGCAGCGCACATACCCTCTGTGATAGGGTCATATCATGGAGACACAGCCGTGAAACTTTAAAAGCGCCTGATCCTTTGTCCGCCTTCAGCACCTGACCCCTTCAGGAGCACACCGTCACCGGTCACAGATGCTGAAGAGATGGGGGCCAGTCCCACCTCAAAGGTGCTGAGAGCACACAGAGAGAATGAGAGAACTCTGTGACACCTACCCACGACATTCTGGCAGCAAATGACAAGCACCATCGAGGTGCAGGCATCAGTAATGTGCCAAGTGAGTGTGAAGCCAGGCTATCACTTTGGTCTGAAGGTTACACATTGCACAGGGAAGAGGCCCTGGACTGAGGCAACTGCCTTTATTTTGTGCAGGAACCAAGGTTTCACATCTGAGGGACATGAACACTGCTTATTATAACAAGGAGCCATAGGCAAGACGACATTCTTGGGAGTTTAAAACAAAAACAAAAATACCTGGAAAAACTCAGCAGGTCTGGCAGCATCTGCAGAACGGAACACAGTCAACGTTTCGAGTGCAAATTACCCTTCAACAGAACTGTTGAACGGTTCAACAGTTCTGTTGAAGGGTCAACAGAACGGTTCAACAGTTCTGTTGAAGGGTCATTCGGACTCGAAACGTTGACTGTGTTCCTCTCCGCAGATGCTGCCAGACCTGCTGAGTTTTTCCAGGTATTTTAGTTTTTGTTTTGGATTTCTAGCATCCGCAGTTTTTTGCTTTTATTCTTGGGAGTTTATTTACAATAAACAGGCTGTGCAACTACATCTTCTTAACCTTCTGAACCCTGCTGCTACATCTTGGTGATCCGTTGACATTGTTGACGGAAGTGGAGGCAGCCTGCTGACTGCTATGCCCTGTCCGTGTTGACCTCGATGGGCGTCCTCTGGAGGGCTGAGACCTGGAGGGCCCCGGTCTGCTTTCGAGGTCCTGCTGTGCGGCAGCGGCACCTTCCTCAGCCTGTGGAGCTGGAGCAGCTAGGATCACAGGAAAAGGGGATTCGGATGGGCCCTGCACTCCCGGAGTCACCTGGGTGGATGGCCCTGGGGGGTTTGGGGGTACACCTGCTGATTCTCCTCCCTACGGGTGGCCAAATACCCCTTGCTGACTCCTTGAAGAGAAGGGGAAGCTGGAGTGAGGTCGAGCTGCCCCGCACCTCTCTTGTGTTGACACTGTTGGAGGCCAACTATGGTGTCAGCGATGGAGTTCAGCCTGCGCAGCAGTGTAGGACCGAAGTCCTGGATCAATGTCTCCATGGCAGCCGCCATCCTATCAGTGTTGACCTCGGTGTGTTGGCATGCTGGCGCTATCGCTTCAGGCTGAAGGCGGATGGACTCTTCCACCGTGCTTTGCAACCTGAGGAGTGCAGCGGACATCCCTTCCTGATGTTCCCGAGCCTGCCTTTGCAGCTCCAGCAACTGAGATATGACCAAGTCCAGAGGCTCATCATCTGACTCGGAACCAGCAGATTTCTGGTCTCCAGCAATCCTCTGAATGCTGGAAAGCTGGGAAGTCCTTTCCTCCACCTGCTGTGGATCAGACTGCGCAATGTGCTCACCAGATTGTGACCCCGAGGCTACTCTAGAACTCGGTCCTACTGAAGCATGTGTCTCTGCACTGGTAGAAGGTGTGGGTGAGCGCTGTGACAGGTCTTCAATTAGGGTGTCATCAGATTCTTCTTCCAAGTTGTCTTCGGGGCTTGAGTTGAGGACCTGGGTCGTGGACCCCTTTGGCTGCTTCCCAGATGTGCCTGAGAAAGCAAGGAGAGATAATTAATGCCTGGCAGGGGACTGTGGAACAGGGGAAGTCACTCACAGCATGGTTGTCTGGTGGATGTTGCACTGCTGGGTCCTCACTTGGCTAAGCGCCGCCAACCTCACCGGCAGCACAGGAACAGTCCAGAGTGTCACCGACCACCTGGCTGACTCTATTTTCAAAGTCTGTGAGGATCTTGATGTTGGGCAATTCTCCACCAGTCTGTGACCCCTCCCTTTTGTTGTGTGCCAGCTTGTCCTGCATGAATACAGATGGAGAGAGTGTAAGCAGGATGCCTGCCAGGCCGGATGAGAAAGATGCCTGGCATGTGTAGGTGGTGAGTGGTGCCATGGATGGGATGAAGACACGATTCGCAGGGCAGATGAAGGTGTGTGTGAGAGAGTGAATGGTGATGTCCCTTGAACTGACAGTGAGTGAGATCCCTGTGGATGTGTGATGGGTTTGTGAGTGTGTGAGTTGAGAGTGATGAGAAGACTGACTTACCCTGGCAGAATGGAGGAGATCTTTCATCCCCTTTTGGCACTGGGTGGCTGCCCTCTTTTGTAGGGTGTTGGCGCTGAACACCACTGCCACCACATCCCATGCTGGATCGGCGGCCTTGCTTACTGATCTTCACCGAGAGCTGGGATAGAGGGCTTCAAGGCCGCCCTCCATTGCGTCCAGTAGGCGCCTGAGGGAGGCATCGCTAAATTTGAGGGCAGTATAGAACCATAGAACAATAGAAAAGTTACAGTACAAAAGGAGGCCATTTGGCCCATCTTGTCCATGCCAGCCCGAGGACACCCAGGTGCCCTTTCTAATCCCACCTTCCTGCACCCGGCCCATAGCCCTGCAGCTTACAGCACTTAAGGTGCAGATCCAGGTACTTTTTAAAAGAGTTTAGAGTTTCTGTCTCTACCACCAACTTGGGCAGCGAATTCCAGACACCCACTACCCTCTGCTTCAAAAAGTTCTTCCTCATGTCCCCCCTACACCTTCTGCCACTTATCTTGAATCTATGTCCCCTGGTTCTAGAATTCTCCACCAAGGGAAACAATTTTATCCTGTCTTTCTGTTGGTTAGCCAATCCTCTATCCAAGCTAATATATTACCCCTAACTCCGTGTAACGTGGTAACCAGCAGGAGGTTTCCTTGCCCATGCTTGACCTGGTGCCATGAGACTTCATGGGGTCTGGAGTCAATGTTGAGGACTTTCAGGGCAACTCCCTCCTGACTGTATACTACCGTGCCCCCACCTCTGCTGGGTCTATCCTGCCGCTGGGGCAGGTCATACCCAGGGATGGTGATGGTGGTGTCTGGAACATTATCTTTGAGGTACAATTCCTTGAGTATGACTATGATAGGCTGTTGCTTGACTAGTCTGTGAGACAGCACTCCCAATTTTGGCACTAGCCCCCAGATATTAGTAAGGAGGACTCTGCAGTATCAACAGGACTGATTTTGCCGTTGTCGTTTCTGTTGCCTATTTCGATGCCAGACAGTCCATCCAGTTTCACTCCTTACTGACTTTCTAGTGATTATGATACAACTGAGTAGCGTGCTAGGCTATTTCAGAGGGTATTTAAGAGTCAAGCACATTGCTGTGGCTCTGGAGTCACATGTAGGCCAGACTGGGTCCCCAAAGTATTACACTGGGTCTCTGGATTACTAGTCCAGCGACAATACCATTATGGCACCGCCTCCCCCATTAGTCTATAATAACCAGATTTATCCTTTGCTTTGTCTTAAACAAAGGGGTTACCTAATCTTCCTGTCCTGATTAATCTTATCTTCTTTCGTGAAACTTTACTTCCTACCATTAACAAATTCAAATGTTGTAATATTGACCAATGCATTGGTTAAACAGTGCTTTGCATCTCTGGCACCTGGGTACCAATCCAGCCTGGAATGACTGTGGTAAAATTTGTCTCCTGTTTGTTGGCTCTACTTGTGCTACATGAAATAGGTTTGTGTTTCCACAATCCAGTTTGTGGTAAACATAAGCCTGCAGTCCAAAAGGATCTATTGCCACTATATATCAGGGAGAGATGGTAATGTCACTGAACTAGCAATCCAGAGGCCCAGGCTAATCTTCTGGAGGCATGGGTTCAAATCCCACCATGGCAGCTGGTGGAATTTAAAATTCAATTAATAAAACCTGGAATAAAAAGCTAATCTTAGTTCTAGTGACTATGAAACTATCATCAATTCTCGTAAAAACCCATCTAGTTCACTAATGTCCTTTAGGGAAGGAAATCTGCCAACCTTACCTGGTCTGGCCCATATGTGACTGCAGACCCGCAACAATGTGGTTGACTCTTAACTGCCTTCTGAAATGGCCAAGCAAGCCACTCAGTTCAACGGCAATTGGGAAGGGCAACAAATGCTGGCCTTGCCAGCGACGCCCACATCCTATGAAAGAATAAAAAAATTATTTGGCAGGCTCAATGAGATGGTTTAGGGCAGCTGGTACAGGAAATGGAAAAATAGGTTAGGATTGAGGTACATTGTTATGCCAGGATACTCTGCACTTAGCTTTGCTATAGCTGACGTAGGAGTGCTTCCTGCTGACCCAAGATGGCAGACTTTAACATCGGGCAGCTGACTGGCGCAGTGTGTCAGCTGTCCGCCTGACAGCGCAGATGGGACGCCCTCATTTTAAGGACGGGCATCATTATCATACCACTGGCAGGCTGCAGATTACAAACAGCCAATATTGCATGGCCCGGAGGTTGACAAGGCCATCAGCAAGTTAGGAACCCAAGCAGCACCCTTGTTTTTCCTGGCTCCTCAAAAATAATTTTAAACTTTTCATTTTGGTTTCCATCAGCTGCACTGCCCTACACTGGTACACCCTGTTGTTTACCAGACAAGCAATCAGAGTCCTACATACAAATGTAGAAACGCAGATCACACGTTAAAAAGGCCTATCATCTGAAACAGAGGGGTTCTTCGGTTCCTCTGTGATACATTTGCCAGCTCAGAAATGAGCATGAGGCAGTAATTTTTTTCACATGATTTTCGAGCTATCAGGGCATAACACCATTTCCACCAAGCAGATTCGGCGAAAATTTTACCAGGGTGCCAGAAAAGAGAACTTTTACATTCCCCAGTTTCCTATCCTTCTAAGAGCTTATTTCACAAGAAGAAGAAAGCTAAAAGAAAGAGGGAATTGAAATGCTGTTGGTACCTGGGGTGTGTGATAGTTGCCCATCTTTGCTTATGCTCTCCCGATGAGTTGTCCGTGATATCACCTCATCCATTTCCTGTTCCGAGACCTGTATTGAACAATAGAACAGAAGAAATAAGTTTTTGTAATTAATGTAACTACGTACTGTCTCATTATCAAAACAATTGCAGGATTAACATGTGAGAATCCACTGTAGGATTCATACGCTATTACAATGTGAGGTTTGTGTTCAGAATTTTCAGTGTAGATTATAGGGCAGATTTGACTAAATTGTGCTCCCGCCTAGAGCTTCATGCATCAGGAATGCACATCAGAAATCTGGATGGGGTGCTCCGTGGGTACCACTGGTTTCCATGGCTGAATTTCCAATATGCATTTATCACTGAACAGATGGATTCAATCAGATTCTAAAGTTACATCTGTCAATCCCATTGCATTATTTACTCTTGATTTATTGCCTTCAACTTTTCCAGATACTAACAACTATAAAAATTTTATTTGTGACTCCTGAATAACGTACCCATAGCATGTCATTTCTTCTCAGCATCGGCCTTGTCACTTTTCTTTTGCTAGTTTAAGGATCTTCTCGTTAGTTAGTCTTTGTGACTATCAAGATCTGTAACACCAGGGGCTGGGTTTTCAACCCAAACCTTGCCTGGATCACTTCAGGGTCCCAACCCCGCATTGCGATTCTGAAATGTAAAGGGTCTATTTGATCTGGGGGCGAGTTTGCCACCCAATTAGTGGTGCCAGGAGCGGCCTAGAGGTAAGACCCAGTAACGGAGGGCCCTTTCAGATGAATGCAAGCCATGGCTGTGCTTGCTGTTCACAGAAGCAATGGAGCAGCAGAGACCTCCGAGAGCTAGCGCTAGTCTGGGCAAGGCATCCCCAGGTGGCTCCATACTTTTCGGATGTCCCCCTCAAGGCTTTAATGGATACAGTGTTTAACAGGGGAGTTGTTCTGTTCCGAAAGAAGAAACCCATCAAGAGAGGGCATGCATGGAAGTGGCAATGAAGATCCGCAGCCAGGGAGTCACCAGGAGGACGTAAGCCCAGTGCAGAAGGTGTTCAATGACCTGACCTGATGCCCTGCAATGTCTGTACCTCAGACTCCAGCTCAGCAACTCTAAGCCAAAGTTGCCCAAGCTGCAGACATCCAGATATGACTGCCTGGGATTGTAATGCATTCCAGATTCTCACAGCCTTCCCATGCCCGTCTAATCTTATTTATTTATCTGATTAGGTAATCAGTTATTAATTTAGTCAGCTAATGTAAATTGCAGTCTCCTAGCTTGGAGAAAGAAGAACACTCAGCAGCTACTGCAGGTAAAACAAAAAGAATAAGGAAGTCTTAACAATGCACCTGGAAAACCATGGCATGATCAGGCAAAGTCAACATGGTTTTGTGAAAGGGAAATTGCATTTGACCAACTTATTAGAGTTTTTGAGGATGCAACTCTTTGGGTAGATAAAGGTGAACCATTAGATGTAGTATATTTGGATTTGCAAAAGGCATTTAATAAGGTGCCACATGAAAGGTTAATGGACAGGAAGCAAAGAGTAGGGCAGGACATTCTCAAGTTGGCAGGGGCTGATGGATGGAGTGTGCAAGGATAAGTGCTGAGGCCACAGCTATTTACAGTCTATATTTATGATTTAGACAATGAGGCAGGAAGGGCTGTATCTAGGTTTGCTAATGTTACAAAGCTAGGTGGGAATGTCAGCTGTAAGGCCACAAAGATACTGCAAAGAGATATAGATAGGTTAAGTTGGTGGGCAACAAAGTGGCAAATGGAGGACATGTAGGAAAGTGTGAGCTTATTCACTTTGGTAGAAAGAATAGAAAAGCAAGAGTATATTTTAAAAGGTACGTAACTTATAAATGTTGAAGTTCAGAGGGACTTTTGTGTACTCATATAATGAACACAGAAAGTTAGCATTAAGGTATAACAAGCAATTGGAAAGGGAAATGGTATGTTGGCCTTTATTGCAAGTTAATTCAAGTACAAGAATAAAGAAGTCTTGCTACAATTGTACAAGGCTTTGGTGAGACCACACCTGGAATACTCTGCACAGTTTTGGTCTCCATATTTAAGGGAGGATATACTTGTATTGGAGGTGGTACAGCGAATGTTCACTAAATTGCTCCCTGGGTTGACAGGGTTGGCCTATGATGTGGTGGAGTAAATTGGGTCTATACTCTCTGGAGTTCAAAGGAATGAAATGTGATCTGATTGAAACAAACAAAATTGGGAAGAGGCTTGATAGGGTAGACACAGAGAGGTTGTGTCCCCTGGCTGGGGAATCTAGAACATGGAAACACTGTCTCAGGATAAGGATTCTAACATTTAGGACTGAAATGAGGAGAAATATCTTCACTTAAAGAGCTGTGAATCTTTGGACTTCTCTACCAAAGGAAATGGATACTCCATCATTGAATATATTTAAGAGTGAAACATATTTTTGGTCTCTCAGGGAATCAAACCATAGCAAGCATTGGGCAGGAATGAGTGGGAATGAGTGGAAGAGTGGAGTTGAAGCCAAAAAATTGGCCATGATCATATTGAATGATGGAGCAGGTTTGTATGGTCTGCGCCTGCTCCTATTTCTTACGTTCTTATGGAAAAGTGAGTGGCAAGCGACACTCAGGTGACAGGTCTCTAAACTCTGCATACATCAGCATGGACATGAACTGAGCATACTGAGTGTTAATAGTTCACCTTACTTTTGTCAGATCAAGTGGTCAGTTGCACCACTGAGCTGTCAGCAACCCTAGCAAAATGGGCACAAATGAACAGCGAGCATCACTGAGGAGCACAACATCTCACGTGAATGTCACGTTGGAATAGGTGAGGGAGGGCAGCCTTCTCATAAATCTGTCTCTGCTCATCCTGCAGGAGAGGAAAGCACATCATTTGGGGAAATGTATCAGATGAGATGGTGTGCTCGACCTTCAGACTTTGACCTGATGGAGCTTGCAGCGGTGGACATTGAGACGATGCCATTGAGTCGGGACTAGGGCAATGGCAAGATGGGAAGTTGTCCAGAGCACGGTCATTTATTAGCTCTATCTTCAGGCAAAGGGCATACGGGATACTCCTGCCCAATGCGTGCTGTGGCTGTTCAACTGCTGTCATCCACGGGGTTGGTTGTGCTGAGTGTTTCCAATACTTTCTGCTTTTATTTCAGATGACCCTATAACTGCCTCCCTTTAAAGCCTCAGGTTCTGGGGGATCTGCAGTCTTTTCACCACCCGGCAGCTGTGGTTGGGCTGATGTCCAACATGTAGCATAACAATGACTCTGGATAGTGTGTCTTCAGCACTAAGTTAAGTCCCTGACAGCTCACTTCTGCTCCTGCCAGAAGAGCAGGGCAGTTGAGTTATCCCTAGTGTCCTGCTCATTATTTATCTCTCAATCAATGTCACACAAAAAAACCCAGATGATCTGGTCATTATCACACTGTTTGTGAGACCTTTCTGTGTGTGACTTGACTGCATTTCCTACCTCACAATAGCGATTACTCTTCAAAATTATCTCACTAGCTGTAAGGCAGTTTGGGACATGCTAGCCAGTGACACCCACATCCATGAATGAATAAAAAAATGTTGAGGTCACTTTCACTTTCTCCTCTACTGCCATGGGAGCATTGAAAACAATTCCCATACAGTAAAGCTTTTTCTGTTAGCTGAGAAAGAATGAAATGGCAGTTCCTTCCACATTCCCGAAAGGTGCAATCCCAGGTCACCTGCAATATTATTTTGTATGGGTGGTAACAGCATATCACACATACAATGGGCAGAATTTTGCCGTCGGCGAGCAGGGGGCGGGGCCCGCTCGCCGATGCGTAAAATAACACGGGATGACGTCGGGCGGAATCCCTGACGTCATCCCACCCCATTTAAATTTTCAGGAAGGCGGGGGCGCAGCAAAATCAGCTGCAGGCCCGCTGACCTGTCAATGGCCAATTCAGGCCATTGACAGGATCATTTAAACAATTAAAGGACCTGCCTGTCCAACCTTAAGGTTGGTGGGTAGGCCAAGAGCCCCGGCGGCAAATAGAGAAAACATGAAACCTCATCCACCAACGGGATGAGGTTTTATGTAGGGTTTTAAAAATTTTAATACAGATTTTCTGTAAATTATGAACACGTCCTATCTCATGTGACATTGTCACATGAGGAGGACATGTTAGGGAATTTTTTTTTTTCTATTTTTAATATTTTTCAAAGTGGAAGCGATCTCCCTGAGGCTGCACTTAGCCTCAGGGAGATGTGCACTCTTTCGTGCGCATGTGCGAAAGAGCGCACTCTCACTTTTAGGGAATCTCCCCTGCCCACACAGGGGGCGCATAGCGCTTCCCACTGGACGTCACACTGGGTGGGCCTTAATTGGCCTGCCCACGTAAAATGGCGGTGTGGCCCACTTCACTGGCGGGGATTAGCTCCCCGCCCGCCGGAGATTGGGTTGGGCCCGCCTGCCCGACAGGCAGAAAATTCTGCCCAATGTGTGAAGACTGTAATTTGGTGTGCTAGCCAGTAACAATTAGCACAACACATCCTGTATATGGTTTAACATAGCGCTGCAAGCCACCCTTAAAACCTCCGCAGCAACTTTGCAGGAGATAGAAACTGGGCAGTAAGCACATGAAATCCTACCCTTTCCAAACTCCGGTTTACACCGACAGCAATTTTCAGGCTATGTTTTTGATTTCTAATTGGAATTTATGGTATGTCACATTTACACTGGCATTCTTGTGCAGAACCAGCTGCATGACTGAATTCATTGAGATTCACAAACAGCCCTTATGTAAAGCTATGAAAACTGAACAACATTACTACTTTATCCACCTGCACAAACTTAATTTAATGAAGTATAAAAGGACAAGTAATTATTCAGTACTTGAGCCACCCATTATCCTTTGTGAGGATAAGAGTTGCATGCTTATATTCCTTAAAGGTTGTGTTGGGTGGGGAGGGGGGGTTGGTCGGGAGGGCTATATTAAAATGTCTGCAGTGGGGTTCTGTCATTTTGTTGCCAGTATGCCCAGTTGGCTTAGGAAACTGTTTCTCATTTATCTTTAATGGTATGTACAATGATCGGATTTCAAATACATTGCAGTCTTGCTCCAGTTATTTCCTTCCAGCCAGACCCTTTGGATTCTGCCCAGTAAAGGAATAACTGCCAGAAGTTATGCAAGAGTGACTTGTTCTTTTTTTAAGGAGTTCCTGTCACCACGAGACCCTCAAAAACAAATCAAAGTCCACTGCTTCGTTCTCAGGAAACAAAAACCACCACTTCACTTTAGTTTTTACTGGCAATGAAAGATCAGAACAGGGTCCCAAGGGGGGAAGCTTAAAAGAGCAACATCTTCAATTAAAGTATCTTTTCCTTTGGTTGCAAACACGGATTATTTGAATCATGCTTAAAAACATTCTGCGTGAAATCACTGGTCCTAAAGTGACATGTGGTTCTGTGGCTCATCTCTACAATGAAACAATTTTGAGCTTTTAAGAAGATTGTGCTCCTTTAGGACACAGACAGGATAATTGTTAATTCCTGTTAATGTCCATTAGATAGTTTGTTATGTAACAAGATGGCAGCTGTAATCTTGATGCCGATCTACAGGTCATTAAGCCAGCAACATCAACTTAATTATCTTTTTAAAAGTTTGGGGAATGTTCCAGCATGAGGGTGATCCGTGCTAGGGAAGGGATCAGTTTTGGCAGCCACAATCAGTTTCCTCTAACCCAATAATGAACCTTAACCTCCGCACAATACCAGTCTCTGGCAGAAGTGCAATCTTTGCATAATTAATCCCAATGTATAGGGAAAAACAAGATACACAGAGGGACGGTAGTTTGATCAAATATATTTCTACTAATCATATGCAGGTGAAAAAGAGTGAAAAAAAGAAGCAAATTGAAAATCTATTGCTGATTTAATGGGTAACTGGATCACCATTGAGCCATAGAGAGCAGCAAGTTCGCAGGTTCAATCCCTCATCTCTGCTAAATTAGTTGAGAAATGCTACCTGTGTCCCAAGCTGAGAAGGAGAAAATAAACAGGCAGAATTCATGGTCCTGATAACTAACCAGTGAGACTTCCTGGGAAGTGTATGGATGTGTATGTCAGTTAAAGATATAATCAGAATTCTCCACAGTCAAGCAGCTTGCTGACACTAAAAGCTGGATTCTCCTTCACTATCCACTCCCAAATCAGAAAACAATGGAAAGTAATATCAGGCAGTGAGGTCTGCTGCTCTTTCCCTACCGTGGCCTCAATTTTTCTTTCCCCTGCCCTAGTTTGGGAGGAATAAATTCCAGCAGGGAGACAGAGCAAGGCAGCCATCTGATTTCCCTAGTTACTTCTGCTGTCTGAGCCAACCCCAAAGGTCACCTGGAGAAGGGCGGTGGTAGTCAGAAGTAGCAGTGGCAAATCAGGCTCCTGTTGCAACTCCATCACATTTCACACCTGCCCAGCAGCAAGCTTCCTAACAGTGGGAAAGATTCTGCCAGAAATTCATCGCGTGAAGCCCAGAGTGCTGATCTGGCCAGGAGCACAATGGGGTTGGGGTAAAGGGAAGATTTGAGAAAATCCAGCTCTATTTTTGAAGAAGGGCTGTTCTGGCATAGCGTTGGAAGCACTTGGTTGTTGTGGAACTGTTTTCAGAAGGGAAGAAAAGAAAATAGGGGGAAAAAACACAACCAAACCCATTGCTTCTTGACAGCTTAAATCATTTCACAACGTACTGTTTTATCTGGAGGACTTTGGCTTCATTAGCAAAAGTTCCATAAACATTTGAAATATGTTTTTTACTAGATTGCCAACATTTATTTTTTAAATTTCAAACAAATAATTCAAAACTATTATATCTTTGTAAAAAATGTTCATTTGAAACACTCTTTAATAAACAGCCAAATAATATGTATATATTACATATTTTAATTGTTCTTCATGTTGGAATGGAAACTATTTTGGATCAGATGCTTAAAAGGCCTTCTTTGTACTTTGAACCTAGCTGTAATCTTTTGGGACTGAAAAAAAAACAGTATTTGGTTTCCTGATGATTCACATAACATTTTTTGGGAAAACTATTTATAATAATTTAATTCTTGGATTGTTCATGGAAGAACTAAACTATTATATTCCGAAAGCACATGGGATTTTACCCTCATGATTTCTCCCTAAAAAGAAACCATTTCTGCTACATTATTTTTTTGCTCATGTTACTAAATATGAGCTCCTGTGTTTCATAACCATTAATAAACATGTTACTGAGGTAAAATAGCAACCTGACCTCCTCTGCAAGCGTTGGTGAGTAATCACACCTCACCTCATGATCTTCAGATTGTCTGTAGCCTGAGCTTCAAGCAGGCCCTAACTACTCTGAAGAATAGTGTGGCTCAGTGCCATACCATAATATACCTGTGCCAGTTCTCTCTGCACCAGTTACATGGAAATTTACAGTTGCAATTTGTATAACTCTTTGAATCTTTTATGTGCTTTTATGCTTTCCATGAAATATATTGAATGATGAGTTCACTAAAGAAAAGTTAGAGACAATAGACCATTTCCAAACTCATGACAGACTGAATCCAATCGGAGAGCAGCAGAAGATCCCTCTGGTCTGGGTGCAGCTAGTTGCTGCAAGTGGCCCATGTATTGCTGGGCTGGAAGAAAGGAAGCATCAGAAAATATTCCTGCTCTTGATTTCTATTTGGTGATGCATGCCTGAAACATACACACGTGCATATAGGGGAAGATAGATTTGGGCTTTAGCTGTGCTGCCACTTACAGTGCAACAGCATCCAAATACCCACACACGAATAATGATCCCTTGTTTTCCTACATTACAAGTGACTACACTTCAGAAGTATTGAATTGGCTGTAAAGCCCTTTCAGATATCCAGGGTCATGAAAGGCACTATATAATTGCAAGATTTTCTTTCTTTGTGGTTCCTCCACTTCGGAAATTTATCGGTGGAATGATACTAAAATATATATATGCAGGTTCCCGCACCATTACTCTAGTGTTCCCCAAGAATCTACCCATTGCCCCCTCCTATTTCTCATTTATGTGCTGCCCCTCAGCTGCATCATCTAAGAACACAGCATTAGTTTCCACATGTATACTTAAGATACAAGGCCTTTGTGAGACCACATCTAGAGTATTGCATGCAGTTTTGGTCTTCCTACTTAAGAAAAGATATACTTGCCATAGAGGGAGTGCAGCGAAGGTTCACTAGGCTGATACGGGGGATGGCAGGACTGTCGAATGAGGAGAGATTGGTTCGACTGGGCCTGTATTCCATAGAGTTTAGAAGAATGAGAGGGGATCTGATTGACACATACAAAATTCATACAGACAGGCAGACTAGATCCCCTGGTTGGGGAGTCTAGAACCAGGGGCCACAGTCTCAGGATATGGGGCAGGCCATTTAGGGCTGAGATGAGGAAACATTTCTTCACTCAGAGGGTAGTCAACCTGTGGATTCTCTACCACAGAAGGCTGTGGAGGCAGGGTCACTGAGTATATTCAAGAAAGAAATTAATAATTTTTTGGCTATTAGGGGCATCAAGGGTATGGAGAGAAAGCGGGAATATGGTGTTGAGGTAGAGGATCAGCCATGATCATATTGAATGGCGGAGCAGGCTCAAAGGGCCAAACGGCCTACTCCTGCTCCTAGTTTCTATGTTTCACCATCAATGTCCCTTCTAAATCATTTTCATTGTGCACAGCATGTCCCTTTGAATCGGTGGGATCTTTAAATTTTTTGCACAACTGCACATGCTCTGTATCTTAAAGGGATTAACCTTGAGTAGTCTGTGCATTATCTATTGGTGTTGCATGGCCACACATCTTAGCAGAAACATTACTCACCACAACTTCTCTCAAGCTCCCCACTATCACTAAATTGTCAGACTGCTTGTCTGACTTCCAGTACTGAATGAACAAAAATTTTCTTCAATTAAATATTGGAGAGGATGAAGCTATTACCTTTGGTCCTTGCTACAAACTCTGTTCACTAGCCATCGATTCCATTCCTCTGGCAACTGTCTGAGGCTAAACCAGACTGTTCGCAACCTTTGTGTCATATTTGATCCCAAAATGATCTTCCCACCACATATCTGAGCCATCATCAAGACCACATATTTACACATTGTCAGACTCCGCCCTGGCTCAGCTCATCTGCTGCTGAAACCCTCATCCAAGCCTTTGTTACCTCTTGACTTGTCTATTCCAATACACTTTGTAGGGCTTCCACTTTCTACCCTCTAAATTTGAGAACTTCCAAAAACTCTGCTACCTGTGTCTTTGCTTTCACAAAGTCCTATTCACCTGTCACCCCTGTGCTTCTTGACCTACATTAACTTGGTTAAGCAGTGCAGTGATTTTAAAATTCTCATCCATGTTTTCAAACCCCTCCATAGCCTTGCCCCTCCCTATCTCTGTAATCTGTTCCAGCCTCACAACTCTCCGAGATAGCAGTACTCATGGTCTCTTGATAGGGTGATCAGATTTTCAAAAGTCAGAACCAGGACACGTTGAAAAGCCTTGGGCAGGTGCTGCTCCATGATGATAGATATGTTGGGCGACCAATGGCAGGAGTTTGGGGGAGGGGCAGTTGAAAGTAGATCATCATGTGACGACATCTTCGAGAATATATCCAGCCAAAGTTGGCAGCCCTTTTAAGACACCCAATTGTTGAAGATAACAGTTTTGAACCACAGGCTTATGCAATGACATTTCTGCTTCATTTTCTTAAAAAACTGAACCAAGGCTTCGTTTCTCACAAGATCCCAGAATCCTCTATTCTGCTCTAACTTTTGCTGTGCACAGTAAGACCAGTCTCCATTTTATAGCCTTGTTTATTTTCATTTGCAATCTGGGTTCTGACAATAGACGTTTTCAGCCAGAAGCTGAATTTTAAACTAGCGAACATTCCTCAAGAGATTTTGTTTGCACCCAGAGGTATATAAGCTGGAAAGGATGTGATCTTTCAACAAGAAGTTTGGTTGAATGTGCCATGGCTCAACCAAACTTGCCTTCCACTTTCTGCAATGCTGATTGGTAGTTTACCAACGGGCACCGTCCGGCTACGTCTTCAAGTGTGACTTGCGGACTTGTCAATCTTCTGCTGTCACTCAGGGGCTGATTCCCTCCTGGCTCCCGAGTGGTCACAATGTTAATTTATAGGAGGTCGTGGGATAAATTACTCCCATTACCTCCTATAAATTTCCCCCAGTTCCTCCTTTAAATTATTACCAGCACTATTTCCCCCAATTATTTCACAAACATTTTGCGTTCCAAGTCGATTTCAGAGCGCTTTTTTTTCAGAGCTGATTTTCCCCCCAAATAGTTCAAACAGTGAGATCGGATTTCAAAGAGTTTGGTAAAAGATAAACTCTTCCAAACAGTAACCTCCAATAGGCCACGCATGTGCCTTCACACCAGCACATTCTGTGAAATCCCTGATTGGCCAACTGGAACATTCTGACGGGATGTCCAATCAGAGCACTGAAAGGCGAACAAAGGGGGAAAAAAAACTGCACCCAACTCTGGTTGCCGGTGAGAAGGATTTCGGTGCATACGAGATTTTCTGGTGCAGCATTCCAATTCCTAGGGTGCAGCGCAGCATGAGAAGGGTCTTTTTGGGTTTGCTGATAGCAATTGGAACACAAGGGGCAGGATAAAGGGGAGGGAAAGTGTGGAGACAAAACCAGGACATTTGAGCAATTTGGAGAAAGCTGTCGGGACACTGGTACGTCCCGGTTCTGGTCACCCAACCTCTTGAATGTTCCCAATTTTAATTGCTCCACCATTGGTGGTCATGCATTCAATTGCCTAAGCTCTGGAATTTCTCCCTTCACTTATCTGCCTCTCTAAGATGCTCCTTAAAACCCACCTCTTTGGCCAAACTTTTGGCCATCTGCCCTAATACCACCTTATGTGGCTTGATGTCAAACTTTGCCTTATAATGCTCCTGTAAGTGCCGTGGGGTGTTTTATTATGTTAAAAGTGCTATATCAATAAAATGTTGCTGTTCTAGGAATGATTCTGGCATTGTGATAAAGTGTGTGATCTCCTGGAGATGGTGACTCGTGTAGAAGTTCAGTTCCATGGGTACCAGTAACTAACACACCCCCAGTTTATAGATACTCTCAGGGTGGAAGCGTCCCAGATTTGCACAAAGTGCAGTAGCGGGCGGGAAAAAGGATGCTTTACCCGCCGTCCGTGGTGGTGGGTTTTCACCGTCCCAGAGCACTGCTGACCTGGAACAGTCCAGATCATCGCCGGCCAGCTAGGTTACTCTATTTTCAAAGTCTGTGAGGACCTTGATGTCAGGCATTCCTCCAGTAGCAACCTCTCCCTTTTCTTGTGTGCCAGCTTGTCTTGCATGAAGTCAGATAGAGAGAGTGCAAGCAGGATGCCTGCCAGGCCAAATGAGAAGGATGCCATGTGTGTGTGTTGAGTGGTGCAGTGGACGGGTTTAGGACACAGTCCGCAGGACAGATGAAGGTGTGTGTGAGAGGGTGAATGGTGACATCCCGTGAACTAGCAAAGAGTGAGGTCCCTGTGGATGTGTGGGTTTGCGAGTGTGTGAATTGAGAGTAATGAGAAGAGTGACTTAGCCTGGTGAATAGAGGCGTCCCGCCTCATTAAAAATGCAATCCCGGGAAACACACCGGATTGCTGGCGGGGCAGCCTCTGATTCACCTGCCCCATGTCACCTCTGGCCTTCAGCAATCCAGGCGTCAAATTTAAAGGGCACCCCTACACAGAGCTAGCACTCTCCAAGTGGTTGGAAGCTGCTGCAAAATGGATGCCAAATGGAGGAAATGTGCCACTCCCAAATTTAGTGATACCTCCCTCGGGCGCTTACTGGACACAGTGGAGGCCCACTGTGAAGCTCTCTACCCCTGTTCTGGGTGAAAACCAGCAAGCAAGGTCACCAACCCAGCATGGGAGGCAGTGGCAGCGGTGGTCAGCGCCAACGCCCTCACAAAAGAGGACAGCCACACAGTGCCGCAAGAGGACAAATGATCTCCTCCGTTCCTCGCCAGGATCTGTGACCGGTGACGCTGTACTCCTAAAGGGAGTCAGGTGCTGAAGGCTGACAAAGGATCAGGTGCACTTAATGTTTCACCACTGCGTCTCCATGATATGACCCAGAACACAGAGCGCAAGTGAGCTGCCTTCAGCCAGACAGGAGTCAGAAATTCACAAAGGCAATGTGAAGATCTGTGAAGTGTCCTCACTGCATGTTGTCATCATCCTCCTGGAATCTAATGACTATTAGGGCCCCCGCTGCACCTCCACATGAACCTGAGCACTGAGGGTTTGTGCACAGCCATCAGCCATGCAGGAGTCAAAAGTTCATAGATGCCAGATGAGGATATCAGGACTGTCCTCATTGCATCTCGTCATCATCCTCCATGAATGTTGCAGCTATGACGGCCTCCCAAGCACGCCTGCCTCCTCTGGCCAGTGCGATGGCCTCATCACCAGCATCCGCGCTTTCGAGGACTTCATCATCAAGTGTTTTCAGCAGAAGTGCTGCATAGAGAGCATCCTGGATTGTTTCCAGGTTGTGTGATAATGAGATCAGGCTCATAGATTGAAACAAGAACAGGAAGTTCAAAGGCAGAGGGAAGGTGTGGAAGTCCAATTAGCTGACACTGTGTTTGATAACATTGTTCAGGAGGAAAGAACAGAGGACAGTTCAGCTGAAGTGTTTAATTCAAGGAGATTAGTGGATTTACAGAAAAAGGATTCGCAAATAAAACACTTATATCAGACAGCTTACTCAGAAACAGGCAAAATGTATTCCAGAATGTTATTACCTTCAGGGTAATGTTTCAGTGAGGCCTTATCATGTTTCAGCAAATGACAGCTGGAGGGAGGTGCATCAGATTGTTATACCATTTAGATATAGAAATGAGATTCTGAAGATAGCTCATGAAATTCCAATGGGGGACCATTTAAGAATTAGAAAGACACAGGCAAAGGTACAAAAACATTTTTTTTTGGCCTGGTTGCATAGAGATGTAGCCAAATTCTGTAGAACATGTCACACACATCAATTGATAGAGAAACCACAAGCAGTGATGAAGCCAGCACCTGAATTCCCATTCCAGCATTTGAAGAACCTTTTATTAGGGTCATGATTGATTGTGTAGGACCCCTCCCTAAGACTAAAAGTGGAAATCAATACTTACTGACAATAATGGATATGCCTACCAGTTTTCCTGAAGCAATATGTTTGAGAAATATTACTCACCGGCCTGACCTGCACTGGAGTCCTTGCACACTGAAAGCCAGCTTGGAAAAAGCGACTTGCTTGTGGCCCATGCAAATGTGCGGTGCCCCTTTCTTGATATCCTACGGGCGATGCTTGCCAGCGCTGCACAACGCTGTGTGCACTCACCTCTGAGTTCCCCTCGAACTTCATGTTGCCAGGTGCATGCCTTTTAATGGCAGTCATGAAGTGCGCCATTCTGAAGTCACGCCGTTGTGGGGTAAATTTGACGTGGGGGGATGATTCCGGCGAGCAGGGATTATAATTAAATGCAAATGTATTAAAACGATGTTCCCGACATGCGGTGGTGGGAAATGTGGCCCACCAATGACGGGTGGAGCAGGTGATCGCAAACTGGTTTCACAATGGCGTAAAACCAATTGTTGGCCTTATCGCTATATTGTCTCCCCCTCTCACCACAACGCCTGATGCCAATGGGGCCAGAAAATTACGGCCCTCATGTCTGAATTTTAAAATTAGTGTTTCACTCCTCAATCCTTGAGCAACATAATTCAAACTGATCTGTACCATTCCACTTTACAAAAGCAGCCACTGAGTACCATAAATTTGGCTGATATGCCTCACTTTCTATCGTTCCTTAACCCAAGAGGTTTATGTAAAGCTCTGTAAATCAGGTAGAGACATTCAAAGGAATTGTAAAAAGAAACGTTCCAGTGCCTCAGTGCCAAGAAATATAACAAATAATTTAAACTATGATATTCTCATATATCAACTCCAAAGCATGGTAGTAAACTAAAACGGCATCATAATAAGACATTAGCACTTCAAATGTAGAAATCTGCCAGTAAAAGCTTTTTTCAAATTCATATTTATAGGGACTACCACCGTTTTCCAAGGGCCACTTAGTAAACTTTCTTTTTGTTGGAGTATTTAGCATGTGTTTTTCCTTTTCCTATTGCTTTTATCGGTGCCTTTCCCATTCAGCTAGCCTGACATATCTGGAACCAAGACGTGTGGAATGCCTCCTCCTCGGCTGTCATCGATAGCTCCGTAGCCGGTGATTAGGAATCAGCAGAGATGCTGAAGTTTGATTTCTCTGATTTTGTCATCCCCAATGGGAATTGCCACAGTCTTTGTTGGGAATCTCCCTGCTCAAGATAACTAAGATTAGGAAGTGAGTGGAATGGTACTAAGATCTGTGTCTTGCTTGTGACCATTTTAAATACTTGGAAATGGTGTAGATAGATTAAAATAGACACTGTGAAATGACTACAGCTTTCATAGTTATGACAGCACCAAACAACTATGCATAGTTACAATGCTTAACAATGTTCCAGTTGGATCTTAAATCAGACTAAAGTGTAATATAAATTAAAATGTTCAATACCAGAATGTGAAAAATCCATGGTAATAGTTTATCCAGACTGAAATGTCTCAATCTTGTGCAGTGGATGGAAAAATAGATCAGGAATACTTCATAAAGTTGAGGTCATGGCTACATATGGAGCTTATGCTGTGATGAATTTAAATACGTCTTTAGAAAGCATTTATAGTTTAAATCATTTGTTATATTTCTTGGCACTGAAGCACTGGAACATTTCTTTTTACAGTTCCTCTGAATGTCTCCACCTGATTTATAGAGCTTTTACTTAATATGGAATGGAAGAGGAGTTACATACCAAGTAAGTTGGGAATGAATAACAGGTATGAACAGTGCAAGTGAGACATGTGCTCTATCACTGATTTTATGGGGCACCGTGGTCCCTGCCAGTCCTGGCTAATATGTTGTTGGGGAGCCTACCCACAGAAAGAATGGCTGCCCAATTGTCATTTGGCCATTAATAGGCTGAGGATTTCCACGCCTCAGGTACAGGAAGTCCTGCCACAGAGAGCTGCCAGTCAATCAGATGGCTGGCAGCTCTGTAGTACCAGCAGTGCCAGGCGGGACCGGTGGCCACTACTGGGACTACAGGCAGTCCCTAATGGAGACCGTTGCTGGATCCGGACACCAAGGTTAGTGGGGGGGGGATTTCACCGGGGTCAGGCTGGCACATCCTGGCAAGGGGTTTGAGGGGGCTGGTTTCAGAGGCTGGGGTAAGGGTAAAGGGGGAAGTGTGATCTTAATGAGGAGAGGAGTCCCCCCCACCTTGCTTAACATCAGCCCAGGCAGCTAAATCTGCCAGGCTATCCACTAAGCGTGGGTCTCCCCATGCCATGGTAAATAGTGATGGGTGAAGGATGAGGCCCTGAAGTGTCCATTAATTGGCCCAAGGACAGGAGAGCCACCTGACAACCCCATCCCACTCCCATAAAATTTCATACAGATTGGGGCAGATGGATGAACAGTGGGAAGGCGACGCACTGGATTTTACGAGACCATCCCCCCACCCTGACACCTCACGACTTCAAACCCACTGCTGGGGGGAGTATAAAATCCAACCCATGGAAGAAGATATTAGCCCTACCCACATGATGGAAATGGCGTTACTGATCCACCGGAAAGCCACCTGGATCCTACTATGTCTGGCAGGGCTAAACTGACATATGCAGGTTGGAGTCCAATGACATCGATTGGACACAGACGATATTTTAAACTTAGGCTTGAGCAGGGAAACCACGGTGGCTTTCCAACTGTGGCAAGCCCAACAAGGATTGGGATGAAAATGCCCAGAAAGACAAGTCTTTTATCCACTTTCTTCTAGCTGATCAAGAGGAGCGGGGCTGCTCATTCAGGCTCTGCTCCATTATTTCCTGCATCGGCGGTCCCTCGGAATCGAGGATGATGTCAGTCAGGCTTGGTGAGACTTCAGATGACTGAGGAGCCAATTCTGGATCCACATGTTCTTCCACACTGGGGGCACGTTGTTGCGCAGGGGAGTGGAAATCGCAGCCCCGGGTTGGTTTCCCTTTCCTTCCTGTGGCTCCGCCTTCCGCCTCGCTGTCACGTCGCCGAGCCTCGAAGTGGCTCGCGCCTAGATGGAACAGATGGTGCCATCCTGAGCGATCAGCAGCATTCTCCTCCCAGCCAATGGTATTAATGCCTCCATGCTTTAGGGTAACCTTGAACGTATTTTTGTACCTTTTCCTTTGGCTGCATTTTGAGCATTGGCCAATGGAGAGCTGTGAGAAGAGAGCCTGCCAAGGGAGGTGGTTTTCGGGCATTCAGAAGAAATAGCCCGACCCTCAGAGTTGGTTCCGCAGAAGCAGGGCTTCGGTGCTGGTAGATGCAGCTTCATGGAGGATGCTTGCGTTAGTCCAGTGGTCCTCCTATTTGACCTCCAGCATTCGATGCATGCACCGCTGATGAAAGCTCTCAAGGATCTTAATGTGGTGTCAGTAGACAGTCTATGTTCCACTGCAGTAGAGGAGGGTGGTCAACACAACGGCCTTATAATCCAGAACGCTTGTTGATTTGCAAAGGTCCCTGTTGTCAAAGACATGTTGGCGCAGCTTGAAGAAGGCGGCGCTGCACAGTTGACTCGGCGTTGGACTTCCTCATCTATGGTAGTCCCAGATAAGGGAAGTGCTGCACATACTCCACAGCCACTCCATTGATGTGGATGGTGTGGGGGGTGCTCAACTGGCCCAGGGAAGGTTGGAGAAGGACCTTCATCTTGATGATGTTTAAGGACAGGCCAAGCCTCTTATACAAGGTGCTGAAGAGGTCAAGCGTCCTGTGCATGTTCTGTACAGAGTAAGCGATCACGCAGCAGTCACCCGCAAACTGAAGATGGTGGATGTCCATGGTGGTGAGTTCTGTTTTTGCCCGGAAGCGACCACGATTGAAGAGCTTCCCGTCTAGATGACACCGAATGCTGACATCAAGTGGAAGGTCATCTCAGATGATGTGGACGATGATGGTCAGGTAAATGCTGAACAAGGTGGGAGAGATGACAGAACCTTGTGTGACCCCAGTCCGGATGTGAAAGGTTTCAGATCCACCACTTAGGACGGTGGCGGTCATGTTGTCATGCAGGAGTCTCAGGATGGTGGCAAACTTCAACGGGCAACCAAAGCGTTGGAGGATGATCCATAGAGCTTCATGGTTTAAAGAATCAAACGCCTTCGTCAGGCCGATGAAAGCGAGGAACAAATCTTGATTTTGCCCCTACATTTTTCCCAGATCTGCCTAGCCACAAAGGCCATGTCCACAGTGCCTGGGATGGTCGAAAGCCACACTGGGTTTCCGGAAATATCTCCTCAGTGACCGGGCGAAGGCGGCTCAGGAGGATCTTCCTGTAAGTCCCAATAGAAACCCTCCTTACCACATCTAAATACGTGGCCGTGGGCAACTACAGGACAGTTGATTTCCAATAGACAAACAGTCACACCCCACTAACTACTTGTACACCCGATCCATCAGCATGATAATGAGGCCCAACAGTTAAAATTGCATCATTCTGCTGCCGGGCAGTTCATAAGCTACCTGGTTTCTTTACTTTCTCACTAGAAATATGCTTGGAGTTAAAATCGACCATAGAGTTCCCTCCAGTTCAATCATGTTGGACAAAAAACAAGCCTTTAAAGATTCTTGCAGCCATCAACCATTGGCCAAGACTTTGTTGGAGTGGTGCATCTCACGGTGTACCCTGTACTTGGTCATATGCATTTAGGTTTTAAACTTTTTTGCCCACAAAGCTGCTTGCAATGCGAGCTGATAACAGTGTGAAACTGAAACATATGGTATCCGGGACATTGATGAACAGTGAGCCAAAGCATGCATCTTCTTAAGCAATAAGATTAAACGATTGAGAAATAAACAGTGGAAGGACTGAGAAGAAGGTTGCATTAGAGTGGATGGATTCAATGTCAAATCAGGTACAGAAAGAGAAATAAAGAGAGGGAAAGAAAGATTGCATTAAGAGTGAGAAAAAAATAACAGAAAAGTAAGAAAATAAAATTATAAAATCTCCAACAATTTACAACCTGAAGAAATGAGACTGTATAATTTTAATTTTTCACATGATGTCTACTTCAGTATTTTCTGTTTTCATTTAATTTCAGAATCCATTGAATGGCTGGACTTTGTTATGTTTCTTACCTTTGGGTTTGGATGACGGCTAATAATAAGGCTGATAGGACCTGGACCACACTCACTTAGAATTGCATATGCTTCACTCAGAGCTGCATGTCGCAGGCTTACGGAGTCCACCTCCAAAATTTGATCACCTCGGCTGGAATGAAAGTAAAAGAAAATTACTTATTCTAGCTCAGTGTGTGAAACAAAATGAAGAGGTTATGGTGCCTTGCTGTGATGTATGTAGTTGTGTCCATTTCAAAAGTGCAAGCCCTGGTAAATGGCATGATGGGGGGGGGCAGGGGTCAGTATCTTCCCACAAACACTGCCCTTGCTGCCAATGAGGCCCTCCATTGGGCGCAGGGGCGAGGGGGAGGTGACAGCATAGTGGTATTGTCGCTGGACTAGTAATCCAGAGACCGAGAATAATGCTCTGGGGACCCAGGTTCAAATCCCGCCAAGGCAGATGGTGGAATTTGAATTCAATAAAAATCTGGAATTAAAAGTCTAATGATGACCATGAAACCATTGTCAATTGTTGTAAAAACCCATCTGGTTCACTAATAGCCTTCAGGGAAGGAAATCTGCCAGTCCTACCTGGTCTGGCCTACATGTGACTACAGACCCCACAATAATGCGGTTGACTCTTAAATGCCCTCTGAAATGGCCTAGCAAGCCTTCAGTTGTACAAAACCACTACAAAGTCTCCAAAAATGAACGAAGCTGGATGGAGCACTCGGCATCGACCTAGACATGGGAAATGACAATGGCAAACTCAGTCCTGTTGACCCTGCAGAGTCCTCCTTACTAACATCTGGGGGCTAGTGCCAAAACTGGGACAGCTGTCTCACAGGCTAGTCAAGGAACAGCCTGACATAGTCATCCTCACGGAATCATATCTTACAGTTAACTATTCCCAGACATCACCATCCGTGAGTATGTTCTGTCCCACTGGCAGGACAGACCCAGCAGAGGTGACAGGACAGTGGTATAAAGTCAGGAGGGAGTTACCCTGGGAGTCCTCAACATTGACTCTGGACCCTATGAAGTCTCATGGCATCAAGTCAAACATGGGCAAGGAAACCTCCCGCTGATTACCACGTGCCGCCCTCCCTCAGCTGATGAATCAGTGCTCCTCCATGTTGAACGCCACTTGGAGGAAGACCTCAGGGTGGCGAGGGCATAGAATGTACTCTGGGTGAGGGACTTCAATGTCCATCACCAAGAGTGGCTTGGTAGCATCAATACAGGCCAAGCTGGCCGAGTCCTAAAGGACATAGCTGCTAGACTGGGTCTGCGGCAGGTGGTGAGGGAACCAACAAGAGGGAGAAACATACCTGACCTCAACCTTACCAACCTGCCTCCCGCATTTGCATCTGTCCATGACAGTATTGATAGGAGTGACCACCGCACAGTCGTTGTGGATACCCACCATCATGTTGTGTGGCTCTACAACTGTGCTAAGTGGGATAAATTTCAAACAGATATAGCAACTCAAGACTGGGCATCCATGAGGCGCTGTGGGCCATCAGCAGCAGCAGAATTGTACTCGAACACAATCTGTAACTTCATGGCCTGGCATACCCCCCATCCTACCATTACCATCAAGCCAGGGGATCAATGAAGAGTGCAGGAGGGCATGCCAGGAGCAGCATGAGTACCACCTAAAAATGAGGTGTCAACCTGGTGAAGCTATCACACAGGCAAGCAGCAAGTGATAGACAGAGCTAAGCGATCCCACAACCAATGGATCAGATCTAAGCTCTGCAGTCCTGCCACATTCAGTCATGAATGGTGGTGGACAATTAAACAACTCACTGGAGGAGGAGGCTCCACAAATATCCCCATCCTCAATGATGGAGGAAGCCCAGTATTTCAGTGCAAAAGATAAGGCTGAAGCGTTCGCTACAATCTTCAGCCAGAAGTGCCGAGTGGATGATCCATCTCAGCCTCCTCCGGTGGTCCCCAGCATCACAGATGCCAGTCTTCAGCCAATTTGATTCACTACATGTGATATCAAGAAATGGCTGAATTCACTGGATAGTGCAAAAGCTATTGGCCCTGACAAAATTCCAGCAATAGTACTGAAGACTTGTGCTCCAGACTTGCTGCGCCCCTAGCTAAGCTGTTCCAGTACAGCTACAGCACTGGCATCTACCCGGCTATGTGGAAAATTGCCCAGGTATATCCTGTGCACAAAAAGCAGGACAAATCCAACCCAGCCAATTACCACCCCATCAGTCTACTCTCGATCATCAATAAAGTAATGAAAGGGATCATCAACAATGCTATCAAGCAGCACTTGCTTAGCAATAACCTGCTCACTGATGCCCAGTTTGGGTTCCGCCAGGGCCTCTCAGCTCCTGACCTCACTACAGCCTTGGTTCAAACATGGACAAAAGAGCTGAACTCCAAAGATGAGTTGAGAATGACTGCCCTTGACATCAAGGCAGCATTTGACCAAGTGTGGCATCAAAGAGCCCTAGCAAAACTGGAGTCAATTGGAATCAGGGGGAAAACTCTCCACTGGTTGGAGTCATACCTAGCACAAAGGAAGATGGTTGTGTTGTTGGAGGTCAGTCATCTCAGCTCCAGGACATCACTGCAGGAGTTCCTCAGGGTAGTGCCAAGGCCCAACCATCTTCAGTTGTTTCACCAATGAATTTTCTTCCATCATAAGGTCAGAAGTGGGGATATTCATTGATGATTGCACAATGTTCAGCACCATCCGTGACTCCTCAGATACTGAAGCAATCCATGTCCAAATGCAGCAAGACCTGGACAATATCCAGGCTTGGGCTGACAAGTGGCAAATAGCATTCGTGCCACACAAGTGTCAGGCAATGACCATCTCCAACAAGAGAGAATCTAACCATCGCTCCTTAATGTTCAATGGCATTACCATCACTGAATCCCCCACTTTCAACATCCTGGCGGTTATCATTGACCAGGAACTGAACTGGACTAGCCATATAAATACAGTGGCTACGAGAGCAGGTCAGAGGCTAGAAACCCTACGATGAGTAACTCACCTCCTGACTCCCCAAAGCCTGTCCACCATCTGCAAGTCACAAACCAGGAGTATGATGGAATACTCCCCACTTGCCTGAATGAGTGCAGCTCGAACAACACTCAAGAAGCTTGACACCACCCAGGACAAAGCAGCCAGCTTGATTGGAACCACATCCACAAACATTCACTCCCTCTACTACCAATGCACATTAGCAGCAGTGTGTACCATCTACAAGATGCACCGCAGGAATTCACCAAGGCTCCTTAGACAGCACCTTCCAAACCCACGACCAATACCATCTAGAAGGACAAGGGCAGCTGATGGATGGGAATACCACGACCTGGAAGTTCCCCTCCAAGTCACACACCATCCTGACTTGGAATTATATCGCCGTTTCTTCACTGTCGCTGGGTCAAAATTCTGGAACTCCCTTCCTAACAGCACTGTGTGTGTACCTACACTGCAGGAACCGCAGGGTTCAGGAAGGCAGCGCACCACCACCTTCTCAAGGGCAATTAGGTATGGGCAATAAATGCTGGCCCAGCCAGAGAAGTCCACATTCCATGAATGAATAAAAAAACAGGAGGGCGCCCCCACAGTCCACAAGCAGACTGCCCAAACATAATTGGCAGTCTGCCCACATGGTGTGCACCCCCCCCGCCCCCACCAACAGGTAGCATACTAGTGGCAGCAGGATAAGGCCCTTAATTGGCCCTTTAAGAGCGAGAAAGCCGAAATTGATCTTCCCACTTCAAACTTAATTGGGGAGAGTCTCCACCCCACACCTTCCTGCCCAGTTAAACAGCACCCCATGCTTTTCCAGTGTGACATTAAATTTCATCCATCCAATGCACTACTCCCACTCACTTCAGTGTGTACAACTCGTATGCTCCATTTGATGCCAAGTGCTCCATTTTAGCCTTTTATTGGTTCTATTTTGCACTTCATGGATATTTTCTGGTTGAGCACAATGTTTTTTTTAGAAAAGAGCATTCTCTGTCTTAATAAAGTTGGCACAAGATCACCCCAAAACTCAAATGCTGCTCTCAGTATCAACTTTCCTAGCACAGGGCAGGAAAAAAGCAATATTGGCACAAATACTTTTTGAAACAACACATTTTTCAATTTAATGCTGCCATTTGCCCTCCTTTATTCTGATGCAAAGTGAGGGTCTTTTGTGAAGTTTTGCCCATTGCTTCCCTCCTCTGCTCTCTGATCACGGGTGAATGGGGACTATTTAATTCCTCTGATCTCTGGATCAGTTGACTTCATTGAAATTCAGAATCTAGTTGGCAAATGGCCAAGACTGCGAAACGCACAGGAACTTTAAACTGCAACTCAGTGCACATTGGAAGATTGTTTCAAGGTACACCACTCCAATTCAGAATACAAGGTATTGCTTATCCACTATTTAGCATTTAGCTACCACTTATCATCCATCTAGTTTAAAATCAGGTCAACACACTGCTTTTGACTGTTTAAAAAGATTTCCCCCTAATAATCCACTGTTTAGCATCATTTTTATACAGCATTTAAAACGTTTTTATGATGTCGAGATTGAGATGCTTCAGAACCTTAGACAGATTTGTTGCAAAATCTGCAATCTCATGCTACAGGATTTGGTTGGGGTTGCTGAAAGAATTGGCTATGAACACCCTAGAATTCCAGAGGACTTGATTATGGCAAAACATTGCTGGGATACAGTTAGAGCAGAAGCAGAAAATGCAACTCCCATTAAGCATTGCTCTCACTGAACATACTGAATCACAAAAACTACTTTTTTTTATCTGAGTGAGTCTGGGTCTTGCTGAAGGGATTAGTGTGCATGCAACTCCTACCTTTCCTGGTGAGTGGGAGGGTGGGGAGACTTGTATGGTGAGAAGCTGAATTTGGATGCAACTGAGGTTAAGTGGAAGCTCTGTTAGGAAAACAAGGTGGAGCAGTAGACCTGGGCTGAAGTGGAAAAATCCATATTTCACAGGGAAACAGTACGAACTTCCTCTTAATTCAAAATCCCTGTTGCTGATTGTGATAGGTAATAGTTAAAACTCTCAGAGATACTATTTTCTCTAGCTCAAACATATTACAAAGCGAAAGTTTTCTGGATGCCTCAATAAAATAAATACAGCACATAATAATGAGCTATGTAAACATGATGGTCCACATTCAATTTCCAGTCTGTGCCAAGTCACCTGAACTCTGCCATTGTGGTAATCTGATGTGTAATATACCTTTAAGAAGAATGTTATAATGGAAAATCACATGATCTCAGTAGCCAATAGCAGAGTAGCACGGGCTACCTCAGTAGCCAGTAGTAACAAGGGTTTGAGTTGAAAGCACACAAGTGTAGATGCTGAGTTCCATTGTAAATAAATAGAATGTTTTCTACCTAAGAACTATATGCTGATCTACTCTGTCTATGGTACCGACTCGGCCATCTTGAAACAAGCATGCAACCTGGGTCCGTAAGACCAGCCAAACTAATGACTAGGATCTAACAAACTGGCGACGAGGAAAAACCAAAAGGACAAGAAAAAGCAAGAAGAAAAAGCGAAGATACAGAAAGCTGGCTTTAAGAATAAAATAAGTTAATGAAGGACATCAGGGCCATACCTCGCACGGTAACTGTAAGTAGAATTTCCGTCCTAATCGTCGAAGCAATCCCCTCAAAGCATAGTGCAATTTGGAAAACTTGATCCTTTCAATCTAGCCTCGGACAATTGGTCTCATTATATTGAACACCTCACATTCTTTTTCCAAGCGAACGACATTGCCAGGAAGGAGAAGAGGCGATCGATCCTCTTATCCACGTAAGACCTATGGGTTGATTCGAAGTTTGACGGAACCCAGTGCACTTAATTCGAAAAGTTTTGATGACTTGGTGAACCTCATAAAGAGTAATTACCAGCCAAAGCTCTCGGTGACGATGCAACGGTTCAAATTTAACTCAAGGAATAGAGCCCCAGGGGAGACAGTTGCTTGTATGTGGCAAGTCTAAAACAGTTAACAAAACTTTGCAAGTCTGGTAAATCTATAAATGATATTTTTAAAGATCATTTGGTGTGCGATGTAAATGAAGGTACGATTCAGAAGAGATTACTGTCCGAAACAAATTTGGATTTTAAGAAGGCGCCAGAGATAGCACTGGCCATAGAAAGTGCAGTAAGAGATTTGGAAGCTATACAAGGAGCACAAAATGGTGCTGTCCTCCACGGTGGGCGGGAAGCCCAGGCCAAAAAACGGCACGAAAATGCAAGGGTCTGCTGAGAAGTGGGAAGCAGACACAGACAAATAAAAAGAAATGACTTAGCAGTGAAAACATCGAATGATGGTGGAAGCAAAAAACCTTGTAATTAATGGAAGTTTAAAAAAATCAAATGTTTTTACAGTCATTGAAACAGACATTGTAATGATAGACAAAAACAGAATTACCTGGAAAAACTCAGCAAGTCTGGCAGCATCGGCGGAGAAGAAATCAGTTAACGTTTCGAGCCTTCATGGCCCTTCGGCAGAACTGGAGCATAGTTAGAAGAAAGGAGAAATATAAATTGGTTTAAGGTTGGGGGGGGGAGGGGGGAGAGACACATTGAGGGTGTGGTGTGATGATTGTGGAGATGAGCAGATAATCAAAAGATGTCACAGACAAAAGGGTCAAAGAGGTGTTGAAGGTGGTGGTCTTTGTCTGAGAAAAGTGCTAATTAAGAATGGAAGACAGGATATTCAAAGTACAGCTCTAGTGGGGGTGGGGTGGAAAGACTAGAGGTTTTAGTTTTAGATTTAAAAATAATGGAAATAGGTGGGGAAAGAAGAATCTATATAAATTATTGAAAAAAAAAGCGGGGGGGGTGGGAAAAGAAACGGGGTGGGGATGGGGGGAGGGGGAGTTTAAGATCTAAAGTTGTTGAATTCAATATTCAGCCCGGAGGGCTGTAAAGTGCCTAGTCGGAAGATGAGGTGCTGTTCCTCCAGTTTGCGTTGGGCTTCACTGGAACAATGCAGCAAGTCAAGGACAGACATGTTGGCAAGAGAACAGGGTGGAGTGTTAAAATGGCAAGCGACAGTGAGGTTTGGGTCTTTCTTGCGGACAGACCGCAGGTGTTCCGCAAAACGGTCGCCCAGTTTGCGTTTGGTCTCTCCAATGTAGAGGAGACCGCACTGGGAGCAACGAATGCAGTAGACTAAGTTAGGGGAAATGCAAGTGAAATGCTGCTTCACTTGAAAGGAGTGTTTGGGCCCTTGGACGGTGAGGAGAGAGGAAGTGAAGGGGCAGGTGTTGCATCTTCTGCGTGGGCATGGGGAGGTGCCATAAGTGGGGGTGGAGGAGTAGGGGGTAATGGAGGAGTGGACCAGGGTGTCCCGGAGGGAACGATCCCTACGGAATGCCGTCAAGGGGGGCGAAGGGAAGATGTGTTTGGTGGTGGCATCATGCTGGAGTTGGCGGAAATGGCGGAGGATGATCCTTTGAATGCGGAGGCTGGTGGGGTGATAAGTGAGGACAAGGGGGACCCTATCATGTTTCTGGGAAGGAGGAGAAGGCGTGAGGGAGGATGCGCGGGATATGGGCCGGACACGGTTGAGGGCCCTGTCAACGACCGTGGATGGAAAACCTCGGTTAAGGAAGAAGGAGGACATGTCAGAGGAGCTGTTTTTGAAGGTAGCGTCATCAGAACAGATGCGACGGAGGCGAAGGAACTGAGAGAATGGGATGGAGTCTTTACAGGAAGCGGGGTGTGAGGAGCTGTAGTCGAGGTAGCTGTGGGAGTCGGTAGGCTTGTAATGGATATTGGTGGACAGTCTATCATCAGAAATTGAGACAGAGAGGTCAAGGAAGGGAAGAGAAGTGTCAGAGATGGACCATGTGAAGATGATGGAGGGGTGGAGATTGGAAGCAAAATTAATAAATTTTTCCAGGTCCCGACGAGAGCATGAAGCAGCACCGAAGTAATCATCGATGTACCGGAGAAAGAGTTGTGGGAGGGGGCCGGAGTAGGACTGGAACAAGGAATGTTCCACATACCCCATAAAGAGACAGGCATAGCTGGGGCCCATGCGGGTACCCATAGCCACACCTTTTATTTGGAGGAAGTGAGAGGAGTTAAAGGAGAAATTGTTCAGTGTGAGAACAAGTTCAGCCAGACGGAGGAGAGTAGTGGTGGATGGGGATTGTTGGGGCCTCTGTTCAAGGAAGAAGCTAAGGGCCCTCAGACCATCCTGGTGGGGGATGCAGGTGTAGAGGGATTGGACATCCATGGTGAAGAGGAAGCGGTTGGGGCCAGGAAACTGGAAATTGTTGATGTGACGTAAGGTGTCAGAGGAATCACGGATGTAGGTGGGAAGGGACTGGACAAGGGGAGAGAGAAGGGAGTCAAGATAACGAGAAATGAGTTCCGTGGGGCAGGAACAGGCTGACACGATCGGTCTGCCAGGACAGTCCTGTTTGTGGATTTTGGGTAGGAGGTAGAAGCGGGCCGTCCGAGGTTGGGCGACTATCAAGTTGGAAGCTGTGGGAGGAAGATCTCCAGAGGAGATGAGGTCAGTGACAGTCCTGGAAACAATGGCTTGATGTTCTGTGGTGGGGTCATGGTCCAGGGAGAGGTAGGAGGAAACGTCTGCGAGTTGACGCTCAGCCTCCGTGAGGTAGAGGTCAATGCGCCAGACCCGCTTCTACCTCCTACCCAAAATCCACAAACAGAACTGTCCTGGCAGACCGATCGTGTCAGCCTGTTCCTGCCCCACGGAACTCATTTCTCGTTATCTTGACTCCCTTCTCTCTCCCCTTGTCCAGTCCCTTCCCACCTACATCCGTGATTCCTCTGACACCTTACGTCACATCAACAATTTCCAGTTCCCTGGCCCCACCCTGGTCCACTCCTCCATTACCCCCTACTCCTCCACCCCCACTTATGGCACCTCCCCATGCCCACGCAGAAGATGCAACACCTGCCCCTTCACTTCCTCTCTCCTCACCGTCCAAGGGCCCAAACACTCCTTTCAAGTGAAGCAGCATTTCACTTGCATTTCCCCTAACTTAGTCTACTGCATTCGTTGCTCCCAGTGCGGTCTCCTCTACATTGGAGAGACCAAACGCAAACTGGGCGACCGCTTTGCAGAACACCTGCGGTCTGTCCGCAAGAAAGACCCAAAACTCCCTGTCGCTTGCCATTTTAACACTCCACCCTGTTCTCTTGCCCACATGTCTGTCCTTGACTTGCTGCATTGTTCCAGTGAAGCCCAACGCAAACTGGAGGAACAGCACCTCATCTTCCGACTAGGCACTTTACAGCCCTCCGGGCTGAATATTGAATTCAACAACTTTAGATCTTAAACTCCCCCTCCCCCCATCCCCACCCCGTTTCTTTTCCCACCCCCCCGCTTTTTTTTTCAATAATTTATATAGATTCTTCTTTCCCCACCTATTTCCATTATTTTTAAATCTAAAACTAAAACCTCTAGTCTTTCCACCCCACCCCCACTAGAGCTGTACTTTGAATATCCTGTCTTCCATTCTTAATTAGCACTTTTCTCAGACAAAGACCACCACCTTCAACACCTCTTTGACCCTTTTGTCTGTGACATCTTTTGATTATCTGCTCATCTCCACAATCATCACACCACACCCTCAATGTGTCTCTCCCCCCTCCCCCCCAACCTTAAACCAATTTATATTTCTCCTTTCTTCTAACTATGCTCCAGTTCTGCCGAAGGGCCATGAAGGCTCGAAACGTTAACTGATTTCTTCTCCGCCGATGCTGCCAGACTTGCTGAGTTTTTCCAGGTAATTCTGTTTTTGTTTTGGATTTCCAGCATCCGCAGTAGCTTTTAGCTTTTTGTTTTTATCATTGTAATGATAGAATCAAGCAGACTCAAAGAAAAGAAAATACCCCGTGAGATCTACAACATAGAAAAGCCTGAAATAACAGATTCAGGTATTTATTCTTTGTATAATTTGAAGGTTGGAAGAACAGAACCAATCTATGCAACAGTGAGAGTGAACAATAGACCCATTAGAATAAAGGTGGACATAAGAGCTTCCGCTACGTTAATTGGTGAACGTACTTTCAAATGTTTGAGTTATGGGGAATGTAAATTAAATTTGGACGCAACAGATGCCAAATTGAAAACTTACACAGGAGAAGACATCAAAGCCAAAGGCATAAGCAAGGTTACTATACAGTATGGAAGCCAATCAGTAAAACTACCCTTGATGGCGGTAGCAGGCAAGGGGCCAAGCCTCCTTGGACGAAATTGGCTTAAGGAAATTAAGTTGTAATGGGCTAAAATCTTCCAGCTGAGAGTCAGTGGGCTTCGTGAGCTACTACAAAAATACACCTCAGTCCCTCAAGAACTCGTTTTATTATTGAACTTCTTAGATTCATCACTGGTATGTGCTAGACAGATCAGAGATTGGACAAGTCAAGACCCAGTCTCATCCAAAGTACATGAACAAGTTCTTCATGGTTGGTCACAAGAGCAGGAATCTGATTAAATGAAATCATATTTTCACAGAAGATATGAAATAACCAGCCAGGAAGGTATCTTATTGTGGGGAGCACAAATGATTGTTCTTCCAAAAGGATGAAAGTCATTGTTAACTGAACTACATAGTGCACATCCAGGAATTTCCCGAACGAAGACCACAGCATGCAGCTATCTCTGGTGGCCTGGGATGGATGGAGAAATAGAGAGCTTAGTGGGGAGTTGTATGCAGTGTCAGCAAGTGCAAAAGTTACCTCCAACAGTTCTGTTACACCCTTGGGAATGGCCAGGAAGGCCACGGTGCGATTACATTTTGACTATGTGGGACATTTTATGGGAACAATGTTTCTGCTTATTGTTGATGCACATTCAAAATGGATGGACATATGAGGTGAAGTCACCGACATATTTTGCTACAATTAACAACCTATGCCAAAGTTTCGCCATCAATGGACTACCAGAAGTGGTCGTATCAGATAACGGCACAGCACTTATGAGTGCTGAACTTCAACGGTTTATCAGCCTCAAAGGTATCACTCACGTAAAAACTTCACCATACCACCCTTCCTCAAATGGACTGGCCGAGAGAGCGGTTCAAACATTCAAGGCTGGCATGAAGAAATTAACTGGAGATTCCATAGCGACCAAGTTAGCACGATTTCTTTTCCATTATAGGACATATTATACAACAACAGGTGTCACACCTGCAGAATTGTTGATGAAACGCTGTTTCAGGACAAGATTGAGCTTAATAATGCCAAATTTATGTGGGAAGGTGGAAAGGAGTCAGGGAAGTCAGAAAACTGGACATGACTGGCATAGTCATGACAGGAAGTTCACCGGAGAGACGGTATACGTGAAGAATTTTGGAGAAGGACCCAAGTGGTTATTGGGTGAAATAAGTGCAGTGACTGGACCTCTTTCTTACCATGTGAAAGTGGAAGACCGCGTTATACGGAGACATGTGGATCATATCAGGAGGAGAGAAACAAAGTAGCAAGAAATTATACCACAAGTGTTCATGACTGAGTCAGCGTCTCCTGTTGAAAGAACTCAACTGAGTACAGATGTGTCTGAAGGGTTGGCTGTACCTGCAAGAGTTGAGGAAACAGATCTGCAGGTGCCCACCAAAGAACCTGATGTTCAGACAATTTCAGAAAAGAAGGTTCCTGACGAAGCATCTGAAGCTATAGAGCTGAGATGTTCTACATGCATAAGAAAACCACCAGAAAGACTGAATTTGTAAATTATTTATCTGTGTAAATAACTTGATATTTTGAAAAAAATTGTCACTGTAACTGTAAAATATATTTGAGTAAAGGGGAGGGATGTCGTAATCTGATATGTAATATACCTTTACGAAGAATGTTATAATGGGAGATCACATGATCTTAGTATCCAATAGCAGAGCAGCGCGGGCTACCTCAGTAGTCAGTAGTCTATAGTTGGAGTCTGTAATGTAGAGACAAGGGTTTGAGTTGAAAGCACACAAATGTAGATGCTGAGTCCTTTGTAAATAAATAGAATTCGTTCTATCTAAAAACTGTCAGCTGATCTACCCTGTCTATGGTACCAACTCGGCCATCCTGAAACAAGCATGCAACCTGGGTCCGTAAGTCCAGCCAGACTAGTGACTAGGATCTAACAGCCATTGTGGCAATAGGGCAATGCAAAGAGTTCAACACCGTGAGGCTTGTAAAAGAAAACAATGTTGCTATTCCTGATCACAATCCTGATGGAAAGCATACATTTTAGAAGTTGGTTAAGAGGAGAATTGAGTTCCTCTGTGATCATCTCCTTGGTTAAACAGCTTTATTCAAGGGTCATACCTAAACAATAACCATTGTCAGCACCATGTGGAACTGTATCGCAACATGAGTCAGCACTTTCACAGTGGAGAGAACACTGGGAAAAACAAATTTATACGAATGAGTTCCTGAAATGTATTGACACTTTATCCGACCTACGGCTTCCTTTAACAAGGTTTCCAAACAAAGGCATATCACCTGTAGAAAGTAGCACTCTACCTGTTACCTTCAGTGAAGCGCTGAGCAGTTCACAATTTCAAGAAAAATATTTTCACCTTAATCTGCCATCCAGTTTGGCAACGGATCCTGGGGCAAGGCTGTGGATGTAGATTCCTGGGGTTCCATTCTCCAATGTAAGGCAACAGGCACCAATCCCTAACCCAACTCCAGCTTCTGGAATGAAACAAATAACAGTAGCAATGTTTACACTGTGGTTGTGGTAACATAAAAGGAATAAAATCTTGAAACTTGCAACAGCTGGCTAGAAGGGCAGATCAGTTACAAGGTATTTTGGATATTTTAATGGTATATAGCAAGAATTTTCATCTTATTGGGAAGAATTTGTAGCTCGCTGGGTGAGCGTGTGCCCAACCCTACCGAGCGTAAAATGACGCACAATGACATCGGGCAAGCGTGCCAACATCATCGCACGCTCGTGCAATATTTCGGTTGGCGGGCGCACGCTAGAGTCGGCAGCGCACCTGCCAAACATGAACAGGCTTATTAAGGTCATTAAAGTTATAATTGAAAGAAAATTTTCGCTGCTCGTCTGACCTTACGGTTGGCAGCAGGCAAAAAGGCCAAGCGGCCTTTGCCTTTTTAAGAAACCTCATCCATGGGTGGGATGAGGTTTCCAACAGCAAATAAAAATAAAATGAAAATTTTAACATTTAATTTATAAAGACCCTGTCACATGAGTAGGGACATGTTTTATAACATTTTAAAAATCTTTATTTTTAATGTTTTAAACTATTCACCCCCATGAGACAGCTCTGTGCCTGAGGGAGCTTTTCGAGCGCGCACTCGCACGCATGCGCGAAGTTTGCACTCACCTCCCCCACAGGCAGTGCTGAGCAATGAAGCACGCATTTCACACTGGGCGAGCCTTAATTGGCCCATCAACATGAAATCACGGTCCAGCCTGATCTTGGGTGGCGGTCAGCTTCCTGACCGCCCCCTTCGAACCTGCCCGACGAGGGAAAAATCCTCCCCATTGTATCAAAGTTCCTCGAATTCTCATATGGACCTCCTCTGAAACTTGGCTGAAATTTAAATAAAGGAGGACATTGGCCCTACTAGTTCATTAACTAAATATCTAAAATGTTAAAGTACAGCCTATTCCAGTAAAGAGTACGTTAGTTAAACAGGAATTTATCTCACTTCTCGACAGACATAACTGTTATACAAAACCATTCTCTATACTTGCCCCCTTCATCCCAAAAGCAATCTACTCTACATGCTGGGAAATACAGACTGTCTTGATGTTTGTGAAGTCTCATCATGCTAAATTGGTCAGTAGATTTCAGGCTGAATAAGGTGTGGTTGCAATCTTGCAGGCAGATGGTGGTATTTAATTGAAGCAACTTTCTATAGGATCCAGTTGCAAGTGGAGTCCCAAAGCTGGTTATGTTGGAAATGTTGTTCTTCAACAATTTTATCAACCTTCTGAAAAAATGCATGATGACAAAAAGGAATGTGGGCCGGGATTAGTAATCTAGATATAATATATAGGCTAGAGGCTGAATCAAATATATTGTGGGAGTGGACCCATGTGTGATATATGTCCTTGTAAATGCAATGTGCTGGTTTAAGATCTGGATAATTTCAAGCATGTGCATACCATGCAAGATTACAAGTTGAAGATTCCAGAGCAGGAGAAGGTCATAATAGATAATTTTTTTTTTAAAAAGCAGTGTAGAAACCTTAGGGATAGCAAATAGGATATATTGTTAGCAGTATAATAAAGAACTAGGAATTTTTCATTTTTAAAAAGCCTTGGCACAGCTAGATTTAAAGTTGAGTATCGATTCCAGTTTTGGTCCAGACACATAACAAGGGAGATTGAGGAGAAAGCCCAGGAAACAGAATGTTACCTCATCTTTTGGAACTTAACTATTGGAATAAGTTCAAGAAATTAGGGCATTTTCATTGAAAAAATATAGGCCCCAGTAGTTACAGAGAGTGAGGTATTTAGCACCCTGCACACATGGAAAAACAGACGCTCTATCAAATGTAATAGCAGAACTTCAATTCTTGTCCACCATTGTTCACTTGACGGCTGGCCAGATGAAGAGGCTGACCAGCTGACAGGCTGGAATACCTTCCGAAAAAGGCTGCAGCTGAATACTGGAAAGAGGGAGAAAAAGATCACGGGCGGAGGAGATTGTGATGAGGGAGACCATGTGGACTGATGAGCGGATTGTGACAGGGCTGTTGTTTGGTCTGTAGCGTGACTGAAGTTTGGATTGAAGTGGAGCTGAAGTTTGGATTGAAGTGGGACTGAAGTTTGGATTGTAGTGGAGCTGATGTTTGGGTTGTTGTGGAACTGAAGTTTGGACTCTTTGGACTAGTGTGAGATTGAATTTGTATTAGGACTGAAGTTTGGATTGTAGTGGGACTGAAGTTTGGATTGCAGTGAGGTTAAAGATTGGATTGTAGTGGGATGGATGTTTGATTGTAGTGGAGCTCAAGTTAGGATTGTTGTGGGACTGAAGTGTGGATTCTAGTGGAGCTGAAGTTTGGACTGTAGTGGGATTAAGGTTTGGATTGCAGTGGAGCCAAAATTTGGGTTGCAGTGGAGTTGAATTTTGGATTGTAGTGGGATTGAAGTTTGGATTGTAGTGGGATTGAAGTTTGAACAGTAGTGGAGTTGAAGATTGGATTGAAATGGGACTGAAGTTTAGATTGTAGTGGAGCTGAAGTTAGGATTGTTGTGGGACTGAAGTTTAGATTGTAGTGGAGCTGAAGTTAGGGTTGTTGTGGGACTGAAGTTTAGATTGTAGTGGAGCTGAAGTTTGAACTGTAGCGGGACTGAAGTTTGGATGGTAGTTGCACTGTAGTTGGCTTGTAGTGGGTCTGAGCTTCGGATTGTAGTGGGACTGAAGTTTGGAAGGCAGTGAGATATAAATTTGGATTGTACTAGAGCTGAAGTTTGGATTGGGGAATGGTCAACTGATTCTGGAAGGGAGACAGATTGCAGCAGATAAGCTTGGAGACACTGCAGGAAAGTACTCCTGCTCTGCCTGGCCCACAAGCCGTGCTGATTAGAAACCTTCTTGCTGAATTCAACAGTTCTCACTTCCCTTCAGATACCTGATTTCCTAAGGCCTGGGAAAAGCAAATCTACATGATTGCTAAAATCTGAGTAGTGTGGCCTCATTTAAAAATTATGTCTTCTGATCGGCTTCTTGGGAGCAGGTAACTCACCTAAAACCCAACCTGCCTGCTTGAACCAGAAGTAGACATTTTTCCAGTGGGTTGGTGTTGGGTAATCCACATTTAGGGGTAAGAATAATTTACCCGAATTCTTTCTGAAGTAGTCTAAGGTATCCTTTGGAATTGGCATGTATTGGGAAGATAGGCTGAGTATGCATATTGGCTGCACGATGCCTGCAGGGGACTTGTTTGATGGACCAACTATCCTTTTTGTGTTTTCATTTTTGTTTATTATTCCTTTATTCACAACATTGAGAGAGGAAGTCCTGGCTAATGGCTGGCAGCTAATTAGAAAGGATTTCTATTTTGGAAAAAAGAGCTTCCCTTTAAGCAGTTCCAATTGGTCAATTATTTCTGAATGTCAAACAGAATAGCCTTTGTGTTCAATGATACTTACGGAATAAATATTGTGAGGGCCTTGCTGACCTGCATGCTTGAATTTCTGATATGTATTCCCGTTGGGTAAAATCTGCACAAATTTGTAAAGTTCTCATTTATATTTACCATACAGGTAGAATAACAGAAGTTTTCGGTTATATTTATGGGAATTGGTAAAGGTTCACTGATACTGTTGTATAAACTATACCCCCTGGCTCACAGCCAAAACAACTCTGTGTGAGGGCCACTTTACAAGTCAGATATATTGGTGTCTTCCCATGTCAAACTACATAAGATCAGATACATGTACAACTGAAAGGTAATTTCCCTAATTCACATTCCAGTGTCGAGCTTCATCTAGGTGAGCACCTAATGGGAATTATGGGCATTCATTGCAATTCTCTGGCCACTAATTTTAAGGAATAGCAAAGAACGGGAGCATGAGCTTGAATTTCTTATATTCAGCCCTAGCAAATGATGCTCACTGTCAGCAACATGTATTCAGGAAAGCACATCTCAGTACACCTCAGTTATCTGCTCGTTGCTAGCATGACCTCCTGAATAGAGCTTTCGCAGCTTCTCTTATATCTCACCTATTCTTTTGCAGGGTGAAGCCGATATCTTGACACCATCTGAGATTGGGACGGTTAAACAAAATCATATATTTATGATTAGGACTACATTTACAACCTTTATCCTTTCTCTGGTGCTTGTCAGTCCTCAGGGTTCGTGTAACTTGTGCAGTTTTAGCCATTCTGTTGACCCTCTAATCATTAGCATTACCTTTCTTTAATGTCACCTCCATTATGATACGATCTTTCGGCCCTGGTCCTTTGCGAGAGCAATCTCCCTCTTCTGAGCCCGGCACTGGAGTTCCACCACTGGTATTGGAATTGGGAGAGCTGGACCGGCTCATTAATGTGGGAGTGGGACAAGGAGTAAGGCTAGGACTGCGCAACCTTGTACGAACAGTTAGGGTCACAACTCCTTTCTTCAGTTGCTATTGGGAAAAAATATACATATTAGAATAGATAGATGACTGAATCAATAAGCAGTTAAATATTTAAGGGTAAATTCTGTGAGACTGTGCTCCCAGTGCAAGGTCTCATTCAAATGGAGTGTGAAGTAGAACATCTGCCACGGAGGCCAAGGTACCTGATTTAGAGCATCCCCAATTTGCCAGTCTTTGCAATTAAAAAATGACTTTTAAACACAAACTCAAAAAAGAGGTAATTTTATTATAAGCCAGTACGTTTGCATGGAGATAAAGGCCTCGATTTTTGCTGAGTCAGGATGACTTGGGAGACCTTTAAAAATGGTGGGTGGGTTCAGATTGCAGGATTCCTGACCCCATTCCCAGGGTTTCCAATTTTCAGGAGTGCCTTTTAAGGGTGCGGGCTGGTTTGAGTCACAAGCCCGCATCCTGCATCCTGACCTGACTGGCTCCATTGCGGGAATAGGCATGTCCTAGTCCACCACAATTTTCATGGAGTCGGGCCAGCTTTTCAGAGAGTTGTGGTTCACGCCGCCTCAGAGAAGTTGTGAATCATAGTCTGCATGAGGGAAGCTTTTAAAAGTAAGTTCAAAGGTCCTCCTCATGACCCCCATGTCAAGATATGACCCCCCCCACAACCTACCCACCCCTATGGCCCAGGGCCAGGGAGAGAAAGCACGGGCCCTGATGCTACTCCTGTTTCTGAGCCCCTTATCTACTCACATCATCGTCCCTGCCACCCTTTTAACCCTTGACAGCTCTGTTGAGTGCTCTCGCACTGCGCTTTGGGGCCTATAGAATAGAATAGTGCAGCACAGAAGGAGGCCAATCAGCCCATTGAATCTGCACCAGTTCTTTCAAAGAGAAATTTAGTCAGTCCTGCCATTGCAACTCCCCCCTACACATTCTTTGCCTATTTTTTTTTTTAAATCGAAGTATTTATTCAATTTCCTTTGGAACACTAATTTGAATCTATCCACCACAATATCAGGGAGGTGGTGCATTCTAAATCCTAACACTCTGTGGAAAGGATTTTCTTCGTGTCGCCTCTGATTCTTTTGCCAATCAACTTAAATGAGGTTAAATCTGAGCCATCTGATTTCCGAACCTTCAGCCATTGGAAACAGTTTCTATTTATTCTATCGAAACCCTTCAGAACTTTATACATCTCCATCAAATTCCCTCAGGCTTCTTGGCTCGAAGGAGAAAAACCTCAGCTTCTCTGGAATCCCTCTGTTCTAGTAAATCTCTAGTAAATCTCTTCTGAACTGTCTACAAAGCCTTTACATCTTTCGGGTGACCAGAATTAGAAACCATAGTCACAGTGGGGTTGAACCATATAGGTTTTATATAGGTTCAGCAAAACTTCTTGGCTTTTGTACTCTATGACTCTATTGTAAGCTCAGGTTTCAGTATGATACACTATGTAACCACAGTGACAATTGCACACAACTTGGTCATTCATATTATGTAACCAGCTCTGCATCTTTGAACCTGGCCCCTTGCAATATCCAGGCAACAACATCCAACAGACTTGAACCTCACAAGCACCACAAACAATAATTTAATGTACAAATGAGAATATCTTGAACTCACAGTGACATATTCTATTAGCGCATGACTCTTGGTTTCAATTCCAAGTTTAAAAATGGCAAAACCTTCCAGTAAATAAGCACCAACCAATTTACCTGCAATAATGTGCTATTTCTATTCACACACAAGAGAGCCTTCACAAAAAAAATACACTTTGCATTGAGTGATAAATATTTTCTCATTTTAAATTGAAACTAACCACACTTACAAATGCCCAGCGTGAAGCATATAATAGGAGAGCAAAGTACTGCAGACGCTGGAGATCTGAAATATAAACAGAAAATGCTGGAAATACTCAGTAGGCCAGGCAGCATCTGTGGAGAGAGAAACAGAGTCCACACTTCAGGACCACAATCTGCACTGGTTCTGATGAAGGGTCACTGATCTCTGTTTCTCTCTGCACAGATGCCACCAGGCGTGCTGAGCATTTCCAACAAATCCCATTTCTATTGCAGCAAAAATAACCCTTTTTGCCAGCTGTCCAAAAAACAAACTGAGAACTAAGTTCTACCCTCTCACGTGGTTTGTGCAGGAAGCTGCTTAAGTTTTTTTTTGTTTCCCAGTCTCAAGACATCTTTCCCTACTTTCTCCAGTACTTTGTTAATATTACTTACGTACATGTCAACCGTCAGCATTTTACAGCCTTATGCAATATATCATTACAATACAACATAATAAAAAATTTCTGCTTTAAGAGTGAAGCTAAATATTTGTAAATAACTTTTAAATGAAGAAGAAATTCTTTCCTTTCAATTTCTTCCCAGCATTGGAGCCTAATTAATCTACACCTTTTTGGAAGCTCAAGCTGATTTTTCTCCCTTTCAGCAGTTTCAAACTGATCAACTGTTTTCAATCTTGTTCCTCCAACAAATGGGGCTAAAAATGGAGTCTTGTGGTTTTTGAATTGGGGTGGGGTGGGAGGGGGGAGGTGTCACTATTCGTGACTTACCAGCAGCCATGCAGATCGAGGTGGAGGAGGCCATGCAGTTTTTGTGTACCCACTTCATCTGCATCATTGTAATACCGGCCCAAGGCAATTGCAGCACTGCAGCCTCTTCATCTGAGCTGCTTGTGGGCTCTGCACAAGGCCCAGGAGGGGGGGTGGGGAGGGGGGAGGTGGGGGGGTACACTGGCACTGGTGCATCCAATTAGGATATTGAATAAGGAACAACGGACCCTTTCAGAGTTGGGATGTTCAGTGCGGCCTGTGGATATGGCAATCTGCTGCCTGCACAGAGGGGCGGTGCTGTCAGTAGCAAGAGCTGAGAGGAGCCCCGAGGGCACATGTCACTCACTCACCACCCCTGGGGCGCATGGCGGCCACTTGAGAAGGAGATGGTACTGCCCAAGTCTGGGACCTCCCCCCGAAGTCATGAGGCCCGGTGACTAGCACCATCTGGACCCCCTCTCCTGGGCCCTACCATGACCCCCCAGACCTATGCCAAGGCAAACCCCCAAACAATCCCAAAGGTCTCTCATGCCCACTATGCCTGGATATCCCTACCAAACACCTATTGCCCCTCATGCCCTGTATGCCAAGGTATGCCCCAAACAACCCCTATAGCCCTTATGCCCCCTATGCCAAGCTATGCCCCCAAACAGCCCCATAGCCCCACATGCTCCCTATGCCAAGCTACAACACTTTCATGCCCATCCACTCACTATACATTGTATAGAAGCAATGAACCCAATAGTGACAGTAGGATATGTAAAATTAAGCTTTTAGCAAGTCATTCATTCATAAAATAGCTTTTATTACAGCCAAAAAAAGTGCGGATCATCCAGACCCTCTAAAGTTTCAATGGTTGAAAATGTAAGCACTTGAAACCTCTTTATCTTACTTAAATAAACATTGTGACAGAAGAGATCAGAGAGCCAGAGCTGTCAATCAACCAATGTTTTCTCTGGGGCTCAGGTGTTTCAACAGGCTAATGGATTTATGGGTTCTAAGCCAAGCCTCATTATGTATTCTTAACTGAGAGCCCAGAAATCCATTTTTATACAAATTAGAGTAATAGAGTCGTAGGGCAGAATCTTGCCCTTGTCAGGCGGGCTCGAGGTGGTGTGGGGGCGGGGGGCGACGGTCGGAAAGCTGGCTGCTGCCAGTGATCGGGGCCGGAAGGCGATTTCATGCAGGCCGATTAAGGCCTGCCCAGCATAAAAACGCGAGCAGCAGCACTCAGCGCTGCCTGTGTGGAGGGTGGGTGAGGAGGGCAGGTGGGACGATCGTGAACTTCACGCATGCGTGCGAGTACGCGCTTGATAATCTCCCTCAGGCACAGAGCTGCCTCTGGGAGATGAAGAGTTATAAAAAAAATAAAGAACTTAAAAATGTAATAAAACATGTCCCCTCATGTGACTCTGTCATGCGAGCAGGGACATGTTATAAATTAAGTTTTAAAATTTTAATTTTATTTTTATTTGCTTTAGGAAACCTCATCCCGCCCGTGGGAAAGGCACTTGGCCTTTTCGCCTTCCCGCCAACCGTGAGGTTGGATGGGCATGAAAAATTTAACTTAATTGATCATTTAATGGCCTTAATAAGCCTTTTAATTATCGGTGGGCTCGCTGCCGACACTGGTGCTTGCCTGCCGAAACACCGTGCGACTGTGCGTTGACATTGGGGTGCCTGCCCGACGTCAACACACGTCATTTCACGCTCGAGTGGGTCAGGCATGTGCCCACCCGCCAAGCTAAAAATTTTGCCCACAGGGTTATACAGCACAGAAACAGGCCCTTCGGCCCATCGTGTCTTTGCCAGCCATCAAGCACCTATCTATTCTAATCCCATTTTCCAGCACTTGGCCCGTAGCCCTGTATGCTATGGTGTTTCAAGTGCTCATCTAAATACTTCTTAAATGTTGTGAGGGTTCCTGCCTCTACCACCCCCTCAGGCAGTGTGTTCCAGATTCCAACCACCCTCTGGGTGCAAAAAAATTTCCTCACATCCCCTTTAAACCCCCTGCCCCTTATCTTAAATCTATGCCCCCTAGTTATTGACACCTCCGCTAAGAGGAAAAGTTTCTTCCTATCTATCCTATCTATGCCCCTCATAATATTGTACACCTAAATTGGGTCCCCCCTCAGCCTTCTCTGCTCTAAGGAAAACCCTAGCCTATCCAGTCTCTCTTCATAGCTGCAACGCTCCAGCCAAGGCAACATCCTGGTGAATCTCCTCTGCACCCTCTCCAGTACAATCACATCCTTCCTATAGTGTAGCGATCAGAACTGCAAACAGTTCTCCAGCTGTGGCCTAAATATACAGCTCCAACATAACCTCCCTGCTCTTATATTCTATGCTTCAGCTAATAAAGGCAAGTATCTGAAATTCCCTCTTAACCACCTTATCTACCTCATCTACACAACTAAGTCACCTCCTCGAAAAATTCAATCAAATTTGTCACTATAGGGTTCATTGCTTGTATACAGTGCATAGTTGGTGAATGGGAATGAAAGTGTTATAGCATGGCATCGGAGGCATAAGGGGCCATAGGGGTTGTTTGGGGGGCATACCTTGGCATAGGGGCATGAGGGGCCATAAGGGGGTGGGTGTGGGCATTAGCTGGTATGGATGGGGCATGGGGAGTGTCGGGGTGGGTGATGGATTGTGAGGGGCGAAGGCTGGAGGGCCTTTTTGTTTTTAGTTTAACTGGGACGAAGTCCAACAGCACTGAGTTGAGTTGAGGAATGGGAAATTGTGTAAGTCAGTAATCCTTAATGGCTACTGGGTAAAAAAAAGGATATGGCTTCTTAAAGGAAGTCATCACCATAAGGAGTCAAAAATTGTTTTCAGCTGCAAATATTTACATTGCACTCTTTAAACCTTTGCAAATGTGCAAAGGAAGTCCAGAAATGTGTACAAAAGGTGTACAAAATTATGAGGGGAATAGATAGAGTGGACAGGATAAAATTGTTTCCCTTGATGGAGAATTCTATAACCAGGGGACATAGATTCAAGATAAGTGGCAGAAGATGTAGGGGGGACATGAGGAAGAACTTTTTTACGCAGAGGGTAGTGGGTGTCTGGAATTGGCTGCCCAAGTTGGTGGTAGAGGCAGAAACTTTAAACTCTTAAAAAGTACCTGGATCTGCACCTAAAATGCTGTAAGCTGCAGGGCTATGGGCTGGGTGCAGGAAGGTGGGATTAGAAAGGGCACCTGGGTGTCCTCAAGCTGGCATGGACAAGATGGGCCGAATGGCCTCCTTCTGTGCTGTAACCTTTCTATGGTTCTAAATGATCAAATTTATGTGGAGAGAGGAAATGGCATCTGTGGAGTGACAAAGCTTCTAAATCCCTTGTTTGATGGCTAGTAAAACATGAAGGATATTGTCTTGTTTGACATTTTAAGGCACGATCACCAGAGAATACGAGTGCAACATACTTAACAGGAGGTGATGGCCAAGCTCAAAGTTGTTTCAATAAGTACATGACCTGGGAACAAATCTGAATCAAGTCAGCATACCTTAAGGGAGCTTCCAACAGACTGCACAACAGTACAGTCATCACATAGATAACCCAGGTAGGTCCGTATGACACAAAACTCTTTTTTATTCTTTCATGGAGTGTAGGTGTCACTGGCTAGGCCAGCATTTGTTGCCCATCCCTAACTTCTTTTGAGAAGGTGGTGGTGAGCCACTACCTTGAATCACTACAGACCATCTGTTGTTGATACATCCCCAGTGCTGTTAGGGAGAGGTTTCTAGGATTTTGATCTAGTGACAATGAAGGAACAGTGATGTAATTCCAAGTCAGGTTGGTGTGTGGCTTGGATGAACTTGCAAGTGGAGGTGTTTCCATGCATCTACTGCCCTTTTCTTTCTAGTGGTAGAAGTTGTGGGTTTGGAAGGTGCTGTTGAAGGAGCCTTGGTGAGTTGCTGCAGTGAATGTTGTAGATGGTACACACTGCTGCCACTGGTGGTAGAGGGAGTGAATGTTTAAATTGGTGGAAGAGGTGCCAATCAAGCGGGCTGCTTTGTCCTGGATGGTGTCAAGCTTCTTGGGTGTTGTTGAAGCTGCACGCATCCAGGCACGAGAAGAGCATCCTATCACACTCCTGACTTGTGCCTTGTAGATGGTGGACAGGCTTTGGGGAGTCAGGAGGGGAGTTACTTGCTGCAGAATTCCCAGCCTCTGACCTGCTCTTATAGTCACAGCATTTATATGGCTAATCCAGTTCAGATTCTGGTCAACTGTAACCCCCAGGATGTTGACTGTGGGGGGTTCAGCAATGGTAATGTCGTGGGGAGATGGTTAGATTCCCTCTTGTTGGACATAGTCATTGCCTGGCACTTGTGTGGTGTGAATGTAACTTGCCACTTATCAGCCCAAGCCTGAATATTGTCCAGGTCTGCCTTCACATGGATACGGACAGCTTCAGTAACTGAAGAGTTGCAAGTACTGAACATTGTGCAATCATCCGCAAACATGCCGATCCAAAACATACCGCTGGTCGGCATGCAATAATTCAATTACAATGTAATTAGGCCAAATATTAGATATATTTTCAGGGTCATGAGGCAAGACATGAAAGCTTAAAAAAGTCTTGCACGGGAAAAACAGAACTTCATAGAGTTGCTGATACTCTTAGATCAATATCTGAATGTGTGTTGCTGGCAGCTGACCTCTGCAAATATTCTTCTTGTTACATTTTAGATCATGGGGAATGTACCTGTGAGTTCACGATATTCGCTGCCAGCATGTGAGGTTCTTGACCTGGAGCAGGAATTTGTAAGATTGGCCTTTCATAAAAACATAGAAACGTAGAAAATAGGAGCAGGAGTAGGCCATTCAGCTCTTCGAACCTGCTCCGTCATTCATCATGATCATGGCTGATCATCTAACTCAATAGCCTGCTCCCGCTTTCTCCCCATGTCCTTTGACCCCTTTCACCCCAAGAGCTATATCTAGCTCCTTCTTGAAAACATACAATGTTTTGGCATCAACTACTTTCTGTGGTAGTGAATTCCACAGGCTCACCACTCTCTGGGTGAAAAAATTCTCCTCATCTCACCTAAATGGTCCACCCCGTATCCTCAGACTGTGACTTCTGGTTCTGAACTTCCCCCACCAACATGAACATCCTTCTTGTATCTACCTTGCCAAATCCTGTTAGAATTTTATAGGTTTCCATGAGATTCCCCCCTCATTCTTCTGAACTCCAGTGAATATAATCCTAACCGACTCTATCTCTCCTCATATGTCAGTCCCGCCATCCCAGGAATCAGTCTGGTAAACCTTTGCTGCACTCCCTCTATAGCAAGAGCATCCTTCCTCAGATAAGGAGACCAAAACTGCACACAATATTCCAGGTGTGGTCTCACCAAGGCCCTGTACAATTGCAGCAAGACATCCCTGTTCCTGTACTCGAATTCTCTGGCTATCAAGGCCAACATACCATTTGCCTTCTTTACCGCCTGCTGCACCTACATGCTTACCTTCAGCGACTGGTATACAAGGAGACCCAGGTCTCGTTGCACATTCCCCTCTCTCAATTTATAGCCATTCAGATAATAATCTGCCTTCCTGCTTTTGCTACAAAATGGATAACCTCACATTTATCCACATTATACTGCATCTGCTATGCATTTGCCCACTCACTCTGCGTGTCTAAATCACACTGAAGCATCTCTGCATCCTCCTCACAGCTCACCCTCCCACCCAGCTTTGAGTCATCTGCAAATTTGGAGATATTACATTTAGTTCCCTCATCTAAATCATTAATATATATTGTGAATAGCTGGGGTCCCTGCACTGATCCCTGCGGTAACCCATTAGTCACTGCCTGCCATTCGGAAAAAGACCCGTTTATTCCCACTCTTTGTTTCCTGTCTGCCAACCAGTTTTCTATCCATCTCAATACACTACCCCCAATCCCACCCGCTTTAATTTTACACGCTAATCTCTTATGTGGGACTTTGTCGAAAGCCTTCTGAAAGTCCAAATAAACCACATCCACTGGCTCCCCCTCATCAACTCTACTAGTTACATCATGGAAAAATTCCAGTAGATTTGTCAAGCATGATTTCCCTTTTGTAAATCCATGCTGACTCAGTCCGATTCTGCCACTGTTTTCCACGTGCTCAGCTATTAAATCTTTTATAACGGACTCTAGAATTTTCCCCACTACCAACGTCAGGCTGACTGGTCTATAATTCCATTTTCTCTCTGCCTCCCTTTTTAAATAGTGGGATTACATTAGCTACCCTCCAATCTGTAGGAACTGTTCCAGAGTCTATAGAATCTCGGAAGATGACCACCAATGCATCTACTATTTCTAGAGCCACTCCCTTAAGTACTCTGGGATGTAGATTATCAGGCCCTGGGGATTTATCGGCCTTCAATCCCATCAATTTCCCCAACACCATTTCTCTACTAATACTGATTTCTTTCAGTTCTTCCCCCTCACTAAACCCTGTGTTCCCCAACATTTCTGGTATGTTATTTGTGTCCTACTTTGTGAAGACAGAACCAAAGTATGTATTTAGTTGGTCAACCATTTCTTTGTTCCCCATTATAAATTCCCCTGTTTCTGACTGTAAGGGACCTACATTTGTCTTCACCAATCTTTTTCTCTTCACATACCTATAGACACTTTTACAGTCAGTTTTTATGTTCCCCGAAAGCTTACTCTCGTACTCTATTTTCCCCTTCTTAATCAATCCCTTGGTTCAAACTCTAATAATTCATCAAGTGTATCAATTAACGAGTTAACTCAGTTTATCACACTGGGCATTTAAAAATGAAAACTTAACACCAAAAGTTGATCAAAGGAATCGACATGTTAGAAGTTTATATCGGGAATTCTAGCACGGAGGTTTGCAGACGCTGAGGAATTTCTGCCCACTATAGGTGTAAAGCTCACGCCACTGATTGTGACGTCCAAGTTCTTAGCATGTATATGATCTCAGTGTATAAAATTCTGCACTTAGCTGCAAATTTGTAAAGTCTATCCTTTGGTACTCGGTTTATATTTTACAAATTTCTAGACAGCCTACTTGGGAAAACACTCTTGTTCATTTTTAGCTTGTGCTCAAATTGCAGCAAGAAACAAACCTAACATCAATCTCCTTGGAAATTACTTAAGAGAAAGCACTGTTTTGTAGAGAACATCTTACCTTGAAGGTCTGGATGGCCTGCTGATGGGTTAACCCCTGCAGAGATTCCCCATTAACTTCGAGAATTTCATCCCCTGTTGAGTACAGGATGGGTCTATTAATCCTTAGGAGCATTTACATCCTTTTAAAAATACACCATCAATGATTTATTAAAAGTTTCACTAGCTTCACTATTAATTTAAACTTTTTTATAAAACAGAAAAGTCAAGTCACAATGATAATGTTGAAGTGAAGAAACAATGACGAAGTGTTGAAAGCACCAGTACAACCAGTTATCAACCAATAAAACAAGATGTGCTCAAGAGTCAAGAAATATGTAAATAAAGCAATTTTGCGCAAGAAATTTTAAAATTGCTTCCAAAAAACCTGTGGGACTGCCATCCATTATAATCCCTGGGAACTACCATTCACTACAAACACGGCGAACTGCCATTCATTACAATCACGGGGAACTGCCATTCATTACGATCACGGGGAACTGCCATTCATTACAGTCACGGGAAACTGCCATTCATTACAATCACGGGGAACTGCCATTCATTACAATCACGGGGAACTGCCATTCATTACAATCACGGGGAACTGCCATTCATTACAATCACGGGGAACTGCCATTCATTATAATCACGGGAAAGTGCCATTCACTACAATCCCTGGGAACTGCCATTCATTACAATCCCTGGGAACTGCCATTCACTACAATCCCTGGGAACTGCCATTCACTACAATCCCGGGAAACTGCAATGCCGGGGGACTGCCATCCATTCTGGAGATCTGAAATCCCAGGGAACTGCCATCCACTATAATTCCGGGGAATTGAGAAATGAGGGACAGAAATGAGGGACACTGTCAATTACAGTGTAAAAAATACATAAAGCTACGTAAACATTGTAAAGCTGTACTTTTCTATCTGTTCATTTCCCCTCACCCAATAACAACATTGCCACATGACTAAAACATGCTGAAATTGGAATTATGCCAACTGGAGGGTTATATTCCTGTTCAAGAAAGAAATCAATCTGGAAATCATACATCAATTAGCCTTACCTGAGTTCTGGGTAAATCTCCAAAGGACAGATTCACTAATTAATGCTCTGAAAGTGAAATTCTCCACACCAAAGCCGGTCTGGTAGGTCGGGTGAGCCGCTTAAACAGATGGGAAGGTGCAGGATCGAGAACTTCTTGCCTTCCCAATTTCCCCAACCCCCCACCGATTAAGTAAGGGGTGGGGGTAGGTTAAGGTGGGCCTTCCCCCCACCAGGCCAATTGAGGCCCTTAAATGGCTAATGGTATGTTGCCAGGTAAGTTGCCCTGGCAGCCTGGCTGCGGGCCCAGTTAGGGTGTCCTTCTTATTCAGACAGCATTTGGCCACAAAGTACACCACCACCGGCAAAGGCCACCCTCACGGGAATGTCCAAGCCCTTCACACCAACCCCTCTCCCCTCCATATCCAGGCCTGCCTAACTGGACCCAGTGAGGCTGCCTTACCTCTCCTCCGGGCCTCCATTGCTGCTTCTCATCTTGGGTCTCCTGCAGTCCCAGCAGTGGCCATTGCTCCCAGTGGCGCTGTTGGAGCAGATGAGTGGCCTACCTCTGATTGGCCAGCAGCTCATGGAGTCAGGTTCTTCACCTCCAACGGCCTGGGAACCCAGACAGGATAAGTGTCTGATTCGGATTTAATCCTATTGCAGCTCCGGTAAATGGCTATGGTGGGGTTGCCACCAGCTCTCTGACCAGTGGATGGGAACCACTGCCGTGACTGTTAGATTCAGCCCCAAGAATACATATCAGGAACTCGGGTGTGGGTGTTGATGGATACCATTATAACTATTATAACAATGAACAGAATATCTGCAGGGGCCTCCATTTCCAAGCTAAATACCTAACATGCTCTCAATGCCCTAGTTCTGCATTACCACCTGATCCACAATATGGATGAAACTGTGTAGACAGAGAATAGTGAGGTTTCATCAGGGACTGTCTGCGTGGATTTTCAAAGGGAAGGGCATGTTTAACTATTTCATTTTGTTGCAGAAAACACACAAACATGATAATTATTATACATTGCTGTATAAATTAATTTCCAAAGGCATTTGATTCAGATGCCGTATAAGAGACTTGCCATGAAGGTAGAGGATATTACAGGGAATGTAGCTGCATAGAATGATGGCTAGGGGACAGATAGAGGAAGGTAGGAATAACTTAACATTTTTAGAGTGATTGGGTATGGGCCATCGGGTGCCCCAGGTATCTCTGTTGGGACATCTTTTGTTTCCATTTATATAAATGATTTGAATAAAGGCACGTGGAGGAATTAAATACAGGTTAAAGCCCTGAACTAAAAAGTTGTGAATCCAACCCTAGCTTGGCAGGTTGTGAAAATAAATTCAATAAAGCTGATAATTTGCAACCATGAGCACTGCCAGAATGTCATAAACCCCAACTGTTTCACTAATGTCCATCAGGGAAGGGAACCTGCCCACCTGGTCTGGTTTACACTGGGCTCCAGTATCACATTATGTGGTTGTCACTCAAACCACTATGTTCATATTGAATGTCATAAGACATTCAACTGCAGCTGTTTTCAAGTATACATTTATATTTAATCTATTTGTGTTTATGTCAAAGAGGGAATCACTAAATTTGTGACTCTTGAATATCAGTTTTGTAGTTTAATTTTATTCCAATTTTATATAATTTCATCGGCCTTCTAAAGTTCTAAACTATTGTGTCTCTTATGACTCCTACTAAGAGCTGCCTGACACTTTTCCATCTATCAAGGCAGCATCAAAGTTTCACATTTCTTTTACTGCAGTAGCAGTTGTGTTTCCCTTCCAGCTGCCAAATTTATGCCCTTCTCTGCTGAAGGCTGCAACCCCTCCTGGGATAGGTTCCACAGATTCTGGTCACCATTCAGTACCCCTTTCTACATGTCTGAACATTGGCTGGTTATTTGATTGGGGCAGGCTATTAGAGTCAAACCCCATCCTAAACTTGTTCAATATCCATACATGTGAAATATAGATTCACTGGATTATAATCAGAAATGGGAACTGTGTCAGATCTTACCCTTAGGAAATGTGAGACCAACTGTAGTGCCCCAATTGCTGCCCAGGCTGAAATCATCTAACACAGCACACACCATCAATCAAACCTGGAACTAATCTGGTTTGTACACCACATAGTCCATTAATCTTATCAGCAAATTAAGGATCTTGAACTAATCCTTCCATTAACAGGAACAACATTTGCATTTTGATAGTAACTCTGTTCAAGATAAACTAATTTCATTTTTTCTTGTTTGTAGCACTAGGTTTTACTGCAATTGAGACAGAATAGAAAACAAACCTTGTTGCCAAGTTGCATTGCCTTCACATTCTGCCAGTGTTTATACTCTGAAAGTGATATGCAGTAATCCTGGGGAGGTTAGTGGGTTTCACTGTGTGCAATAAAGTTAACTGATGCCAAGATAAAATGATTTTTTTTGTGTGGCAATTAATAATAAGCCCCTCATGCTGATGCTGACACCATTCAGGTTGAAATGGGTTTGCTCATTAATTTATACAATCAATAACACAGTTGGTCAAAGGAATTGCATCTTAAGGATAATGAAGTGCAGAAAGTTTTTAGTGATAGCAGTTATGTGGAACTTATTACTACTACAGCTCTCGCTATCTGCCTATACATTCAGGAAGAGAGCTGAGAAATATCCATGTACGAAGTTCCATCAACATGATAATAAAGCCAAGTTCAAAGAGTAAATTGGCTTTGACAGAAAAGAAAAGAAAACTCACATATTTGACTCTAATATTCACTGTGATTATATTGCAGAGAAAGACTAGATTTATACAAGCTGTGAAACATTACACAAGCATCCCTCCTATTCATTTCAGAATTCAACCATAATAAAATGGTTTACTGCACTATTGCCTGATATCAAAGCCAGCTTTTCATATTATTTTTTCCCTAAGTAAATTGTTTATTGTCCCAAGCCAGGGCTTTCCATGGCACAGATAGTGCCAACTCTGAAAAAGGGTCATTCTTAGGTTGCTGAGAGTCTGCAAATCATAACACAAGTGGTTTCACATTTAATTGAAGCACCTGAGAGGCATGAATATAATTTTTAAAATGGTTAGCACTCTGTTTTATTGGGTTCTCTTAATGAGCCAAAAATAACAAGCTAAACTGAATAAGACAGTGCAGCGTAACGGAAAGCTAAATCTTAAATTATTTTAAAGCTGATCTTTGGAAGGGACTGCACAAATAATGGGGTCACCAGATTTGGCTCAATATCTTGTCTGCAGTATCAGCCATTGAAGATTTGGTTGCAAGCCACAAAATATGTTTTTAATGTTGTGATACCTCAGCCTCTTTCTTCCCCTTGACCTCCCTTGGTGGAAGTTATTTTCTTTCCCTGTGTTTAAATAACAAACCTGGGGCAGGATTTTACACGTCGGCAAGCGGGGACGGGGCCCATTCACCGACGTGTAAAATGACGCACGGTGACGTCGGGGGGAACTCCCGACGTCACTGTGCCCCATTTAAATTTTCAGGAAGGTGGGGGAGGGGGGGGGGGGGGGGGGGGGCGCGCAGCGAGATCAGCTGTGCGCCCGCCGACTTGTCAATGGCCAATTGAGGCCATTGACAAGGCCAATTAAGTAACTAAAGGACCTGCCCGTCCAACCTTAAGGCTGGCGGGCAGGCCAGGAGCCCCGGCGCGAACTAGAAAAGGCATGAAACCTCATCCACGGGTGGGATGAGGTTTCATGTAGGTTTTAAAACATTTTAATAAAGGTTTTGTAAAAATTATGGACATGTCCCAACTCATGTGACATTGCCATGAGGGGACATGTTAGGGAAATTTTATTTTTCTATTTTTAGGTTTTTAACATTTTGAGCCGATCTCCCTGAGGCTGCACCTAGCCTCAGGGAGATGAGTGCGCTCTTTCGTACGCATGTGCGAAAGAGCACACTCTTGATTTTGCGATTACCCTCCCCCCGCCCCGCCCACACAAGGAGCACACAGCGCTTCTGTGTGGACGTCACGCTGGGCAAGCCTTAATTGGCCCGCCCACTTAAAATGGCGCCACGCCTCCGATCGGGGGCGCTGATCGGAAGCGCACCTGTGCACACCCGCCATTCAACTTCCCCCCCAACGGGGGGAAATTTCAGCCCTTGATGTGCAGTTTGTAAACTATCCTAAAAAGCCTCAAAACCAAAAGTGACCAGAGCCCCTCCCCACCTTTGGTCAGTGACACAGGCTGTTCATGAGAATGATATTTGGAATCAACATAGTTTCAAAGATTGCTACATCAGAAAAGTTACTAAAGTCAAATCTTGTGAGTCCATCTTATTTCAGGGTAATTTAATATTAATGTAACTTTAAAACAATTGACGATTTGGCTTCTTGACTAACTCTTATCACCCAAAAGAAAGCCTGGATTCTTGCCATCCTCCCAAATACTGACTGTCATCCTACCTTCTCCGATTAGGGCCTAGCTGATGAAATCATTAACAAAAAAAAAAGTTAAATGTTACTGTACATTCACAGTTACAGGTGTAAAATAGATACTGGTTGGCAGGAAGACAGACATCAGATTATGGACTTAATCCAATGGTAAATGGAATCTGAAACTCTGGATCGAACCCACGAATGGCAAGGTCAATTAAACTTTGGCAATTGCTTGTACTTTGCTGAAATTTAAAATAATCAATGACAATCGGTCCTTGTAAAATTGCATTGCTCTAATCCAATAAATTAATCAGTGAGGCTCAAAGAATCAAATTTCAGACCTTCCTTCAGTCTCCCATCGGCAGCAGCTGCTCCATTTGGAAAAATAGTTTTGACAAATATTCCCATTCGCCCTCGGGCAGAATCCTGGCCACCAACTATGCTGAAACCAAGTCCCTGGAAAATACAGTTAAAATGAAATAATTAATCTTGCCACAATCTCAACACTTATTCTGATTAACTTTTGAAGTTCTCTCAGAAACTCTTCAGCAGTTCCTTTCTTCTGCCCAGGTAGAATACACCCAGGGAGGCAGCATTTCCAATTAACAAAGTTTTTAAAAGAAATTTTTGAGAAACTAAAACGGAAGGTCAAAACTCGTGAAAAGATTAGGAGTAGAAAGGAGAAATCACAAAGTTTCTAAAATGTTGAAGATATCCCCTCTCACTGGAAACACGGCCAACTGTCAATCTTAAAGATTAAACTACACATATTTCAAAAATGAAATGCTGCAAATATACACACAGCTTAACTAATATTTCTGGTGGAACTCTGCTTCAGAATGCTGTTTTTCTCTTTCAGGTGCTGACTTCTTAGACCATAAGACCATAAGACATAGGAGCAGAAATTAGGCCATTCGGCCCATCGAGTCTGCTCCGCCATTCAATCATGGCTGATAAGTTTCTCAACCCCATTCTTCCAGCACATTTAGTTTTTATTTTGGATTCCCAGGATTTCCTTTCATCTCTACCATATGTAACACACTGTATTTAATGGGGATGTTTTTACTGAACCTCTCCTGTTGCTAAAAAGTCATGTGCTCTTACGCTGATATATATTGCCAGAGCAACACCAGGGGAAAGAAATCGAAACTTTGCTGTAGCATTATCTGTACCAGTATTATCAGGTCACTGTTTTCAAATTGTCGTGGTTTGAGAATTTACATCCACTACCAGTCAGCTAGCTCAGTGGCACAACTGTAATCTGGGAAGAGTATTTTTATCTATCTCACAGCCACCAGACAAATTATTACAGCTTATGACTCAATTCTTTAAAACTGACGAGAAACTTGGATGATGTGAATGTAGGTGGGTAATTTAAGCTGGCACGGGGTTTTGAGAAGTCAAGAATACACCATACAAAATTAGCAAGACTAGAGGAAATGCTTTGTACCACAGAGTGGTGGATTCACAGAGTGGAGGTCTAGCTGATTGTTAATGATGTTTTCAATTAATTTCTTCAGAAATCAGAAATATTTCCAGCTCTTCAGTGGTAGACTGAAGGTTATAAACCTACATTCATATCACCCAAGTTTCTCATTAGTTTTAAAGAATTGAGTCATAAACTGTATTAATTTGCCTGGTGGCTGTGAGATAGATAAAATTGCTCTTCCCAGATTACAGTTGTGCCACTGACTGGTAGTGGATGTAAATTCTCAAACCAAGAAAATTTGCAAACATTGACCTGATATTACTGGTACAGATAATGCTACAGCAAAGTTTCAAATTCTTTCCCCTGGTGTTGCTCTGGCAATATATATCAGCATAAGAGCACATGAATTTTTAGCAACAGGCGAGGTTCAGATGAAGAAATCATGGTCAGATGTGCAGTAGCAGATCAATCCTTCATTATACACCCTGCCCAACTTAACATTCCATTGACATCAATGGAGGATAGTGGGCATCCAATCTGTTACTGTCATTTTTTCGTCCCCTCTGGGGCTGAAAGTTCTGCCCGTGATTTTCTTATCTGTATCTATCCTTATACCCAATCCAGTACTATTCCAGTACAAATGGAATACTTTGTTCATGCACTGCTTAGTTACTTAAGGAATGCATCCAGTGAGAGTTATAGTTATTGGTTGTAAAGCTGAATTCTGGAGGCTACCTTTTAGGAACTAAGAGTAACTTCAGAGATTTTTTTATCCACCTAGTGACTGCAGTCTTTTATAGTCCTGCAACCTCCCATCTCCCTACTTTTCTGTAGGTTTAATTTTGGTGTCCTTAGTACTTTAGGTGCATGAATCTACATTACAACTTATACACAGTAGGGAACAGACTTGGTGGGCTGAATGGCTTTCTGCTATTCCTTAATTTCTTATAGAATCAATATTATGTGAAGAGTTTATTTACTCTCCAAATTTTTCATCTGTCTCTTGGGGATCACCTTGATATACTGGAAGCCTAAATTAAGGTTTCTTACATGAAAAACCATTGATGGTTTAGTGAGATATGCATATGAGAAAATGTCCACATTCAATCATTGATCTATGTTGAATTAGCTGATCTTAGTTGGGTTAGCACCATGGACCACAAGTTGTCTCAGTTTCCTGGGGCTAGATTAAATTAATTTACTCTGCTTGCGCAGGCATTGGCATTAGGCACAGCCCAATAAGGCAGAACATACAGCACATCAACTGGGATGGCCGGATTGTCTTATGAGGAAAGATTGAGGAAACTTGGCTTGTGTTCTCTAGAGTTTCAAAGAATGAGAGGTGATCTCATTGAAACTTACAAAACTCTTATGAGGCGTGACAGGGTGGATGTAGATAGGATGTTTCCCCTGGCTGGTGAGTCTAGAACCAGGGGACGCAGTCTCAGAATAAGGGGCAGGCCATTTAAGACTGAGATGAGGAGGAATTTCTCCGCTCAGAGGGGGGTGAATCTTAGCAATTCTCTACCCCAGAGGGCTGTGGAAGCTCAATCATTGAGCATGTTCAAGACAGAAATCAATAGATTTCTGAACACTAATGATATCAAGAGATATGGGGATAGTGGGGAAAAATGGCATAGAGAGGTTAATGATCAGCCATGGTCTGTTTGAATGGCAGAGCAGACTTGACAGGTCGAATGGCCTACTCCTGCTCCTATGTTCCTACGCTCCTAAACTATACAGGAGAAAAATGAGAGAAGTCCAAGTAGCCCTTAACGGAGTAGACGCTTACCTTTCCTTGTCCTTTCATTAAAACAATGTTAGAGATGATTGAAGGCTGGGCTAGTCGCCATGGTGATTCCACTTGAACTGTGCTTAAGGAACGCGCTGACTTTTTAACTATTTGATACTCCTGAAAATGATGTATAAAGAACAAGAAGGTATGTTGTGGACATAATATCTCACTCAACAGTTTACAAATCATCCTATAACTGAGATTTCTGGAGGGCTAGTAACTCACTTTATCAAGATGCAGTGCACACTATGGGCTGAATAATACGGGGTATGGGGAGTGGACGGCTTGCCACCCCACCAACAACCCCCGCCGCAGGCAAAGTTGGCGTGCAGCTGACATGCTCCACACTGACCCGCCCCGCAGCTAAATGAGGGCCAAGTGCGATTTCCACCCCTCACTGGGGAGGAAGACCCGTCCTCTGGAGCTGCCAGCCAATCTGACTGGTCGGCAACTCCATCAGTCCCAGCAGCGCCAAGAGTGCATCAGTGGCAGCTGCCAGGGCTGCAGGGGAAGAAGGAAGAAGGCCCATGGATCCATGGAGAGTAGGTAAGTCTGAGAGGGTTTGGGTAAGTCAGGGAGTAGGGCAGGGTTGGGGGGAGGGTTGGGTTTAAGGCTGCTTATGGGTAGGAAGGAAGGGGAGGTTCACTCATAGGGGGGCCACTCCTCCGATCGGCAAAAGGCAGCCCCTAAGAGCAAACACCCCCACTTCCTTCCTGCCCTATTAAAAAAATCTGGCTGCCCACTCATGCCTACGCAAAACATTTTATGGCGTGGGCAGCATATTATCAGGGTCAACTGGCTTGATAACAAGCCTAACTGACCCTTGATTACTTATTTGAATATGGTGGGCGGGCTGTCGATTTTGGCGCCTGCCCAACCCCTGTATTTATGGGGGTGAGCTCTGGGGTGGGCAGGAGGGCGGGGGTGGTTGGGCACCCGCCCTATTTTACATGCCCCCTGCACAAATCACACCCATCAGGGGCACGTAAAATACAACCACATATTAGAGTGTTGGACTCCCAACTGCAGAATGACCTGGAAGGATAAATTTTACACAGAAGTGCTTCTGGCATGGTCCTACATGCAATGGGAGCATAGATCAGTAGTTTTTGCATTGAGATCAGCATGTTCCATATGATTTTCTATCCATTAAAATTAACCATTGGAAAATCATACCGGTCTCCAGAATGGAATTCTCAATATGTAGCCATGAACCATAAAATTAACCCTTAAGTCAGCCTTAAAGGATAAGTTTGCCAATCTCAGCTGAGTCTTTAAGGAAAGAAACAGCAAGAGTGTGTTCACTCTGAAACTAAACAAGTATGATCCCAAGACTGAGAGCCTGACTACCCCAATCAGACGAGGCCAAAACTTTGGTTGTGGGTTTGAATATAAAAAGGAGGGAATGAAAATAGAAGTGGATAAAATTATGGTCTCATCCTCCAGAAGGACAGAAGTTATTCACACTGAAAATTGCATTGCAAACCGAACCATTCGCCTCAAAAGATATACTGTTGGCAGAATGGAGTATCTCAGGAAAGCTTCTCCGAACGAACCCTCCCCTGCTATCCTCAAAGGTTCCTAAATAATGATGACAAAGGCATCAAAGCAAGTTACCTTTACTGCTAAGCAAATATTTGGTGATGTTCTGTGAATTAATGAGTAATTTGCTATTCTGACCAAGTTACCGCTCATGCATTCAAATTCAGAAGGTCTGGAGAAAAACCATTTGGTAAAATTGTTACCATCTTAGCTGTAGCATACCTGATGGCTCAGCTAGATATAGAAAAGAGCTGGGCACACACACACACCTGTCTGATACCAACTGCATCCAGCTGTTGGGGAAGGGAATGTTTGCGGCCTCCTCGTGCTGGCTTTTCTGCCATGTCACAACTTGCTTCACCATTTTCCACAATTAGCTCATCATCTTCACCAACAGATTCCAAGCGGCTCCCTCCGCCTGTCAAAGGAAGCAGAAGTGGGAATCAGAGGGGAAATTGTACACGTTTTCACTGGGAAGTTTGCTCATTAAGAGTATATGTCGGGCATTTGGGTTTGACCCCTACAATTTGTCGGCCATTCATTTATGCAGTTCCATGCCTGAATTCATACAATGCATTCCTGACAAGAAAGGTTATATGTCGGGGCAGGTGCAATAATGCAGTTAAAACATTGCTGCTTCACAGTTTACAATTTCAGGCAATGTCAGCCCAACTCTGCTAGTCTGTGAGGGATCTCTTAACTTTCAAAGAACAACTTTAGACCAGACAACCAACCTGCAATCCAGAATAATTCCAACTAGGAAAAATTCCAACATTCAGGAATGGATCCAACAATAAACCAAATATGAATACTGTTCAGCACTTGTTCTCAAAGCAGATGCTGACAAAACAGAACAAGTGACTCAATTTACACATTTCTTAAATAGGCTTTTCTTTACTGTTAATAAATATTACACATTAGGAAATGATGAATTTATACAAGCCAATCTGTTGTGACATTGTATCACATGATGAAGTTTCAGATAAATTAACTCAGTTTTAATTCAGATTTCTTCCACTGTATGCCCTGGGAAAATTCTTTTTTTATTCATTCATGGGATTTGGGCGTCATTGCCTAGGCCAGCATTTATTGCCCATCCCTAGTTGCCCTTGAGAAGGTGGTGGTAAGCTGCCTTCTTGAACCGCTGCAGTCCATGTGGTGTAGGTACACCCACAGTGCTGTTAGGGAAGGGGTTCCAGGATTTTGACCCAGCGACAGTGAAGGAACGGTGATATATTTCCAAGTCAGGATGGTGAGTGACTTGGAGGGAAACTTCCAGGTGGTGGTGTTCCCATCCATCTGCAGCCCTTGTCCTTCTAGATGGTAGTGGTCGTGTATTTGAAAGGTGCTGTCTAAGGAACCTTGGTGATTCTTGCTGTGCATTTTGTAGATGGTACACACAGCTGCCACTGTTTGTCGGTTGTGGAGGGAGTGAAAGTTTGTGGATGGGGTGCCAATCAAGTGGGCTGCTTTGTCCTGGATGGTGTGAGCTTCTTGAGTGTTGTTGCAGATACAATCACCAGAACAGAATGACATGTGAACCAGGGTGTCATGGGCTGAGGTGAGAATTATTATAATTATCATACTCTTCTAGTCTGTAGCTGAATTTGAAATAAGCATTAGGATTTCCTCCATTAGACATCTCTAAAGCTCGTGCCAAGCAAAATGTTAGCCTGTACATATATTTCAATGCCAGTTCTTAGCCAGGAAATTAATCCTCAGTCACTTGTATAGAGGAAGATTTTTAAAATTATCCATTCATGGAATGTGGGCTTCCCTAATTTCCCTTGAGAAGGTGGTGGTGAGCTGCCTTCATGAACCGCTGCAGTCCATGTGGTGTAGGTACACCCACAGTGCTGTTAGGGAGGGAGTTCCAGGATTTTGACCCAGCAACAGTGAAGGAACGGCGATATATTTCCAAGTCTGGATGGTGAGTGGCTTGGAGGGGAACTTCCAGGTGGTGGTAATATCATGTGTTTGAGGCAACTTTCTTTTATAAAATTGCATGAACACACATTGGAATAGACATTTTTTAGCATTCGGTTACATGTACAATTTGAGGTATACTAGAAGAGGTCATAACTCTATTTTTTCCCAATTTTCTCTTTTCCCCTGCCCTAAAAAAGACCCTGTGTGGAGTACAGTTCCGTGCTGGGTGCTTTCTTGTACTTTAACTAAAATGTTAGCCTTGACACTGAGTGTTGCAAGGCTATTTGACAGTGGAGGGCATCAACAGAATCTGAGCCTATCTTCAACTGATGTCCTCAAACCAGCATTAGCATAAGTAACAGTGCATTGGCAAGTCTAAACTCAGGCTGATTTTACCAAATTCAACACAAATGCCTTAGGATTTGGCTAATATAAAGAAAAAACTTTCATTATACAACATCTTTCAGAGATATTCAGGTTACGATGAGAAGGAAAAGAGAGGCTTTTAGCAGGTACAAGGGAAGCAAATCAGTGGAGGCATTAATGGAGTACGGAAAGTGCAGGGAGGAGTTTAAGAAAGCAATTAGGAGAGCAAAGAGAGGATATGAGAAAGCCCTGGCTGGTAAAAGTAGGGAAAATCCCAAGATATTCTATAAGTATATCAATGGGAAGAGGATAACCAGGGAAAGAGTAGGGCCCATAAGGGACCAAGGGGGCAATCTATGGGTGGAGCCAGAGGACATCGCTAGAGTGTTGAATGAATACTTCACATCCATCTTCACCCAAGAGAATGAGGATTACTCGGGGAGAGAGACTGCGAGGTTCTTAAGCAAATTGATATAGGGAGTGACAAGGTATTGGAGGTGTTGGCAGGCTTAAAAATGGACAAATCTCCAGGTCCGGATGATTTGTGTCCCAGACTGCTGAGGGAGGCAAGGGAGGAGATCGCAGTGGCCCTGACCCAAATTTTTAATTCTTCTCTGGCCACGGGGGAGGTGCCAGAGGACTGGAGAACAGCTAATGTGGTTCCGCTATTTAAGAAGGGTTGTAGAGATAAGCCAGGGTGCTACAGACCAGTGAGTCTCATGTCAGTGGTAGAGAAACTATTGGAGAAAATTCTGAAGGAGAGAATCTAACTCCACTTGGAAAGGCAAGGTTTGATCAGAGATAGTCAGCATGGCTTTGTCAGAGGGAGGTCATGCCTAACAAATTTGATTGAATTTTTTGAGGAGGTGACCAGGTGTGTAGATGAGTGTAGTGCAGTTGATGTAGTCTATATGGATTTCAGCAAAGCCTTTGACAAGTTCCCATATGGGAGACTTATAAAGAAGGCAAATGCACATGGGATGAGGGTAATTTGATAAGGTGGATTCAAAATTGGCTTAGTTGTAGGAGACAGAGGGTGATGACAGGAGGATGCTTTAGTGACTGGAAGCCAGTGTCCAGTGGCGTACCACAGGGATTTGTGCTGGGTCCCCTATTATTTATATAAACGACATTGATGACTATGTGGGGGGTAGGATTAGTAAGTTTGCAGATGACACAAAGATGGGCTGGGTGGTTAATAGTGAGGTTGAGTGTCTTGGGCTACAGGAAGATATAGACGGGATGGTCAAATGGACAGATAAGTGGCAGATGGAATTTAACCCTGAAAAGGTGTGAGGTGATACACTTTGGAAGGAGTAACTTGACAAGGAAGTATTCAATGAACGGCATGACACTAGGAAGTTCTGAAGAACAAAGGGACCTTGGCGTGTGTGTCCATAGATTTCTGAAGGCTGAGGGGCATGTTAGTGGGGTGGTAAGAAAGACATATGGGACACTTGCCTTTATCAATCGAGGCATAGATTACAAAAGTAGGGAGGTCATGTTGGAGTTGTATAGAACCTTGGTGAGGCCACAGCTGGAGTACTGTGTGCAGTTCTGGTCGCCACATTATAGGAAGGATGTGATTGCACTGGAGGGGGTGCAGAGGAGATTCACCAGGATGTTGCTTGGGATGAAGAGAGTTATGAAGAGAGGTTGGATAGACTTGGGTTGTTTTCATTGGAGCAGAGAAGACTGAGGGGCGACCTGATCGAGGTGCGCAAGATTATGAGGGGCATGGGCAAGGTGGATAGGGAGCAGCTGTTCCCCTTAGTTGAAGGGTCAGTCACGAGGGGACATAAGTTTAAGGTGAGGTTTTGGGGGGATGTGAGGAAAACCTTTTTACCCAGAGGGTGGTGACGGTCTGGAATGCGCTGCCTGGGAGGGTGGTGGAGGCGGGTTGCCTCACATCCTTTAAGAAGTACCTGGATGAGCACTTGGCATGTCATAACATTCAAGGCTATGGGCCAAGTGCTGGTAAATGGGATTAGGTAGGTAGGTCAGGTGTTTCTCACGTGTCGGTGCAGACTCGATGGGCCGAAGGGCCTCTTCTGCACTGTGTGATTCTGTGATCTTTCATGACCTCAGGACATCCCAGAGCATTTATTGCCAAAGAAGTATTTTTGAAACAAAAACAGAAAATGCTGGAAAAACTCAGCAGGTCTGAAAGCATCTGTGGAGCGAGAAACAGAGTTGACGTTTCTAGTCCATATGACCCTCAAATCAACAATATCATAGTTTGCTATAATATATCAAAAAAAGTAGGTAAAATTTTTCTTCTTTCCTTCAGATTTAATTTCCTCAGAATCGAGTCACTTAAGGATAAATCACATGCTGTGTGAATTTATGTCCACACTGATGAGCGCAGGAAAGAAAATCTGACTGGGAGAGCACACACCAGAACAGAACCCAGTTGATTTTTTTTTTCCACTGAAATTAATGTAAGTAAAATCAAGTAGGGTCTGCAGGAGGGAATGCAAAACTCCACACCAGACTTTCCTTTCAATTCTCTGGCTAGACAATGCAGCATCCAGGCGGCAATGGCAAGAATCAAATCCACTACCTCAGAAACCTCAGATGGTTCCAAACGAACATTTTATTTCTACGGAAACCAGTTTGGCTTTTGATTTGCTTTGTGCTCTTCTATGTTTCTCTGATATTTTGTTTGAAATGTGTCTTCTTTTTGGAAAACCATTGAGGAATATATGGACTAAAAGAAAAACATGGTTAGCAGGATTTTGACAACAGCATTAATTATACTGCCTACCTTGGGACCTGCTCCTGAATTTCATTACACTACTGCCTGGTGTTGGACTTCGACAACAGTGCTGAGGTGCTTCCACACGGTCACGGTCATCGCTCTTCTCAGTTTCTGAAACCTGCAACACAAGGTCAAACAATACAAAAGTAATTAGAAGTAAAAGAAAGAAACACTTGGTTTTATGTAGCGGCCTTCACGACCTCAGGAAATCCCAAAACATTTCACAATGAAGTGCTTTTGAAGTGCAGCCACTGTTGTAATGTAGAAAGTACGCTAGCCCATTTGCGCTCAGCATGCTCCCATAAAGAATAATGCAGTAATGGACCAGATAACCTGTTTTTGTAATGTTGATTGAGGGATAAATATTGGTCGGGACACCAGGGAGAACTCCCTAGCTCTTTGAAAACTTTTATGTCCATGTGAGAGGGAAGATGGTGCATCAGTTCAATGTCTGATCTGAATAACAACACCTCCAATATTGCAGCACTCCCGCTGTACTGCACTGGGATGTTAGCCTTGATTTTTGGATTCAAGTACCTAAAGAGGGACTTGAACCCACAACCTTCTGACTCAGAGGCAAGAGTGCAACCAACTGAGTGATAGTTGGCACATAATGGCTGCTGATCTTGAACATAATCATGCTTCTCAACCTTCCTCCCTCGTACCATCTATAATTAAAATAAAAACTTTTAGAAAAATTAACTGCTAAAAATAGATCCTTATTGATATCCAGTGTTAATAAAAAATACTTCACACATTTTGAAGTTTGTGATTGGACTAAGCATCCTCTTTCCAGATGGATCATCCTACATAATGATGTCATGAGTCAAGACATTGCATAGATACACCCAATAATCCTGAAAGGAACAATCGATCAATTGTAATGTCCTTTTGATGGTAAATTTAAATGGCGAGACACCTATTTTATAGGAATGAAGAATATTTTTATTGGTAAATTGGCTGTAATAGGGCTGTAATGGAAAACGTTAGAAACCACAATGGTCATGGCATTTTATAATGATTTACTAATGCAGTGTTTATATTTCAACTTGAAGCCAAACCACAGGAACACTTCTATTACAGGAGCTATTTTCTGACATATTTATTGAGTTTATAATATTTTACTTTGACCAGTTTACTTTATATCTGTAAACATCACTATATTCATAGTAATGAGGAGGCAGTCGTGTAGTGGTATTGTCGCTGGACTAGTAATCCAGAGACCCAGGGTAATGCTCTGGGTTTAAATCCCACCACAGCAGATGCTGAAATTTGAATTCAATAAAAATCTGGAATAAAAAGTCTAATGATGACCATGAAAAACCCATTTGCTGTCATTACCTGGTCTGGCCTACATATGACTTAGACCCACAGCAATGTGGTGGACTCTTAAACACCCTCTGAAATGGCTTAGCAAGACACTCAATTGTATCAAACCATGAAAAAGTCTCAAAGGAATGAAACCAGATGGATCACCTGGCAACGACCTAGGCACTGGAAACGACAATGGCAAACTCAGTCCTGTCGACCCTCCAAAGTCCTTCCTAACATCTGGGGGCTTGTGCCAAAATTGGGAAAGCTGTCTCGCAGAATGGTCAAGCAACAGCCTGACATAGTCATACTCACGGAATCATACCTTACAGACAATGTCCCAGACACCATCCCTGGGTATGTCCTGTCCCACAGGCAGGACAGACCCAGCAGAGCTGGTGGCACAGTGGTATACAGTCGGGAGGGAGTTGCCCTGGGAGTCAACAACATCGACTCCGGAACCCATGAAGTCTCCCCCCCGTACTGCCCACCCACAACTGATAAATCAGTACTCCTCCATGGACACCACTTTCAGGAAGCACTGAGGGTGGCAAGGTACTCTGGGTGGGAGACTTCAATGTCCATCACCAAGAGTGGCTCGATAGCACCACTACTGACCAAGCTGGTCAGGTCCTAAAGGACATAGCTGCTAGACTGGGTCTGCGGCAGGTGGTGAGGGAACCAACAAGAGGGAAAAGCACACTTAACTCCATTCTCAACAACCTGCCTGCCGCAGATGCATCTGTCCATGACAGTATCTGTAGGAGTGACCACTGTACAGTCATTGTGGAGACAAAGTCCTGCCTTCACATTGAGAATACCCTCCAGCGTGTTGTTTGGCACTACCACTGTGCTAAATGGGATAGATTTCAAACAGATCTAGCAACTCAAGACTGGGCAACCGTGAGCTATCGACAGCAGCAGAATTGTACTCGACCACAATCTGTAACCTCATGGCTCAGCATATCCCCCACTCTACCATTACCATCAAGCCAGGGGATCAACCCTACTTCAATGAAGAGTGCAAGAGGGTATGCCAGGAGCAGCATCAGGCATACCTAAAAAAGCGGTGTCAGCCTGGTGAAGCTATAACACAGGACTACTTGAGTGCCAAATAGCATAAGCAACAAGTGATAGACAGAGCTAAGCGATCCCACAACCAACAGATCAAATCTAAGCTCTGCAGTCCTGCCACACCCAGTCGTGAATGGTGGTGGACAATTAAACAACTCACTGGAGGAGGACGCTCCGCAAATATCCCCATCCTCAATGATGGGGGAGCCCAGCACATCAGTGAAAAAGATAAGGCTGAAGCATTCGCAGCAATCTTCAGCCAGAAATGCCGAGTGGATGATCCATCTCGGCCTCCTCCGGAGGTCCCCAGCATCACAGATGCCAGCCTTCAGCCAATTTAATTCACTCCATCTGATATCAAGAAACAGCTCAAGACACTGGATGCTGCAAAGGCTATGGGCCCTGACAATATTCCGGCAATAATACCGAAGACTTGTGCTCCAGAACTTGCTATGCCCCTAGCCAAGCTGTTCCAGTACAGCTACAACACTGGAATCTACCTGGCAATGTGGAAAATTGCCCAGGTATGTCCTGTGCACAAAAAGCAGGACAAATCCAACCTGGCCAATTACTGTCCCATCAGCCCACTCTCGATCATCAGTAAAGCGATGGAAGGGGTCATCAACAGTGCTATCAAGCGGCACTTGCTTAGCAATAACCTGCTCACTGATGTTCAGTTTGGGTTCGGACAGGGCCACTCAGCTCCTGACCTCATTACAGCTTCGGTTCAAACATGGGCAAAAGAGCTGAACTCCAGAGATGAGGCAAGTTGACTGACTTAACATCAAGACCGCATTTGGCCGAATGTGGCATCAAGGAGCCCTAGCAAAACTGGAGTCAATGGGAATCAGGGGGGAAACTCTTTGCTGGTTCTAGTCATGCCTAGCACAAAGGAAGATGGCTGTGGTTGTTGGACATCAGTTATCTCAGCTCAAGGGCATCACTACAAGTGTTCCTCAGGGTGGCGTCCTCGGCCCAGCCATCTTCAGCTGCTTCAGCAATGACCTTCCTTCCATCATAAAGTCAGAAGTGGGGATGTTCGCTGATGATTGCACAATGCTCAGCATCATTCGCAACTCCTCAGATACTGAAGTAATCCAGGTCCAAATGCAGCAAGACCTGGACAAAACCCAGGCTTGGGTTATCATTTGCGCCACACAAGTGCTAGGCAATGACCATCTCCAACACGAGAGAATCTAACCATCGTCCCTTGATATTCAATGGCATTACCATCGCTGAGTCCCCCACTATCAACATCCTGGGGGTTACCATTGACCAGAAACTGAATTGGACTAGCCATATAAATACTGTGGCTACAATAGCAGGTAAGAGGCTAGGAATCCTGCAGCGAGTAACTTACCTCCTTACTCTCAAAAGCCTGTCCACAATCTACAAGGCACAAGTCAGGAGTGTGATGGAATACTCCCCACTTGCCTGGATGAGTGTAGCTCCAACAACACTCAAGAAACTTGAAACCATCTAGGACAAAGCAGCCCGCTTGATTGGCACCACATCCACAAAAATTCGCTCCCTCCATCACCGACGCATAGTGGCAGCAGTGTGTGCCATCTACAAGATGCACTGCAGAAACTCACCAAGGCTCCTTACACAGCACCTTCCAAACCCACAACTACTACCATCTAGAAGGACAAGGGCAACAGTATCATGGGAACACCACCATCTGGAAGTTCCCCTCCAAGCCGCTCCCCATCCTGGCTTGGAAATATATCGCCGTTCCTTCACTGTCACTGGGTGAAAATCTTGGAACTCCCTTCCTAACAGCACTGTGGATGTACCTACATCACATGGACTGTATCGGTTCAAAAAGGCAGCTCACCACCACTTACTCAAGGGCAATTAGGGATGGGCAATAAATGCTGGCCCAGCCAGTGATCCCACATCCCGTGAATGAAGAAAAATTGTCCTATATGCGATTTCAATAATTTCCTAAAGCATATTCAACAGGAAATTATGTTAGATACCCTTAATGAAATACTAGGGCCAATGCAATTTGTAGACTAGAGAATATGTCAATTTTAATAATTTCTTTATAGAAAATGAGATACAAAATGTATTTATAGAATAAAATAATATTCTGCAATTGTCATTGGGGGTGGGAAATTTGATATCGGCTCAATATTAAGCTACCAGATGCACCATGCATTTGCAACACTTTCTCATTTTAGATCATATTTCCCACTTTTACTGTCTCTTTTATGGTTACAAAATGTTTACATATGTTTTATTTATTAGCCCAACAAAATGGTTCAACATACAGAGAAGATTTCCTTCTATCTATCACAAGCCACTATCCATCAGCTGAGAAATGTAAGAAGAGGAACATGTCACAGATGAAATAGCCAATTATATTCAACTGAAAACAGCCTGTTCCTATGGTTACCATCCTTGATTAGTCTCAGCACTTCAGCATAATGATATACTCATTTTCGTGTGATAAATGAGAGAGGCAAGTTAGTTCGCAATGTACAACTTTTTGAAGAGGCCTGTATATTATTTTCATAGAAGTATTGAATTTACAATGATGAAGAGAATCACACTTTATAATGTTTCTGCATTCAAGTGGTTAAATCCAGATACAATAAATGTAAGTATTACATATTTTTAAAATGTACTCAACACTAAAAGTACTTTCATAAAGATAAATAAGTAAATTACTATTATTAACAGCAAAGGTCCAAGACAGATCGGAATAGACTCAACAGGTTGAATGGCCGACTCCTGTTCCACTGTAAATTCTTAAGGTCGCAGCTGCTACATTAGAATTGTTGCCATTGATAGCTACCTTCTGTTTCCCATTAGGCACCCAATTAGTAATCCAGTTTATCACTCCTTCCTGAATCCCATGGGTTTCTTCCTGAACCAGGACGATTCCGAGAATCATTAAGTGTCATAATCACCAACTCCGTTATTTCCTCAAAGAATTCCAGTAAATTTGCCAGTCACAATTTGCTTTTCGTAGTTTCTGCTGATTTGGATTCTATGAACTTATATTTGCATCGTGCCTTATCATATGTCTCAAAAACACTGCCAGAAAGACAGCGGGGCAAGACTACCTCAGCAGCAGCCAAAGTAATGAAGAACTCAGCTGGGTCCTCTGAGGCTTGAGCACCCATTGAGGTTACTGCCAAAAGCATCAAAAGGGTCTCACATGGCAGCAGCATCATTATACCAGCTCTACTAAGCTCCTTTTAGGACTTATCGAGTTAGTAAACCTTATACAAAAAGCACGTTGATTGGTCAGTTACGGTGATAAACAAATTCATTACAGCATTGTGTTTGAAATTAAAATTAATACCTCCTTTGCAACTTTTTGATGGGGGTTAAATGATGGGGTTTTGTGGGAGCTAGGCTGACAGGCCCCGGTGAGGAGGATGGAGGACCAATTTCAGCAGGGCTGTTGGAGGGGTGGAATATACTGGGAGGGGGATGGATTACCTTGGGGGATGGGTCCTCTGTTGGGCACAGGGTGCCACAACGGGAGGGACGCCTCTCTTAGACCACAATATATCAACAGTGGCGGGAAGAGGCTCTTTAGCGACCATTAATTGGTCACTGAAGGGGCTCAAATGACCCAAAGGCAGGTAAACAGCCTGACGTTTCCCCTGCTTCTGGTAAAATACCAGAGGAGGCGGGCAGATGGCAGGCATGGCACCATCAACATAGCAGCCAATCTTATGGCCCATCTGCCAACCCACTCTCAGGCGGGCCGTAAAATTCCACCACAGGTTTGTTGCTACAAGGGTTTCATAAGATGTTGCCAAAGCCCTTTTTAAAATTATTCAAGAGGTACTTGTCTGTTTCTGGTGGCAGCATTTCTGATTTGTCACCTCCTAGGGTGCAGATTGCCACATGGAAATATAGGCCAGAATGTTTCGCTCAGCGTGCAGGCATGTGCCTGACACGCTCGAGTGTAAAATGACGCACGATGATGTTGGGCAAGCATCCTGACATCATCATGTACTCACGTGATATTTTGGTTGGCGGGCGTGCACAGGAGTGACAATTAACAGGCCTATTAAGGCCATCAAAGTAACAATTAAATGCAATTTTTTGCTGCCCGTCCAACCTCACGAATCGGCCAGGTGGCCTTTGGATTTTTCATGAAACCTCATCCACGGACAGTGTGAGGTTTCCAACAGGAATTAAAAATAAAATTAAAATGTTGAAATGTCATTTATAACATGTCCCTGCTCAAGTGACAGATTACCATGAGGGGATATGTTTTTAACATTTTTAAATTCTTTATTTATGTTTTTAAAAATTTTCAGCTCCCTGATGCAGTTCCGTGCCTTCAGTGAGCTTTCAGAGCGTGCACCCGCATGTATGCGCAAACTTCCACACTCGCCCTCCTCCCGCCCCCACCCCCGCAGCGCTCAGCGTTGCAGCACGTGATTCATGCTGGCTGGCCAATCACGGTCGGGGCCCGATCGTGGGCAGCGGTCGATTTCATGACCGCTCCCAGGCCCGGCCCTCGAGCCCACCCAACAAGGTAAAACTCCTGCCCGTGATGTTGTGGCAATAACGGAGTCCTGGCTAAAAAAAAAGGGCAGAAATGGGTATTGAATATTCCTGGATACAAGGTGTTCAGGAAAGATAAGAAATGACATAAAGGAGGAGGGGTATCAGTATAGTTTAAGGTGAACATTACAGTGCTAGAGAGAGAGGATGCCCCAGAGGGGTCAAGGGCAGAATCTATTTGGTTAGAGCTCAGAAACAATAGAGGTACTATCACACTGCTGGGTATATTCTACAGGCCACCATTTAGTGGGCAAGATATAGAGGGACAAATTTGCAAGAGAAGTACAGAGAGGTACAAGAATTATAGAATAGTTTTAATAGGGGACCTCAATTATCCTAATATAGGCTGGGATAGTAGTAATTCTAGGGTGTGTTCATAGCATTTCCTACATCAATATGTTTCTAGTCCAACAAGGTAGGAGCCATTGCTGGATCTGGTTCTAGGTGGGTCAAGTGGATCAAATATCAGTCGGGCCACAGTCTTACGCTGATTGGGCAACGCACGTGAAATTGCGCAAAATTATGTCGAGCATGTTTCCTGACGTCATTGAGCATGCGAGCAATATTGAGGTCGGAGGGCGGGCGCAGGAGTCGGAGTTGCGCCCGCCAACAATTAAAGGACCAATTAAGGCCATTCAAAACCCTATTGTCCACGATTTTACATTGTCCTTGCAATTCCATGCTCGTTGCATGGGCAAAGTGGGCAGGTGGGCAGCCTGTTTTTAACGAAACCTCATCCAAGGGTGGGATGACATGTCGGGGGTGAAATATAATAAAAAATGATATCTGCGGATTGATGTTTTTTGAGTTCTGTCAGGTGCTTGAATGTGCTGCATAGACACAGTTTGGTGTATTTTTTTCTTGTCATTTAATCTGTACAGCTCCACAGCAGCTGTCTGCCTTCAGGGAGCTCACCAGAAGTGCCCACTTGCGCCCCCACTTTTGTCGGTGCCTGCCCTCTTCCCACCGCCCCCTCAGCAGTGCTGAGGTTTTCTCGGTGCGTGTTTCATGCCGTTAATTGGCCAGACAGCATGAAATTGCATTCGATGGCTGATCGCGGGCCGAAGCACATTTCACGTCCGCTTCCAGGCCTGCTGACTTGGTGCCCACACCAAGCGTAAAATTCAGGCCTAGAAGAACATTGAGGGGACAGTGATCATAATATCTTTAGGTTTAGGTTGGCTATGGAAAAGGACAAGGTGCAATCTAGAGCAAAACTAATTTATTGGTGGAGGACCGACTATATTTGGGTGAGAGCAGATCTGGTCCAGTAAAACTGGAATCAAAGACTGGCAGGCAAAACTATCAGAACAATCGGCTGTCTTTAAAAAGGAGATTGTTTATGTACAGTCCAGCTACATGCCCACATAGGAGACAGGCATTGCAAACAAACCCAGAGCTCCCTGGATGAGGAGTGTGTAAGATGAAAATGAAAATGGGTGCATATGACAGATGTCAGGTGAATAATATAATTGTGAACCAGGCTGAATATAGAATGCTCAGAAGGGAAATGAAGAAACAAATAAGAGAAACAACGAGAGAGTATGAGAAGATACTAGCAGCAAGCATAAAAGAGAATCCAAAAGTCTTCTATAGGCATAGAAATAGTAAAAGAGTGGTAAAAAGAGGAGTGGGGCTGATTAGGGACCTAAAACAGGGTTTACACATGAAGGTAGGCGACTGACACACTAAATGGGCTGAATTTTGCCGTCAACGGGCAGGGGGCGGGGCCCACTCACCGACGCGTAAAATGACGTGGGGTGTCATCGCGCCCCATTTAAATTTTCAGGAAGGCGGGGGCACAGCGAAATCAGCTGAGGCCATTGACAGGATCATTAAAACAATTAAAGGACCTGCCTATCCAACCTTAAGGTTGGCAGGCAGGCCAGGAGCCCCGGTGGAGAATAGAAAAAACATGAAACCTCATCCACCGACGGGATGAGGTTTCATGTAGGGATTTAAAAAGTTTAATAAAGTTTTAGTGTAAATTATGAACATGTCCCATCTTATGTGACATTGTCGCATGAGGGGGACACGTTAAGGATTTTTTTTTCTATTTTTAATGTTTTTAGAACTGTCAGTGATCTCCCTGAGGCAGCACTTAGCCTCAGGGAGATGTGCGCTCTTTGTGCGCATGCGCGAAAGAGCGCATTCTCACTTTTGGGGAATCCTCCCCTGTCCGCACAAGAAGCGCATAGCGCTTCCCACCGGACGTCACGCTGGGTTGACCTTAATTGGACCGCCCACATAAAATGGCTGCAGGGCCCGCTTCTCCGACAGGGATCGGCTCCCTGCCCTCCGGAGATTGGGCTGGGCCCGCCCGCCCGGAAGGCAGAAAATTCTGCCCAATGAGTATTTTGCGTCTGTCTTTACCAAGGAAGAAGATGCTGCCTAAGTCTTGGTGAAAGATGAGGTAGCTAAGACACTAGAAGGGCTAAAAATTGGGAAAGAGGAGGTATTAGAAAGGCTTACTGTACTTCAAGTTGATAAATCAGCAGGACCAGGGGAGATGCATTCAAGATACTGATAGAAGTAAGGGTGGAAGTTGCAGAGGCATTGCCATAATCTTCCAAAAACTCAGGGGTGGTGCCAGAGAACTGGAGAATTGCAAATGTTTCACCCTTGTTCAAAAAAGGGTGTAAATATAAACACAGCAACCACAGGCCAGTTAGTTTCACTTCGATGGTGGGAAACTTTCAGAAATAATGGACAGAATATTTCGCTTGTCGGGCAGACTTGCGCCAACCTGAACGAGCGTGAAACGACGCGCGATATTTCAGTCGGCGGATGCGCGTGGGAGTCGGTAGCCAACAATTAAGTGGCCTATTATGGCTATTAAAGTCATAGGGCAGCATTTTCCTGTCAGCAAGCGGGGGGCGGGGCCCACTCGCTGACACATAAAATGACATGTGGTGACGTCAGGCGTGCGTCCCGACGTCACCGCGCTTCATTTAGATTTTCAGGTCGGCGGACGTGCAGACTTAATTAAGGCCTTTAAAAAAGTAATTAAACCAATTAATTGACCTGCTCATCCAACCTTAATGTTGGCAGGCAGGCGAAGAGCCCAGGTGGCCTTCAGAAAAAACATGAAGCCTCACCCGTGGGCAGGATGAGGTTTCACGAGGGATTTAAAATGTGTATAAAATTTTTAAATAAAAGAAATTGACATGTCCCTGCTCATGTAACAGTGTCACATGTCCCTGCTCATGTAACAGTGTCACATGTCCCTGCTCATGTAACAGTGTCACATGTCCCTGCTCATGTAACAGTGTCACATGTCCCTGCTCATGTAACAGTGTCACATGAGGGGACAGGTCAGGAATGTTTTTTTCGCCCTTTAATAAAGTTTTCAAACTTGGGCCGAGCTCCCGGAGGCAGCACTACGCGTCAGCGAGATCTATGCGTTCTTTCGCACACATGCACGAAAGAGCGCACTCCCGGTTCAGGGAATCTCCCCCCCGCCCGCACAGGGAGCGCACAGCGCTTCCGGGCGGAGTTCATACTGGGCGGGCCTTAATTAGCCCCGATCGGAAATCCGCTTGCCTGTGCCTGCACCCGCACAACCCCCCTGACAGGGACAAAATGCTGCCCATAATTAAAAGAAATTTTTTGCTGCCCAGCCAACCTTGTGGCCTTTGGATTTTTTGATAAACCTCATCCACGGGTGGGATGGGGTTTCGATCAGTGATTAAAAAAAAAAAAATTTTCAAACTACTTTCTAACATGTCCCTGTTCATGCGTCAGAGTCACATGATAGGACATCGCTGTGCCTCAGGGAGTTTTTACTGCACGCATGCGCGAACTTCCACTCTCGCCCTCCTCCGCGCACGCACTTTCCCCCCCACCCCAGCAGCGCTGAGCACTGCAGCACGCGTTTCACACAGGTTGGCCATTAATTGGCCAACCAGCATGAAATCATGGTTGGGACCGATCGAGGGCAGCGGGCTGTTTCGCGGCCACTCCCGCCCGCCTCCGCTGAGCCTGCCCAACGACCAGAAAATCCTGGCCAATAATTCAAAACACATTTAACAGACACTTGAACAAAAGCTGGTGAATTAAGGAAAGCCAGCACAGATTGGTTAAGGACAAATCATATTTAACTATCTCGCTTGAGTTTTTTGATTAGGTAACAGAGAGGGTAGATGAGGATAGTGCGGTTGATGTGGTGTACATGGACTTCCAAAAGGCATTTGATAAAGTTCAGCATAACAGCAAGTTAGGGCTCATGGAATAAAAGGGCCAGTAACAGCATGGATACAAAGATGGTTGAATGACAGGAAACAGACTAGAGGTGAATGGTTGTTTTTTGGCCTGGTGGAAGATAATATGGTGGAGTTTCCCAGGGGTCGGTGTAGGACTGATGCTTTCATTGATATGTATATCAATGACCTAGAATTCAGTGTCGGGGCACAATTTCAAAAGTTTCAGATGACACAAACCTTGGAAAGATTGTGACTTGTGAAGAGGATAATGATAAACTCCAAGAGCTCATACACAGGTTTGTGGAATGGACAGACAAGCGGCAGATAAAATTTAATGCAGAGAGGTGTGAGGTGATTCATTTTGGTAGGAAGAACGAGGAGAGGCAATATAAAATAAAGGGTACAATTCTAAAGTGGGTAGAGCAGCCAAGTTGTGTTAAAATTGAGGCCAAAGTATTGAACACAGAATGACTCACAATGTGCAGCTACTGTTGTGAAATAGGAAAACATATATTATCATTACTCATTAGAATGTGTATTCAACAAAATGAAGAATTCAATCTGCAGCTGCCTGAAGCAATCTATGTCCAAATGCAGCAAGACCTGACAATATCCAGGCTTGGGCTGACAAGTGGCAAGTAACATTCATACCAGGTAAGTAACAAGTACCAGGCAATGACCATCTCTAACAAGAGAGAATCTAACCATTGTCCCTTGACATTCAATGGCATTACCATCGCTGGGTGACATAGACTGGGACCTGAATATTGAAGGATATGTGACATTTAGGAAGGACAGTAAGTTAGGAAATGGTGGAGGGGTGCCTCTGTTAATTAATGATAGTGTTAGCACATTAGAGAGGAATGACTCAAGTTCAGAAACCAGGATGTAGAAACGGTTTGGGTTGAGATGAGAAATGATAAAGGCAAGAAGACAATTGTGGGAGTGGTGTACAGGCTCCCTCATTGTAACTAAATAGTAGGATAGAGTATAAAGGAAGAAATAATGGGAGCTTGTTCAGAAAGTTATGGTGATCATGATGGGGGATTTTAATCTACATACAGACTGGAAAAATCAGATGGGTACAGGTAGTCTACATGAGGAGTTCATAGAATGTTTTTGGGATAGTTTCTTAGAACAGCATGTTCTGGAGCCGACCAGAGAGCAGGCTAAACTAGATCTGGTGTTGTGCAACAAGGTAGGATTAATTGATAACCCCATAGTGAAGGCACCCCTAGGTAACAGCAATCATAATATGATTGAATTTTACATTCAGTTTGAGGGGGAGAAGAGTAGGTCCAAGACTTGGATTTTAAACTTAAGGGCAATTATGAGGGGCATGAAAGCAAAGCTAGCTAAAGTGAACTGGCAAACAAGGTTAAGGGATAGATCAATAGAAGATGCAGTGGTAGACATGGTAAGTGTTATTTCAGAATACACAGAATAGATACATCCCAATGAGAAAGAAAATTTTCAAGGGGAGAACCCATCATCCGTGGTTAAAAAAAGTTAAAGACAGTATCAAACTTAAAGAGAAAGTATATAATTGCACAAAAATGCGTGGCAAGTCTGAAGATTGGGCAGATAATAAAGAACAGCAAAGAATGACAAAAAGATTAATAAGGAGGAAAAAATTAGAGTACAAGAGAATGCTTGCTAGAAATATAAAGATGGATAGTAAGAGTTTCTATTGATAATTAGAACCATAGAACACTACAGCACAGAAAACAGGCCATTCGGCCCTTCTAGTCTGTGCCGAAATATTATTCCGCTAGTCCCATTGACCTGCACCTAGTCCATAACCCTCCAGACCTCTCCCATCCATGTATCTATCTAATTTATTCTTAAAACTTAAGAGTGAGCCCGCATTTACCATGTCAGATGGTAGCTCGTTCCACACACTCACCACTCTCTGAGTGAAGAAGTTCCCCCTAATGTTCCCCCTAAACCTTTCCCCTTTCACCCTAAAGCCATGTCCTCTCGTGTTTATCTCTCCTAATCTAAGTGGAAAGAGCCTACTCGCATTTACTCTGTCTATACCCCCCACAATTTTGTAAACTTCTATCAAATCTCCCCTCATTCTTCTACGCTCCAAGGAATAAAGTCCTAACCTGTTTAATCTTTCCCTGTAACTCAACTCCTTAAGACCCGGCAACATCCTAGTAAATCTTCTCTGCACTCTCTCAATCTTACTGATATCCTCCCTGTAGTTAGGCAACCAGAACTGCACACAATACTCCAAAGTTGGCCTCACCAATGTCTTATACAACCTCACCATAACATCCCAACTCCTATACTCAATACTTTGATTTATGAAGGCCAGTATGCCAAAAGCTTTCTTTACAACCTTGTCTATCTGTGACGCCACTTTCAGGGAATTATGTACCTGAACTCCCAGATCCCTTTGTTCCTCTGCACTCCTCAGTGCCCTACTATTTACTGTGTGTGTCCTACCTTGGTTTGACCTTCCAAAATGTAACACCTCACACTTTTCCGCATTAAATTCCATCTGCCATTTTCTGGCCCATTTTTCCAGTTGGTCCAGATCTCTCTGCAAGCTTTGAAAGCCTTCCTCGCTGTCCACAATGCCTCCAATCTTAGTGTCATCAGCAAACTTGCTGATCCAATTCACCACATTATCATCCAAATCATTGATATAGACAACAAACAACAATGGTCCCAGTACAGATCCCTGAGGCACACCACTAGTCACAGACCTCCAGTCTGAGAAGCAATCATCCACTACCACTCTCTGTCTTCTCCCACACAGCCAATTTCGAATCCAGTTTACAACCTCTCCATGGATTCCAAGTGTTTGAACCTTCTGAACTAACCTCCCATGTGGGACCTTGTCAAAGGCCTTACTAAAGTCCATGTAGACAACATCCACAGCCTTTCCTTCATCTACTTTCTTGGTAACCTCCTCGAAAAACTCTACAAGGTTCGTTAAACACGACCTACCACGCACAAAGCCATGCTGACTATCCTTAATCAGCCCTTGGCTGTCCAAATAATTATATATCCGATCTCTCAGAACACCTTCCAATAATTTACCTACTAATGACGTCAGGCTCACTGGCCTGTAATTACCTGGTTTACTTTTGGATTAAATAAGAAAAGAGTTAACAAAGTGAGCATTGGTCCTATAGAGCGTGATTTTGGGAAATTAAAAATGAATAAGAGGATGGCAGATGAACTGAACAGGTATTTTGCATTGGTCTTCACCAGAGAAGACAAGTAACATCCCAGAAATTGGTGTAAATCAGGATTTGGAAGGGAGGGAGGAACTCAAGAAAATTACAATCACTAGGGAAGTGGCACTGAGTAAATTGTTAGAGCTGTGGGCTGACAATTCCCTGGGTCCTGATGGACTTCATCCTAGGGTCTTAAAATAAGTGGCTAGTGAAGAAAGTTGACGCGTTGCTTTTAATTTTCCAAAATTCCCTAGATTCTGGGAAGGTTCCAGATTGGAAAATAGCAAATGTAATTCCTTTATTCAGAAAGGGAAGGGGACAGAAAGCAGGAAAATACAAGCAAGTTAGCCTAACATCTGACAGAGGGAAAAATGTGGAAGCTACTATTAAAGATGTTATAGCAGGGCACTTAGAAAAATTCAAGGCAATCAGGCAAAGTCAACATGGGGCAGAATCTTCGGCTCAGCAAGTGGGGGCGGGGCCCGCTCACCGAGGTGTAAAATGACGCACGGTGACACCGGGCATGCGTCCCGACATCACAGCATCATTCAGATTTTCAGTTCGGTGGGCACACATCCGCTCCCGCTCCCGCCCAACCAAACAGAAAATTCTCCTCATGGTTTTGTAAAAGAGAAATCATGTTTAACCAATTCAGTAGAGTTCTTTGATGGAATCACACATTCTTTTAAATTCATTTTACAGGATGTGCACAGCCTGGGCACGGGTGTTAATCACTTGTCCTTAATGTTCACTATTGTAAATTAACTCCCAAGAATGTCCCCTTGTCTATGGCTGCTTGTTATGATGAGCAGTGTTCGTGTCATTCAGACGGGAAACCTTGGTTCCGGCACAAGATAAAGGCACGGAGTCATAGCCCTTCACATAGATTTCCCAATTGAAGATAAAATGATTGACTCGCCTGCCAGCGCATGCAATCTAGTCACTCAGGTAAAGAATCTTGGTTTGGTTGAGATTCTGGAGGACTGCTAGTGCCTGTGAGGAAGAATTTTTTCACCCAGAGGGTGGTGGAAATCTTGAACTCACTGCCTGAAAGGGTGGACGAGGCAGAAACCGTCATAACATTTAAGAAGTGTTTGGATGTGCACTTGCGATGCCATGGCATACAAGGCTATGGGCCTAGTGGTGGAAAATGGGATTCGAATAGTTAGGTACTTGTTTGACCGGCACAGACTCGATGGGTTAAAGGGCCTTTTTCTGTGCTGTAGACCTCTATGACTATGACTCTATGATAAGAAAACTAGTTATAAAGTGCATCATAAAATACACTGCATAAAACATTTCACTACACAAAACACCAGTTTACAAAGGTCAGCAAGCTTTAAACAAAATATACTGTATTTTTATTTTCAAACAACCTGGTCAAAAACTTGTGCTATTTCAATTATTACACATTTGAATCTTGTGTCACTCTTATCTATTAATGATACTAAGTGGTCTTGCTCATGAGGTCTGCCTGCCATTTTGAACTGGGTTTTTTAATGTTGTAATTGTGGTGCAATGAGGGGGAAGGGCTCTCTAATGTGAGCAATTAGAATGAAAAGTGTACTTTGGTATGATAGTAATTGTGAAGACTTCACCTAATAAGTAAAACATTGAAAAAAACTTCTGTAAAACAAAAATATTGCGGTTGCTGGAAATCTGAAATAGAAACAGAAAATGCTGGAAATACTCAATAGGCCTTGCTGAATCTGTGGGAAAATTCAGCTTGTGAACTCTGTTTCTCTCCCCTCAGGTGCTGCCAAGCTTGCTGAGTATTCCCAGCATTTTCTTTTTATTAGAAAAAGAGTTTGTATTTACCCTTCACATCCTCAAGATCCTGCAGTTAATAAATTGCTTTTGAAGTGCATACATTGTTGTTGTATATACAAGTGCAGCAGCCAATCACGGTTCCACAAACAGCAATGAGATAAGCTGTGAATTAATATGTTTTATCTGGCATTGCTGATTGAGGGATAAATGTTAGCCAGGATACCAGAATAACTCCCTTATTCTTCTGCCAAGTGTGCCACGGGATCTTTTGTATCCACCCAAAGGTAGCACCTTTGACAATAGAACACTTCTTTAGTACCGCACTGAAGTGTCAACCCGGGTGGTGGACTCAAATTCCTGGATTCAACACGTGACCTCCTGGCAGCAAGAGTGCTGCTACTGAGTCAAGTTACCACATACCCAAAGCAGTGGCTGCAAAGTAAAAGTTGGAACTTGAAACAAGTTATTTCATTTTTATGATTATCTATATGGATTACTTCAAAACAAATAGTTATCATCATCTATCTTTTTCTCCAGAGATTAGCAAACTTCTCAACCTGCAAACTTGCAGGCCTTAAGTTACAGAATGATAGAATGTTATAGCACAGAAGGCAGCCAGTCCTATTGTCTGCTCTCTGAAAGAGCATTTCAATCAGTCCCACTTTCTTGCTCTTTCCCCATAATCCTGCAGATTTTTTCTTAAGTATAGATCCAATTCTTTTTTGAAAGTTACTAAAGAATCTGCTTCCACCACCCTTTCAGGCAATACATTATAGATCATAACAGGCAGGCCCAGCTCCTGCTCTGTTCATCACTAATCATCTTTGATAAGGGAACCAAAAATGGGCATTACACCCCTTGTGAATCCAACCAGGGATCAAGCTATTTTGGATCTAGTATTGTGCAATGAGACAGGTTTAATAAATGATTTCAGAGTAAAAGATCCCCTTAGAAACAGTGACCATAACATGATGGAATTTAGCATTCAATTTGAGAATAAGAAACTTGGGTCGGAAACAACTGTGCTGAACTTAAATAAGGGTAATTACAAAGGAATGAGAGCAGAGTTGGCTGGAATGGACTGGGAAAGGAGATCAGCAGAAAAGACAGTTGATGAACAATGGCAAACGTTTAAGAAAATAGTTCATGACTCACAACAAAGGTATATCCCAGTGAGGAAGAAGGATTGTAGGAAGGGGATAAGCCAACCATGGTTAACAAAGGAAGTTAAGGTTAGTATCAAATTGAAAGAAAAAACATACAATGTGGGAAAAATTAGTGGTAAGCCAGAGGATTGGGAAAGTTTTAAAAACGGACAGAAGATGACCAAAAAATAATAAAGGGGGAGAAAATAAACTTTGAGGGTAAACTAGCAAGTAACATAAAAACAGACAGCAGGAGCTTCTTTAAATATATAAATAGGAAGAGAGAGGCCAAAGTCAATATAGGTCCCTTAGAGAATGAGGCTGGGGAAATAATAATAGGGAACCAGGGAATGGCAGAGGAGTTGAATAAATATTTTGCATCAGTCTTCATGGTAGAAGACACTAATAGCATACCAAAAATATTAAATAATCAAGGGGCAAAAGGGGGGAAGGAAAGAAATACAATAACTATCACTAGAGAAGAAGTTCTCGGGAAAACTAATGGGGCTAAAGGCGATAAGTCCCCTGGACCTGATGGGTTGCATCCTAGGATATTAAAGGAAATAGCTGCAGAGATAGTGGATGCACTGGTAGTAATCTTCCAAGAATCCTTAGATTTTGGAAAAGTCCCAGAGGAATGAAAAACTGCCAATGTAACACCCTTATTTAAAAAGGGGGGAGACAAAAAACTGGTAATTATAGGCCAGTCAGCTTAACATCCATCATTGGGAAAATGTTAGAGTCTTATAAAGGATGTAATAACAGAGCATTTAGAAAAGCACAATATAATCAAGCAGAGTCAGCATGGCTTCATGAAGGGGAAATCATGCCTGACAAATTTATTAGAATTCTTTGAGGAGGTAACAAGCAGGATAGATAAAGGGGAATCAATAGATGTAATATGTTTCGATTTCCAAAAGGCATTTGATAAGGTACTGCACATAAGGCTACTTAATAAGATAAGAGCCCATGGTGTTGGGGATAGTATATTAGTATGGATAGAGGATTGGCTAACTAATAGAAGACAGAGAGTTGGGATACAGGGGGCATTTTCAGGATGGCTACCTGTAACTAGTGGAGTGCCACAGGGATCACTGCTGGGGCCTCAATTATTTACAATATATATTAATGACTTTGATGAGGGAAATGAATGTACTGTTGCCAAGTTTGTGGATGACACAAAAATAGATGGGGAGGCAAGTGGTTAGGATGACATAAAGAGTCTACAGAGGGATATAGACAGGTTAAATGAGTGGGCAAAAACTTGGCAGATGGAATATAATGTGGGAAAATGTGAGGTTATGCACTAGTTAGACCACACCTAGAATATTGTGAACAGTTTTGGTCCCCTTATCTAGGGAAAGATATAGTGGCATTGGAGGCATCTAGGGAAAGATGTAGTGGCAAAGAAGGTTCACTAGGCTGATCCCGGGTATGGAGGGATTTTCTTATGAGGAGAGGTTGAGTAGGTTGGGCCTGTATTTATTGGAGTTTAGAAGAATGAGAGGCAACCTTATTGAAACATATAGGGCAGAATTTTACATTCCGCGTGCGGGCGTGCACCCGACACACTGGAACATAAAATGGTGCACGACGATGTCGGGTATGCATCCCAACGTTATTGTGAACATGCACCAGAGTCGGCTCCATGTCCGCCGATAATTGAGAGGTCTATTAAGGCCATTAACTACGTAATTAAGTTGAACTTTATGCTGCTCGTCCAATCTTACGGTTGGCGGGCAGGCAAAAAGGCCAAGCGGCCTTCACATTTTTTAGGAAACCTCATCCATGAGCGGGATGAGGTTTCCTAAAGCTAATACTGATGAAATAAAAACTTTATTTAGAAAATAAAAACATGTCCCATCTCACATGACATAGTCACATGAGGGAGCATGTTTCATTAAATTTTTAATATCCTAATACATTTTTTCAAAAAGCGCTTCAATCTCCCTGAGGCAGTCCTGTGCCACCAGGATATTGAAGTGCTCTTTCGCGTGCATGTGCAAAAGAGCACTGGACCTGACTCCCCCTCCTCCCTCCACCCGCACAGGTATTGCTGACTGCTCGCAATCCACGCAGGGTGGGCCTCAATTGGTCCGCCCATGTGAAATCGCGGTGTGGAGCCGATCACGGGCGGCCGTCGGCCCCGCAACTGCCCACACCCACCGAGCCTGCCCAATGACTGGAAAATCTGGCCATAAGGTTCTTAGGAGACTTGACAGGGTAGATGCTGAGAGGTTGTTTCCCCTTGTGGGAGAGTCTAGGACCAGAGGGCATAATCTCAGAATAAGGGGTCCCCCATTTAAGACAGAGATGAGGAGGAATTTCTTCTCTCAGAGAGTAGTGAATCTGTGGAACTCTTTACCGCAGAGGGCTGTAAAGGCTGGGTCATTAACTATATTCAAGGCTGAGATAGACAGATTTTTAATCAGTAAGGGAATCAAGGGTTATGGGGAAAAAGCAGGAAAGTGGAGTTGAGGATTATCAGATCAGCCATGATCTCATTGAAAGGTGGAGCAGACTCGATGGGCTGAATGGCCTACTTCTGCTCTTACGTCTTATGGTCTTATTTACATATGAAAAATGGACCTGATAAGTTTATCAGTGGCCCAAACACGCACACAGATTTGTCGTGAACGGTCCTACTGCTAAATTTCTCATGGTTGAGGCCATTTAACATCTCAAAAATAAGTGCTATAAATACCCTGTGAATCTACTTCAACAAGCAGAGTTTGTCAACAATTAGAACATTCTCCTGCATTGGAATAGCTGAAGTGGTTAAGAGAAACAGTGATCCACCCTTGAACAATAATGACTTTATCAGGGTCGCACAACACATTGGGATCAGCCCTCATGGCCTAAATCTAATAGCATGCCTGAATGCTTCTAGACAACTCCATGGAAAACCATCTCTGCTGCTTCTGTCAAAAGAAATTGATTGAAGCAGGATCTCCATACAACATCCCATCAATCCACTGGCCAGTCATTTGCAGAACTATGCTTGACTGGAAACTCTGAATGAGGCTCCTAATTTGTACAATACTAATTTCTGATGCTATTCTTCACCAAATAGGCAAGACAATGATGACAAAACATACACTGACCAACAATCCTGAGGTAGGCCATCTAAAGTTGTCAAGGATTGCCTACATTTGCTTTGCCAGCAACCAGCAGACAACCCATCATCTTTATTTCCTGCCCAACAATTAATTTCAAAGATTCTAAGGTTTCTGCTGAGCAATAGTGATGAGTGGTCATGAGAAAATTTAACCAACCTCAACCTCCTCTGAAAAAAACCAAAAGCTTCCATTTCCATTTGCTTCCATAAAAGAAATACAATGATGAATCGTCACTTGGAAAGTTTATGGCCATGGGTCCAACGGAAGAGCACCTGAACTGCTACACCATAGGACACATTAGGAACTGGAGATAGTTTAAATAAGTTATATTTATATTTGTGGGTGTTAGGAATGAAGTTTGATTTGCATTTCTGTACTTGTGTGTTAAGAAAAATGGGAAGTTGAGTTTTAGTTTCACTTTGAAAGATGCCTGCATTTTAATGAAGGTTATACGACTCTTGAAGGGAAAGTAAAACAAAGTAGAAAAAAAAATGCTGTTGCCTAGCAACAGGGGTCCAGACAGGGGGCCTCCACACAGGGACAGAGAAAACCAGGAAAGCAATTTTAGTTCAGTTGAAGTCAGGATTCCAGGGAGGCTGGACACAGGAGAGGGAACTGCAAGGAGCAGGTTCCAAAAAAACTAAAGAAGAAAGTCCCCAAATCCTGGGGAGTGGTACAGGAAAGGTCCCAAGAGGTCAGTCTAGTCAAAGGACAGGGGCAGGAATCTGGAAAAGGTCCTGATAAGTGAAGTTAAGAGCGAGAGACAAAGAAAGGCTCCAAGTTTAAAGGGAGAAGCTGCAGGACACAGATTTAAAGCAATATAGGCTTGCGAGAAGCCAGAAGATCCAAGGAGACAGCTGAAGGTCTGTGGCTATTTAGTATGGGCATGTGAAGCAGTGGTGTTCTGTTGGCATGGCTGAACATTTGAGAGCAAGTGCATAGAAGGAAGCTTGAATGCACATGGCGATCCAGGGGAGAGGGACATCGGAAGGAGAGTTCTGGAGGTGGAAAGCGTCTGAGAGAAAGCATCTTTTGGGAGAAGATTGCAAAGTGAGTTCTTTGAGAGTGGAGATTGGAAACCCTTGTGTGAAAGACGGAGTTCAGTGAGACCAGTTGACTCAAGGTGTGACAAGCGTCGAGGGGGGAGGAGCTGGGGGGGGGGGTGGTGGAGGATAGTTGATGAGGGATCTATTGCATCTGTTTGAGTTGGCATCTGTCACTTGGTTTCAGAGTGTGGTGTGCGTGATCACAGGTCACCTACTGGTTTACATGGGCTGTGTACTTACTGTGATCATTAGAGTATAAGATAGCTTTTGTAACTTGTGTTATCCTTACGAATTTGTATATATCCATAAAGGTATAGTTGTGGGTGAAGGAGTGTTGTAATATAGTTAATCTTTTCTTGTTTAAAAATGTTTTATTCTTTTATTAAAACTTCATCAGCTGACTCCTATGACTTTGTTCGGTAACCACTCTCCACATTTCTAAACAAAAAAGAAGTTAGGATCTATCAGTCCGGGTTTCACGCTGGGATCGGACTGTGCAGTAGTAACATCAGCTGGGATCATAAGACACAATAGAAAATCATCATATTTCTTGATCAGTGATTTGAAAATCATGAGTTTTATATTACATCTCCTGGATGATGCTCTTTATACCACTTTAAACTATGCCAAAAATATTACTGTCACTTTTTTGTGAGGTAAACATTGATATTTGTAGAGATTTTTGCTCTAGATAAAGCTTATTTTTCTTCTTCTTAGAACAGGGGAAATATGGTATACTGATTTAGTCCACTTCTTGTACCTAGCAATAGCACAGTCTGATCAATGACTTCAATAACAGGTTAGAGGCAGCAGAAAGGGGGATTTCTGCCTGAAGTCACGATAAAGTTAACCTGCAGGAACCAGTCAAGTGGAGACTATGCTGTGAGAGATGTTCGAACAATGTATCTGAATTATTCTAAAATGAGGGCAATACATTGCGCCTGTATCCCTGGGCTAAGAAGGAGAAATTCATTCCCCAGAATGAGGTTAGGATGTGATGGTCCCATCAATCCTTATTCTATCGGCTTACACATGAAGAATGGCTGTCCGGATGATGTACCAGAAGTAGCCAGGGTTTGGGCAAACAAGAACTGATCATGGATCACTACCTTCAGGAGAGGAAGGGTGGTGTCAACAACAAAGAAAGAATCTCATTCCTTAGCAGAGAAGCTAAAATTATAGAATTACCTGGAAAAACTCAGCAGGTCTGGCAGCATCGGCGGAGAAGAAAAGAGTTGACATTTCAAGTCCTCATGACCCTTCAGCAAAACTAATCTGCTGAAGGGTCATGAGGACTCGAAACGTCAACTCTTTTCTTAATTCTGTTTTTGTTTTGGATTTCCAGCATCCGCAGTAGTTTTTTGTTTTTAGCTAAAATTATGGCTGATGATTCCAGGTTAAAGATCACTTGCTGGTTTCTTCAGGTTTGTGTTGTTCTACAATTCACAGGAAGCAAAATGCAACTTCTGATATAAAGTGGAGCACAGACAAAGCAACAGATAGAACATCAGCACACTTGCATAATAAACCAATACCTGTCAGAAAATCTGCAAGTATGATAATCCACAATAAATTTCAAATGACATATCCATACAATCTGAAGTTTTAACAGAAATAACTTAAAAATCCTACAATGAAGGAATACAACTGCAATTATTCGGAGACACACATGTCTGATTCAACACTCATGACACACATTCCCGCTTTTCCATGCCTGAAACATTTGTTGGGTTTCTAAACATCTGTTTCTACAGTTTAGATGAAAGTAGAATGTCACAGCTAAAATTGAGAAACTTTTAAACATTGCCTGGGCTGAAGTACTGGTGATCCCAGTGTGAGTTACAAAAGGTAGAAGGATATGGGAGCTGGAACTCTTGCTGTAACAAAAGAATGCCTCTGTTACTTTGCAGTCAACAAGCCACTAATGAAATCCACATTTTCAGAAATTAATTCAGAATTGTGTGTTCCCATGATTTCTGCCAGTAAGTTGTAATCATGGAGAACAATGAGTAATTTTTTAAATTCTTTCACGGGGTGGAAGGGGTCAGCAACAGTGCTATCAAGCAGCACTTGCTTAGCAATAACCTGCCCACTGACACTCAGTTTGGGTTCTGCCAGGGCCTCTCAGCTCCTGACCTTATTAAAGCCTTGGTTCAAACACGGATAAAAGAGCTGAACTCAAGAGGTGAGGTGAGAGTGACTGCCCTTGACATCAAGGCAGCATTTGATCGAGTGTGGCATAAGGAGCCCTAGAAAAACTGGGGTCAATGGGAATCAGGGGGAAAACTCTCCGCTGGTTGGAGTCATACCTAGTACAAAGGAAGATGGTTGTGGTTGTTCAGGGTCAATCATCTCAGTTCCAGGACATCAGGAGTTCCTCAGGGTAGTGTCCTATACCCAAACATCTTCAGCTGCTTCATCAATGACCTTCCTTCCATCATAAGGACAGAAGTGACGATGTTTGCTGATGATTGCAAAATGCTCAGCACCATTTGCAACTCCTCAGATACTAAAGCAGTCCATGTCCAAATGCAGCAAGACATGGGCTGACAAGTGGCAAGAAACGTTCGTGCCACACAAGTGTCAGGCAATGACCATCTCCAACAAGAGAGAATCTGACCATTGCTTCTTGACATTCAATGGCATTATCATCGCTGAATCCCCCTCTATCAACATCCTGGGGATTACCGTTGACCAGAAATTGAACTGAACTAGCCATATAAATACTGTGGCTACACGAGCAGGTCAGAGGCTAGGAATCCTGCAGCGAGTAACTCACCTCCTGACTCTCCAAAGGCTGTCCACCATCTACAAGGCACAGGTTAGGAGTGTGATGGAATATTCTCCACTTGCCTGGATAAGTGCAGCTCCAACAACAAGAAACTTGACACCATCCAGGACAAAGCAGCCTGCTTGATTGGCATCCCGTCCACAAACATTCACTCCCTCCACCACCGACGCACATTGGCAGCATTGTGTACTATCTACAAGTTGCACTGCAGGAGAGTTCCTGGTGAGTACCAATCCTCCTTTGACAGCATGTTCCAAATGCACGACAGCATCTAGAAGGACAACAGCAGCAGACGAATGGGAACACCACCACCTGCAAGTTTCTCTCTAAGTCACTCACCATTCTGACTTGGAACTATATCGCCATTCATTCGCTGTTGCTGGGTCAAAATCCTGGAACTCCCTCCCTAACAGCACAGTGGGTGTACCTACACCACATGGACTGCAGTGGTTGAAGAAGGCAGCTCACTACCACCTTCTCAAGGGCAATTAGGGATGGGCAATAAATGCTGGCCTAGCCAGCAAAGCTCACATACCATGAACAAATGAAATAAAAGGATGTGGGCATCGCTGGCTAGATCAACATTTGTTACCCATCCCTAATTATCTTGAGAAGGTGGGTGAGAATGTCTTCTTGAACCACTGCAGTCCATGTGTTGTAGATACCCACAGACCTGTTAGGAAGTGAGTTCCAGGATTTTGACAGCAATAGTGAAGGAATGGCAACATAGTTTCAAGTCAGGATGGTGTGTGAATTAGAGGGAAACTTGTAGGTGGTGGCATTCCCATGCATCTGCTGTCCTTGTCCTTCTAGGTGGTAGAGGTTATGGGTTCGGATGGTGCTGTCATAGGAACTTTGGTGAGTTGCTGCAGTGTATCTTGTAGATGGTACACACTGCTGCCACTGTGTGTCAGTGGTGGGGGGAGTGAATGTTTCAGATATTCTCCTATTTTCTGTTGAGATACAAATTTTGAGCCCTCCAAATGATCACTTCAAGCTATTTTATTGTGCAATATAGTCAGCATGTTGAAGTTTTTGCCTAAAATATGTTTTCTTTGGTTTCTGCTATAATTGTAGAACTGTTTAAATAATAGCATATTAGTAACATGATTGTTATCTGGATAATATAGGTTTGTTCTGAATAATTACAAGCCATTAATACCTAATTAAAACAGATTCCTAGTGGCAATGTATGTTGCAGGAAAGTAGAAAGTGTGCAGAGCAAGCAGACCATGATGCTTAAACAGCGTGCAATGCTGATCTGACACCAGTGGTGCCATTTTGCAGCTCAAAGCACCAGCTAACGCCCTCTCTAAACTTCATACAGCTGAATGTGCATTCAACCGGAAGGAATGATTCTCCCCCAACCCCACACCCCTCCCCAGCTGGCACCAGCACTCCATTCAGGGATCATCAACTACTTACAGATTAGTTTCTGGTTGATTTCCTCTAGCTGCTACTTCAATTCTGTAGCTGTTTGGTGCTTTCCATAGTTGTTTGAAGTTGAAAAAGTCTGCAGTGAGTGATGTGACAGCTGAGAAGGTTTGAGGAGTTAGGGTTCAAATTAAAAATTGCAGAACCTCAAAACTAATAATCTCATTACTGAAGCCATGCACCAATTGGCATAGAGATAAACAGATCTGAATGTTGAATGTATGGAAGAGTGGTGTGGGATGCAACTGTTTTGTTTCATAGCTACTGGCATCAATGCTAGGGAAAGTGAGAGCTGTTCCATTGGGACAGGCTCTACTTAAATCGAGTTGGGACCAGTGTCCTAGCGAGCTGAATAACAAGAGCAGTAGACAGCCCTTTAAATTAATAAATGGAGATAGGCAGATTCAGGAAAGAGTAAATTCAAAAGCAGCAAAGGGAAATGAAAAGGCTCTAGAGCAGAGCAGCGTTTTCAGTAATAAGAAGCAAAGTGGGTCAGGAAGGGATGGTGAGTCTAACTGTCTCCTCAGCTCCTCAGGCTCCTTGCATTAAGGAGACATCAGGGAGAATTGCAAAAGTGCAAAAAGCACTATATCTGAATGCACAAAGCATCACAAAAAATTAGATGAATTAATGGCACAGATAGAAATTAATGGCTTTGATCTAATAAACATTATGGAGACACAGTTGCAAAGAAGTTTGGGAACTAAATATACCAGGATATTTAACTTTTAGAACAGATGTGCAAAATGGAATAAGCAGATGTAGCCCTGTCAATAAAGGATGGGATAAAGAAAGTAGACAGAAAGGACCTTAGATCAGCAAATCAAAAAGTAGAATCAGTTTGGGTGGAGCTAAGAAACAGCAAGGGACAGAAAACATTGGTGGGAATTGTTTGTAGGCCATCCAACAGGAATTCACCGAGGCTCCTTCGATAGCAGCTTCCAAACTCATGACCGTTACCATCTAGAAGGACAAGGGCAGCAGGTAGATGGGAATACCACCAAATGGAAGTTCCCCTCCAAGTTACTCACCATCCTGACTTGGAAATATATCACTATTCCTTCACTGTCGCTGGGTCAAAATCCTGGAACTCCCTCCCTAACAGCATTGTAGGTGTACCTACACCACATGGACTGCAGCGGCTCAAGAAGGCAGCTCACCACCACCTTTTCAAGGGCAACTAGGGATGGGCAATTAATGCTGGCCCAGCCAGCGACGCCCACATCCCATGAATGAAAAAAAACAATAGTTGTAGAATAGGGCAGAGTCTAAATCAGGAAATTAGAGGCATATGTAATAAGAGTAAGGCAATAATCATGAAGGACTTAAAAATCTTCACTTAAATATGGCAAACTAAATTTTTAATAATAGTGTGGATAACGAGTTCATAGAATGTATGAAAGATAATTTTCTAGGCCAGTATGAGGAACCAACTAGGGAACAGGTTACTTTGGATCTAGCATAATGCATTGTGAAATGTATAATTAATAACCTTATAGTAAAGGGGTCTTGAGGGAAAAGTGACCATAATATGATAGAATTTTATACCAAGCTGAATTTTATGGGTCACCTGTTGGCAGAAACAGGTGGGTGGATCTGTAAATTTAGGCACTGTGCCATCAGTGGCGTGCCTGCTGCCGGCCGGCTGGCCTGCCCCTGCCCCCCACCACAATTTTACAGGCGGCAGGGGAGATGTCAGCCCAACCGTGGCCGAATTGAGACCTTTAAGCGAGCATTGGGCCTCAGCCCGGCGCTGCGCCAATCTAATGCATGGTGGAAGAGGCCTATGCCCAATGCGTAGTCTGGCAGCACCGCTGTGGGCTGCTGGTCAGTGAAAGGAGGGGTTCCTCCTCATTGAAATTTATTCTGGGATGGGGTACCTGCCCTCAATGTATAATCCAGCCCATTAAGTTTGAAAATGAATTCATTAAGTCTGAAACTAGGGTCTTAACTCTAAGCAAAGTGCGGGAAGGTGGATTTGAGGTAGAAGGTCAGCCATGGTCATGTTGAATGACAGAGCAAGTTGGAGGGGCCAAAAGGCCTGCTCCTAATTTTTTTCATATGTTCTTATGTTAGTGAATTGCCCAGAGCAGCAAACCTGGAAGCAGCTCAACCGGACCAGTTCCAATTTCCATTGAAAATTAGGCCTATTGATAACTGATTTTTCCTCCTGGGATGTAAAAGGTTGTATGCCATTCCATCCCTTTGCACATATAAATATTCTTGATTGGTATAGTAAACCACACTCATAGATAAGACCATGGTCCACAAAGCTATTATTTACTTGCCATAACTTTTAAATGTCAAATGTATGTTACAATCTGATGGTAAACCAGGCTCCCCAATGCAGCAGGAGGCCAGCAAGTCAGCTGGGACTTGGAATTAAGAAATGCAAAACAAAGTTCTAGTGATTCAAGAAATAATAATTTATGTGTGGATTTATTTTTTCCATCTGCACTGATAACAATGACACTCAACACACACTAAAATAATCATTGCCTCTTACTAACAGATTAATATCCCAACAACCAGAAATGTTATTTTTTTGCAGAACGTTGAGTCCAGTCTGTTTGACCATCACCCTGGCCTAGCAGAAATTAATAAAACTCACCTAAACCATCCATCTAACTAGGTTACAAGAGTACAGAAGTTAACAGCAATCAGCTTCCAGTGAACCACAAAAGACAATAATCCACCCTGAAGGACCCTTCATTATGTCTGCAAGACTGTTAAAATTCTCTTGATCCAGTCAACCATCAGTTACCACTTTATCCCAACCCTTCAACTGTACAAAGGCAAAATACTATAGATGCTAGAAATCTGCAATAAAGATAGAACATTCTAGAGACACTCAGCAGATCTGGCAGCATCTGTGGAGAGAGAAATGGGCTGTAGTTGTTCAGTATATTTTGAGGTAAACATTCCCCAACTCCAGTGATGCTGGCTTTAACAGCTTCTACCAACCACCCTGGGGTCTTGTCATTCCTCATCTAATCTGACCTGAGAAAAAAGCTGCTCTATTGTGCATCATGTAGGATGTAAGGTTGATGAGATATTCTGTGTTTTTGCCAGAAATATCTTGCAGGGGGGATAGGAAGGAAATCTTCAGGAGATTAAGTGGGGGTCAGGAGAATAGAGTTTGGAACAAAGCAAACTTTTTTACAGAGGGAGAAAAGAAACCTGGAAAATACAAAGCAGCTTGTTCAAGATTGAGCAAAACGGGTTAAGATTTCAGGCAGAGCTTTTATCAGAAGGGTTTGGGGGCATGAAGAGTCAACATCTGAACCTGTCGATTCAGGTTATATGGATCGCCAGCTTCCACAATGGTTCTCTCTTCTGCTCACCCATGCTGAAGTTGATGTCAGCCATTTCCCTTCACTCTCTGCTGTGTCCTTGCACTGCTCTTAACTCTCAGACAATGAACAATTCTAAGTATGGTTCTGGACATGATTCAGGATTCTGACATGCTCTGGAAAGCATATGATTATGTAAGAAAGACTGTTCAGATTGCCCTGGTGCAGTTGAACCCTAGTAGCTGTTTACAATATTAATAGTGTCATTAATAAAGTCTCTGCAACAACTTCATTAAAATACTGAATGGAGGAATTTCACTCGAATTCATTAACCAATTTCTTCAAAATAATGCACGGAAGAATTTCTACTTTTTTGTCGTACTTCTGCCTTTAATGTTTTAAGTAACACAGCACATACATTTATACATCAGCACTTACACTTTCTGGACGGTGGTGCACATGGCAGTTGGCTGCAACATCTTCACTGTCTGGCTTTACATTCTCTTTATTTTCCGTAGGAGAAGGGGAGTTATCAGCAACCACAAAGTTAGTCACTAAATCAGGTAAACTTGTGGAGGGGAATTTCTGGAAATGGATCTCAGATTCATCCTGTAAGAAGGAAAAAAGTATAATTAAAAATGGTTTGTTTTGATACTGGTACTGTTTTCACACCTCCACAATAATGCATTTGTCATCTTTGCATTATTAAGAAATATTTCAAAATACCATTTTTTTTGTCCAGTTTATTTTATTTTCCTTAATTTTATAAACAATCTCCTGAGCACTACTTTCAGCCTTGAGAGCAGGGAATCAAGGACATAGGAGGGATGTGAGGAAATGCAGGGGATTTCAAACCCTAAAACTTAAGGGTGGAATTTTCCATTCTGGGGATTGAGTGGAGTGGTGGGTAGGAAATTTGGCATGATTCCTGCTGGGGCAGGTGAACACATGCAATCTTCTGCTTTTCAGCTCATTAAGTATGTGTCAGCAAGGAGCTCAGAAAATTTCAGGGAGGGGTGAGCAGGAAGTAGCCCACCCCACCATTACCTCATGGGGTCGAAGGCCCTGGTGCCAGATTTAAAGGGACAGACATTCACTCATTGTAGGCCAGGAGCTCCACATTGCTTCTCCAGAGTCCTTGCGCCGCAACTCGTACCCAAGAAGCTCGCAGATGTGGGCCTCCGGCATTGCCTGTCACTCATCTCTAGACAAGAGCACCACCGGTGATACACCCATGGTTGGGCCAATGCTCTCATTACTGGTCCATATTCGTCAGCCTCTTGACCTTATAGAGGCCCTGCTACCTCTTGCTGCTCAGGCCCTTGCTCCTCCTGGCCCTGTGCCAACCTGTGATGGGTCCTCCATGTCCTCATCTGGATGAGAGCCATTGCCAAGGCATGGCTGCCTGCAGCCTTTATTATTGATGCCTCAACGGCTGTTGTGAATGAATTGAGTCATAGAGTCATAGAGTTATACAACATAGAAACAGGCCCTTCGGCCCATCGTGTCCATGCCGGCCATCAAGCACCTATTTATTTTAATCCCATTTTCCAGCACTTGACCTGTAGTCCTGTACGCTATGGTGTTTCAAGTGCTCATCTAAATACTTCTTAAATGTTGTAAGGGTTCCTGCCTCTACCATCCCCTCAGGCAGCGTGTTCTAGATTCCAACCACCCTCTGGGTGAAAAAGCTTTTCCTCAAATCCCCTCTAAACCTCTTGCTGTTTACCTTAAATCTTAAATAACCCCCTGGTTATTTTCCGCTAAGGGGAAAAGTTTCTTCCTATCTACCCTATCTATACCCCTCATAATTTTGTATACCTCTATCTTGTCCCTCCTACCACCAGTATCCTGAGTTCTCCCCCCAGGACCCCATCGTCGACACCACCGACCCTGCCTTCTAAGACACTCTCTCCTGTCTCGGGACACCCCATTAATTCACATATACCCATTATTTCTCGATTTACCTTGTCTCCTCTCCTATCCCACAACCAACAGATCAGATCAAAGCTCTACAGTCCTGTCACATCTAGTGGTGGGCAATTAAACAACTAACCAGAGTTGGTGCATTTGCAACTACCTTCAGTCAGAACTGTCGAAAGGATGATACAACACAGCCTCCGGAGGTCCCCATTATCATAGATGCCTATCTTCAGCCAATTCGATTCACTCCACGTGATATCAAGAAATGGCTCAATTCTCTGGATACTCCAAAAGCTATAGGCCCTGACAGCATCCCTATTATAGTACTGAAGACTTCTGCTCCATAATTAGTTGCACCCTTAGCCAAGCTGCTCCAATACAGCTATAACTGGCATCTACCTAACAATATGAAAAATTGCCCAGCTATGTCCTGTCCACAAAAAGCAGGACAAATCCAATCCAGCCAATTACCGCCCCATCAGCCTACTCTCAATCACCAGTAAAGTAATGGAAGGTATCAATGACAATGCTATCAAGTGGCTCTTGCACAGCAATTACCTGCTCAGGGTCCTGGGTTCTGCCAGGGCCACTTGGCTCCAGATCTTCTTATGGTCTGAATCCAAACATGGAAAAAAGAGCCAAATTCAAGGGGCGAGGTGAAAGTGATTACTCTCGACATCAAGGCAGCATTTGACCAAGTCATCAGGGAGCCTTGGTAATATTAAAGTCAATAGGAATCAATGGGTAAACTATCCCCTGGTTGGAGTCATCCCTATCACAAAGGATGATGGTTGTTGAAGCCAATTATCACAGGCTCAAGACTTCGCTGCAGGAGTTCCTCAGGGCGGTGTGCTAAGCCGAACCACCATCAACTACTTCACCTTCCCACCACCATAAGATTAGAAGTGAGGATGATTGCTGGCGATTGCACAGTGTTCAGTACCATTCACAGGGAGAGAGTGGGTGGAGATAAAAGGTATGAAATTTTTTGTGACAAGGAATTATATACACATTGTAGCATAAAGCAGCATGATGGCCAGAAAATTATTGCACTTGTTATGGTGTATAATTAAATGCAAACTGTTCTAGAGCACTTCAAATGGATGGAATTATTAGATTTCAAGTAGGAACACTAGTTTTCCCTTTGTTTACTTTCTATTCCTGTCAAGACTGTGGACCAGTGCATTTGTATAAAATCACCCAAGTGACCTCAGCATTTCAACGTTTCAGCATTCAATGCAATTAGTGCATGTAATACAGGATGAAGACCATACTAACAGAACATGACCTTGCTGGATTATGTATATGTGACATGAAGCAAAGGCTACGGAGAGGGAGAGGCTGAGGTTGGGAAAACATTTCAAAGGGCAATGTTCTATAATTGAAAAGTCAGAATTCCTCCAAAAGGCAGAAATTTCTCATCCCTTCATTCACGGCTGCTCTGGTACCAAAGCAGTCTGTGCCCGCATGCAGAGACCTGACAACATTCAGGCTTGTTTGTACCAAATGCCAGGCAATGACCATCTCCAACAAGAGAGAATCTAACCATCTCACCTTGACATTCAACAGCATGATCATTACTGAATTCTACACCATCAACATTCTGTGGTGGGGGGGGGTTACCACTGACCAGGAACTTAACTGGACCAACCATATAAATGGCTACAAGAGCAGGTCAGAGACTGGGAATTATGTGGCATCCTGCTCCTCAAATCCTGTCCATGATCTACATGGCACAAGTCAGGAGTGTGATGGAATACTCTCCACTTGTCTGAATGAGTGCAGCTCCATCAACACTCAAGAAGCTTGACACCATGCTTGATTGATACCCTATCAACCACACTCTCCACCAATGCACAGTGGCAGCAATGTGTACCATCTACAAGATGCATCACAGGAACTCACCTAGGCTCCTTGGACAGTACCATCCAAACGCTCTACCTCTAGAAGGATAGAACCAGCAGACAACATGGGAATACCACCACCTGCATGTTCCCCTGCAAGCCACACACCATTCTGCTTTGGAAATATATTGCTGTTCCTTCACTGTTGCTGGGTCAAAATCCTGGAATTCCTTTCAGCACTGTGGCTGTTTCCACACCACATGGACTGCAGTGATTCAAGAAGGAGCTCACCACCACCTTCTCAAGGGCACTTAGGGAAGGGCAATAAATGCTGGTCTTCACGGCGAAACAACTCCCAGGAACGAAAAAAATTATTTTCAATCTTGGTGGCGCCTTGCAGTGTATACCTTGATCCTTCATTTAAATTTATAAATTAAAAATAATGCTTTAAAATATCTGGTTTAATATCTATCAGGCTTTATCAAGGTTTTCCAATGGCATCAGGCTACATGGCCAGGATTTTCAGCTCAGCATGTGGACACGTGCCCGACACGCCCGAGCATGAAATAGCATGCGATGACGTCGGGCAGTCCCAATGTCATCGTGCACTCGAGTAATACTTTGGTCCGCGGGAGCGCACAAGAGTTGGCAGCGCGCCCGCCAACAATTAAGAGGCCTATTAAGGCCCTTAAGCAGGTAATCAAGTAGAATTTTTCGCTGCCTGTCCAACCTTACAGTTGGTGGGCGGGTGAATAGGCCAGGCAGCCTTTGCATTTTTTGCGAAACCTCATCCACGGGCGGGATGGGGTTTCCTAGAGTGAATTTAAAAAAAAGAAACATTTTTTTAAACTCATTTTTTACATATCCCTCTTCATGTGATTAAGTCATATATGGGAACATGTTTATATTAATTGTAGATTTCTCATTTTAAAAATCTTCAGCTCCCTGAGGCAGCTAGGTGCCTTCAGGGTGCTTTCAGTGAGCGCTCCCCTGTGCATGCGTAAACTTCAGCGCTCGTGTTCCTCCTGCCCCCACCCCGGCAGCGCTGGCTAGCTGTTATTTGGGGCCCAATCGCGGGCGGTGGACCATTTCACAGCTGCTCCCGGCCCCGCCGCTGTGTCCGCCCGATGAGGGGAAAATCCTGCCCTATGAGCTGTTGTTTTCAATTTATTCTTTGAAAATGTTACAGAAATAGCTATTTGTTCAAAAAATAGAATGGATCCACAAATACCTTCCCTTGTAGAATTGTGATCTCCAGGGGGTAATTAGTTCTGAAAACCAAATCATGTACAGAATTCACAGAATCACAGTGCAGAAGAGGCCCTTCGGCCCATTGAGTCTGCACCGACACTTGAGAAACACCTGACCTACCTACCTAATCCCATTTACCAGCACTTGGCCCATAGCCTTGAATGTTATGACGCGCCAAGTGCTCATCCAGGTACTTTTTAAAGGGTGTGAGGCAACCCGCCTCCACCGCCCTCCCAGGCAGTGCATTCCAGACTGTCACCACCCTCTGGGTAAAAAAGTTTTTCCTCACATCCCCCCTAAACCTCCTGCTCCTCACCTTGAACTTATGCCCCCTTGTGACTGACCCTTCAACTATGGGGAACAGCTGCTCCCTATCCACCAAGTCCATGCCCCTCATAATCTTGTACACCTCAATCAGGTCGCCCCTCAGTCTTCTCTGCTCCAACGAAAACAACCCAAGTCTATCCAACCTCTCTTCATAACTTAAATGTTTTATCCCAGGCAACATCCTGGTGAATCTCCTCTGCACCCCCTCCAGTGCAATCACATCCTTAAAATCTAATATTCAAGTCATGAAGTAAACATAATATCATTGTTCATCAGCACAGCTTTAGCTTTGAAGATATTTTAAACATACATATTTAAGAATAATTCAACATTAACGTAAGGGCACTAATACAAAATGATGCCTATGCAGCCTAATTTGCTCCGATTAAGGCAATGACCGGAGTATCAAATGAAACTTGCACATGAATATTTCATTTTTTAACAAGGATTATTTGTAGAATTAAAAGGTCACACGCCAAACATCCACAGACAGAAGTGTCAGGTTATAAGTGCACCACTCCTCCAGCATTGTGATCGTAAGGTAATTATAGTTAAGGAAGGATATTCAGCCAAGCTTAGTGCATCCACATTTTGAAAAGCCTGCAACTGCATTGCTTCAAATAGGAGATTTAGGCCTCATTTTATTAACTTGAACTCCAGGAAGGTGAGGCACCCAAACAAGATTGCAAATTTGAAACCAGAACCCTTGATTGCTAAACATACAAACATATGAATGAGGAACAGGAGTAGACCATTCAGCCCATCAAGCCTGCTCCGCCATTCGATAAGATCATGGGTGATCTGACTGTGGCCTCAAATCTACTTTCCTGCATATTCCCTTTACTCTTTGACTCCCTTATCAGTCAAGAATCTATCTAACTTAGCCTTAAAAATATTCACTGATCTTGCCTCCACCACTCTCAGGGGAAGAAAGTTCCACAGACTCACGACACTCCGAAGAAAACAATTCTCCTCATCTCCATCTTAAATGGGAGATCCCTTATTTTTAAACTGTGTCCCCTAGTTCTAGTCTCTCCCATAAGGTGAAACATCCTTTCAGCATCACCCCGTCAAATTCCCTCAAGATCTGATATGTTTCAATAAGGTCACCTCTCATTCGTCTAAACTCCAATGGATACAGGCCCAACCTGCCAACCTTTCCTCACACGATAACCCCCTCATCCCAGGAACCAGTCGAATGAAATTTCTCTGAACTGCTTCTAATGCAATTATGTCCCTGCTTTTATATTCCATTCCTCTTGTAATAAATGACAACAATCCATTTGCCTTCCTAATCACTCACTGTACCTGCATTCTAACTTTTTGTGATTCATGTGTCAGATCTTTCCGTACCTCAGAGTTCTGCAATCTCTCCCCATGTAAATGATATCATGCCTTTTTATTCTTCCTGCCAAAATGGACAAGATCACATTTTCCCACGTTATAATCCATCTGTCAAATTTTTATCCACTCACTTTACCTATCCATATCCCTTTGCAGTCTCCTTATGACCTCTTCACATCTTACTTTTCTACTTATTTATGTCATCAGCAAATTTAGCTACAATACAGTCAACCCCATCATCCAAGTCATTAATATAGATTGTAAATAGTTGAGGCCCCAGTACTGATTCCTGTGGCACTCCACGCTTTACATAGTGCCAACCCAAAAATGGCCCATTTATGCCTACTCTCTGTTACTTGTTAGCTGATTGTTAGTATGATTAGTCAATAACTCCATTATTGTTGTACCATGTGACTACTAGGATGGTAGATGGACCTCGGTCACTTTTATCTAGCAATTCCTAGGTTCCTGTACATCTCAATTAATATACTATTTAAAAACAATTTACAATATTCTTACAGGATCATCCTAGAGTGGCAAATTGGACAGTGGCACTGCTCTATGTGTGATTGAGAGTCATGGCCCTGAATTTCTGCAGTGGCGATCCTGATCTCCTTCCATAACTTAAATTTAATCTGCTTGGTCTGCCAAATTCAGACAAGTAAGCCTAGCAGCATAAGCAACAACCCTGCTGGAGTCACCTCTCCCATCTGACATCCAAATTCAGTACAGATTTTTGATGCTGACTTAAAATTAGAACCAGCTGTGATAATACATACCTAGGGAGAAGATTTAAAACCAGCACAGGCACTAGGACTGGAGTCAAGTGGGAGACTTGCTATTGAAATAAAGCAATTAGAGAGAGATTCAAACAAATACATCGTTTTTCCAGGGGTTCTGTTGATCTCTTACTAAGCTTCGACAGGCCAACGGGACAACTTGCCTTTGGAAATTCAAGGCCCAGATTTTTAATGCTACCTATTATGAGGTTCAGGAGAGCACCATTTACAATGGATCAGGTGCACAATCATGTTACCTCTCCTAAAAAGGACCTTCTTCACCTTGGCATGGCATATAGAGGAAAACTGGGCAGTGACAATTGCACACCAGTAATGGAACCTGCCCAATTTTCTATTCATTTAAATGGATGGATATAAAATTTAGTGGGCTAAATAATAGCATGTGATCCTCCTGCCTGATTTCCCACTGTACGCTGCACCCACGTAACCCTTCACTCCCAATCCCAATAAAAAGAACGGATGGAATTTAATGCCCCCAGCCCCAGAGGCGGGTTGGGAGGCATGGGCCATTTAATCAGGCCGAAGGGTGCAGGGTTGGGACCCAGCCACATTGCCACCCACCCCCCGATCAACTCAGGGTGGGAAGGCTGGATGGAGGCCTTCCTGCCCGGAGGCTAATTGAGGCCCTTAAACTGAAGGGCCTCACACCACTGCCAACCAGCAGATGTGGGGGCCTCAACATGTGGGAGATCTGCCATGTGGGGAGACCACAGCAAATCCTGTTGGGTTTGCCTGAGGTCTGGTAGGGGTGAGTTCCTTGTTATAGGCACTCTGTTGGTGGGGGAGGGGTTGGGGGTGGTGGGTGATGGCAGTGAAAGCCAGCCCCTGGTCCTTGCTGTCGACCTACCTTCCCCACCTCCACCACCCTATCCCGGCTTCCCCCTTTCTGCGATGCCCTTCATGTGACCCAATCCAACCCACAATCACTTCTATCTGGGGATCCAGCAATGATCCTCAAAGTAAGCCCAAGTGTTGTACCAGCAGTAGTCACCGTTCCTGCTGGTGCTGCTGGTACTGAAGAGTTTTTCAAAATTTATTCTTTCACAGGATGTGGGCGACACTGACAAGGCCAGCATTTATTGCCCATCCTGAGTTGCCCTTGAGAAGGTGGTGGTGAGTTACCTTCTTGAACCGCTGCAGTCCATGTAGTGTAGGTACACCCACAGTGCTGTTAGGGTGGGAGGCCAGGATTTTGATAATGACAGTGAAGGAACGGCAATATATTTCCAAGTCAGGATGGTGTGTGGCTTGGACAGGAACTTGCAGGTGGTCATGTTCCCATGTGTCTGCTGCCCTTATCCTTCTGGGTGGGTGGCTCTGATTGGCCAGCAGCTCTTGGGGGATTTCCGCCCTGCTTGGGGCTTGATTGTGTGGGAGGCCCGATGCTGTCTAGGTAAGTGCCTGATTGCCTGTTGGGCCTCCCAGCAAGAAACAGTGTGGGGTTCCCATTGGTTTTCCAAAAGATGGGCAGAATCCCCCTTGCTGACATTAAATTCCACCCAGCATCTGCTGCAGTGCTTTGAAGACAAAAGGACAGAAAACTGAAAAAACCTTCCATCCAAAATGGAGCACCTACCCTGCTTGCAACAACTAGCTGTACAAGTCCTGCTGCTGATCGAAGTAAGGCAACTGCCTCCTGGTGTGAGAGTCCAACCAGTGACTGTCCATTAATCATTAGCAGCTCATCACCGGATTTCAGTCTTCCATCCCTGGTAGAAGAAAGAGATGAAACTATCAGACAAGTGATCAGATTAGGCTGTGATTTTAGAGAGCAGACATGATGCATGACATCCCAACATTACAACAATGTGTCTACACTTCAATGCAATTCACTGGCTATAAAGCACTTGGGACACCCCGGGGTTGTGAAAGATGACATATAAATTCAAGTTCTTTCTGTAAGAGCATTTGGAAATAAAAAATGGCACATGAAGCCCTCTCAACAGCAGCAGCCATCTTAGAATTTGTGACATTGAAAACAGAAAATGCTGGAAATACTCACCAGGTCTGGCAGTATCTATAGTTAATGGCCTGGATCTTCTTCTTCGAGGCAGATAGCAGGAATTGGAAAAGATCCTGGCTCAGCCCGCCTGCCTCGGGAGAAAGTGCATGCAAGGACAGGATTTTCATTGTTTGGGGTTCGGGGGGGCGCGGGGATGGGCTGCTGTCAGGCCAGTGACCCGGGACACAGTTTGGAGGCAACCACAGGGGCTACCAAGTGCAGAGGCAAGTTGTTTAAAAATCCCATCTTGGTGCTATGGGGCTTCGTCCCAGTTATACTAAAAACAGAAAGGCATTCCAGCCCTCACCATCCACATGCTACTCATGCCCCATCCATTCCACCTCATGCCCCCACCCACTCCCTATGGCTCCTCATGCCAAGGTATGCCCCAAACAATACCTAATCCCTTCATTTCCCCATGCCAAGGTACGCCCCCCAAAGAATCCCTATGGCCCCTCATGCCTCCATGCTGAGATATTTTCCCCCAAACAATCTCTATGGCCCCTCATGCCAAGCTATGGTATTCCTATGCCCATTCACCCACTACACAGCATATAGAACCAATGAACCCTATAATTACAGTAGGACATGTTAAAAAAAGCTTTAAAAAAACTCATTCATTAATAACTTTCTACTTGTGTCAGTCATCCAGACCCTTTAAAATATCGAAAGCAGAAACTGCAAGCGCTTGAAGCCTCTCTATTTAGTGTAAAGAAACATTGTGAAATTGACAGCATAAATCAGAGGGCCAGAGCTGTCAATCAAGCAACGTTTTCCCTAGGGTTCATCTGTCTTAATACTCAAATGGTTATCTGGGCTCTCAGCAAAGAATGCATTATGAGACTAGGCTGACAGTCCAGAAGTCCATTAGCCTGTTAAAACACCAGAACCCCAGGGAAAACATTGCTTGATTGACAGTTATGGTTCTCTGCTCTATACTGTCAATTTCACAATGTTTATTTACACAAGATAATGAAATTTCAAGTGCTTACAGTTCTGCTATTGAAACTTTAAAGGGTCTGGATGACTTTGGCTTGTAGTTAAAAAGTTGTTCAGAAGTGGAAAATTATGAATGAATGGCTTTTTTAAAAGGTTTTTTATACATACTCCTGTCACTATAGGATTCATTGGTTCTAGACAGTGTATAGTGGGTAAATGGGCATGGAAGTGCCATAGCTTAGCATGAGGACCATGAAGGGCCATAGTGGGTGGGTTGTGGCATACTTGGCATGGAGGGCATGAGGGGCTATAGGTGTTGTTTAGGTTGCATACTTTGGCCTGCGGTACACGAACAGCCATAGGGGTTGTTTCCGTCAGAGCATTTGGAAATAAAAATGGCGCATGAAGCCCTCTCAACAGCAGCAGCTATCTTAGAATTTGTGATAATGAAAACAGAAAATGCTGGAAATTCTCACCAGGTCTGCATAAGGTTCATGAGGAGAACATTTTGAACTTACTTTTCAAAAGTTTCCCTCATGCAGACTATGGTACACATCATCTCTGAGGTGCCGTGAACCACGGTTCTTTGAAAAGCTGGCCCAACTCCATGAAAAGTGCTGAGGGCTGGGACATGCCTGTCCCTACAATGCAGGATGAGTATGCAGGGTGTGGGCTCACGACCTGAACCAGCCTGCACCCTTAAGAGGCACTCCTGAAAATCGGAAACCATAGGAATGGGGCCCAGATTCCCAGAATCGGGACCCGCCTGCCAGTTTCAAAGGGCTCCTGAGTCATCCCAGCTTGGTGAATACCAGCCCTACATTTCAGGTCAAGGACCTTTCTTAGAATTTGTGTCGCTAATTGTAAGCATTGTCCAAAAAAATGTTAGATACAAGATGAAGCTACAGGTTTCATACTTTCGCACCACAAAATTGTGAAAATCAGTCGAAAATTTAGGTTTCGAAATTTGGTTGTCTTGGTTTGCCTGTGCACACTGGAAATGTTCCTTATGTTGAATCAGAAAAGGAGCAGGGTGTTTATTATAGGCACTCAAACAATGAGGAAATAGAGGCACAAATCTGTCATCAAATTTCAGAGAAATGTGAAAGTAATGGAGAAGTAATTATAGAGGACTTCTAAAAACTCTGACTAAAATGGGGAAAAAGAAAGTATAAAGGGCAAGGAAGGTGAAGAATACCTAAAATGTGCACGGGAGAACTTTCTTAACCAGTATGCTTCTAGTCAAAAAAGGAAAGGTGTGCTGCATTTAGTTCCAGGAAATGAAGTAGGACAATTGGAGTGGGTTTCATTGGGAGAACATCTGGGTAATAGTGATCCTAATAAAATTAGGTTTAAAGTAATTACACAAAGGGACAAAAAAGTCAATGGCGAAAACACCCAACTGGAGAAAATCAAGCAGAATGCAGAGTGCAGGGGAAACTGATAAAGGAAATAAGAATGTCACAGGTCTATAACATTTGTAACCCTCTAGTCCTCTGGTACCACTTCCATAGCCATGGAGGACTGAAAGATTGTGGTGAGAGCTTCTGCTAGTTCCACCTTTCCTTCCCTAATTAACAGAAGAGAACATGAGAAAAAAAGTGAGTAACATAAAGGGGATGCCAAAAATCTTTTATAAACATATACAAAGTGAAAGGGTAGTTAAAGAAATGGTGGAATTGATTTGAGGCAAAAACAGAATATGCTTGGGAAGGTAGAGGGCACGACTGAGGTACTGAATGAGTATTTTTCATCTGCAAAAAAAGAGAGGATGAAGTTCATGCTGCAGTTGTGGAAGAAAGAGTATTGATATTGCAGAAGATCAAAATAGATAGAAGGGAGGTGCTAAAACATCACTCAGATGAACAAGTCACCCAGCCCAGATAGAATGTCTCCTCGGTTGCTGAGGGAAGGAAAGGTGGAAATAGCAGAAGCTCTCACCATGGCTATGGAAGTGGTACCAGAGGACCAGAGGATTGCAAATGTTACACCCCTGTTTAAGAAAGGGGACAAACATGGTAACTACAGGACAGCCAGGCTAACATCAGTTTTTGGAAAACCATTGACATCTCTCGTAAAGCACAAATATAAATCTCACTTGGAAAGGCATGGGTTAATAAGGGGCAGTCAGCTGTTAAAGACAAATCATGTTTGAGTAACTTCATTGAGTTCTTTGATGTATCAGAGAAGCTTGATGAAGGTAGTGCAGTAGATATTATGAGCAGGATTTTCCCTTGGGGTGGGAGATGGAGGACAGGACTGCATCTGGGTCCCGAACCTGACCCTGAGGGTAACAGTCACAAACTGTGATTTTCATGGGGGTAGCCAATTAATGTCAGGAGGGCGGGGGTCACCATCCAATTAAAGATGACAAATGGGCTCTCAAAGGTTGAGAGCCAGTCAAAGGCTTTCCAGCTTCAAAGGAGAAGCAGGCTGCAATAGAGGGTAAATAAGAGAGAGAGTGTTTCAAGATGAAAATGCCCTCTCTCCAACTTTTTAAAATCTTAAATTTAATAAGTGTGCAGCCAGGTCACCAATGTGAGTTGGGGTGGGTTGGAGGTGGAGGTGGTGGGCAACCCCTCTACCCAGGCAGGCAGGGAGAGCCTCTTGGCCACCTACCTGGAGCACTGGCTCCCTGGCCTGCCACCGGGAAGCCACCTCCAGGCTGGTAAACCAGTCCTCACCACCTGCGGGAATCTGGAAACCACCTGGAAAATTCCAGCCAGCCTCCTTTAATAGGTGTCAATTGGTCCTTACTGAGCGGTGTCGGCTTCCCGCCAGGTGTGGGCAGGTAGCCCTGCTGGCCTCCCATCACACCTTTGCCAAAAGGGCCTAGAGATGGGATGGAGCTGGGGAACCAGCATGTGGACAGTGGGGCTATTTTTAGCTCCCATCCGATTCAGTACCCAGTCCCAGTGGGAACTGAAAATCCTTCCCTGCACATATAGACTTGCAAAAAGCATTTAATAAAGTCCAGACAATGGACCTTTTAAGAACATAGAAGCACAATGAACTAAAGGGACATTTGTAACTTGGGTGTGTAATTGGCTTGTGGGTAAGAGGCAGAGCGCAGTGGTGAAGGGATGTTCTGACAGGAGAGAAGTATGCAGTGACTCCAGGAGGCCATGAGGATCACTGCTTTGCTTGTTATATATAAATAGCCTTTGTTGCGGTACAGGGAGTACAATTTTGAAATGAACAGGACAGCAGGTTTCAATAAGACATGAGCAGACTTGTGAAATGGATAAACACATGGCAGATGCAATTTAATGATGATAAATGTAAAGTGATCCATTATGCAAGATACAACAAGCGGAAGCAATATAATCTAAATGGTGTTATTTTGAGGAGAATATAACCTAGGGGCACCTATGTATAATTCGTTGAAGGTGGCAGGGTAAGTTTATAAGGTGGTTAAAAAACGCATGGGACACCTGGTTTTGTAAACAGGAGTATTGAATACAAATACCAGGAAGTCAATACTAAACTTTTACAAATCACTGGTTAGGCTTTAAAAAAAGGTTTGCTTTTTTATACCGTCTTTCACAATGTCCCAAAGTGCTTTATAGCCAATGCAGTACTTGTTAAGACCATAAGACCATAAGACATAGGAGCAGAAATTAGACCATGTGTGCACAGCAGGCTCCCATGAACAAGAATGCAATAATGATCAGATAACTTGTTTTTGTGATGTCGATTGAGAGATAGATATTGTCCAGGATATGGTGGATTACTTCCCAGCTCTTCTTTGAAATAGTGCCATGGGATCGCTTATGTCGATTTTAGAAAGCAGACAGGGCCATGATTTAAATCTCATCCAAAAGACAGTACTTCCAACAGTGCAGCACTCCTTCAGCACCAATGATCCCTATTAAGCTGCACAAATGTGCAGTAACCCAGAAGTCTCTGTGCAGTCCATGCACCACTTAACCCTTTAAAGTTACTGCACAAGTGTGGCCATGCAAAAACATTTAAAGCAACTGTGCACTTAAATAAATCACCCGCATGCTCCAAAATGAAAATTAGGGGGAACATTGCTCAGTACATCACTGGAACATCAGCCTAGATTTTGTGCTCAAGTCTCTTAAGTGGGACTCAAACCCTCAACGTTGTAACTCAAAAGCAAAAATGCTATCAACTGAGCCACAGCTGGCACCATGGAGTATTGTGCATTATTCTGCGAAAGATACTTGAAGACGGCTGTCAAGATCCTGGCGAGCATACAGAGGAGGTTTACGAGGACGACAGCAGGGATGAGAAACTTCAGTTATGTGGAGAGACTGGAGAAGCTGGGATTATTCTCCTTAGAGCAGAGAAGGTTAGGGGAAATAGTGGTGTTAAAAATTATGAGGGGGTTTGCTACAGCAAGTAGCAAGTAGCTTGATAACTAGAAGTCATAGATGTAAAATAAAGAACTGGAGGGGAAATGAGAAAAAAATTTCAGATGCATTGTTAAGATCTGGAAGACATGAGGTGAAAGGGTGATAGAAGCAGATTTCATAGGAACTTTCAAAAAGCAATTGGATATATGCATAAAGTGGACTAATCTGCTGTGTTATGGGGAAATAGCTGGGGCTTTGGACTAAGCTCAACTGCACTTTCAAAGACTGAATGGCCATCTTCCATGTTGCAAGATTCGATGATTCTATGTATCGCCTCACATTTACTGATAGCTCCAAAGAAATTCTAAGCTTAATTTGCTAAAAAGTGAGTGAAAGTTTGATGGTTTATACCTCAGGCTCCTGATTTGCTACTTCTTGTTGATTAATATTATTGCTGGCAGCACATATTCAGGTAATCTCACACTCTGGTTTTGAAATGAAAAGTAAACTCTCTACTCAAGGGGCAGAATTTTAAGAATATAGTAACACAAAGGGAAACAGCCTTTTGTTTAACCCTTTAGTTCCCTCACATAAAAAGGCACAAGGAAGTTTGAACTGAAATATTTAAATTCCCATAGAAGAAGAAATATGCAGATAGATTTTAAGAATTTTCTCTCCTGCTGTGGAACTTCACACCTTGGATATGATTGTCAAGAACATGGGTGTAAAGGTTAGTGGTTCTGTGGATGCTCCCCCATTGAAATGATGGATGAAATGTGTTCAGTTACTTGAATAATCGGCACAACCTCAGAGGTATTCCTCTGTGAGCCATTGCTATTTTGGAAAGACTTAAAATGGTGTGTTTAATATGTATTCATAATAAACAATAACTTCAAGTTATATCTTTAAGTAATGTGGATTTTTGTGCTTAGGCTCTGACTCATCTCCTGCACCAGCAGTGTCTGTGCTGTCCATAACAATGAACGTGGAATTGTATTCACAATCCAGAGTCACTCAAAGCTGGCTGATTAATCTAAATTCACTGAACGCTCAGGTCTTGAAAATTCAAAATCCTTCAGCTTCACCTTTGGACCTTTTAGCTTTAAATGAAATGCTATGAACAGTGCTGAAATTACAGCATCACACCTGCCTCAATCCACAAGTACCCCTCATTGTAGTTGCCAGGTGACTGAATGCCTTCTGTTGATGTAGGCAGAATGTCAAACATAATTTTATTTTGCACTTTTTTTTAAATGTAAGAGTTCATTTGGGGCCTTGTAATCAAATGAAGAGGGGCAATGCTGCCTCAGATTGTGTGATTAGTCTCTTGGGGTAATCTTGTTTGGATGGAGTTTCAGCCCTGGTGGATATGTATCTTTCCTTACACTGGAATAACAGGAATCAGGGTATGTATCACGACAGTTGAATGGGTAGGGGATATAATGCTCCACTGTTGCTAGGGCCCCAATATTTACCTTGGTGGAATTTCCAAGTTGGGGGAATGATTCTAGTGCGTGTCATGGAGATTTAACTCCACAGCTCCTGTGCCTTTTATTTTAAACAGGTTCCCAGCCTAAAGGCCTGTTTGATTGACAAACCTGACCTCATATATTGGGCAAGGAATGATGCCAAGAGGAGGCCGCAGCCTAGGACCGAGTAGGTTACCCACTGCTGAGATACACACCGCAAGAGGGGGTGAGGGTGTGGTGGGTACAGCACAATATTGAGAGTTGGAGGATGATTGCAGAGGGTCAGAGAGAGTGATTGATAAAGTTCCAATACCTGCTTGAAATAAAGATAAAGATTAAGACTGGCTTCTTCTATCAGAGTTTTATTTTCAGTCCATAAAACTCGACAGAGAACTTGTCGCACCTGTTTTCTCTTTTATACATTCAAATTGGTACTTAGCTAGTTAACTGATAATTGCCAATTGAACTCCTTGTGAGTTAACTGTTTCCTTCCCCAACAGTGAACAGGTGTCGGAGGAAGAGATGGGATTCAGGAGGATCAGTGATCATGGAGTGTGGTCCAATCTTGGGGAAAGAAGCAGGTTACCTGGGGTTGTGGGTGTGGGTGGAAAGCACTGTTTCATCCAGCAGCCCTTAACCTGCAGGGTTCCTGAGGCCCAGGAAACCAGGCCAGTCCGTGCTTAAGCTGAAAGATCAAATACCAACCCTCTCCGTGGGTTCAACCATGCTGAGCGACACATAGGTGGGTATTTCCCTCAGCGCAAAATATTAGAAAATTTGGGTGGTGAGGTTTATCGTTGCCTCCTGACTATAACCAACACTGGCTGCTCCGTCCCCATCTGCTGCATGCAAATTTCAGGAGAGGCCACAGATTCCAAGTGAATTTTCCTCCTTTCCACCCCGGTTACCACCACGTCCTGGGGCCACCATATGGGAAGTGGCGATAGGTTCCATAGCAATGGTCAAAGCCCAGAGTTCCTCCAATGGAGGAACAGAACCACGAAGCAGCTTCTTCTCCTTCCTATCAGCATCAGACACTTAGCTGCTGAAGGTTTCATTCTCAGATGAAGCCTTCAGCGGGTTTCTTCTGTCTAACTTATGGGGGCATCACTGCTCTCGCCACCTCTTCTGCTGCTGTATCCCCAGCACATTCTCACATACACTGTTAGGCTTCCTCCTGACAGTGGGAATCCCACCACAAATCCACTCGGCATTTACAATGAATCCTGTTGCAGGAAGCGGGTTGAGGCAAAGACATAAATGAAGGGGTGGGTGAATCCACCTACTCCAACAAGGAAACCACCCACAAGTAGGCAAATCTGATGGATTCCTAGATTTACATAATGATCTTCAGCTAAGTTAAACAGTTCCACAACTATAATTTTAATACAGCTCTTTCACTTGCTAAGGCTGGTGATATAGGTGCACTTCCACTGCATCCTCTTACTTTCTGTAAGTGCTCAGTGACACATAAAGGATTGATATATGAGAAATAAACTACTTTTTGATTGAGCAACTAACATTAAAGTTGGGGACTTTCAAACGGTAGCTTTTTCTGGATGAAGTAAAGGGGTTGAATGACCTTTTCTCAGACTGAGTAGTATTTCTTATGTACATCAAATTAATCAATCTTTTGAAATATAAGCAACACCAGATCATTGTTGGCAGAAATTCTATCTGGAAAATCCAGATATTTTCTTCCCATTTATATCGATTAAAACAAAATAGATCAAGATTTGTTTAAAAATTTGCTAAATAATTAAATATCTGCAATATGTCACCTGGCGTTCAGAGCGATCATGGTGTAAGGCTGATGAAGGTAATTTCCCTTTGATTTAATTGATATGTATTCCATCGTCAGCCTCATCATTGAGAAAACAGGCACTTGTTATTGTTACCAACTTTATTCAGGTTATCAGGACACACAACCGACATAGTTGCAGATAAGCTAGAATTTAGGACTTTGTATCAAACCAGAAGCAATTGAAAACCGCAAAAGCAACATGGGGAGACATTAAGAAGACTGTGGATTAATGTAAACTGAGGGGAGGGGTGCACATCATTAAAATCACACCTTTAGTTACTGAACTAAACATTCCAATATTCTCGATCTAGTGATATTTATTGTCTGACTCCAAAAACAATTTCCTCTGATGTGCTCCTGTTTCACCTCACTAATTGGATGCTTGTGCCTCAAAAAACAGTTAGTTACACTGTCAATTATAATTTCCATGTTGCTGTTTGTTTTATAGCCAAGAAAAGGACAAGTGCTTCACAGAGGTCAATGCAAGCTAGTTAATTGATTTCCTGTTTGAATCGAAGGGCCGTTTGGCTTTCTGGATTTCATTTAACAACTACAAGCAAATCAAGTAATCTATTGTTTCGCTCCAGGAGCTGAGAAAAGAGTCAAAACCACAGTTGGCTTCAAACCCGAAAGGAAAAAGGCACCTAACAAAATTATCGTATAATTCAGGCTGACAATCCACTGCAGTACTGAAGAGAAGTTAAACTGGTAGACATAAAAAGTCCAAAGACACTATTAAATTGTCCTGGACAACTTTCGTCCCTCAACTAACATCACTTAAAACAAATTTTGTGCTTATTTATCTCATTGTGATTTGTAGGACCTTGCTACCACAAATAAGCTGCTGCACTTCCTCCATAACAACGGCGACTACACTTCAAAAATACCTCTTTGGTTGTGAAGGGCTTTGGGATATCCTACAACTGTAAAAGGCACTTTATAATTGCAAACCCTTTCTTTCTTTCAATCTTGCACTGAACAAGCTCTGAACAAATTCTGTTCGTTTCTGAACTAGAGGCCTGGCTGAATTTTATCACAGGCAATGGGATCCCTATATTCAGGTGAAAAGCAGGTTCTGAGCCCATGCTTGCCAGCTGGCTTGACAACTTTACCACAGATGGTCTCCCCTCCATCCAATTCAGGATGAAATGCAGGCTCCTGATGCTGCCACCCAAATAGAGAACCGACAGCTCTGAAGCCTCAGTAGCATCACCGGGAGAGGTGGTTGCTGCTGAGGACTGCACCTCAGTAGCTCAGACCGGTAAGTTTTTAAAAAGCATAATAAATTCAGGGGGGCTGAGGGTTGAAGGAAAAACCCCTCTGAGAAGATCGCTGGTGCTGCAGAGGTTGCAGAAGCTGCCTTCCCTGTCCCAAATTCTAGTTTACATCTAATTGTGTGTCCTGATAACCTGAATAGTGGTGGTAAAATTGTCTGTTTTCTCCATGATGGGGCGGACAATGGAATACACATCAATTAAATCGAAGGGAGATTACCTTCATCAGTCTTATATCATGATTGTTCTTAAAGGCATGTGGCATATTGCAGATATTAAATTATTTAGCAATTTTTTAAAAACAAATCTTGATCTATTTTATTTTAATGGCCATAAATAGATATGATATATCTCGATTCTCCAGATAGAATTTCTGCCAACAATGATCTGGCATTGTCTATGTTTCAAAAGATTGATTAATTTGATGTATATAAGAAATACTATTCAATTTGAGAAAAGGACATTCAACCCCTCTCATTGGGCCACTGACCATCCTGCTTTGATGGTTCCCCAGGATGTCACAGAGAGGACACCTCCATTAAGCTGGTGACCTTCCCACCTGACAGGAGTACTCTGCACAGTCGACAAAGTGCCAGTGGCCCTGTAAAATGACTCCTAATAGGGCTTTTAGCTATGCTCATCATCTGCCAGCCTCCTTTGACCAGGCAGCCACTCACATCCGGTACCCTTGCTGGTAAAATACTCCAGCGACAGGATTGCATCAGGGAGTTGTCTTGATGTGACTCTCGGTACTTTACCGTTACCCCTTCCTCCTGGCCTGGCACCCGGGACTGGTAAAATTCTGCCCAGAATGGAGTCAAAATTATTCAGCCAAACATGAGCTGTAGTAAAAAGGCATAACTAGCTCTTATTTCTATTTCTCTTAAATTACAACTACTTCATGCATGTTTGTGAATGAATAACCTAGCAAAGAATGCAGGATAATGTTTATTCTACGAAAGATGGTGATATATTTGCTATTGACCAGATACTGTCACTTACCTTTGCGCTGCTCCTCCTTCTTCAACATATGTCACGATGATGCCATGGGGTGAACGCTTGGATCCTCGGCCTCCGGTAATCTGAATACCAAGTCCGTCCGAACCCTTCACCATGTGCATCTTCCATATTTGGCAACCTTCCCGCTGGAGGGGGGAAAATTAGATAAAAGTGTCTACAATGAATAAATATCCATCGCAATACTTCATTTAAAGAAAGAATATATTGTGCACCAGTATTAATGTGCGCCACCTTCATATCTAGCCCGCTGGTGCCCTTGTAGCAGAGGTATGCTCGCCCAGGAGGTTGACCCAATGGTCAGTTCACCATACAGAAGGTCATTGGGTATACAGCTGTCATCCATCCGATGAACATGGCCGAGCCAGCGCAGACATCGTTGGCTTAGCAACGAGTTTATGCTTATGAAATTAGCATGCTCCAGGTTGGTGATCTTGTTCTGCCAAGACATTCCGAGGATACGTCTGAGGAAGCGAAGGTGGAAACTGTTCAGTATTTTCTCCTGCCCAGCATATGTTGTCCAGGTCAAACGAGATATGAAGATGGCGGACAGTGACACTGACAACTGGGAGACAGTCACTGCTGGCCATGACCTCTGGAGACAGTCACTGCTGGCCATGACCTCTGGAGACAGTCACTGCTGGCCATGACCTCTGGAGACAGTCACTGCTGGCCATGACCTCTGCAGACAGTCACTGCTGGCCATGACCTCTGGAGACAGTCACTGCTGGCCATGACCTCTGGAGACAGTCACTGCTGGCCATGACCTCTGGAGACTGACTATTTGGAAGGGCGTTGGAAGAGGCGAGCAGAAACTAAAAGCTCAGCTGGCTGAGAAGAGGGCCCCGGAGCAAACAGGGGCCAGCGAATCATGTGCCTGCTCAGCCCACTGTCTTCCTCTGCAGCAAGTGTGGCTAAGACTGTCATGCCAGAGTGGGGCCACCATGGTGCAAACTATCATTTTACAAGACGGAAAGCTACCACAAGATATTGTGCATGTTGTTCATTACGGCACTTTTTCAGGTATATGCTCCTAGTCCACTGCCTCACTGACAGACTTCTGCCAGTAATAAGCTACTTCTGCTTTTAAGTTTAGTTGCTCGTTGAAGAAGATGATTTATTCACATTAAATATTAATGTTGATATCAAATTCTGAAAGAAGTAAATTTTCTGATTGACTTTGGGGGGGGGGGGCGCGGCGGTGGGGGTTAGGCAGGAGCCGGCACACAGCTGATTGCCGCCCGCGCTCAACTGCACACCACCAATAATTACATTATTAAAGCAACAGATCAATCTTATCTTCTAGTGAGAAATGAAACATTAATCTAATAATTCTAATTGAAGAGATATTTTAATCAGCAATTTAACTGCAAAAGAGAATTTTCTATCTGTGAACAACTCAGGCAATACAGGGTATCTAAGAAAGTGGGAGAATTCTCTCCACAACAAGTATTAAAATTACAAAGTTTACAAAGTTTAGAAGTGTAAAAGTATCCTTTACATTGAGAGGCATCTATATAAACTCTGCACATCATAAATGCTTCAATGGTTATTATTAAAGGTACAGCAAAATGGTCATCATATGAAAGATAATGGGTGGAATTTTAACTGTAGTGCGCTGCTCCACCTTTAAACAAAATTCTCCTGCTCTGCTGACTTTATCATGAAGGCAGGATATGATTACAAAAACTCTTATTCAGAGTATTGATGGCATGCAAATATAGGAATAGGAACAAGTAGGAACCTGTCACAGAACAGGCCCGACCGGCCACACACACACCGCTGGCCTAATCTCTAAATTTGAACCCGCCATTGGGGAAGTGAAATTTCAGTTTCCACCCCACCCATCACATATGCAGGCCCCATTTACTGTCTCTCCATCTACTCAAATGTCAATCCTATTCTTTCAGATTCTGATTAATACATTACTTTTTTCTAACATTCTCTATGTTTATTTTAGAGTCACTGATTGTCATTTAAATCTACCCCAGCAGCGGGTTTGGAGGCTGCAGGGCATTTAATCAGCTGGGAGGGTGCGTGTTCACGAACCCGCCGCCTTCTCGCCTCCGCCCGATTAAGTCCAGGGTGAGAAGGGTCATGGACGGCCTTCCCACCCAGCTGCTAATTGAGACCCATAAGTGGGCAATTAATGGTATTCAACCAGTGATGGGCAGGGAAGTCGCGACGTGGGAAGCCCAGAAAGCAGACCCAACACCGGCTCCTGGAGTGGGTCCCTCATTCAAAGACACTCAATGCTTGAATGAGGGACCCAACATCGGGAAGGGGAGGACCAGTGAGAACCACCTTGTCCTTTCTTCTGATCCCCCTCCCCACGGCACCATTCTGCCATTTTTTTTTTATTCATTCAGGGGTGTGGGCCTCTGCAGTCTTTCACCATCTAGATAATATGCTTCTCTTTTATTCTTCCTGCCAAAATGGACAATTTCCCACTTTCCCACATTATACTCCATTTGCCAGATCTTTGCCCACTCACTTAACCTATCTACATCTTTTTGGAGCCTCCATATCTCCTCTTCACAACTTACTTTCCTACCTATCTTTGTGTCATCAGCAAAGTTGGCAACAATCCTATCCATCCCTTCGTCCAAGTCATTTATATAAATTGTAAACAGTTGAGGTCCCAGCACTGATCCCTGTGGCACACCACTCGTTACATCTTGTCAACCTGAAAAGACCCATTTATGCTTACTCTCTGCTTCCAGTTAGCCAGCCTATCTTCTATTCATGGCAACGTTATCCCCTATACCATGAGCTTTTATTTTCCACAATAACCATTGACGTGGTACTTTATCAAATGCACTATTGGCATCCAAGAAACCAGCTAACCTAAATCGGCCACAACATTTACAATCAATGCCTCAAGGACAATCAAAGGACACTTAATCGTATATTCTTTTACCTTTTTTATTGGACTCTAACTCCCCTTATTTCTGATATATGTGTTTGTGTGCGTGTGCATGTGTATGCGTGTATGTGTGCGTGTATGAGGGCCAAATGCTTGACGTACATTTTTTTTCTAGGGTTTAGTGGTTACCAAATTTACTCTGATTCCAGAAAACCCTGTTTGATTGGCAACTTATTGCTCACAGCTCAAATAGTTAAATACATTCTGATTTGGAAAGGGCATACCCTTGTAAGAAAGAAACTTAAACTTTTGTTGTGACCAACTGAGCAGGTTGAATAGAGGGGAGCCAGTTCACCCCTTCTCACCTGGTCGTAACAAAATAACCACTTAAAAGTAGGTGGATGGTAAAACAAAATCTGTAAGCAAGAAGTTTCAGCCTAGATGGTGCGATGCAGAATTCAAATCATCAGTTTAATGGGTGGCTAAGTAGAGATGCTGCTTCATGAGCTGAGCGCAAAGGCGAATTGCCTTTTTGGCACTACAGAGTGTCCTCCCTGAAAGACAAAAGTGCACTCTGCCTGGCAGGAGATTTTTTTTTTGTAGAGTCAAAACAATTAACTAAATTAACAATAACAAGGGAGAAATCAAGCACAGCCCCTAATTCAGGTCAGCTGTAAAACCAAGGACAAAGTTTAAAGGAAACTTACAAACATTAAACCAAAATGTGATTAAAGGGGTCAACAAAACACCTCAGTCCCTGCGGTGCCTAGTAACATTTGCATAAGAATCTTAGAGACCTTAATTGCCAAAATGTATCCACACAATTAATACATTCCAGGTAGATGGTGCCATAAAGTCTGGGATACTCCACTCTGATTTTCTGGACGTGAATGCCTAGCAAGTGGGTATTCGGTGCATAAGGAGAAAGAGGTGCATTAGGTAAGGTTTATAGCAATAGGAGATAGGTAATTGTTTTTGTAAGGTTGATGTGGAGCCAGAGGGAGCAGCAGTGAAATTCCAAGAGCCATTGCTGACTTGCGATTGTATCCTATTGTCCTCTCACTCCCCACTATCTAGGGTTTATTTCAGAGATGTTGCCAACAAACCAAGCTATCCAAAATTCATTTGCTTCAAATAGCTGCATAAGGTGTGGCAGGTGAAGGCTGCTCACCTCAATAATGGAAAAGAGGCCACAGGCCCAATTCCAGGCCAGCTTTCGACCTTCCATTTGTATACTGTCGGTTTTGGGTCCTTCTTTATGCTTCTTCAATTGTAGCGCCTCAGATCTGCTTGTTTGCTTGCAGGACAACATAGCACACAAAACAATGAGTGGAGTGTCCCAAACCCAACCATCTTCAGCTGCTTCATCAATGACCTTCCTTTCATCATAAGGTCAGAAGTGGGGATGTTCGCTGATGATTGCACAATGTTCAGCACCATTCGTGACTCCTCAGGTACTGAAACAGTTCATGTCCAAATGCAGCAAGACCTGGACAATACCCAGGCTTGGGCTGACAAGTGGCAAGTAACATTTGTTCCACACAAATGCCAGGCAATGACCATCTCCAACAATTGAGACTTCAACCATCACCCCTTGATGTTCAATGGCATTACCAACACTGAATCCCCCACTATCAACATCCTGGGGGTTACCATTGACCAGAAACTGAACTGGACTAGCCATATAAATACTGTGGCTACAAAAGCAGGTCAGAGGCCAGGAATCCTGCGACGAGTAACCTCACCTCCTGACTCCCCAAAGCCTGTCTACAATCTACAAGGCACAAGTCAGGAGTGTGATGGAATACTCCCCACTTGCCTGGATGAGTGCAGCCCCCACAACACTCACACCGTCCAGGATAAAGTAGCCCGCTTGATTGGCACCACAGCCATGAACATTCACTCCCTCCACCATCCACTCACAGTAGCAGCAGTGTGCACATTCTACAAGATGCACTGCAGGAATTCACCAAGGCTCCATAGACAGCACCTTCCAAACCCACGACCAATACAATCTGGAAGGACAAGGGCAGCAGATAGATGGGAACACCACCATCTGGAAGTTCCCCTCCAAGCCACTCAACATCCTGACTTGGAAGTATATCGCTGTTCCTTCACTGTCGCTGGGTCCCTTCCTAACAGCACTGTGGACATACCTACACCACATGGACTGCAGCATTTCAAGAAGGCAGCTCACCACTACCTTCTCAAGTGCAACTAGGGATGGGCAATAAATGCTGATGACCCAGACAGCGAAGACCACATCCTGTGAATGAATAAAAAAAAACAATGAAATGTATCCAAAATTAAGGATGCCCTGAAGTATCAAGCCCTGGGCTCTGCTGGTGGATACCGCCCTTGATACCCATTCCAATAACAGCACAACAGAAGCAGGGAAGGTTGCAGCTGCAGACCTTCCCAAGGTGTTGAGATGTCAACTTATTTTGGGCCACTAATACTGGCAAGGCCTAGTATCCAAGGCCTAGAATTACAGCAAATGCCAACTTCAAGAAGCCTCTTCAAACAGCGCTTGTATTAGCTTGTGTGATGTTTTTGTTGTTGTGTACGTGCCTGTGTGAATGAGTGCAAAGATGGATAAGCCATAATAAGAACAGGTTAACACACCTCTGGGCAGCCTGATCCAGAGGCAGAAATATTGAGGATCATGCTGGCATCGATTGCCAATGGCAGTCGTACATTGCAGTTTGATGTTCGTGTCCTTGCAGTAGATGGCATGGCCTTGAAACTGCCTTTTTGTCAACCTTGAGCCAACTATCTTCGATTATTGCCAGGTTGATAGTATAATAGCAGGTGCAAGTATGAACCTGGCTCAGGTATCAGGTAATCTCCCTTATATGCTTTCTTTTCACTTGGAACACGCAATATTTCAAGTGCTTTAGAGCAAATTCCGTCATTAACTTGGCAATTAGCATGAGATTCCATAAACAACAGCAAAAGACAAATAGCCTATCTTCTATTGATGTGCCTGTTCTTTTGATGTTTCAATTACAGTGCCCTTTCTAATAATTTTGTAGACAATATTTAGCTGATTTTGTTTTACCATCAAAGTTCTGTACATATCCAGCTAAGCAGACTCCCCTCAAAAAAAGAAAAAATGAACTAGCACAAAAAAGGCGTAGGAGTAAAGAGAAAAATATCTTACACAAAGCCTCTGCCCTTTTAGAACTCCTTTGTGCATAAAACTTCCCTTTAGCCAAACACACATCACAAACCACCTGAAAATAAATTTAAATGTAAATCTCATAGCTTAATAGGAATGAAGTCCTTGTACATTCTACATGACAGCACTTTAAGTCAGCTGGAAAATATTGCATGTTGAAATAATGAGGATTTATTAAAACAGCTCCCAACTAAATTACTCAACACTACAGGGAAGAACTATCTAGCCAGCTGGAAAATCCGTCCTTATATCACTGGGACATGGTCATCACTAACTAGCATTGAATGCAGCTTACATTAGACCAGTCTACTGTAGAAATAGTTTTAGGAACATAAGAAATAGGACCAGGAGTAGGCCATTTGGCCCCTTGAGTCTTCTCCGCCATTCAACTTGGCTGATCATGGTTGATCATGGCTGATCTTCTACCTCGAATCCATTTCCCCACGCTATCCCCATATCCCTTGATATTTTTAATAACTAGAAATCCATCCATCTCATTCATGAACATACTCAATGACTGAACCTCCACAGCCCTCTGAGTGAAGAACCCTCTGAGTGAAGAAATTCCTCCTCACCTCGGTTCTAAATGGCCTACCTCTTATTCTGAGACCGTAACCCCTGGTTAGACCATAAGACATAGGAGCAGAAATTAGGCCATTCGGCCCATCGAGTCTGCTCCACCATTCAATCATGGCTGATAAGTTTCTCAACCCCATTCTCCCGCCTTCTCCCCGCAATCTTTGATCCCCTTACCAATCAAGAACCTATCTATCTCAGTCTTAAATATGCTCAATGACCTGGCCTCCACAGCCTTCTGTGGCAATGAATGCCATAGATTCACCACTCTCTGATTAAAGAAGTTTCTCCTCATCTCTGTTCTAAAAGTTCTTCCCTTTACTCTGAGGCTGTGCCCTTGGGCCCTACTCTTTTGAGCCCTGTAAGAATTCCGTATGTCTCAATGAAGTCATCTCTCATTATTCTAAACTCTAGAGAATACAGACCCAGTCTCCTCAATCTCTCCTTATAGGACAATCCTGCCATTCCAGGAATCAGTCTGGTGAACATTCACTGCACTCCCTCTATAGCAAGTATATCCTTGCTTAGGTAAGGAGACTGAAACTGCACACAATACTCCAGGTGCAGTCTCACCAAGGCTCTATACAACTGCAGCAAAACTTCTTTACTCCTGTACTCAAATCCTCTTGCAATAAAGAGCAATATACCATTTGCTTTTCTAATTGCTTGTTGTACCTGTGTGTTCACGTTCAGTGATTTATGAACAAGGACATCCAGGTCCCTTTGGACGTCTACACTTCCCAACCTCTCACCATTTAAGAAATACTCTGCATTTCTGTTTTTCCTACCGAAGTGGATAACTTCATGCTTTTCCACATTATATTCCATCTGTTATTCTTGTCCATTCATTTGGCTTGTCTAAATCTCCTTGAAGCCTTTTAGCATCCTCTTCACAACTCACACTTCCACCTAGTTTTGTGCTATCAGCAAACTTGGAAATAGTTATTTGGTAGTACAGAACTTGAGTATTGCTGGAAAAAAGAGACATGTCGAAGCTTTTCATCTTGGATTCATCAGGACACTTCGCATGAATACCGATACCAGGGGAAAACAACAATTTATACTGTATAACAAGAGGGTGCTGATTAGTTGGCAAGTGGACTCCGACTGGTAGAGGTGTTGCCATGGAGAATGCACCAATTGATGGTGACTGACAGTTTGACAACTGCCAAGCATTGCACTAGCTGTCAGTCACCATCAATTGGTGCATTCGACATGTCTCTTTTCTCAGTAAAACTTGGAAATGTTACATTTGGTCCCAACATTCAAATCATTGATACAGATTGTCAATAGCTGAGGCCCAAACACTGATCTTTGTGGTACCCCACTCGGCACAGCCTGCCAACCTGAAAATGGCCTGTTTATCCCTACTCTGTTTTCTGTCGTTAACCAACCCTCAATCAATGCCAGTATATTACCCCAATCCCATGTGCTCTAATTTTTGCTTACTAGATGCAAAGGAAAAATTGCTTGCTGCTACTTTGTTCGTCTTTCTTCCCCACTGAGTACAAAAAAGGAAAAGGCCAGCAGACAAGTTCATACGTGATGCCAGAGTAAATATTCATGAAAATAAATTAAAAGCAGCTTTACAGGAGAATAAGTTTTAAGGTTACAGAGGGAATTAACAAAGTTGTTCCAAATAAATTGTTCACTTGTTGAACAATATCAGGGGATACGGTACATGTAAAAGTGAGCAAGGGAAATCATAAGGAGGTTTTCATTCAAAGTGTAATAGAGACTGCTGGAATAAATTATCAGGGAAGACTATTGAAATTGAGAGCGTAAATGGATTCAAGAGGCAATTAGATATGTTTCTGGAAGATAAAACAGATTCAAAGATATCACAAGAAGCTGGGTGGGTGAGGCTGAGAAACAAAAAAGGTTTGAGGGCCATCTCCCAGTCTTAATTTTTTTCTCTTTCATTTGCTGGCCATTCATTTTCTCATAGCATGCAAGTGTCAGCAGGGATCGAGGTCTATTTCCTACCTATTTGTCCCAGGGGCAGAATCTTCTGGTCGGCATGCGGGAGCGGGCCCGACACACCAACGCATAAAATGACGCGCGATGACGTCGGGCGTGCATCCCTACGTCATTGCACGCCATCGCAATATTTCGTTCAGCGCGTGCGCACCGGAGTCGACTGCACGCCCTCCAAAATGTAAACGGACTATTAAGGCCATTAAGAAATGAATTGAAGCACTTGTGTACGCTGCCCGTCCAACCTTAAGGTTGGCGGGCAGGCAAAAAGTTTAAGCGGCCTTTGCTTTTTTCAGGAAACCTCATCCACGAGCAGGATGAGGTTTCCCGAAGCTTTTATTACATAAATAAATACATTTTCATAAATATAAAAACATGTCCCCACTCATGTGACACAGTCACATGAATGGACATGTTTATATAAATGTTTAAATCATTTCTTTAATTACTTCAATATCCATTCAATCTCCCTGAGGCAGCTCCGAAAGAGTGCTGGCCCCAACTCTCCCTCCTACCCCCACCTGCACAGGTAGCGCTGCTGGTCGTGTATTACACTAGGCGGGCCTTAATTGGCCTGCCCGTGTAAAATGGCGGCATGGAGCCGATCGTGGGCAGCGATCGGCTCTGCGCCCGCCTCCACCTGCTCCCACCCACCATATGAAAAACCCTGCCCCATATTACGCCAGTGGAGAAAAAGGGCCTGATAGCTGCATCCTCTCACTCTAAGTCAGGACCATGCTGTGGTCCTTGGTTTTGACTGAGGTCTTCAATGGGAGCCACAATGCCCTCTTTGGAGGGAAGGGTTGCAGTTACCCCTTTAAGGTGCTGAGGTACTGTCCTGGCCACAGCATTTTGCATCCTTGCACTCGTGCACTTCCACCTGATAGCAGGAATCCCACTGAAGGATGGGGTGGGAACAAATTCAGATGGTGAGTGGAAGTCCTTTCCCAGCCCTGCCACTGGAACTCTGCCCTGAAGAGGTGAAACTCAATATTTATTTCCTAAACATTGGAGTGGGAAAACATCAAAGCAAATGAGCTTCCTTGATTTGATATAAAAAGCCACATGTTTCTCAGCCCCCCTCTGAATATCCAAGGAGATAAGCCTCTAGCTTAGACCACTATATTTAACAACCACACAGGAGTCACCTTAACCATTCGCTTCCTGACACCAGGTGTTTTGGCATTGATACAAATGAACTCATGCAGCGAGACTTCATAGACACAGAATTAAAATTTTATTTGCAAGAGCTGTTTATTTTTAGTCCATCAGCATATGGAAAGCACATCTGAGCTGCTTAGCATTTCTTATTCAATTATTTTCCCCTTGTTATATTAGGTAAATATGTCTAGAATCCCTGTTGATAATCATACAGTACAAAATACCCTTCAATGACTGAAAATTAAAAGTAAATGATTCTAGATTCTTGTAATGTTCCAGGACTTACTTCCTTTGTTTTAGCCCTTTTGTATTTCTTTGGCTGCTACACTCACTCATTTCATTGGTGTTAGCTGACCTCCACTCCATTGTTCAATTGGCCTCTCTTAAACTGTAAGACAGCTGAATGCTTCGGTGGTTTGATGGTGGCAGACATTACAGCCAAGGTATGTTCTTACCCATTGTTCACATGCTAACAATTTCCCAGCAGGTTATCAGATACAGAAGGCGAGTGAAGGCCCTGTGATTTTTTTTCTCCCCTCTGCCCACTACCTCGCCAAGGATTGCTGAGCTCAATTACAGATACAGGTCATGTTGTCAAAAAAAACACAGCTTCAATTTGAAGCTCGTAAGATGAATCATGGAAGGGAAATTCCTTATTCCTAAAAAAAAACAGATTCTCAAGTTACACTGACTTACTCATCATGCCTTAAACGTCAAGTGACATTCCTGCCTTCCTTCCATTCTGATGACTGTCATTTGTTTGCACAAATTCATTTTGCCATTGAAGTAAACTGAAGAATCTCCCAGGCTTTCACCCAGAGTGAGCAGAATATGACAAGTTGTTCCAATTCTGTTCCCAGCTGGTTGACAGTATAAGCAGTTGATTTATACCGGCCTATACGCATTTCCTGGTTTTGTTTCCAAGGTGAAGGTCTGCACAAATCTTCACTTGTACAGATTACCGCCATTGAAACTCCCAGCTAATGGCCAAGCTGGGACAAGGTAAAGTCATATGCCCCCATTTTTGCTATCTAGGTGGGTAGCTCAGGTTGGAAAATTTCCTGGATCCGCTTCAGAAAAAAGGCCCCAGAAAGCCGTGATTTTCGCTCTGGAGGGAAAGGGAGTCAGGCCAGTCAACCATGGAAGCAGATTCTAGGCAGCCCCGGGGGTAGCTGATTGCCGAGGCAGGCTAGAAGGTCTTCTTGGTTCTCTGGTACTTTGTCCTAGTTGTATTATAAGCTTTTGGGCCCCCTAGCCCTCACCCCTCACCCAACTCTTCCCTATGGCCCCTTGTTACCTATTGGAATGGAAATGGATGCATCTCCTCAGCTAAAAATGAATTGACAAACATCCAATACTGTATGCCACCCATTTGCAATTTGCTAATACATATTGACCACGGCAAACCCTGATAGCAACATTAAAAAAAAGTTTGCTAATGGGCCTTTATTCACATCACTATCATTTTTAACTTAATGGTATAATACTACTGTTATTTACATTGTGCTTTATGGGTTGCCAACTCTCTAGGAATGTCCTGGAGTGCCACAACCAATCATCAAGTGAATTAGTAGCTAACCATCTCAACAATGAAATGTCATTGTGGACTGAGGACAGTGCACCCTTTCTGTTGTCATCTGCAAAGTATACCTTGAACTGCTTTAAAATCTCCAAAGAAACATAAAACTCATTATCAAAAATACCAGCTATCAGGGAGGAAATTGTTTCTTTAAAAGTCCATTGTAATGTGAGGTCCTCTTCTCCTCTGTATATAAACACAATTCTGCAATGATCTGCCAAATTTTCACACATATATCACCATAAGTGTAATTCTGGAAGTATAAAGTGGCACTTTGTCATAACAACAAAATCTATCCTTTAGTATTCTGTATACTCAGCAAGCATGAGCCTTTATTAGACTGAACAAGTTGTGTCTCAGATTTCATTTCATACAGCTGCCTTCAATTGTCACTAGGGGTTAATTTTGAAGTCTGCACCCCATGAAATTCAATGGCAATTTCATCGGCAGGTGCTCTGATAGTGCTGAGTGTCAGCAGAATAATGTTGAACGACTTGGGTTGGGGAAAGACTCGGGTTGGGGAAAGACTCGGGTTGGGGAAAGACTCGGGTTGGAGAAAGACTTGGGTTTGATTTTGGCTCCACTCAACTCCCATTATGAAGTAAGTCTAGCAGAAGTTCCAGCAGGGCGCAAGGAAAACTAAACTCTTGGGGCAGAATTTTACGTCCTGAGGGCGGGCGCACGCCTGACCCGATCGGGCGTAAAATAGCGCACAATGATGTCAGGTGAGCGTCCCGATATCATCGCACACTCGCGCGATATTTCGGTCAGCAGGCATGTGTGACAGTCGGCAACGCGCCCGCAACAATTAAGAGGCCAATTAAGGTCATCAAAGTTTCAATGAGCAGGGATTTTCCACTGCCCATCCAATGGGTGGGCGAATCGGCCTGGCGGCCTCTTCATTTTTGAGGAAGCCTCACCCAAGGGTAGGATGAGGTTCTGAGATTCATTTAAAAAAAGATTAAAATGTTTGGGCACAAATTTCAGCATCCATATGTTTAGATGACTCATTCTCATACGTGGGCATTTTTTCCGGATTTTAAAATCTGTTTTTATTGAGTTTAAATTCTTCAGCTCCCTGAGGCAGCTCTCTGCCTTCAGGGAGCTTTCATTGCGCGCTCCCCTGCGCCGGCGCTGGCTTCAGCGCTCGCCCTCCTCCCGTCACACCTCAGAGGCTCTGAGCGTTTCAACGCGTGTTTCATGCTAACTGGCCATTAATTGGCTAGTCAGCATGAAATCGTGGTCAGGGACCGATCAAGGGCAGCGGGCCATTTCCCCGGCTGCTCTCGGGCCCGCCCACCACGCCCGATGACCTCAAAATTCAGCCCTTGGTGCATGGCCAGCTCGATGAAAGAAAATTATACAGTTTGATCATTGGAGCTTTAGTAACAAGTAGGGATGGGTATGAGAAATTGTAAGACTGCAATTAATTTCAACTCAGGGCAGGATTGGTCTGCGGGGAGAGGGTCACAGCGACAGTGGACCTGGGAATCTGAAAGTTTGAGAAGTTTGGCTGATTTTAATTTCTAGATCTCACTTTAATTTCTGAAATCCTTCTGACTTTCATTCTATCATAAGGTCAGAAGTGGGGTGTTCGCTGATGATTGCACAATGTTCAGCACCATTCACGAATCGTCAGATACTGAAGCAGTCCATGTCCAAATGCAGCAAAGCCTGGACAACATCCAGGCTTGGAATGACAACTGGCAAGTAACATTCGCACCACACAAGTGTCAGGCAATGACAATCTCCAACAAGAGAGAATCCAACCATCACCCCTTGACATTCAATGGCATTACCATCACTGAATCCCCCACTATCAACATCCTGGGGGTTACCATTGACCAGGAACTGAACTGAACTAGCCGTATCATAGAATCACACAGTGCAGAAGAGGCCCTTCGGCCCATCGAGTCTGCACCAACACGTGAGAAACACCTGACCTACCGTTCATTGAATACTTCCTTGTCAAATTACTCCTTCCAAAGTGTATCACCTGACACTTTTCAGATTAAATTCCATCTACCACTTATCTGCCCATTTGACCATCCCGTCTATATCTTCCTGTAGCCCAAGACACTCAACCTCACTGTTAACCACCCGGCCAATCTTTGTGTCATCTGCAAACTTACTAATCCTATCCCCCACAGAGTCATCTATGTCGTTTATATAAATGACAAATAGGGGACCCAGCACAGATCCCTGTGGTACACCACTGGACACTGGCTTCCAGTCACTAAAGTATCCTCCTGTCATCACCCTCTGTCTCCTACAACTAAGCCAATTTTGAATCCACCTTATCAAGTTACCTTGTATCCCATGTGCATTTGCTTTCTTTATAAGTCTCCCATGTGGGACCTTGTCGAAGGCTTTGCTGAAATCCATATACACTACATCAACTGCACTAGCCTCACCTACACACCTGGTCACCTCCTCAAAAAATTCAATCAAATTTGTTAGGCATGACCTCCCTCTGACAAAGCCATGCGGACTATCCCTGATCAATTGCCTCTCCAAGTGGAGATAGATTCTCTCCTTCAGAATTTTCTCCAATAGTTTCCCTACCACTGACGTGAGACTCATTAGCCTGTAGTTCCCTGGCTTATCTCTTCAACCCTTCCTAAATAGTGGAACCTCATTAGCTGTTCTCCAGTCCTCTGGCACCTCCCCCGTGGCCAGAGAGGAATTAAAAATTTGGTTCAGAGCCCCTGCGATCTCCTCCCTTGCCTCCCTCAACAGTCTGGGACGCAAATCATCCAGACCTTGAGATTTGTCCACTTTTAAGCCTGCCAACACCTCCAATACCTTGTCACTCCCTTATCAATTTGCTTAAGAACCTCACAGTCTCTCCCCGAGTTCGATACCTTCATCCTCATTCTCTTGGGTGAAGATGGATGTGAAGTATTCATTCAACACTCTAGCGATGTCCACTGGCTCCAGCCATAGACTGCCCCCTTGGTCCCTTATGGGCCCTACTCTTTCCCTGGTTATCCTCTTCCCATTGATATACTTATAGAATATCTTGGGATTTTCCCTACTTTTACCAGCTGAGCTTTCTCAGATCCCCTCTTTGCTCTCCTAATTGCTTTCTTAAGCTTCACCCTGCATTTTCATATAAATACTGTGGCTACAAGAGCAGGTCAGAGGCTAGAAATCCTGCAACGAGTAACTCACCTCCTGACTCCTCAAAGCCTGTCCACCATCTGCAAGGCACAAGTCAGGAGTGTGATGGAGTACTCCCCACTTGCCTGGATGAGTGCAGCTCCCACAACACTCAAGAGACTTGACACCATCCTAGGAAGAAGAAGCATACTAAAGGGAGGACGAGGCAACCATGGCTGACAAGGGAAGTCAGGGACAGCATAAAAGCTAAAGAGAAAGCATACAATGCGGCGAAGAGCAGTGGAAACCAGGGGATTGGGAAGCCTACAAAGACCAACAGAGGACAACTAAAAAAGAAATAAGGAGGGAGAAGATTAAATATGAGAGTAAACTAGCCAGTAATATAAAAGAAGATTGCAAGAGTTTTTTTAGATATATAAAGGGTAAGAGAGAGGCAAAAGTGGAGATTGGGCCGCTGGAAAATGACGCTGGAGAAGTAGTAGTGGGGAACAAAGAAATGGCGGAGGAACTGAATAGGTACTTTGCGTCAGTCTTCACGGTGGAAGACATGAGTAACATCCCCAAAGCTCAAGAGAGTCGGGGGGCAGAGGTGAGTATGGTGGCCATTACCAAGGAGAAGGTGCTAGGAAAACTGAAAGGTCTGAAGGTGGATAAATAACCTGGGCCAGATGGATTACACCCCAGAGTTCTGAAGGAGATAGCTGAAGAGATAGTGGAGGCGTTAGTGGTGTTCTTTCAGGAATCACTGGAATCAGGGAGGGTCCCAGAGGACTGGAAAATCGCTAATGTAACCCCCCTGTTTAAGAAGGGAGTGAGGCAAAAGACAGGAAATTACAGGCCGATTAGCCTGACCTCGGTCGTTGGTAAGGTTTTAGAGTCCATTATTAAGGATGAGATTTCAGAATACTTGGAAATGCATGATAAAACAGGGCAAAGTCAGCATGGTTTCATCAAGGGGAGGTCATGCCTGACAAATCTGTTAGAATTCTTTGAGGAGGTAACGAGTAGGTTAGACAAAGGATACCCAATGGATGTTATCTACTTGGACTTCCAGAAGGCCTTTGACAAGGTGCCGCACAGGAGGCTGCTCAGTAAGATAAGAGCCCATGGTGTTAGAGGCAAGGTACTAGCATGGATAGAAGATTGGCTGTCTGGCAGGAGGCAGAGAGTGGGGATAAGGGGGTCCTTCTCAGGATGGCAGCCGGTGACTAGTGGAGTTCCGCAGGGGTCGGTGTTGGGACCACAACTTCTCACTTTATACATTAATGATCTAGATGAAGGAACTGAGGACATCCTGGCTAAGTTTGCAGATGATACAAAGATAGGTGGAGGGACAGGTAGTATTGAGGAGGTGGGGAGGCTGCAGAAGGATTTGGACAGGTTAGGATAATGGGCAAAGAAGTGGCAGTTGGAATACAACATCGGGAAGTGTGAGGTCATGCACTTTAGTAGGAAGAATAGAGGCATAGACTATTTTCTAAATGGGGAGAGAATTCAGAAATCTGGAGTGCAAAGGGACTTGGGAGTCCTAGTCCGGGATTCTCTTAAGGTTAACTTGCAGGTTGAGTCGGTAGTTAGGAAGGCAAATGCAATGTTGGCATTTATTTCGAGAGGACTAGAATATAAAAGCAGGGATGTGCTGCTGAGGGTTTATAAGGCTCTGGTCAGACCACATTTAGAATATTGTGAGCAATTTTGGGCCCCGTATCTCAAGAAGGATGTGCTGGCCCTGGAGAGGTCCAGAGGAGGTTCACGAGAATGATCCCAGGAATGAAAGGCTTAACATATGAGGAACGTTTGAGGACTCTGGGTCTATACTCGATGGAGTTTAGAAGGATGAGGGGGGATCTGATTGAAACTTACAGAATACTGAAAGGCCTGGATAGAGTGGACGTGGGGAAGATGTTTCCATTAGTAGGAGAGACTAGGACCCGAGGGCACAGCCTCAGAGTAAAGGGAAGACCTTTTAGAACAGAGATGAGGAGAAACCTCTTCAGCCAGAGAGTGGCGAATCTATGGAATTCATTGCCACAGAAGGCTGTGGAGGCCAGGTCATTGAGCATATTTAAGACCGAGATAGATAGGTTCTTGATTGGTAAGGGGATCAAAGGTTACGGGGAGAAGGCAGGAGAATGGGGTTCAGAAACTTATCAGCCATGATTGAATGGTGGAGCAGACTCGATGGGCCGAATGGCCTAATTTCTGCTCCTATGTCTTATGGTCTTATCCAGGACAAAGCAGTCCACTTGATTTGCACCAATTCCACAAACATTCAATCCCTCCACCACCGACACACAGTGGCAGCAGTGTGTACCATCTACAAGATGCACTGCAGGAATTCACCAGGCTCCTTGGACAGCATCTTCCAAACCCACGACCATTACTATCTAAAAGGACAAGAGCAGCAAGGAAACTTCCTGCTGATTACCACATACCGCCCTCCCTCAGCTGATGAATCAGTGCTCCTCCATGTTGAACACCACTTGGAGGAAGCACTGAGGGTGGCAAGGGCACAGAATCTACTCAATGTCCATCACCAAGAATGCCTCGGTAGCACCACTAATGATTGAGCTGGCTGAGTCCTAAATGACATAGCTGCTAGACTGGGCCAGTGGAAGGTGGTGAGGGAACCGAGAGGGAAAAACATACTCACCAACCTGCCTGCCACAGATGCATCTGTCCATGACAGTATCAGTAGGAGTGACCACCGCACGGTCCTTGTGGAGATGAAGTCCCACCTTCACATTGAGGATACCCTCCATCGTGTTGTGTGGCACTACCGCCACACTAAATGGGATAGATTTCAAACAGATCTAGCAGCTCAAGACTGGGCATCCATGAGGCACTGTGGGCCATCAGCAGCAGCAGAATTGTACTCGAACACAATATGTAACCTTATGTCCCGGCATATCCCCGACTCTACCATTACCATCAAGCCAGGGGATCAACCCTGGTTCAGTGAAGAGTGCAGGAGGGCATGCCAGGAGCAGTACCAGACATACCTAAAAATTAGGTGTCAGCCTAGTGAAGCTATAACACAGGACTACTTGTGTGCCAAACAGCATAAGCAGCAAGTGACAGACAGAACTAAGCAACCAACGGATCACATCTAAGCTCTGAAGTCCTGCCACATCCACTCGTGAATGGTGGTGGACAATTAAACAGCTCACTGGGGGAGGAGGCTCCACAAATATCCCCATCCTCAATGATAGAGGAGCCAAGCACATCAGTGCAAAAGATAAGGCTGAAGCATTTGCTACAATCTTCAGCCAGGAGTGCCAAGTAGATGATCCATCTCGGCTTGCTCCGGAGGTCGCCAGCATCACAGGTGCCAGTCTTCAGCCAATTCGATTCACTCCACGTGATATCAAGAAAGAGCTGAAGGCACTGGATGCTGCAAAGACTATGGGCCCTGACAATATTCCGGCAATAGTACTGAAGACTTGTGCTCCAGAACTTGCCACGCCCCTAGCCAAGCTGTTCCAGTACAGCTACTACACTGGTATCTACCTGGCTATGTGGAAAATTGCCCAGGTATCTCCTGTACACAAAAAGCAGGACAGATCCAATCCGGCCAATTACCGCCCCATCAGTCAGTAGACATCATCAGTAAAGTAATGGAAGGAGTCATCAGCAGTGCTATCAAGCAGCACTTGCCTTGCAATAACCTGCTCACTGCCACCCAGTTTAGGTTCCACCAGTGCCACTCAGCTCCTGACCTCATTACAGCCTTGGTTCAAACATGGACAAAAGAGCTGAACTCCAGAGGTGAGCTGAGAGTGACTGCCCTTGACATTAAGGCCACATTTGACTGAGTGTGGCATCAAGGAGCCCTAGCAAAACTGGAGTCAATGGGAATTGGGGGAAAACTCTCTGTTGGTTGGTGTCATACCTAGCACAAAGGAAGATGGTTGTGGTTGTCAGTTACCTCAGCTCCAGGACATCACCGCAGGAGTTCCTCAGGGTAGTGTCCTCCGCCCAACCATCTTCAGCTGCTTCATCAATGACCTTCCTTCCATCATAAGCTCAGAAGTGGAGATTGCACGATATTCAGCACCATTTGCGACTCCTCAAATACTGAAACAGGCACATGTCCAAATGCAGCAAGACCTGGACAATATCCAGGCTTGGGCCGACAAGTGGCAAGTAACATTTGCGCCACACAAGTGTCAGGCAATGACCATCTCCAACAAGAGTGAATCCAACCATCGCCCCTTGATGTTCAATTGAATTACCATTGCTGAATCAACATCTTGGGGGTTACCATTGACCAGAAACTGAGCTGGACTAGCCATATAAATACTGTGGCTACAAGAGCAGTTCAGAGGCTAGCAATTGTGTGACGAGTAACTCACCTCCTGACTCCCCAAAGCCTGTCCACCATCTACAAGACACAAGTCAGCAGTGTGATGGAATGCTCTCCACTCGCCTGGATGAGTGCAGCTCCAACAACACTCAAGAAGATTGACACCATCCGGGCCAAAGAAGCCCGCTTGGTTGGCACCACATCCACAAACATTCACTCCCTCCACCACTGACGTACAGTAGCAGCAGCATGTACCATCTACAAGATGCATTGCAGGAATTCACCAAGGCTCTTTCGACAGCACCTTCCAAACCCATGTCCACTGCCATCTCGAAGAACAAGGGCAGCAGATGGATGGGAATACCATCACCTGGAAGTTCCCCTCCAAGCCACTCACCATCCTGATTTGGAAATAAATCGCTGTTCCTTCACTGTCGCTGGGTCAAAATCCTGGAACTCTCTTCCTAACAGCACTGTGGGTGTACCTACACCACATGGTCTGCAGCAGTTCAAGAAGGCAGCTCACCACCACCTTCTCAAGGGCAACTAGGGATAGGTAATAAATGCTGGCCTAGCCAGCGAAGCCCACATCCTGTAAATGAATTTTAAAAAATCAGTCTCCTTCCCGAAGCTAACGGAAATAACACCAAGGCTGTTGGACGGTTGGAATTTAGGCAGGAGGTGGCTGCCAACAGGAACCCAAGAAAATGGTTCCCAGTATAAATAGGACAATCTAGAATTAAAAGGTGCATCACTGAAGGAGGGCTAATTTCAGCGAAGTGGTGAGGGTTCTGGCCTGAGTAAACTGAAACCAGAGACTGGGAGGCAGAAATGTAATGGAGCAAAGGGCAGTGCTTAAAGTGGAGATGATCCAGGTACAGTCTAGATGCATTCCCATAAGTGGGAAAGGAAGGGAATCAAAACCAGTGCACAGTAGATTTCAAATGAGTTAGCGAGTAGGAAGAAGCAGAAAAAGGGGGTGAATGACAAAGATCAACTTAAAACACAATGGAGAATCTGGCTGAACATAAAAACTACACAGGACAAGTGAAAAAAGGAAATAAGAGGGTGTAACATTAAAGGGATTCCAAAGGTGTTCTATTGGAATATTAACAGTAAAAAGGATGTCAAAGGAGCAAATGGCCGATTAGCAAACAAAATGGAGATCAATTTTTGTGGGCAGAAGCCATGGCTGATGTACGATGTGAGTATTTTGCATTGATGCTTACCAACGAACAGCACTTTGCCAAATCTATAGTAAACAAGGAGGTTGCCTGGATACTGCCTAGATACAATGGATAAAGAAGAGGTACTAGAAGGCAAGCCGCACTTAAAGTAGATAAATCACTTAGTCCAGGTGGGATGCATCCTGGTTAGTTGAGGGAAGAAAGAGTATAAATCACAGACATGCTGGGTACAATCTTTTCAATCCTCCTTGGATACAGGGGTAGCACTAAAGGACTGGAGTATTACAAATGTTAAACCCTTGTTCAAAAAATCGGAGAAGGGTAAACCTGGCAACTATAGGCCAGTCAGTTTAACATTAGTGATGGGGATATTTTTAGAAACAACAATCTGGGCGAAAATTAACTGCCAATTGAACAAGCATGGGTTAATAAACGAAAGCCAATCATATTTGTTAAGGGCAATTCATGCTTGAGTTTGTTGATGAGCTAACAGAGAGAATGGAAAAGGGTAGATTCAGTTCATGTTTTGTATATGAACTTTCAAAATCACCTCTGAACGTACCTCATGCCATGTTTGTTAGCAAAACTGAAGCTCATGGGTACAAGTGTTTCCTTTTCTACCATTGAATCTTCAAAAAGACTGTGATGTTTGTTCACCAGAGACAACTATATGGAGTGAATTGAGCTTTGAAGAGATGCCTTTGACAAAGGAACCTCAATGGAAGGGTCAGATCGAATTTCCAACTCAAAATTGATCACATTCCCAACAGAGTATTCCAAAGGCTGGGATGCCATTTGTGACTTGCGAATGTGCTACAAGCACCTAATTTGCACGCCTTTGTTAAATTCTCATTTAAAGTAATGTAGAATGTAATCAAATAAAGCTCTTGTTATTTTTTAAAAAGGGGCAGTAGCAACATGGATACAAAATTGGCTGGGGATTAGGAAACAGAGAGTTGTGGAGAATGGTTGTTTTTTTGGGCTGGATGGAGGTATCTACTGATGCTCCCCAAGGTTCAGTACCTGAACCTTTGCTGTTTTTCATATACTTATTCATGTTTATTCATATTCATGCCTTAGACTTGGATGGGGGGGAGGTTGGTGGTATTGGGCACAATTTTGAAATTTGTAGATGACAAAAAAAATTAAATTGTAGTAAGCATTGAGGAAGGTAGTAATAAACTTCAAGAGGACATTGACATGCAGATGGAATGGATGGACACGTGGCAGATGAAGTTCAATGCAACGAAGTGTGAGGTGACACATTTTGGTAGGAGGATTGAGGAGAGACAATATTAAATGGTACAATTTTAAAGGTGATGCAAGAACAGGGGGACCTAGTGGGGTGTTAATGCACAAGCCTTTGAAGGTGGCAGGACAGGTTAACAAAGCAATTAACAAATCATATGGGATTCCAGGCTACATGCATATGCTAGTTTGGGCCCCACCTGAAGTATTGTATCCAATTCTGGGCACTGCACTTTTTATATGGAGACTTTGGAGAGGGTATAGAAGAGATTTACTAGAATAGTTTGAGGGATGATGGATTAATTACACGGCTGCGGGAGCTGGAGCTGTTCTCTTAGAACAGAGAAGGGGAAGGGAGGTTTGATACAGGTGCTTAAAATTGTGAAGGGTTTAGATAGAGTAAATAAAGAGAAACTGTTTCTAATGGATTAAGGGTAGGAGGGCATAGATTTAAAGTGATTGGGCAAAAATGAGAGGCAACATGAAGAAAAACTTTGTTACATGATGAGTGGCTAGGATTTGGAATGCACTGCTACATAGGCTGGTGGAAACAGATTCACTTGTGGTTCTCAAAGGAAATCACATAAATAGTTGAAGGAAAAGTTCCATGGATATGGGGAAAGAGAGGGGAATAGGACTAACTAGACTGCTCTTCTATGATTCTATAAAGTGCTTGGGAAGGATGTCAATAAGATACTGATGTAGGGAGAGCTAGGGAAAGGGAGGCCCCAGGATTCCTTCAGGAGTTCAGAAGAGGACTCCTAATCCTCCTAGCCCTCAAATAATCCTCCTGACGAATGAGAAGTGTTACTTATCTTGGTATTTTCTAATCACTCTCTTGTACTCTGTTGATTTCTCGGGTGGGTGTGACACTGTGCAGACCTCCCCCCTCAGATCTTGGTTCTATAACATCATGGTAGTGTTGATATCATTTTCCCAACATTTAGGTTTGAATAGGCCCCTGTCTGTTTTCAGTCAGAGTCTCGGCAACTTCAATGACAAGCAAGATAAAGTACTGCCTGGTGGAAACGATGCTGTGTAGACATCCTTGCACTGGCAGGAGGTTCATTCCGAAAATCCTGCTAAATCCGCCAAAGAGAGAGTCATGTCCTGTCAGTCTAGTATAGTGAATAAGCTCATTGGATGGAGTTTCCAATCAACCCCATTATTCTATTTGAATTCCTACAGTATTTGCATAGATTTTGTCCCTTTCAGTTGGAGTTGGCATCTTGAGGTGTTTAATACTAAGGTGAAATACTGATGTCTGTCAATGATGGTGATGGAAGAAATTTGAGATGATGAATTAAGAGTATCATGTAAGAATTGTGTTACTCAATATTCTTATTCAATGGCCTAAGTGAAATTTATTCCAATCATGTATGTGGTCTAGTGACAACACCGAGACAAAAATAGGAAATAGAGAAAAATCAAACCAAAAATCAATATAAAGATCTTTTTAGCATCTTTTTAAATTACATAAATAAAAAAGCAATGTTCAGAGAATAGCCCAAAAAGCTTGCTTGGTAAAAGGAGTAGATTCATCTCAAGTTCCAACCATATGCCTTTTTACAAATAATGAAGGATAGTATGTTCTTCCATTGTTGTTTGGAACTAGAAGCAAAGAAGACAGAGGATGGTACAACAATGTCCAACTGATAATGGAGCGGCATGGTGATTATGGGGGCAATTTTCAAATGAGGTGCAAATAAAATGACACCTAATAACACAAACTCATGATACAAAGGGTTTACAATTATTTGAATTGTTTTGTACCCATACTTAATGCTGTGATCGAGAACTACAAATAAGTTCTTCTGTTTGTAACATTAACTTTAATTTCCTTTTACAAAACAAAATCAAGCCCTGGATTTTTTTGAAAAGTAGGAGCATGGGTCTTACACAATTTTTGGGTAGGGTGCCAATCCTGGTTGGATGTATTCCTGGAGGTTTTATCACATGACCCCCCACTGCCAACAATCCCATCAAACTGTTCTTCTATTCCCTTCTCCACTGTTTAATAATAAGTAAATTGAACTGCTCAAAAAAAATCAGAAAGGCGCACAATTGTTTTTTAATTCTCCTATGATTTTACTTCTAGACTTCTTGCAACAGTGTCCAGGCGATTGCTCTTTAATTCCTGGAAACTCCAGGACAATCCTGAAGCCTTGGCAAATCTATGGTAGGGAATGTGGAGTTGGAGGGACATAAGGAGGGGGATCTGGAAGCCCTACTGTCCACTTACACTACAGTATGCAACCTCTTCTGATGGGACTGGTCACGCACACCAGAGGTCAGTTTTCATGGAATTTCCTGACAGCACAACTTTGACAGGATCGATGTCTACAATTTGCACCAGAGTGCACTTCCTTATATTTTTGGGGCCCTTTTCAGCAACGTCCACGTAGCATCATTGCTGAGAATAAATGTACGTGTTAGACTTCATCCTATGTAATCCTGACTGAAATAAACCAGTTGTTTTCATTCCAAGACTTCCCATTATAAAGGAAGAAGAACAATAAGAGACATTGGCCGGGATTTTCCGGCCCTGCTGTGGGCGGGCCCTGCTGTGGGCGGGACCCGCTGCGGGTGAGGCGGCGCCCCGGCCAGAAGCCCATTGACTTGCGGCGGGACCGGACGATCCCGGTGGCAGGCGGGTGCGGAAAATCCTGCCCATTGCTTCAAATATAGAGATCAGCAGGACAAGCACAGGACACAACTGTTAACACAGAAAGTAGTTATCATAGAGAATAACAGTCCTAACAAAACAATGGGTCTGCAGAAAAATATAATCACGATTCAAATTTCATTTGAAATTGAAATTATAATAAGCTGAAATTTCAGTCCTGCTAAAATATGATATATTCCTATCCAAAGACCATTTAGCATCAGTACCAAGGCAATATATTTCATTCCATTTCCACTATGCATAATCTCCAAAATCACAGTATAAAAATAAATTACCTGAGTAGAGTGTTCACTCTGTTTAGAGTCTGTCTTCCCAGTTTCTGAGAGTTGGGTTCTGTACAGTGCTGTTGATAGGGTAGAGGTTCCATTAGCAAGTTGCTCCTCTGTATTCCAGTCAACAGTTGCATCAGAGTCTTTGGGGTCAGAATGAGAGTCAATGGCTTCTGTTTTTGAACACTCTGCCTCCATGGAGACGTGATATCCATTCTCTTGCTCAGAGCTATGACTCTCCCGACTGTCCAGGCTATCCCGATTGAGGGAAGAACGGGAGATGACACCAAACTTCCGAGTTCGTTTGCCATTTTGTGAGGGACTTTCACTGGGCTCAGAGCTGCCGCTGCTTGTCCTGAGTTCACTGTTGCTGCCATTAGAAGGAGGAAGAGGGGCTTTGCGTTTAATGCGACGCAGCATGATCAGGTAGATACATCCGCCATTCCAGCACTGGTCAGCCAGGTAACTGTAATACAAACAGACTGCCTTCATCAACTAGATGCTTAAAATGTTTAAGGATAGATTAAAAGAAGCATTCTGTATTTAGCAGGGATAAAATTCTTCCTTTCATGAATTTAGCCAAATAGTCAATTTGAATTAAGACTGGGGGCCGAATTTTCTTCTCTCAATGGAGGTGCAGATCCAATTGCAACATGCTAAATTTAGTCTTTTTTTGGCTGAAAAACAAACTTCCTCTGTCTTTTTGACCCCACACCATTTTCGAGTGGCCTTTCTGCAGGTTGGAAAGGTATTGGGTGCAAAACGTGTACCTTTTGTATTTCCTCCTGCACACTATTTTCATGTGCTGGTGATGGTTGAGTGATCTGAGGGGGGATGGGTGGCATGATGGGGGGGTGGGTGGCATGATGGGGGGGTGGGTGGCATGATGGGGGGGTGGGTGGCATGATGGGGGGGTGGGTGGCATGATGGGGGGTGGGTGGCATGATAGGGGTGGGTGGCATGATGGGGGGGTGGGTGGGGTGAGTGTGGGGTAAGATTTGGGGGGCTTTTAAACAAGATTGAAAGCTGGGCTGCTCTCAAGGTTGGAGAACAGAGGTGGGCTTTCTAACCAGGCTGCTCTGCACCCACACTCTTCCTGCACTTTCTCATGGCTCGCAAACTGCACTGTGAACCTGAATCCTGTGTGAGAAAACAAAAATCCCGTACAAAGTCATTCATTGGTTGGGAGTGTGATTCGGAATCTGTGAACATGCACAAAACACGTTTTCCCGAACCTACATGAGAATCCAGGCTGGATTTTGTGCCCAAGCTGATCTTTCCACTAACATTATCAACACTAACAATATCAACACTAACATTATCAGCACTAACATTATCAGCATTAACATTATCAGCCCTCACTCACAAGGAATCACAATCGTCACTGTTCACAAGAATGCATTTCAGGAATTCAGGTGTACTTTCCCCACAATTTTGATTCATTAAAATTAATGAACAGAAAATCTTTGGGGATTGTGCAACCAAAGGAATATGCACCTATATTCTTGCCACATGTTCACACCATGGAAAGTTCCCCATCAGCAGTGAAATTGGATGAAAGGTTAGGAAGACGTATAAAAGCGTAAATGTTATACTCACACACCCAGCAGCCACACTTGATGGAAGCATGGGGGATTGTGCCTCAACATTACACCAAGCAACGTCTTTCATTAACTTTATATATATATGCAGGCAACACTACTGCAATAGATGACCACTACTTAATTTAATTAGTAACATTTCATGGTACACCTCAGTTCAACAACAACTTCCATTCATCCAGCAAGATGTCCCAAGGTATCTCGCAGGAGCTTTGTCAGATAAAATTTAACACCAAGCAACCAAGGACAAAGCTTGGTCAAAGAAGTAAGCTTTAAGGAGTGTCTTAAAAGAGGAGAAATTGAAAAAAACAGATGGATAGGTTTAAGGAGGGAATTTCAGAGCTTCAAGCCTCGGCAGCTGAAAGCCTGTCTACCAATGATGGGAATCATAGATGCAGATGCATAAGAGATCAGAGTTAGAGGAACGCATCGATCTCGGTGAAATTTACAGAGATAGGGAGAAGGCCACAGAAGGCCATGATCACATGGATAAAAATATTAAATGCGAGGTACTACTGGACCAGGAGCCAATATACATTGGCAAGCACAGGGGTGATGAGTTCAAAGGTATAGCTACCTTTCAATGAATAGAGGTATTGGCTCAATTAATAGTACTATCACTTTTGAGTCAGAAGGCTGTGGATTCATGCCCCATTAAGGATGTGGGCACATAATTTAGGTTCACATTACAGTTAAGGACTGAGGAGTTTTGCCTTCTTGGAAGTTTCACCTTTCAGGTGAGATGTTGAACTGAGAATTTTCTGTTTTGGGGATGTAAAATATGTCATGGCACTATTTGACTGACTTGGCAAAATTCCTTGCTCGACAAACAACACCAGAAATCAATTATTGTTTGATCACCCGCTTACTGTTAATGAGGCCGTACTGTGTGCAAATTGGCTGTTAATTTCCTTCTATTACATTCACTATACTTCAAGAGAATTGCATTGAATGTGAAGCACTTTGAGATGTCTTGATGAATAGAGCTGGAAATTTGCTCAGAACCACCACAGAAACTTCACTAGAAATATGGTGGAAACCCTGTTCACTCGCTTAAACTCCAAGGAAGCCATGGTAGCAAAATGGGAACAGCTCCGAGGAAATATCCAGCTATTGCAGTGCTATATAAATAATTGAAATGATCCTGTAGATTATCTGTTAAATGGTTCTAGTAACAAAATCTGATTATAAAAAGTAGAGGACATGCTTCTCCCATCCCTCAGTACTCAATACTCCCAGTTGTTAGACCATTCCCTACACTGAAATATCTACCTAGATACAAGGTACAATTAAACACAATTGGGGTAACTACAAAATCTGCCTCACAAGTGATCCTTTATGGGCAAAAAAGGGGCGAGAAATCAGTGCTGCACACTGAAAATAATTGCATTTAAAAACAATCAGCATAAGTTAATTAAAATTGAAATGTAGGCACAACTTTTTTGTTACAGAATTAGGAACTATTTGTTTTTTTAAGTAACACCTCCCCAAGATAATAACATATACACACAAGGACAGATGCTTCTAATTTTGTTAATGCATTTGCAAAGGCAGCCTGAGTAAGCCTGCTGTGGCAGTACTTTGAAATGTTTCTGTTCATTATGATGATTAACTCAAGGTCTGACTTTCGATTAAATACTTTTTAATTTTCTTCACCCAATGCCCTGTGTATTCTGCATGCAATGAAATTTTAACAAGTGGAAATTAACTTATTCTTCTCAATTTGCACTAATTTCAGTAGAGATGCACTAAACATGAACAAATAGTTCACAGATGTACACACTTTTTAAAAAAAATAACAAGGCTATTATTTTTGAACAAAAATGATCAAACATCAAAAAGTCCTGGTGCTCTGCACAATTCCCATCGAGTTAGAAGGTATGAAAGTTGATTGTCCTATTGTGAAAACCAGAAATGCCTAAAAAGTGTGGAAATTAGTTCATATTTGATATGCTCCACTGTTTCCTTAGAGTTGCCTTCTAGGTGCATCAGCTCCAATGCAGAACTACCAATGTCCAATGCTGACAGTGATCATGTTAACTTCAATAGACATTGTTCAATCGCGTAACCCATGGAATTGCATTAATGTATTGAGTCGTACAAACTCCCATTAAGGAATCCCCAGTATTTAAAAGCAGCTTTGTGATACTCTTTCGAGTTATCAACAGTCACAGATTGCAACTCTTTTTTGAGTACAATCACGGTTCTTGGTTTCCGGGAGTGGGACATGAACCCACAACCCTCTGATTCAAAGGCGAGGGTGCTATGAACACAAGGATCATTCTATCATCCTCATTGGCTCACTAAACACTGTGCTAACAGTAAATCATTATCCACTGCATATGACCATAAGGAAAACTATCGCCCCCAATAAAATAGATGACACAATGCAATTTGATTAGAACAAATGAAAATTCACATCTTACATGTGAACAGGTTTGCCACTGCCTGAAAAGCTGGCACAGCAGAAAACCATCAATTAAACTAGACATAATGTATTTCCATGATTAGTTTTTATCACTTCAGTTACTTTCTTCTCAAGCTCATGAATACCACACACTGCTGACTGAGATTACGCAATCAGACATGTTACCTATCAGTCGGCACCTTTACCACAATATTACCATAACTCAAAGATAATTTACAAACACACATATTATGCTACAGACACTCATGCACAGTCAACACTTACTGAATATTTTTTGTCTTACCTGCCTCAACATCAACAAAACAGATGCAATATTAATTTTTGAAAGAGGAGTAAAGGAGTCTATTTTGAGAATAAAGTATTAAAGAAATGGAAACAAGAAAACAGCAACCACAGCTAACAGCTTCTCTTGCTAAGAGAGAGAGGTGACAGGTGTTCATGAAGCAGTACAGAATCTCGCACCGAAGCTCTTACTTGTATAGCCAAAAGGAGTCTGTACAAAGGCTTTACAGTATTAGCATTTGAAACACCACTTCTAACCTTCTATAAACCCCTTACTCTTGTGGGCAGGCAACTGAATTAAAACTCAATGGATATTGGTTGGCTAAGGGATAGCGTACTATCAGAAGGCTTTTTGTAGATATTCAGTGCATCAATGAAAACATTACGCAGCAGCACAAGAAGAAAATTTTGCAAGCTTTCGTCGTCTTGAGGGCTTCCTCGAGGGAGAAGGTGGGAATGCAAATAAGAGAATGAAGCACTTCACGTCTGTCATCAAACACATGGTTATATTTTACAATTCATGAACATTGACTAACAGAAATTGGAATTTCTATACAAAAGTCCTTATTCTAACATAAACAATAATTAATATAATTAAGTAAAAATGTTGCTTGTTAACATATTTCTGTTCTTTGTTGGAATTAAGCAGCACTATCGGTAAATTATGTGCTCAGCTTATCTGCCAATGTTGCAAACTTTTTTTTAGCTTGTCCATTGTCCCCCACCGTACAAATGTCCAAGTTACCCTTATGCTTAGCAAAATGCAGATATAAAGCCCCAAATCTGATTACCCTATTTATAGAGAAAATATTTGCAAAAATAACCCATTGACATAACCTTAGAAAAACATGAGCAGAAGTGTAGAGTCATAAGTGGAATTCACCACCTAACAGGTTTGTCAAGCATGACCTCTCTCCCTGCTTTTTGGATACCTCCGGGGCTTTCTGCCAGGTGGTCACATAGTTTTGGGTGAGGTGAATAGTGGATATATTGTGATACGTTAGAAATCACAATTGTGTGCTAAAAGCTGAATGGATCAGAGGGTTTGTTTCTGTCCATCATTGTTTGGGTGTTCCGGTATGCCAGAAAGCCAGCAGATTTTCAAGGCTATGTTCACATACTGTAATTGCTGACATACAAGTGGACTGTGACTGTAAAACGTCTGGGGGATTAAACACTAATTCAGAATCAAAAATAGATTAATACAGCAGAAGACAGCAAGTAAAGAGAACATCAGAGGCAAGGCCAATTTTAACTAGCAATTAATTTTAAAATGCCCATATTCTGTTTCTCTCAGTTTACCGTTGAAATGAGCTACCATCTGGTTCCTATAATACCAGACAATCAGTCAGCAAGCACTCAGCTCACCTAAACAGGACTGTTCAAAATTAGTTTGGGTTAAATTGCTGGTTAATGGAATGCATCCCAACTTTAAAAGCAGCTGTTAAAATAACCAGCTGGAAATGTCCTTAGCTCATAGCTCATGAAGGAAGCAGAGCACAGGTAATTTAAAACATAATGGCCTGAATTTCACGCTCCCCCACTGGTAGATTTTCAGACGGGGGTGAGCGTGAAATTGAAGAAACAGCATTCCCCCTGGGCTCCCACCCGCCCCGACATCACAGTGATTTCATGCTGAGGTGGGCAAGGCCTCCAACAGGATACCGCCCTTGACCTTAAGTGACCAATTATTGGCCAGTTATTGCCCATTTAAGGACCGTTTCCTGCCCAGCTTCAATTTTTAGGCCGACGGGAGGATTTACCTGGCATTGGGGAGGCCTAAAAATGAAAGGGCTTAGATCTCAGTTGGGAAGCTGGGGGAAGGGCACCTCCATCAGACTCCCGCTTCTGGCTTTGGGTGCCGCCCCGACCCTTAAGGTCCAGTGGCCGCTGAACCTCCTTTCCCCGCCACTGCACACCCCGCCTGGTCTCTTCCCCGCACACTCCATTCACCAACTTCTCCCCGTCCAGGCCTTCCCCACCCTCCCGGCCCTTGAGCCCCTTCAACTAACTTTGCCGTCCGGTCCTGGGGATTTAGGTTCAGGTATCTTCCTGAAGTCCCTCTTCTGTCCACTGAAGCTCTTGTCACTCTAGGGACTAGAGAGCTGCCAGCAGTTCCCTAAGGTGGAATTCCTCCCAAGTAAGGGGCTGGAGTCCTGCCTGCAGCCAATAGATGCTCATTTGAGTGTGAAATGGCTCCGGGACAGTTGGAGTCAGTGGGGATGTGTTCCCTGCTGACCCTTCAGATGGTGGGAAGGGAAACACTGCCATCTGAAAAATTCAGGTCAATGTTGATTAAAAGTTTCAAGGTATAATGCTCCTGTTACTGTATAAAATGCATACCCTCTGCTTTATCATGAACTATACCTGTGTGAGTCAGCCATAACTCAGTGAAAGCACTCTTGCCTTTGTTCAGAAAGTTGTGGGTTCAAGTCCCACTGTAGAGGCTTGGGCACATAATCTGACCTGATACTTCCATACACAACTGAGGGGGTGCTACACTGTCAGAGGTACTATCTTTTGTATAAGATGTTAAACTAAGGCCTTGCCTGCCCTCTCAGGTGGACATAAAATATCCCATGGTACTACTTGGAAGAAGAGCAGGGGAGTTCCTCACTTATATTTATCCCTCAGCCAACATCACTAAAATAGATCATCTGGTCATGATCATATTGTTGTTTGTGGGGTCTTGCTTTGTTTTATTTGGCTGCTAAGTTTCCTACATAAAACAGCGACAACACTTCAAAAAGTGCTTCATTGGCTGTAAATCACTTTGGGGCATCCTGAAGTCATGAAAGTGTTATGATGTCGGATTTTTTTGGAAATCCAAAACCCAGGTATTTACTAAAAAAATGAAGCTACGTGGTTCATGGTTTAAAACAAAATAATTTTACTACACTAAAATCAAATAATATGAATATTAATAACTACAGTCAGCTGTATAAAGATATTAAAAGTACAAAGAATGCAGCAACTTAGAATCAAAGCTGAACTTCTTAACTCAAGTCTCTGCACCCATTTGACTTATACCTTCAAAAAACTCAAGTCAGATACCTGTCAGAATTTGGAAGATTAACTATTTGGTATGAGTACTGCTTCGAAGATTCGTACAAGGATTGTGATTTCTTGGGTCTAATGCTTATTTCCAACAAGATTTTCCCTTCAAATCTCTTCCAGCTGAAGATTTCCCTTCAATACAGGTATCACTAGTGTCTTAAGCATAGCCACTTCGGGTTGGGATTTTCCTGGTTTTAATGTTCTTTAACTCTGGAGTCTTGTATCTTCTCAGCTTGGCTATCCCAGAATTCCAACTCGTTGTTAGTAGAGTCCTTCAGTTATCAAGGTTTCTAAAACCCTTTCAGCCAACCCTTTCAGTCAACTAAATCCCGTTTGAAAGGGATTTTCACTGCACCCAGCTTGTTCTAACCTAAAACTGAACAGCTTGAACACAGAACCACACCCAGAAATCTATTCACCTTTATAATTAACTTCTGACTGATCTTTTTTTTTCCTGTTGTTTCTCTCCCAGGCAGTTTGGTCACATGATCAGTTACAAGAAGCAAGCTCTTTTTACATGAAATCTTCTTTCAGAGAAACCTAGGGAAGTATTATCCCCCCGTCGGGGGTGAAGTGCAGGAGTGGGCGCGCCTCCGATCAGTGCTGCCATTTTATGTGGGCGGGCCAATTAAGGCCCACCCAGCTTGACGTCCGCCAGGAAGTGCTATGTGCTCCCTGTGCGGGTGGGAGGGAGATTCTCTCAGCCGAGAGTGTGCTCTTTTGCGCATACGCACGAAAGAGCGCACTCATCTCCCTGAGGCTAAGCGCTGCCTCAGGCAGATCGGTGCCAAATTTAAAAATGGTGAAGGGGCAAAAATAAAATTTTCTTGACATGTCCCCTCATCTGACACTGTCACATGAGTTGGGACATGTCCATCACTTTTAATCAAACATTTATTAAACTTTTTAAAACCCTCATGAAACCTCATCCCGCCCGTGGATGAGGTTTCATGCTTTTTCTGAAGCCAGCCAGGGCTCCTGGCCTGCCCACCAACCTGAAGGTTGGATGGGCAGGTCCATTAATGAGCTTAATGACTTTTTAAATGGCCTCAATTGGCCATTGACAGTTTGGCGGGTGCACAGCTGATTCGGCTGCGCCCCCGCCGACCTGAAAATTGAAATGACGCGGGGTGACGTTGGGAGTTCCGCCCAACATCATCCCGTGTCATTTTACGCATCGGCAAGCAGGCCTCACCCCCCGCTCACCGACCTCAATATCCTGGTCCTAGTTCTGAAAAGGATCGTCACCTTGACATAAAAATAGTGTTCTTTCCCTCAAAAGTACATGGGCCATCACAAAATGTAATGTTTATTTGCAAGTCCATCTTTATTTTCCTTTTCTTTTCACTTGATAATTTTTAGGAACAGGGAAAGATTATTATACTCAAACAATTTTCTACATTATCAGCCAAACTTCTGTCTGGTAATTAATCAAAAGCCTTGCTGAAGTCTAGACAAAAAATACCCAAAAATAAATTACAGTTAGGCCCAACATATCCTCTAATTTTATTTTTTGTAATGTGCAGCTGATTTGTTTAAGTACACAGGCCATTTAAATTTATTTGCACACTAACTTAAAGGGGTTGACTTGTGCATGGCCTGCACAGGAACCTTTGGGTGGTGTACATGCAACTGGGAGGAAACATTGGTTTAGGTACTTTAGCAGTGAAAAAAGGAAACATTTCTTCACATAAATCTGGAACCCTCTTCCCCCAGAAAACAGTGGAAGTCTGAGGCTCTCTTTCCTCAAAAGACTAACGGAAATCTGGAACTCTGTTCACCCAAAAGACAGTGTATGCTGGGTCATTTGAAACTTTCAAGACCATGATTGACTGAGTTTTGCTGCATATGGATATGAACCTATAAGGAGCAAAGTCAGGTAGAGTTAAGATGCAGATCATCCATAATCTAATAAATGGCAGAACAGATTCAAGAGTCTGAGTGGTTTACCACTCTTCCTATGTTCTTTTGTAACAAACCCATTCCTTTAGGAATGATATCACACTACATGCCCACCTTCTCAACATAACTCTCAATCCCTTCTCTCTCCAGAAACATATCCAGCGGCTCCTTAAAACCATTTCTATTGCTCACTTCAATATCTGCAAGGGTCACTCAGCTCCAGACTGTACTACATCTCAGTTCAAACATGGACAAAAGAGCTGAACTCAAGAGGTGAGGTGAGATTAACTACCTTTAACATCATGGCAGCATTTGAATGAGTCAAGGAACCCTAGCAAAACTGAAATTAATGGGAAATAGGGGAAAACTCTCTGCTGGTTGGAGTCATACCTAGGACAAAGGAAGATAGTTGTGGTTGTTGGAGGTCAATCATTTCAGCCACAGGATATCACTGCAGGAGTTCTCAGGGTAGTGTCCTTGGCCCAACCATCATTGCTTCATCAATGACCTTCCTTTCATCATAAGGTAGAAGTGGGGATGTTCATTGATGATTACACAGAGTTCAATGCTATTCACAACTCCTCAGATACTGAAGTAGTTCATTCCCACAAGACCTGGAAAACAGTCAGACTGAGTAGGTGGCATGTAACATTCACGCCACACAAGTGCCAGCCAATGACCATCTCCAACAAGAGAGAATCTAACCATCGCCCCTTGACATTCAATGGCATTACCATTGCTGAATTCCCCACTATCAACATCCTGGAGGGTTACCATTGACCAGAAACTGAACTGAACCAGCCATATAAATACTGTGGCTACAAGAGCAGATCAGGGGCTAGAAATCCTGTGATGAGTAACTCACCTCCTGCCTCCTCAAAGCCTGTCCACCATCTGCAAGACACAAGTCAGGAGTGTAATGGAATACTCCTCACTTGCCTGGATGAGTGCAGCTCCCACAACAGTCAAAAGGCTTGACACCTAGGAATCGTGTGACGAGTAACTCACCTCCTCACACCCAAAGCTGTGACTAGTGGAGTTCCGCAGGGATCAGTGCTGGGACCTTTGCTGTTTGTGGTATACATAAATGATTTGGAGGAAAATGTAAAACAAAAACAGAATTACCTGGAAAAACTCAGCAGGTCTGGCAGCATCGGCGGAGAAGAAAAGAGTTGACGTTTCGAGTCCTCATGACCCTTCAACAAAACTGAGTAATATTAGGAGAGGGGTGAAATATAAGCTGGTTTAAGGTGGGGGGAGAGAAGTTGGGGGGTTGGGGGTGGGGTGGTGGTCGTAGGGACAAGCAAGCAGTGATAGGAGCAGATAATCAAAAGATGTCACAGACAAAGGAACAAAGGGGTGTTGAAGGTGGTGATATTATTTAAATGAATATGCTAATTAAGAATGGATGGCAGGACACTCAAGGTACAGCTCTAGTGGGGGTGGGGTGGAGAGACTGACAGGGCATTAAAGGTATAGATTTAAAAATAATGGAAATAGGTGGGAAAAGAAAAATCTATATAAATTATTGGAAAAAACAAAAGGGAGGGGGAAGAAACGGAAAGGGGATGGGGATGGAGGAGGGAGTTCAAGATATAAAGTTGTTGAATTCAATATTCAGTCCGGAAGGCTGTAAAGTGCCTAGTCGGAAGATGAGGTGCTGTTCCTCCAGTTTGCGTTGGGCTTCATTGGAACAATGCAGCAAGCCAAGGACAGACATGTGGGCAAGAGAGCAGGGTGGAGTGTTAAAATGGCAAGCGTCAGGGAGGTTTGGGTCTTTCTTGCGGACAGACCACAGGTGTTCTGAAAAGTGGTCACCCAGTTTACGTTTGGTCTCTCCAATGTAGAGGAGACCGCATTGGGAGCAACGAATGCAGTAGACTAAGTTAGGGGAAATGCAAGTGAAATGCTGCTTCACTTGAAAGGAATGTTTGGGCTCTTGGACGGTGAGGAGAGAGGAAGTGAACGGGTAGGTGTTGCATCTTCTGCGTGGGCATGGAGATGTGCCATAGGTGGGGGTTGAGGAGTAGGGGGTGATGGAGGAGTGGACCAGGGTGTCCCGGAGGGAACGATCCCTACGGAATGCCGCCAGGGGGGTGAAGGGAAGATGTGTTTGGTGGTGGCATCATGCTGGAGTTGGCGGAAATGGCGGAGGATGATCCTTTGAATGCGGAGGCTGGTAGGGTGATAAATGAGGACAAGGGGGACCCTATCATGTTTCTGGGAGGGAGGAGAAGGCGTGAGGGCGGATGCGCGGGAGATGGGCCGGACACGGTTGAGGGCCCTGTCAACAACCGTGGGTGGAAAACCTCGGTTAAGGAAGAAGGAGGACATGTCAGAGGAACTGTCTTTGAAGGTGGCGTCATCAGAACAGATGCGACGGAGGCGAAGGAACTGAGAGAATGGGATGGAGTCCTTACAGGAAGCGGGGTGTGAGGAGCTGTAATCGAGGTAGCTGTGGGAATCGGTAGGCTTGTAATGGATATTGGTGGACAGTCTATCACCAGAAATTGAGACAGAGAGGTCAAGGAAGGGAAGGGAAGTGTCAGAGATGGACCATGTGAAAATGATGGAGGGGTGGAGATTGGAAGCAAAATTAATAAATTTTTCCAGGTCCCGACGAGAGCATGAAGCAGCACCGAAATAATCATCGATGTACCGGAGAAAGAGTTGTGGGAGGGGGCCGGAGTAGGACTGGAACAAGGAATGTTCCACATACCCCATAAAGAGACAGGCATAGCTGGGGCCCATGCGGGTACCCATAGCCACAACTTTTATTTGGAGGAAGTGAGAGGAGTTAAAGGAGAAATTGTTCAGTGTGAGAACAAGTTCACCCAGACCGAGGAGAGTAGTGGTGGATGGGGATTGTTCAGGCCTCTGTTCAAGGAAGAAGCTAAGGGCCCTCAGACCATCCTGGTGGGGGATGGAGGTGTAGAGGGATTGGACGTCCATGGTGAAGAGGAAGCGGTTGAGGCCAGGGAACTGGAAATTGTTGATGTGACGTAAGGTGTCAGAGGAATCACGGATGTAGGTGGGAAGGGACTGGACAAGGGGAGAGAGAAGGGAGTCAAGATAACGAGAAATGAGTTCTGTGGGGCAGGAACAGGCTGACACGGTCGGTCTGCCGGGACAGTTCTGTTTGTGGATTTTGGGTAGGAGGTAGAAGCGGGCCGTCCGAGGTTGGGCGACTATCAGGTTGGAAGCTGTGGGAGGAAGATCTCCAGAGGAGATGAGGTCAGTGACAGTCCTGGAAACTATGGCTTGATGTTCAGTGGTGGGGTCATGGTCCAGGGAGAGGTAGGAGGAAGTGTCTGCGAGTTGACACTCAGCCTCTGTGAGGTAGAGGTCAGTGCGCCAGGAAAATGTAACTGGGCTAATTAGTAAGTTTGCAGACAACACTAAGGTTGGAGGAGTTGCAGATAGTGAAGAGGATTGTCAAAGGATACAACAGGATATAGATCGGTTGGAAGGTCTAATACAGGCAGGAATTATACAGTAAATGGCAGAACCCTTAAGTGCATCGATGGGCAGAGGGATCTGAGTGTACAGGTTCACAGGTGGATAAGGTAGTCAGGAAGGCATATGGCATGCTTGCCTTCAGTGGCAGGGGTATTGAGTATAAAACCTGGGAAGTCATGCTGCAGCTGTATAGAACCTTGGTTAGGCCACATTTGGAATATTGCGTGCAATTCTGGTCACCACATTGCCAGAAGGATGTGGAGGCGTTGGAGAGGGTGCGGAGGTGGTTTACCAGGATGCTGCCTGGTCTGGAGGTTATTAGCTATGAGGAGAAGTTGGAGAAACTCGGATTGTTCTCACTAGAGCGACGGAGTTTGAGGGGTGACTTGATAGAAGTTTACAAAATTATGAGTGGCATGGACAGAGTAGATAGAAGCTTTTTCTCAGGGTGGAAGAGTCAATTACTAGGGGACATAGATTTAGGGTGAGAGGAGAAAACTATAAAGGAGATGTGCGGGGCAGGTTTTTTACGCAGAGGGTAGTGAGTGTCTGGAATTTGCTGCCAGAGGAGGTGGTGGAAGCAGGTACAATAGTGGTGTTTAAGAGGCAGCTTGACAAATACATGAATAGGATGGGAATAGAGGGATACGGACCCCGGAAGTGCAAAATGTTTTAGTTGACGGGCAATATGATCGGCGCAGGCTTGGAGGGCCGAAGGGCCTGTTCCTGTGCTGTATTTTTCTTTGTTCTTTGTTCAAAGGCTGTCCACCATCTACAAGGCACAAGTCAAGAGTGTGATGGAAAACTCTGCACTTGCCTGGATGAGTGCAGCTCAAACAACACAAGAGTTCGATACCATCCAGGACAAAGCAACCCCCTAGATTGGCACCCCATCCATCTACACCACCAATACACAGTGACAGCAATATGTGTACCATCTACAAGATGCACTAAAGCAACTTGCCAGCTTTTTTCAACAACAGCTTCCAATCCGGTGACCTCTACCACCTACAGAAACAAGGGCAGCAGGTGCATGGGACTACCACCACCTTCAAGTTTCCCCAAGTCACATACCATCCTAATTTGGAACTATATTGCTGTTCCGTTATTGTTGCTGGGTCAAAATCCTGGAACAATTCCTAACAACACTGTGGGTGTTTCTACGCTACATGGGCTGCAGTGGTTCAGGAAGGCAGCTCACCACCACCTTCTCAAAGGCAATTAGGGATGGGCAATAAATCCTGGCCTAGCCAGGGATGCTTGTACCTGATGAATGAATACAAAAATTCTTTCCCAATCCAATATTAGTGCTATGCCTCTGTGCCTTCTCCTAACTCAAGTATTTTAAAGATGTGGCTTGACACAAAGAACGCACAAAGAATTTCCTTTTTAAATTGTCTTCATAATCTTGAAAACTCAAACTAGGTCACCTAATTATCATAACAGGTCTGTAAACGGAGGTTGGAACATTGAACAGCAGCAGGTTACAACAGCATCATGTCACCAATAACATCTGCTCAGAAAATAGAAGTAAAACAGAGACACAAATTAATTGCAAATTTATGCACCATAACGCAAAGCAAATCTGTTATGGTGCAAACTTTCCATGTTGTCCAATCTGGTGAGATTTCTGCACTGTTATGATTTTTTTCTATCTGGGTATTTAGCTCATCTTGAAACCTGCCAGTACAGTGACACTTTCCCTTTGGAGATACACTCCAACGGATAGAAAGCAGAAAATAAATTTATTTTAATTTTTTACGACAGCTTTATGCCCTCCCATGGGAGTTCCAGTTTTATTCAACTTGAAATTTGATGAATCTCCAGCTGATTCTCCTCTTGAACGATATTAAATTCACCAAAAGTTAAACTCAGCATGCAGTGGTCAATGGTTCAATTGTTCTGTGTTTGATTATGAGAGTCTGGTAACTGATCTATGCTCACTGTGCTTGGTTGGTTAAGCCTGGCTATTGACTCAGAGAAAAGTAAACAGACACCACAGAAGCTACGAGAAGCTGAGCTGAAGGGATGATATAGACATTTCAAGCACTGTGAAAAAGACTCTGTTAATATAGTTCCTGCACACTTAGAAACTAGTGCCACCTCTGCATTGCTTTGAGGCAAATCAAGTAAGCAGAACACTAATCTCATCAGAAACTCTTGACAACTCATTGCAAAAAATGCAAAAGAAAACACTTCTTTGTTTTACAAAGCATCTTTCAAAGGTGGAGCTGAGGAAGTGTTACAATGTGAAAGCAAACTGTGGAAGTGCAAATATTTGGCACAACTCCACAACCAGTCATGTAATTCCAACATATAAGAAAACTGATTCAGACAAAAAGCTTGAAAAGTGTTGTGACGAATGATGCCATTTCTGATGCCCTAATGTGGTTCTGGTGGAAGTTTTACCTTAATCATTACAAAGGTTTCTCAGCAGACAACGCACCATTATCAACATATTTTACAATCACTTTATCATAACAAATGTAATTCAGCAGACATTGCATTGTTATAAACTTGACTTACAGAAGAACATAAGAAATGGGAACAGGACTAGACCATTCGGCCCCTCAAGCCTGCTCCCTGCTCCGCCATTCAATAAGATCATGGCTGATCTTCTTGTATTTCGATTTCCACATTCCCATCTAACTCCGATAACCTTTGATTCCCTTGCCTAACAAGAATCTATCTACCTTTGCCTTAAAAATATTCAATGATCCTGCCTCCACCACCTTCTGAGGCAGAGATTCCTTACCATTAAAATTAGCTTAAGGACAACATAAAGCTGTTGTTATTCCCCAGGCCCCAGCTGCCAAATGTGTACTGCACCTGTGAGGAGACTCAGTTTTCCTAATCCAGTCATTTTCATGGCCCTGTGCTGGGAGTGAGGGGAAGAAGGCCTATAGCTGAAATCCAGCCGCCAGCCCTCCAGGGGCTTTTTAGCTAATAATGCACAATGGTAGCCAGAATGTCCTGAGACCTGAAGATCATCTGAGGGGGTAATGAAGATGACACCATAGCCAAGAATTTTAACCTCCACCCAAACAGGCAAGAAAGAGTTGTGGGGGGTGGTGTTGTAAGGGTGGCCGAGTTGCTACTGCAGACACTTCTTAGGTGGAAACAAAATTTATTTACAATATATTCAGCAGCCACCACATGTGTGCTTTCAACTCCAACTCCATCTCCACACTGTCTGCTGAGGTAGCCCGTGCTACTCTCCTATTGGTTACTACAGACCATGTGATCTTTCCTAACACGTATTATTTTTAAAAGGTACATAACACACTAAATAAAACCATAATTACTACATTCCTCCCCCTTTAACTCAGCTATACATATTATATTTACAAGTACATGTTTTTCAAGACAGCAAAATATTTACACTGGGCAAGGAATTTATAAGTTCAGTCTTTCAGGTGGTTTCCTGGTACATGTGGAACGTTGCAGCTCCACAACTTCAGATTCTTTGTCAGGAACCTCCTTTTCCAGAGTTGCCTGAACATCAGGTGCTTCAGTCGGAACTTGCAGTTCTGTTTCCTCAACTCTTACAGGAACATCAGACATATCAGTCCTGGGTTGAGTATCCTCAACAGGAAATGCAGACCTGGACATGGTCACTGGTGGAACCAATTCTTGGTGATTTGTCTCTCTCTTCCTTAAATGGTCCACATGTTTCCAGATGGTCTGGCCTTTCAACTCCACATGGTAAGATAGAGGTCCAGTCACTGCACTTATTTCACCCAGTAACCACTTTAGTCCTTCTCCGAAGTTTTTCACATATACTGTCTCTCCCTTGGTAAATTTCCTCTCACGACTATGCCAGTCATGTCTAGTTTTCTGGCTTTCCTGACTCCTTTCCACCTTCCTCTCTAAATTTGGCATTATTAGGCTCAATCTTGTCCTGAGATGGCGTTTCAACAAAAGTTCTGTAGGTGTGACACCTGTTGTTGTGTGAGGGGTAGTCCTGTAATGAAAAAGAAAGCATGCTAGCTTGGTTGCTAAGAAATCACCAGTTAGCTTTTCCATGCCTGCCTTGAATGTTTGAACCGCTCTTTCGGCCAGTCCATTTGAGGAAGGGTGGTACGGTGCAATTTTTACATGAGTGATACTGTTGAGGCTAATAAACCGTTGAAGCTCAGCACTCATAAATGCTGTGCCGTTATCGGAAATGACTACCTCTGGTAGTCCATGAATGGCAAAATTTTGACGTAATTTCTCAATTGTAGTGGTCAACATTGGTGACTTCACCTCATAAACGTCCAACTATTTTGAATGAGTAGAAACATTGCTCCCAGGAAAGGTCCAATGTAGTCAATGTGTAACCGTACCCAGGGCCTACCTGGCCACTCCCAAGGGTGTAATGGAGCTGTCGTTGGCAACTTTTGTAGTTGCTGACATTGCATGCAATGCTTCATTAAATTTTCTATTTCGCCATTCATCCCAGGCCACCATAGATAGTTGTATGTTATGGTCTTCATTTGGGAAATTCCTGGATAGGCACTGTGTAGTTCAATTAAAAGTGGCTCCCTTACCTTTGGAGGAACTATCACTCATGCTCCCCACAATAAAATGCCATCCTGGCTAGTTATTTCACGTCTTCTGTTGAAGTACAGTTTTGTTTCATCAGATATGGGCTCCTGTGACCAACCATGTAGCACTTGTTCTCGTACTTGAGATAGGATTGGGTCCCGACTTGTCCAGTCTCTGATCTGTTGAGCACATACTGGTGAGGAATCTAAGAAATTTAACAGTAAAACAAGTTCCTGTAGAACTGGGATGTGCTCAGCATTTTCTCGTAAAGGCAAATTATTAAGTGCATCGGCATTTGCCATTTGATTGCCAGGCCTATGTAAGGAAGTGTATTCGTATGCTTCCAGAATTAAGGCCCATTGTGTATTCTTGCTGAGGCTATGGGTGGTATAGCCTTGTCCTCACTAAACAATCCTAGCAATGGTTTGTGGTCTGAAATGATTGTAAAATGGCGGCCGTGTATCTGCTGGTGAAATTTCTTGACACCAAAGGTGATGGACAGGCCTCCTTTTTGATTTCACTATTGGCCAGACATCTCTCAGATGCAAGCTCAACTTGTCTGAGCTCAGTGGCTGAGTCTCCCAAAATTTCATCATCTGTCTGCTTCTTGGGAAATTCTGTGACTTTTGTTTCCAAAGCCTCTTTGCTTTCATTTAGCTGATTCTTCATCTCTTCCGTCTCTTTTTTTGTATTTTTTTGCTGCCTCCTGGAAAATTGAACATTGTTGTGTTTTCTCTGCCAACTGATTCTTCAGTTTGTTCAGAAGTGCTGAATTATTTCTGTTTCTCTTCATACTTTTCCAGAGGTACAAGCTTTGACTTGAGGGAATCTTGTAGCATGTGAAGGTCTTTCAACAGGTTTTCTTTTTCCCTGTGAAGGTTGCTCACCTCGTCTCAAACTTTTGTCATCAAGCAGGGTCTCTTCAAGTTTCTTCTGCTATTCTTCCAGGGTTTGGCTTAAGACAGCCTTCATTTCTTCAGGTTGTTGAGTCCTTACACATTCCTTTTTCAAAACAGGAACGCTTCCAGCTTCCTTTTGGAATCCCAGTGGTTAATCAAGGTTGATTTCTCTTAGCCAATTTCACCCTAGAAGGCTTGGTCCTCTGCCTCTCAATACCAACACTGGTAGCTTTGCAAAATGGCTTCCTCAATGGACAGTTACTCTGCTTATACCTTTTACTTGAATGTCTTCACAGAATCACAGTGCAGAAGAGGCCCTTCGGCCCATCGAGTCTGCACCGACACGTGAGAAACACCTGACTACCTACCTAATCCCATTTACTAGCACTTGGCCCACAGCCTTGAATGTTATGACGTGCCAAGTGCTCATCCAGGTACTTTTTAAAGGATGTGAGGCAACCTACCTCCACCACCCTCCCAGGCAGTGCATTCCAGACCGTCACCACTCTCTGGGTAAAAAAGTTTTTCCTCACATCCCCCCTAAACCTCCTGCCCCTCACCTTGAACTTATGCCCTCTTGTGACTGACCCTTCAACTAAGGGGAACAGCTGCTCCCTATCCACCCTGTCCATGCCCCTCATAATCTTGACCCGTGTATGTTTTTAATTTGGCAGCTATTTCTTCAAAACTTACTTGAAGTTCACCATTATTCAGGTATCTGAAGGTATGTTCCCCAATTACTACAGTGGAAGTTCCCGTGTTCACTTCCATTCTAATAGATTTGCCATTTAATTTCACTGTGACAAATATTGGTTCTGTCTTTCCAACTGTCAGATTAAACAATGAGTAAATGTCTTAATTTGCTGTTTCAGGCTCTTCTACATTCTGGATCTCATTGGGCTTCTTCCTATGTTTACAAGCCTGTTTGAATCTTTCCTTGAATCTGCCTCATTATATGTCCATTTCTGCAACAATAGTAGCATTTGATTTTTTTAAACTGCCAATCGCTAAAAGATGGCTGTTTCCACCTCTATTAAAATTATTCTTTGATTTCGCTGCTAAGTTATTTTTCTTTATTCTTCGTCTAGCAGGGGCTGTTTCTCGCTTCTCGGCAGAGTCTTGCATTTTCGCGCCCTTTCTGGCTGGCGTTTCCTACCCGATGTAGAGGATGGCGCCATTTTCCGCGCCCTGTATGGCTTTTGAATCTCTTACTGCGCTTTCCATGGCCAGTGTTATCTCTAGCGCCTTCTTGAAAACGAAATTCACATTGGACAATAATCTTTTCTGAACAATGTCCTTGTTCACACCACACACTAAATGATGTCTGAGCATGTCGTTCAGAGACGTACCGAACTCACAGTGTTCCGTTAGCTGCTTCAAATTTGCCACATGGCATGCAATTGTCTCACCCGGGCTCTATTTTGTGAATTAAACCTGAACCTCTGCATCGTGATTAAGGGCTTTGGTTGATAATGACCTTTCATAAGGTCCACCAATTCATTGAAATTTTTTGAATCTGGGGCACTGGATGCCATCAAACTTTGAATCAAGCTGTAGGTTTTGCTTCCCACAATTACTTAAGAGGATCGCTTGCCTCTTCTCTTCCTCCCCTAATCTCGTTCGCTTGAAAAAAGAACATGAGGCATTCTATGTATTGAGGCCAATCATCTGTGGCTGGGTCAAAACGATCAATTCTCCTGAATTGCAGCTTTTTGAGAGTGGATAACTTCTTCAATTCTAACGGAGCTTGCCACTTACAATCACTGGGCGAGGTACAGCGCTGATTTCTTTCTAACTTCATTTCTTCTGTTCAATCCTGCTTTATCCTCATCGCCAGTTTGTTGTAAGGGTGATCGAGTTGCTACTATTGATAATAGATTTGAACTGCAGACACCTCTTAGGCGGGAACATAAAGTTTATTTACAATATACTCAGCAGCTAATGTTCTTTCAACTCCAACTCTATCTCTGTACTGTCTGCTGAGGTAGCCCGCACTATTCTCCTATTGATTACTACAAATCATGTAATCTTTCCTAACAAGCATTATTCTTAAAGGTACATTACACACTAAATAAAACCATAATTACTACAGGGGGTGAGGGGAGTAAAATACCAGGATTGATCAATCTGATCCCAACACAACACAATTCCCATGCAATTAAACTTTTAGAGAACAAAATTAGGCCATCAATGAGGCTCCCGCAAAAGGTAAACAGGGCCTTAATTAACATTCAAAAGGCACAGGCCATCAACATTGTCAGCTTCGTCACTTAAACATACTGTAGGTTTTGGAGGGGCACACACTGTCGGTTGCCCAGCTGCGGATCCAAGGCAAGTAGTACCTACTGCCTAAGGAAAGTGCAGATAGTCAGCTCCATTTAGGAACCCTTGCGAACCAAGAGGGGCAGTGGTTCACCTAGGCCTCACATGGAAGACTTCTACCACCACCACCCGATCCCCCTAACACCAAACCTCAATCTGCCTCTCTGGATAATGGCCCGGAGCTTCTTCATGGAGTCTTATCTACTGAGTGACCTCTGGGGACCATCCATCTACTCTAATTGTGACAGATTCCAGCACAAAGTCTACTGCCAGAGAAAAGAGAAGTGGGGGGCCAGGGATGTGCCTTCGCACCTCAACTGCATTGTTACACTGGACTAGGACCTACTGCCTATTTATGCTGTATTAGGCACACCCCAGAGATCTGTGGTGGTGGGGGCAGGGGGATTTTAGGAGATGTGACACAACTGATTTGCCCCATCTAGGAACAGAACATTCCCTGGGTACAACAAAAAAAAAACCTGTCGTCATTTTCTAGTAAGGTAATTTTGAAAACAAAGATTTGTATATTGTACAATATCTGATTTATTGCAAGCACAATCAACAAATATAGAAATTGGACCATGAACAGGTGTGGTTGGTGAAAGAGCCCACTTAGTGAGAACAATTCAGGATGCGTTTTTAGGGTGAATTTAATTCCTGGTTGGAAAGCCAGCTGGATGCACAGTGGGAGGCCCCGTCCATTTAACAACAGGGCCTCATTAACATCCTGCCACCCAGCTGCAAACCAAAAGAGATGTCCAGAGACTAGTCAAAGGCTTTAGGCCCAGAAAGATCAGGCAGCTCTCAGTAGTCAGCCAGGTGACTGGGGTTTGTGGGAATTAAGGTGATTTTGTATATAAGGAGAGAGGAGAGGAAGCCTGAGTGACTATCACCCAAGAATCCTGCTCCTCCCAGCCAAAAACAAGTTTTACATTTGCCAAAAAGGGCCTGCATCAGGTTCTCAATAGGTTTAACAGAGCAGAGCTCCAAGCAGATGGTCTGTTCAGTAGGCGGTTAAAATTTCATCCAGTCAGAGGAGGCTGGTGTTTTCCAGTACCATTTCTCTGCTGAAGACATTGGCAATTCGGGAGGGTTGGGGAAAAGGTGGAGAGGAGCCCAGAGATTGTAGGTCCAGGCAGTTCCAATGTATCCTATCGGAAAATTCCAGATCCTGGCACCTGCTACTTTCATATAAGAGGGTTCCTTAAAAAAATTGTCTCCTCACCACCTACCACCACATCCAGTCTTCTGTGGCCCCGGTCACAATCTGGTCTCAAATTTGTAACCCCAATGCTACCCTCTGTCGGCACCACAACACTTATGCTCTTCAGAAAACCAGTGCTCCTCAGTAAGCAGCATTTAACACGGCATACCAGATTCCACACATTTTGCCAGGTCTCTTTGAGGCCAAGGATGCAGAAATTCCCAGTGTAAGAGGTCCCCATGTTCAATGTTTGTCGTGATTAGAGATCCTGCCCAGGAAATCCTATTGCACAATATCTGGGTCCCAAGAAAAATCCTACTGGAGTTACAATGGACAATTATTTAATGGAGAAGGTGCTGAATCTCATTTCTAAAATAATGAGCTACCTTTTAGTACCATTTGCCTGATATAGGAAGCTGCCAGTACTAAACGTGGGGAGTGTAAGTGATGGTGCACACTGATAATATGACAGTCTTTCTGCTGGTCCCGAGGGTGCTCATTAAAGTGACTATAGTTTATAAACTTATTTTCCGGATATTCCACATGTCTTAGTTATATTTTCTAGTCAGATGAAACATTTCTACAAGACGGTGTTCCAAACACATGTTGCAGAATTATTACATTTATACATGACAGCCAATGTAACAAAAGAACACAAGAGATAGGAGTAGGAATAGACCATACAACTCATCGAGCCTGCTCCACCATTCAATACAATCATGACGGATCTTCAGCTTCAACTCCACTTCCCCCACCCCCACCACCCTTCTCCTATTATCCCTTGATTCTCTGAGGGACCAAACATGTGTCCATCTCAGCCTAAAGTATATTCAATGATGGAACATCCATAACCCTCTGGGTTAGAGAATTCCAAAGATTCATGAGTCTTTGAGTGAAGAAACTTATCCACTTTTCAGTCCTAAATGATCGGCCCCTTATCCTGTGTCTGTGCCCATGTGTTCTAGATACCCATCCAGGCAAAACAGCCTCTCAGTGTCTTCTTTGTCAAGCGCCTTCAGAATCTTGAATGTTTCAATGAGATCAGCTCTGATTCTTCTAAACTCCAGAGAATATAGGACCAGTTAACTCAGCCACTTATCATAAGACAACCCTCTCATCCCAGGGACCAATCTAGTGAACCTTTGCTGGACTGCCTCCAATATAAGTCTATCTTTCCTTAAATATGGGAACCAAAATTGCACAGCATGCCAGGAGTGGTCTCACCAAAGCTCTAGCAAGTCTTCTTTATTCCTGCACTCCAATCCATAAGGCCATAAGACGTAGGAGCAGAAGTAGGCCATTCAGTCCACAGAGTCTGTCTGACATTCAATGAGATCATGGTTGATCTGATAATCCTCAACTCCACTTTCCTGCCTTTTCCCCATAACCCTTGATTCCTTTACTGATTAAAAGCCTGTCTATCTCAGCCTTGAATATACTTAATGACCCAGCCTCTACAGCCCTCTGCGGTAAAGAATTCCACAGATTCACTACTCTCTGAGAGATAAAATTCCTCCTCATCTCTGTCTTAAAGTGGGTGACCTCTTACTCTGAGATTATGCCCTCTGGTCCTAGACTCTACCAAAAGGGGAAACAACCTCTCAACATCTACCCTGTCAAGCCCCCTAAGAATCTTATATGTTTCAAGAAGGTCCCCTCTCATTCTTCTGAACTCCAATAAGTACAGGCCCAACCTACTCAACATCTCCTCATAAGAAAATCCCTCCATACCCAGGATCAACCCAGTGAAGCTTCTCTGGACTGCTTCCAATGCCAGTATATCTTTCCTTAGATAAGGGGACCAAAGCTGTTCACAGTATTCTAGGTGTGGTCTAAGTTTCTTGTATAGTTTTAGCAAGACTTCCCTATTTTTATATTCCATTCCCTTTAAAATAAAGGCCAACATTTCATTTTCCCTCCTTATTATCTGTTGAACTTGTATGCTAGCTTTTTGTGATTCATGCACGAGGGCCCCTAAATCCGTCTGTGCTGCAGCTTTCTGCAGTCTTTCTCCATTTAAATAATATTCAGCTCTTCTATTCTTCCTGCCAAAGTGCATAAACTCACATTTTCCCACATTATATTCTATCTGCCAATTTTTGCCCACTCTTTTAACCTGTCTATATCCCTCTGTAGACTCTTTGTGTCATCCTCACCACTTGCCTTCCCAACTATTTTTGTGGCATCCGCAAACTTGGCAATAGTACATTCACTTCCCTCATCCAAGTCATGAATACATATTGTGAATAATTGTGGCCCCAGCACTGATCCCTGTGTCACTTCACTAATTACAGGTTGCCATAGTGAAAATGCCCCCCTTATTCCAATTCACTGTCTTCTATTAGGTAGTCAGTCCTCTATCCATGCTAATTTACTACCCCCGACACCATGTGCTTTTATCTTATTAAGTAGCCTTATATGCAATCAAGGCCTACATGCCCTTTGCCTTCCTAATTGCTTGCTGTACCTGCATGCTAACTTTCTGATATCCTTGTATGAGCACACCAAATCTCTCTAAACAGCAACCTTTACAAGTTTCACACCTTTTTAAAAAGTATTTTGCTTTTAGTCATTTTTTTAGTACAGGACCTGAGTATTGCTGATAAAAGAAGCGTCTAAACTTTTCATCTTGCACTCATCGGGACACTTTGCAAGAATACCAATATAAAGGGAAAACAACAATTTATACTGTAAGAGAAAAGAGTGCTGATTGATTAGCAGGTGGACTCTGATTGTTAGAGGCATTGCCATGGAGAATGCACCACTGATGGTGACTGATAGTTAACTGCCAGGCATTGTTTGAAATTCAAACCATGCAGCTTGACCCTGTTTGGTCAAGGCACTGCTCTGAGGGATGAGTCAGCGAATGGCTGTCACTTATTTTGTTTAGCTGAAACAGGCGCAATGTTTGTACATGTTCTTTTTGTCGGCAAAGAACAGGGCCCTTTGTATTAATATATGTAGCATCCGGTATAGGCAAAAACATCATACTGTGAGCCTGACTAACAATCTTAAATTGGTTATCAGTGTAATTCTTAGCACACTGAGGATTATTTAGCAAATGTTGTCCAATCACGGAATCACATCTGATGTTGGACACTGTGTGATTCCGTGATTGGACAACATTTGCTAAATACTTACTGCCCCATCAGTCTCCTCTAGGTCATCAGTACAGTGATGGAAGGGGTCATCAACAGTGTTATCAAGTGGCAATAGCTTAGCAATAAACTGCTCACTGATGCCCAGTTTGGCTTCCGCCGGGGCCACTCAGCTCCTGACCTCATTACAGCCTTGCTTCAAACATGGACAAAAGAGCTGAACTCCCGAGGTGAGGTGAGAGTGACTGCCCTTGATATCAAGGCAGCATGTGACCAAGTGTGGTATCAAGGAACCCTAGCAAAACTGGAGTCAATGGAAACCAGGGGGAAAACTCTCCGCTGGTTGGAGTCATACATAGCGCAAAAAAGATGGTTGTGATTGGAGGTCAATCATCTCAGTTCCAGGACATCAAGGCAAGAGCTCCTCAGGGTAGTGTCCTAGGCCCAACCATCTTCAGCTGCTTCATCACTGACCTTTCTTCCGTCATAAGGTCAGAAGTGGGGATGTTCGCTGAGTGCAGCTGATGTGGTTTATATGGATTTCAGCAAAGCCTTTGACAAGGCCCCACAAGGGAGACTTATAAAGAAGGCAAATGCACATGGGATACAGGGTAATTTGATAAGATGGATTCAAAATTGGCTTAGTTGTAGGAGACAGAGGGTGATGGCAGAAGGATGCTTTAGTGACTGGAAGCCAGTGTCCAGTGGCGTACCACAGGGATCTATGCTCGGTCCCCTATTATTTGTCATTTATATAAACGACATAGATGACTATGTGGGGGGTAGGATTAGTAAGTTTGCGGATGACACAAAGATTGGCCGGGTGGTTAACAGTGAGGTTGAGTGTCTTGGGCTACAGGAAGATATAGACGGGATGGTCAAATGGGCAGATAAGTGGCAGATGGAATTTCACCCTGAAAAGTGTGAGGTGATACACTTTGGAAGGAGTAATTTGACAAGAAAGTATTCAATGAATGGCATGACACTAGGAAAGTTCTGAGGTAAAAGGGACCTTGGCGTGTGTGTCCATAGATCTCTGAAGGCGGAGGGGCATGTTAGTGGGGTGGTGAAAAAGGCATATGGGACACTTGCCTTTATCAATCGAGGCATAGATTACAAAAGTAGGGAGGTCATGTTGGAGTTGTATAGAACCTTGATGAGGCCACAGCTGGAGTACTGTATGCAGTTCTGGTCGCCACATTATAGGAAGGATGTGATTGCACTGGAGGGGGTGCAGAGGAGATTCACCAGGATGTTGCCTGGAATGAAACAGTTAAGTTATGAAGAGAGGTTGGATAGAGTTGGGTTGTTTTCGTTGGAGCAGAGAAGACTGAGAGGCGACCTGATCGAGGTGTACAAGATTATGAGAGGCATGGACAGGGGGGATAGGGAGCAGCTGTTCCCCTTAATTCCCCTTAGTTGAAGAGTCAGTCACAAGGGGACATAAGTTCAAGGTGAGGGGCAGGAAGTTTAGGGGGGGTGGTGACGGTCTGGAATGCGCTGGCTGGGAGGGTGGTGGAGGCGGGTAGCCTGACATCCTTTAAAAAGTACCTGGATGAGCACTTGGCACGTCATAACACTCAAGGCTATGGGCCAAATGCTGGTAAATGGGGTTAGGTAGGTAGGTCAGGTTTTTCTCACGTGTCGGTGCAGACTCGATGGGCCGAAGGGCCTTTTCTGCATTGTGTGATTCTGTGATAATTGCACAATGTTCAGCACCATTCACAACTCCTCAGATAATGAAGCAGTCCTTGTCCAAATGCAGCAAGAACTAGGCTTGGGCTGACAAGTGGCACGTAACATTCGCGCCACACAAGTGTTAGGCAATGACCATCTCCAACGAGAGAGAATCTAACCATTGCCCCTTGACTTTCAATGACATTAACATCGCTGAACCGCCCCCCAAACTATCAACATCCTGGGAGTTATCATTGACCAGAAACTGAACTGGACTAGCCATATAAATACTGTGGCTACAAGAGCAGGTCAGAGGCTAGGTATCCTGTGGCGAGTAATTCAGCCCCTGACTCCTCAAAGCCTGTCCACCATCTACAAGGCACAAGTCAGGAGTGTGATGGAATACTCCCCATTTGCCTGGATGCACAGGCTCCAACAACACACAAGAAGCTTGACACCATCCAAGACAAAGCAGCCTGCTTGATTGGCACTCGCACAAACATTCGCTCCCTCTACCACCAACATACAGTAGCAGCAGTGTGTACCACCTACAAGATGCACTACAGGAACTCACCAAGGCTCCTTAGACAGCATCTGCCAAATGTATGCCCAGTACCTTCTAGAATGACAAGGGCAGCTGACACATGGGAACACCACCACCTGGAAGTTCCCCTCTAAGCTACTCATCATCTCGATTTAGAAATAAATCGCCGTTCCTTCACTGTCTCTGGGTCAAAATCCTGGAACTTCCTCCCAAACAGCACTGTGGGTGTAGGGTCTGCAGCAAATCAATAAGGCAGCTCACCACCACCTTCTCAAGGGCAATTAAGAACGGGCAATAAATGCTGGCCTAGCCAGCGATGACCTCAGATCCCATGAATGAATACAATAAAAGTAATGTGACTGTGACAAAAGTAAACTATTCCTCTTCATTCTTCTTAACCAGTCTTTGATACTGTGACCACAACATTTTCCTCCAGTGCCTCTCAACCATCAGTGTGCTGGGTGGGACTGTTCTCACCTGGTTCTGTCCTTATCTATCTAATCATAATCAGGAAATCATTTGCCATGGCCTTCATTGCCCCTCACACACCATGACTGCTGGTGTTCCTAAGGATCTATCCTTGGCCCCCTCCTATTTCTCATCTACATGCACCCCCTCAGTGACAAAAACAGAGGGCTGCAACTTCCGAGCTCCAGGGCAGCATATCTGGGGGCTACCCCAAAGTTGTGCTGGGGAATCCAACCTCCCCACCCCTGCCCCGCTGAGTTTTTCCAGCATTTTCTGTTTTTATTTATGGAACTATCATCGAATGTCTTAAAAACTCATCTGGTTCACCAATGTCCTTTAGGGAAAGAAATCTGCCATCCTTATCTGGTCTGGTGACTCTCGACCAACAGTAACTGCTCTTGACGGCCTTCTGAAAGGCCTAGTGAGTCACTCAGTTCAAGGACATCCCACGAAAGAAGAAATTACCCGCAAGATATCTCTGCTCCTCTCATTCTGGCCTCTTGAGCATCCCTGATTTTAATCCCTCCAACATTCATGGCCCTGCCTTCAAATACCTGGGCTATAAGCTCTGGAATTGCCTCCCTAAAATTCTTTGCCTCGCTTTTCTCCTTTAAGCCACTCCTTAAAACTGACGTCTTTGAGCAAGTTTTTGGCCATCTTACCTGACACCTTCTTATGTGGCTCAGTGTCACAGTTTATTTTATAATGCCCTTGTGAAGCACCTTGTGACATTTTATTACATTATGGGCACCATATAAATACAAGTTTAGGTAGAGACATTTGCCTTCTGATACCAGCTCCGGTTTCTACTTGACTCAGGATTATGTCTTTGTGATGCACAATATATACTGGGGAAAGGAATAGTGCAGCAAAACAGTAATCTCTTGTTATAATCCCCATGGAGACCGGTAACTTTAAAAGAAAGTTCAAACTTCCAGTTGATAGCTGAAAGGATGATACAAGATTTCACATTTTAAGACTTTCACTGTAACGCTATTGACAAAACACTATTGTTGTAGGCAACTTATACTTTAAGCTATAGAACAGAACTTTTCCCTTTTAAAACAACCAAGAAATCCACTTCAAAGGTATATTTTATACTGTCCCTTAAGGAGTCATTTGATTTTCCTGGACCCAGTCCGAAGTGATTCTCAGCTCCAGAGGCTTTCCTTCCATTCTTTTCCTTTCCCAGCCTGGTAACTTTTAATCCCAGAACTCTCTTTCACGGTGTGGGTCTTTCCTGGCGATTTTCCCTTTAGCGCCAGCTAGGTGAATCTTCCAGCCTCAATTCAAATCCTCATGAATCCAAGCATGAGCTCCTACCCGCATTCCTGCACAGTCCCTAGCAGCTCCCCCTCTCCCAGATCCTGGCAGATTGCCTGTGATTGTGAGCTTCAGGGGCATCTTAGAATGCCTCCTCCACTCAAAGTCCATCTTCATGGCAACGTGAATCACTTGGGCCTTGTATCCAGGTAGAAATGCTGATTAGATATCCTTGAGACCCCAACTCTCTTTTATCTTGGAAATAAATGGACCAGTTCAAGGCATAACTGTTTGTAACCCAACATTCTCAACACCTTCCTGGGTTGAACAAACTACACTAAACACAGAGACTCTACCACTGTTTTCCAGTGTGAACACCTTTTACATTCTTTCCAGCAAACAACCCAGGCTCCCTTTAACCTTTAAAAGCCATATCACCCAGACCTGTTGTCAGGCATGCTTCAGAACAAGTCACAAGACCCTGTTCAGTTTATCTAAATCAAAGACACAGTCCCAGAGCCTCTTATTTGTAACACACTATATACCCTGTCTTCCCTCAGGGAAACATAGCCCTTCATCATTATTCAGTATTATATTATTTGGCATTATAGTTAAAAGGATAGTCTTCAAATGAAATGATTGCAGTCAAAAAGAAGTTAGGCCTCTTCATTAGAGATTTTTGCAGTACATTTTTAATGGGTTGAAAATGAGCCCCATATGGCCAATAAAAATGATATAAATTCTGATTAAATGACTCTGGTGGAATAACCTATAATCTAGATTTGAAAGAACTGCTTCCTGCCTTGGATAAGTCTGTACTTACAACTGTATGTCTTATTCTACAAAAATGACCCTTATAAACAGTCCTATACAACTGAGCATCAGAACCAGTCTTTTGAACTTGCTCATTTGTGCAAAGTACTGGAAGACACTTAGTGGCCAAGGGATCATGTCCCAACCAAGACTCAACAGCTATAGGAGATATGGGAAAGGGAAAAAAGTGGAGAAAACTAAAAAGAAAGAAACATTTTACTGAGTGCTGCTCTCTCCGTGACCATGGAAAGATTATTGCTTTATTCCTTTTATCATGTCTGCTAAATTAACAAGAAACAGATTGCGGTAATATAGATATTTCCTGTTCTTCAGCTGTAAATCTTGAACTCTTTTTGCCATATCTTTTACACAGTGTTTTTCTTTTATAGATTTTAGATATTTATTCTTTCATGGGATATGGGCATCACTGGCAAGACCAGCATTTGTTGCCCATCCCTAATTCCCCCTTGAGCTGAGTGGCTTGCTAGGCCATTGCAGAGGGCAGTTAAAAGTCAACCACATTGCTGTAGGTCTGGAGTCACATGTAGGCCAGACCAGGTAAGGACGTCATTTCCTAAAGGACATTAGTGAACCAGATGTGTTTTTTACGACAATTGATGATAGTTTCATGGTCAACATTACTGAGACTAGCTTTATATTCCAGGTTTTTATTAACTGGTGGAATTTGAATCCATGTCCCCAGAGCATTAGCCTGGGCCTCTGGGTTACTAGTCCAGCTAGTAACCATTACTATTATGCCACCATCTCCTCCATTTAAGATGTTTTTTTAGCAAGACCACTTTAGTTCTTCCATAGGTTCACTCTATGTGCACAGATAGGGTAAGGAAACAACAATCTAAACTTTATACTCTTGTTACCTTTGCCTTTTGTTGCTTCAATGTTTAATCTGAAATTTAAACTACTTAGTGCTAGTTTTACCTTGTACAAATCCATTAAATTTAAACATTTGGGGTCACCTAACCAAAAACAAAATCCACATGGGTGCATTAAGAGGCCTCTCAGTTTCTTTGCTGCAACAAATCACTAAATGAAAGTTGAGCCATTGAATTACTTAACAGTGCTTCAACCCAAAAACTGTTCTGTTTCCTGGCATAAACTACAACTAAAGAAGTTTACTGAGCATGCAATATTTAGCTTCAATTGTTGCAGTTTCCTAATTTTCTCTCTCTATCATTCATTGTCTTTGCTGAAGACACTGGCGGAATCGTCCCAGATTTGCACTAAATGCGGTAGTGGGTGGGTAAAATGATGTTTTACCCACCGGCCGCAATGGTGGCTTTTCATGCCATATCACCCCAAACCCACCGCACTAGTTATACATTCCCAGGAAACACGCCATTTTGATGGGCTCTCATTCATCCACCACGCCATCAGCTCGCTGCTTCATCATTCCCAGCCCAGCGTGACGTCCGCACGGAAGCGCTGTGCACTCCCTGTGCAGGCGGGGGGTAATCCCTAAACCCAAGAGCGCACTCTTTCACGCATGTGCATGAAAGAGCGCACTCATCTCCCTGATGCTAAGTGCTGCCTCAGTGGGATCGGCTCTAATGTACAAATTATTAAAAATAGAAAAAGAAAAATTCCCTGACATGTCCCCTCATGTGACTGTCACATGAGTTGGGACATGTCCATAACTTTTTAAAAGACTTTAATTAAATTTTTAAAAACCCTACATGAAACCTCATCCCGCCCGTGGATGAGGTTTCATGCTTTTTCTAATTCACGCCGGGGCTCCTGGCCTGCCCGCCAACCTTAAGGTTGGAGAGGCAGGTCCATTAATTACTTTAATGACTCTGTCAATGGCCTCAGTTGGCCATTGACAGGTCGTCGGACGCACAGCTGATTTTGCTGCGCCCCAGCCTTCCTGAAAATTTAAATGGGGCGCGGTGACGTCAGGAGTTCCGCCCGACGTCATCCCGCATCATTTTATGCGTCGGCGAGCGGGCCCTGACCCCTGCTCGCCAACGGGAAAATCCTGCCCCAAGTCTTTTTATTTTTAAACCATCTCCAGGCCGAAATTGATCCAGCCAATTTTCATCCTTGAATTGCCCACTGGCTGAGTCAGCACAGACGGGGATCAAACCAAATTATGAGCATGAAAGTGGCAGACATGAGGAGGACAGACTTGTATGATAGAATTTAATGGAGCCCACGGGAATCAGGAAGGAAGGGGGGGGATAGAGTGCCCATTGCTTCCCAACGCCATGCAATTCTCCCAGTGGCAGGGATGGTCACGGTCAGCCTTCCTGCCCAGAGGCCAATTGAGGGCCACAAGAGCCTTTTCCCACAACCACTGGTAGATCGCCCAAGTAAAAGCTGCCGCCTCCCTGTGGGACTGGGGGCGTAGCCCTCCTTATCAGGCATTCTGCGCCCCATGGAGAGACTCCCTCAGCGGCAAGGCCCACACCCACAAAACACCCTAACCTACCCTCACTAATGAGTCCGCTCCTCGTCGGACCCTGCCTGCCTGGCCCCAACGACCCTGACCTCACTCACCTGGGTTCCAGGACAGCATCCATGATGCTTCTCTGGGCCTGATCCAATCCAAACACTGGCCATTGCTGCTGGGACTGAAGAACTGCTTGTCCTCCAATTGGCCGGCAGCTCTTGGAGGCGGGATCTTCACCTTTAAAGAGACGGGAGCCCCGACGCCAGGCAGTTAATTGCCTGATTAACACAGAATCAGGTCAGGGCTCCCAGAAGTAGTCAAAGCGTGGTTGCCCTAGGCTTTCTGGCCTGTCATGGGGCCACCGCTTCCTGCAATTCAACCCATGAGATGGGTAGACACATGGCAGGTGCAATTTAAAGCGAATATATATGGATTGATGCATTTTGGGCAAAACAGCATGGGAGAGGCAGCAGCATGTTCCAAATGTTCTAATTTGAGAAAGCTTCGCATTCACAAATCTTTGAAGGTGCCAGGGTCTGTCGATAAGGCTGCTAAGAAAGTGTATAGGATATTTGGTTTGTAAATAGAAGCACTGAATAAAAAAACAAGGAAGTCAAAGTAAACCTTTACAAATCTCTGGTTAGGCTGCAGCTGGAGGGTTGTGTACAATTCTGGGCACTGCACAGACTCTGAGGAGGGTTACCAGGATGATATCAATAATTCCAGGGTTGAGGGAGACATGCCACGGAGTAATGGCATCAGCTTTTTATTCAATTATCGTTCAGCAACTCCCGAAGCCGCCCATTATAATCACAACCGTCTCTGGCCCGATTTTTATGGTGTTTTTTTGTTTTCTTTCGTTTGACTCTCCCTTGCTCGCTATCATTCCAGCCCACGCCCTGGTCACTTGCCTTTCCCAACTGGTCCTCCCGACGCGCTGTCCCACTCACGGAACTGACAGGCTGTGTGCTGCAACCTCACCACAAGGGATCCACCTGCTTACCAGCTCATTACTTGAGCACTAGCTCAGCGCTGTCTCCAAAGCTTTTCTTAGCCATCACCAGTCTGCGTTTTCAACACTGTCTGAGCTGCAACTTCATTGCACTCTGGCCAAAACGTTGAGGATTTTCTTATTCCATGTAGCACAATCTAAGACTGTTCACCCTGTTGTACCTGTACCTAATCTTTCTGCCACCTGTCTTACTACCACTGATCACCATGTTGTGTTATTACAATGCTATAATACCTTGGACTTATTTACAAGGCACAAGGCACCAATCACTCAAAAGGGATTGGGTAAACACTTTGTGGGTTCATTTATTAAGACTAGCCACATGAGAACAATTATACATAGATATAAAGCTTGAAGGCATCAGAGCTGTGTGTGTGTGTGTGTGTGTGTGTGTGCGCTCCGCTCAAAGCTAAAGTGAAACTAAGACTGGATCACATGACATATTTCCCTTCTAGTGATGTCATGCCACTATCCCTTAAAGGCACACTACAACAGCGAGTAGCATGAGTACATTTAATAGAAAACGTGTGTCCAATTGTCTGACCAAATCATTTGAGAGCCATCTTCTGTAGTCATATTTCATAGTAAATACTGCTATGGCTAGAGCAGAGTGGCCTTAACAAAGTCAAAGAATTAGCATTCTGTATTGGCACAATAGCCCTGGACTGCAACATTTTGTGATATAACTGCATTGTTTATAGGCTATTAATTAATCGAGAAAACTTTTGTTAACTTTCCCCTCACTATAGCGCTTTATATATATCAACAACTTATTTTTATAACAACTTTATAGTAAAATGTCACCAAGGCACTCCCCAGAGGCATTATTAAACAAAGTATCACACTAAGTCACATTAGGAGATATTAGATCAAATGACCAAAAGCTTGGTCAAAGAGGCATGCTTTAATGAGTGACTTAAAGGAGGAAAGTGAGATAGAGAGATGGAGAGGTATTTGAAGGGTTTTCCAGAGCTTGGGGACTAGGCAACAGAAGGCACAGCTATCAACGGTGGAGCAATTAAAATCGGGATGCACAAGAGGCCAGAATTAGAGGAGTGCAGATATCTCAGAGGGTAGTGAGGCTGGAGGAGATAACAGAGATAGGGAGGGACAAAGCCTTGGAGGGATTTGAAAACAATAATGAGAATTTTAAAATCAAGACGTTGCTTAACCGTGAGACAATGCAGGTCAACAAGGACAGGTGTGGTAGGGGAACAGTGCTTGGTGCAAGTTAAGATGTGCAGCAGAGTTTTGGATAACCTCAAGTTTATGGACTGTAGAATGTATTTTTTTTTATTCATTCATGGGATGTAGGCTTTGCTGGCTGGGCCAGCATTTATTGCCCATCCCTAATTGCCCTTGAGAAGGTGGTGGTGAGCTGCCTTCTTGAACTGCTGCAGTCCATGTGAGTGAACAGCCCGGAGTGCATTGGAATTGTTAAGTCTAGGGGTAATGAAGGAATGAATGAAGGTTTCAGCAGCAGATGAGCTCAGACAGGAGTGACGCCAGCCAATATTATGGAAGTGGAACTAGGTGGTTTTAGCAATGGCACGAATATGAGGTCAGAAGCTCATCTCACGGTCAAATGTGACAACAAAGTTGCTAACTGTTGCCAGGAAGAGTGATGGAGTCAGTAGCTACAGAATGGAGTCTGGAGTGTGGATCGAAACAATAACTTCAATATTCCCAATATTTATTTGGAGGAAATTTCTCCTCATCCAGGACTGGATGTTGGATATAGGCAGTCTGATAATTTAGCAACAGTGGAGGAGTCGCAAGACATGTGAAAACTAATGCTGTACTTTTGGATGATGTTGACCAGGCAGCAGCATGTAGAAGAGAAATAGGAGGGGGCCAAGGATAGATCCTTGGGAGATATCAGAGGTAATGGTTCAAGAGTAGGAAGAGAAGCTATTGCCATAGAAGCCATGGATAAGAAAGGAGCCAGGTGAGAGCAATCCCACTCAGCTGGACGACAGTGGAGAGGCATTGGAGGAGGATGGTATGGTCAACTGCATCAAAGGCTGAAGACAGGTCAAGAAGGACAAAGAGGGAAAATTTAACTTTGTCGTAATCACCTGGGAGATCACTTGTAACCTTGATAAGAGCTGCTTCAGCGGAAATCTGATTGGAAGGATTCAAACATGGAGTTCCAGAAAAGATGGGAATGGTTTTGGGAGGCAGCAACATGTTCAAGGATTTTGGAGAGGGAAGGGAGGTGGGAGATGGGACAGTAGTTTGCAAGGACAGTCTCTCAGGTAGTGGAAATCTGTAACTCGCTCCTTCAAAAGCCTATGGATATTGGCTCAATTGACAGTTTCAAGTCTGGGATGACTGGATTTTTAAGTAAGGGAATGAAGAGATTATGGTACAAAGGCAGGCGATTGGAGTTAGGTATAGATCAGTCACAGTGTAATTAAATGGCGAAACAGGCTTTAAAGTGCTGATTGGCCAAAACAAGTTTCTGTGGTTTTTAAATTTAACATTTTGTGTGGAAGTATGGCCTCAGACCTGCACCCACACAACTTCTCAATCTGCAGCAGTTTCCAGGCAACCTGGAGCTACATTAAGTCGGGTGCAGTATACCGGGACATTTTGCCAACTTCCCTTGTCTGCAATTGTAGCCTCAACAAAAAAGTTTGTGATTAATACCAGAGTAAAGAAGTGACAACCCAAAAATCAGCAAAACAAACTCCGCTTAATGTCTCATTCAAATCTCTCTCCAAGTACGTGTCCCTACTTTCAAGTGTTGCAATACAAAGAACAAAAGTAACCAGTGTCCTGGAGAATAAAATTAGCTGTTGCATTTAATTCTCTGCCGCTTCCTTTACCTGCACGATGTTGCTTTAATCCTTAATCTATTTTAATTGCTTCAAAGACTGCTGCACTGTATTCAACAGACATTTCTGGCCAACCAATCACTTAGAATGATTATAAGTTGCTGAATGTCAGCAGGAGCACATTTATCAGTTCCAGACAGATGTCTGCCCCATCTGGTAGCCAAATAATACTTTTTGAGGGCAGAGTGCGTGGGCAGGATAGAGAATAAAAATAAGGTTTTGTTTCCTATTGAAAATATGAACTGATTAATATTAGAAGCTCTTTACTACCAAATATACTTCAATGATCTATAATGTTAAATAAAACCCTCTCTGTACTCCAACACGAAGGGAATGTTTGCTAAATAGAAGCCACCAAGTAAGGAGGAAAGTACACTTCAAAGAACAGAAGTCTGAAAAATACCCACCATAACCTTATCTGCGCTGGTGATAAAGAGAGTGAGCCAGTCACAGCACTAATTCAAACGAGCTGTCATAGAGCACAATGAGAACAATCCACTTTTCCAGCTTTTACGCGTCAGGAACAAAAGACCAATATTCATACACGTTCTCATTCAATGGCAGTTTCCATGGCAACCTGGAGCTACAATATGCCCTAAGCTGAATTTTAAAACCTGTTGAGCCTCTTGCAGATTTATAGTGACATGTTGCTTTTACAAAGTCACTAATAATACGTAAACAGTAAATGGTAACAGATGGTTGTTATTGCGTGGAACAATTAGCAGCTAAAATGTCATATGATTGAGGTGACAAGATGGGACAATTCTGGAGGAGACATAAGATAATTTAGCCTGTAACAAAATCACCATCAAAAACACACTTTACTTTCCAAAGTATTTGTTTCTGGAATTTTTAAAAGGTTTTTCTTTGGCTTTTGGCTCCAGATGGAGAAGCTCTGAATACTTCATTTGACTACATTTATGACAAGTCAAGTTTCCAATCCCATAATACTTTATCCTGGGATCCTGGCCAATTTAATAATTCCAAAATCCCACAATTCACAGCCTAAAACTACTAGAACTTCACTAGAAGTGACACCACAACCACAACAGGAAGAACAAAATTCACCCAAATAGCAACTTGGTAGGAAAGAGAAACAGCTGAATTAGAAAATGAGATTGAAATAAGGAGAAAATGACGAGGGAGAGAGAAACTGGGACAGAAGGGGCAAAATTTAAGAATTGTCAGAGGGCAAAGTGGAGAGCAGCAATGGTGAAAGATTGGTACCCACTAAGGAGTGTCAGAAAGTGGAGCAATATTAATATGCACCACAGGCTGCAAAACTGATCAAGACCCCGCTGTATAGAATCCTGCACAACAGTATTCATGTTCACACTATACAACTCAGAAAGGGAACACACTCTTAGAAAAGTGAAATAAGTCAGTAACTACCAGATGCTTTCAGTGAAGCATTAAAACAGATATAAAGTACTTGTGGATGCCATGAACATGTAACTTTATATGTAAGCTGACATACAGAGAGATAGACTGAGGGAGGGGGAAAGAGAGAGACGAGTGAAATAATGGCCAGAATTTTTCCCTCGTCGGGCGGGCTCAGTGGGAGCAGGTGGGGACGGTCGGGAAGCTGACCACCACCCGCGATTGGCTCCGCCCCGCGATTTCATGCAGGTGGCCCAATTAAGGTCCACCCTGTGTGGATCGCGAGCGGCAGTGCTCAGCGCTACCTGTGCAGGTGGAGGGGAGGAGGGAGAGCAGGCCTGACACACAGTTCACGCATGTGCGCGGAAGAGCGCTTCAATCTCCCTGAGGCATGCAGCTACCCTCAGGGAGACTGAAGCGCTTTTTAAAAAAATTATTAAAGACAGTAAAAATTAAAAAAAACATGTCCCCTCATACGACTCTGTCACATGAGCTGAGACATGTTTTTAATTCAAAAATAAGGTTTTCAGTTAATTTGCTTTAGGAAACCTCATCCCGCTCGTGGATGATGTTTCCTAAAAGATGTAAAGGCCGCATGGCCTTATCGCCTGCCCGCCAACCATTAAGCTGGACAGGTAGCGTTAATTTGATTTTAATTAGCTCATTAATGGCCTTAATAGGCCTTTGAATTATCAGTGGACGTGCAGCCAACTCCGGTGTGTGTCTGCCCAACGAAGTATCGTGCGAGCGTTCGAAGACGTTGGGACGCATGTCCGACGTCATCGTACGTCATATTACGCTCAGGTGTGTCAGGCGTGCACCCGCACACTGAACGTAAAATTCTGGCCAATGTGGGGGAAGGAGGGGGTGGGGGGGGCAGAGAGAGGAGTTGGGTGTTCCTAGGATTTTATAACCCTTTAATTAAATTTGCACTGCTCTACCCTGTAAGATCTCTGTGGAATTCTATAATGCAGTTGAGGAATAATCAGATATGGAAATATGTACAAAACAGAATCAATGGCTGCTTTATGAAATACCACAGAGATCTTAAACATTTTGATCTTAGACATTTCAGCATTTTAGTTAAGAGCCTTCACACCAATGTGTATTTCTAGCATGTTCTGTTTTCATTTGAAATTTCGAGCACTTGAACTTTTTCCCCTCTTTTACCTTATAGGTGCTTGCTCAGCTGAAGTGAAACAACCCATAATGCGCAACTTATTTAGTATATCACAGAACCAGTGATATTACATTGTGCACAGGTAGTCCAGGTTAGTGCTCAGGTATATGTACAACAGCGTAGTCAGCTGAGCCTAATTCTCACAGCTTGGTCTCAATATTTATGAGAAGGTGGGGGGTGGGGGGGCATAAGGGAATCTGAAAATGACCAAAAAAGTTGGGGATGCAGAGGTCTTAAGTCCTCTTTACCATTTTTTAACTCCATTTCCCACCCAGTAGATAACCAAATGGATAGCCTGAGCCTGGCTGGCAGGAAACAGGGAACACCAGCAACAGGAGACTGCAATCTGGAGCCCTTGGAGACAATCCCCAGCAATTGAGAGGATGGGCAGTTCTGCAATCAGGAGGTTGGGGAGAGACCTCAATCAGGGCAGGAAGGAATGCCCGTGAATGGAAGAAGAAAGTTTCCTGCGATTGAAGCTGGGAAGGGGTTGACAACCGGGGCTGAGATAGATCAAAGGTTTCCCTGCACTGAAGGTTTCCCAAAGGTTGGGAGGTCCTCCTGCTCCTCATGGCCCACAAGGAGCACTTACATGGAAAGCCTGGATGTTACGATCAGGTGAGGAGGGGTCAAATGGCTTCCCTCTTTTCCCTCTCCGCGTTTGACCGCAACAGGTTTTTTTTTGAAAAGGATATACTTCCCAATTCAGTAGGTGTTTAACAATTTACGTGCTGCGAGCATAAAAGAGACAGGGTGGAATTTTCCACTCCCGTTGGCAGCGGGTGTCATGGCAGGGGTGAGTGGACATTATGGCGAGAAGGCCATAATCGGTTTTATGCCATTGTGAAACCAGTTTGTGATCGTTCACTCAAACCATCAATGGCATTTCCCACCAGTGCACATCGGGAACCTCATTTCAATACTTTAGCATCTCATTATAAGCCCTGCTCTCCGGAATCATCCCCCCACTCTGGATCATCCTGGCACTCACGCCAATGTGTTTCACAGCTGTACATAAGTAACATGCATCTGGCGAGCTGCACTTCACTCGGGACCTCAAGGTTTGTTTGCCTACCTTGTTTTGGACAGCGCTCGTGGTCATCAGTACCAGGCTTCACAGGCAGCACCACATCACTTTTAGGGGGGCTCATAGGCAGGTCTCTACCTACCAGACCAGCCATAAGACGGGGGTGGCTTTTCAATGGCTGCAGGGCTAGGGCTTGCTTGGGGAAGGGGGAGAAGCAGCCACAAGCAAGGGGAGAGCCTGCAGGGCAAGGGCTGTACTGGGGCAGGGGGGTATCCCAGGGTGTGTGTGGGGACACATGTTGATCTGTGCAAGTAGCCTCAAGATGGTGAGGGCTGAGGAGGCAGTCTCCAGAGGAGATGAGGCCAGATGGAAATGTGAGGGTTTGCGTGAGGGAGTGAGTGGTGATGTCCCTTGAGCTGGCAGTGAGTGTGTGATGGGCTTGAGTGTGTGAGTTTAGAGTGATGAGATGGTTGCCTTACCCTGGCAGCACAAATCATTCATTCTCTTTCTGCACTGGATGGCCAACCTCTTCTATGCAGCATTGGCATTGATCACCACTGCCACCCCCTACCAAGCCGGAGTGGTGAGATTGCTGGACCTGCTGTGGCCAGAGCAGAGTGGAGGACATCATGGCGGGCCTCCAAAAGGCATTCCAGTGATGAGTCACTGAACTCTTCTTGGCTTTCAGGGCCATGTTTTCACTGAAGCAGTCCTGGGCTGCAAGCATTGAGAACTATGTACACATCTGCGGTTTAGAAATGTAGTGAGGAAACAGTAAGGTAACAGCGGGGTGGGAAATTCAGAGGCCGCCCACTAGCGAGACAGCATGTTTTCTGTGGCAGCATAAATAATGAGGCCGGAAGCGGATGATACGGCGGAAAAACCCACCACTGCAGCCGGTGGGTGAAATGGTGTTTTTCACACCTGCTACCGCCCTTGGTGCAATTCTGACACAATTCCATCCACAATCAGGCAGACTTTCATGCGTTTTAACAAAGAAAGAGGCTAGCTTTATTATACTTAACCCAATCTAAGTAAAAATAATAAAATACACACATACACACACACTCAAAGTTTATATACACACATACTCAAGGTTAACACACACACACACAAATAGATTACAGAGTGGGGAAGGATAGATTAATCAAATTAGGGTCCAAAGAAAGAAAAGAGGTATACAGTCTGTGGGACTTGGTGGCTTGGTTAGCTTCAGGGTCATGCAGATGTGGTGCTTCCATCTCAGTCGACAGGAATGTGGAGGGTACAGTGATGCAAACTGAGTAGCCATCTTTGGTTGCAAGTTCAAGTCATGCCTTCAGCGGGATTTTGTGGTCCCACCAGCGGCAGGCCACACCGCAGGTGGGATGGGAAATTTTGGAGCGCAGCCAAAAGTCAATTGACTTTTGGCCACTCTCCAAATTTTTCCGTCCCACTCGTGACTTTGCCCGCCACAGGCAAGGCCAGAAAATCCCAGCCTTAGTCTCTGTTTTTAAAAATTCACTTTGGGTTTCCAGCAGGTAGGATTAAAGATCATCATTTGCCATAAAGCATGTTTTCATGACACTGGAGTTCTCATGTCCCATTTACTACTGGTTTTTCTAACCTTGGGAAAGGTGATGAGGTTGACTCAGGATGCTATAAGGTGCTGGTTTAGGCAGAGATACATTTATGAATGAACTTAGTCTTTGCAAGCCATCAAAAATAAAAGAGGAGTCACTGTTAAATTTTCAGGTTTTGCACTAAATATTTTCTCCAGTTCAGTGTCACTATTCACTCCAATAGGTGGACTGTGGTCTGTGATCTAGAGTGCACCTTAGCTGCCTAAGTCTAATTAAATGATGAAGTGATCTGGGAATTGTAACCTTTGCAATGTGTGCTCTTTACTGTAATCTTGAACATGCTTTCTCATGTGTTTTCCTGGCTTTACAAGACTGGAAAGCACTCGAGTGAAATAAGACACAATTGAAAACCAGAAAGTTGGTGTATTTTACAGGAAGTACGTGAACAGAATGAAATGTTCACTGTAAGATCTGCTAATGTTCCATGAAAACAACAAAAACATAAAAACCCCTTTGGCACTCTGAGGTGGAAACTCAAGTTAGCTAAACACAAACGAAAAAACCTGTGTTTGGACATCCAGTCTGATATCTCTGTGTGAGTGATCTAAATCTATGTGCACAAATGCCTTTCCTGATTTAATTCTCTCGATGGATATTCCACCCACATTGACTGAAGACAAAAGATGGTAGGAAAGGCTTCCCAAGGATAATTAGCTAACTGATGGCTAGGTCTCTAAGCTACAGAAGCTCATGGAGAAACTGTTTTATGGCTGTCCAGCAATAGGTGGGTAGCTAACTAACACTTCAAATTACCATGACCACCACTGTTATTTAATGTCTGCTGATTAATGATAAATCAAAAAATGCTGCATTCCCTTGAGTGTTCACCCCTTATAAGCTAACAGGAAGACTGGAGATTATGGGGCAGAGTTCTCCTAAATAAAATTTCAGCTACTAACAATTAACTCTAAATCATGCACCTAGAGCATTTTCTATGATGTGTTTTAAGCAGCAGCAGGTGGTAATGGTCACTCAGAGCTAAGTACCTGCTTTCTTCAAGCAGCACCATTTCCTTGGAGTGCTTTGACAGCACTATAGATGTGTTAGGGCTGGAAAATTCCAATCACAAGCCAGAGGCTGGATACTTTCCAATTTCATTGAACTGAAAAACAAAGTGAGTTGCCAGCTTGTGTTTCTATATCTGTGATCGTCTATGGCTTGTCGCCATACACCAACTCCACATCTGTACCCAAAAAAAATATACTTCTCAATTTAAGCCAAAATGCTGGAATTGCACAGCAGCTCAGCTACCATTTCCAACAACAAGATAGGCAGTGTAAAATCTGATGCACACACCTGGTGCAAATAGTGCCAGATGCCATATTGGCGAGCTAACGAATGTCTAATGGGTGTATGGAGAATAGGCAGGTTATGACTTCAGTCAGCATGTAGCGCTGATTTTGATGCCAGCGCTGCCATTTTGGAGCTCATTGCTCCAGCCAACATGATGATCTCTTAATCATTCACGGCTTATCATGCGTTTATCAGCAGAAGGACCCCTCACCAGCGCTATTTAAAGGGATTCTGAATTATTTTCAGGTCAGTTGCTGATTTATTTCTACCGTCTGTTGCTCAGATTGTACAAGTATTTGGCACTTTCTAGTGTTCTTTAGAGTTACTGAAGTCCACAGGGAGTAGCGCGGCAGGTATTTAATGGATAAAAACAAAAAGCTACTGCGGATGCTGGAAATCCAAAACAAAAACAGAATTACCTGGAAAAACTCAGCAGGTCTGGCAGCATCGGTGGAGAAGAAAAGAGTCGACGTTTCGAGTCCTCACGACCCTTCAACAGAACTCAAGTTTCGACTCGAAACGTCGACTCTTTTCTTCTCCACCGATGCTGCCAGACCTGCTGAGTTTTTCCAGGTAATTCTGTTTTTGTTTAGGTATTTAAAGGAGTTGGTCTTGCCTTCAAGGTTCTGCACAAACCAATTATTCCCAGATATGGGTGCCACAGTATGCATTCTCCTTGGAATAAAGGTTCATTGCTAAGATTACTTTCACAGCCATTGGCAATGCCATCCCTGTCCTGCACTAATGCTGCAGTTGTGACTCAAGCAGGTGGCAGATTTCAGTGAGGACGTTCTTTATTGAAGTACAGACATCACACACATTGGGCGGAATTTTATGCTGACAGGATTTTACGGTCTAGCTGAAGTCAATAGCCTTTTGAACGGCTCGCCACATTTTACGGGGCTGTATAATTCTGCCCATTGTTCCTTGCTGAGGCTCATGTAGGAGAATTGTTTCCTGAACAATTCTGCTGCTGTACGCATTCTCCTTCGAATAAAGTATGACTGGGAGAAAGAGCAGGAAGCACACAGAGCAGGCCAAGCTGCTACAGGAGGAGGAGGAGAAGAGTTATCTGCAGGAGGCCATATCCACTCACAATGTTCAGGAAACAATTCTACATGGGCCTCAGCAAGGAACAATGGGCAGAATTATACGGTCCCGTTTCAGCGGGGGAGGAGCCGTAAAATGTGGCGAGCCATTCAAAAGGCTATTGACTTCAGCTAGACCGTAAAATCCCATCAGCATAAAATTCCGCCCAATGTGTGTGATGTCTATATTTCAATAAAGAACGTCCTCACTGAAATCTGCCACCTGCTTGAGTCACAACTGCAGCATTAGTGCAGGACAGGGATGGCATTGCCAATGGCTGTGAAAGTAATCATGGCAATGAACCTTTATGCATCACGCTCCTTCCGGGCTGGAGGCGAAGACATTTGTAACATCTTGCAATTTTCCATCCACTGTTGCTAAAGGGAAGTCAATAAGGCTCTCTATTCAAAGTGAGCTAATTACATCTCATTATCTCTTGCCTGAAGGCAGCAGGCAGAGTGATCACATGGCTTCATGAGGGTTGCAGGCTTCACGGTGCAGGATGCCAGAATTGCCTTGACAGCATTTTGAGGGAACTGCATGTCAACTCTGAGATGTATTGCAACCGAAAGGGAATCCACTCCCTCAGCATCCAGCTGGTGTGCAACCACACGCAACTAATCATGCAGATCAATGCTCTGTATGCTGGCAACACTCACGATGCCTTCATTGAACAGCAGTCTGTTGTGCAAACTATATTTGAACCTTGGCATCAGAAGCAACGGACACAGATTAATTCCACATCCTGATCCCAGTGCATGTTCTTGGGGACCATCAAATTTAACCCCCAGGGTGTTCTAGAGATGAGAGCGATCGTCAACATTTTGAGCAGGTCTGATGATGAGTCCTAACCAAAAAACAACATTTTGTGTTTTAAATGTAGGTTTCCAACATTTGTAAAGAAGAATCATGCTCCACTAGATGACTTTGTTGATTGTTAAGAAATTTCCCTCAGTTAAAATTCAACCCCCCCTTTTTAACTTGGCATAAGCGCTGTGTGCAGGGAGCCAAGGCATGGGGGAGGACTTCATGACTCACTGCACGTGGTCCCAGAGAGATTTTAACACCAGGGTCTCATTTCCATGTTCAATGTCAGGCTCCTGTGTGAACCCAGCAGGAATAAATCCCGAGTCGGCACGCGGGAGCATGACATGTTACATTTGAAACATGTTGCTTCTGCGACATTTTAACGTCCTTTAAGACAATGTCATTCCTATAGAACTCTGACTGGGGATAAGTTGGGAGTTTCGTAAAGAAGAATTCTTTGTTTTCTGTTGGGGATTGTCTCTTTGTCTAGCCATTAAACAAGCTTTTCCCCTTCTTTGACTGAAAGGAGTATCTTGGAAATTTTGGCGGTGAGGGTGAAATCTACTGTTTAGCAGTTGACTTAGAAACAGTATTACATTTAACAGACAGAAAACAAACTTTTGTAGTCTGTATTTCTCTGGCTGATGTGGTGCTACTGGTTATAATCAACAGGAACTTTACAGCAAAGAAAGGCTTGACTAATGCTGTGGTATTAAGGTGCTGGATGGTTGCCCAGCATTCTGTTTGCCCACATACTGTTCAGAAATAGCTCATTGTCGGTTCCAGTACAGCAATGTTAACCTTTTACTTTCCCAACACATGAAATGCTGGTTTTCCTCTTATTTATCCCTAGTTAACCACAGTTGTGTGAAGTATGCAAAGGGACTTGATTATTATTTAAGCTTGTCCTTCTGCACCCCGGGCATTGCAATGCTTTTTAAAAATTCATTCATGGGATGTGAGTTTCGCTGGCTGGGCCAGCATTTATTGCCCATCTCTAGTTGCCCTTGAGAAGATGGTTGTGAGCTGCCTTCTTGAATCGCTGCAGTCCATGTGGTGTAGGTACACTCATAGTGTTATTAGGGAGGGAGTTCCAGGATTTTGACCCAGTGACAGTGAAGGAACAGCAATATACTTCCAAGTCAGGGTGGTGAGTTACTTGGAGAGGAACCTCCAGGTGGTAGTGTTCCCATCTATCTGCTGCCCTTGTCCTTCCAGGAGGTAGTGGTCATGGGTTTGGAAGGTGCTGCCGAAGGAGCCTTGGTGAATTCCTGCAGTGCATCTTGTAGGCGGTACACGCTGCTGCTACTGTTCATCGGTGGTGGAGGGAGTGAATGTTTGTGGATGTACTGCCAATCAAGCGGGCTGCTTTGTCCTGGATGATGTCCAGCTTCTTGAGTGTTGTGAGAGCTGCACTCATCCAGGCAAGTGGGGAGTATTCCATCACACTCCTGACTTGTGCCTTGTTGATGGTGGACAGACTTTGGGGAGTCAGGAGGTGAGTTACTCGTCACACGATTCCTAGCCTCTGACCTGCTCTTGTAGCCACACTATTTATATGGCTAGTCCAGTTCAGTTTCTGGTCAATGGTAACCCCCAGGGTGTTCATAGTGGGAGATTCAGCAATGGTAATGCCATTGAACATAAAGGGGCAATGGTTGGATTCTCTCTTGTTGGAGATGGTCATTGCCTGACACTTGTGTGGCATGAATGTTGCTTGCCACTTGTCAGTCCAAGCCTGGATATTGTCCAGGTCTTGCTGCATTTGGACATGGACTGCTTCAGTCACGAATGGCGCTGAACATTGTACAATCATCAGCGAACATCCCCACTTCTGACATTATGATGGAAGGAAGGTCGTTGATGAAGCAGCTGAAGATGGTTGGACCTAGGACACTACCGTGAGGAACTCATGCACTGAAGTCTTGGAGCTGAGATGACTGACCTCCAACAACTACAACCATCTTCCTTTGTGCTAGGTATGACCCCAACCAGCGGAGAGTTTCCCCCCCGATTCCCATCAGCTCATTTTGCTAGGGCTCCTTGATGCCACACTCGGTCAAATGCTGCCTTGATGTCAAGGGCAGTCATTCTCACCATTACCTCGGGAGTTCAGCTCTTTTGTCCATGTTTGAACCAAGACTGTAATAAGGTCAGGAGCTGAGTGGCACTGGCGGAACCCAAACTGGGCATCAGTTGAGCAGGTTATTGTTAAGCAAGTGCTGCTTGATAGCATTGTTGATGATCCCTTCCATTACTTTACTGATGATCAAGAGTAGACTGATGGGGCAGTAATTGGCCTGGTTGGATTTGTCCTGCTTTTTGTGTGCAGGAGATACCTGGGCAATTTCCCACGTAGCCGGGTAGATGCCAGTGTTGTAGCTGTACTGGAACAGCTTGGCTAGGGGTGCAGCAAGTTCTGAAGCACAAGTCTTCAGTACTATTGCCCGAATATTGTCAGGGCCAAAGCCTTTGCAGTATCCAGTGCCTTCAGCCATTTCTTGATATCATGTGGAGTGAATCGAATTGACTGAAGGCTGGCATTGTGATGCTGGGGACCTCCAGAGGAGGCCAAGATGGATCATCGACTTGGCACTTCTGGCTGAAGATTGTTGTGAATGCTTCAGCCTTATCTTTTGCACTGATGTGCTGGGCTGCTCCATCTTTGAGGATGGGGATATTTATGGAGCCTCCTCCTCCAGTGAGTTGTTTAATTGTCCACTACCAATCACGACTGGATGTAGCAGGACTGCAGAGCTTAGATCTGATCTATTGGTTATGGGGTCGCTTAGCTCTGTCTATCGCTTACTGCTTATGCTGTTTGGCAAGTAGTCCTGTGTTATAGCTTCACCAGGTTGACACCTCATTTTTAGGTATGCCTGGTGCTGCTCCTGGCATGCCCTCCTGCCCTCTTCATTGAACCAGGGTTGATCCCCTGGCTTGATGATAATGGTAGAGTGGGGGATATGCCAGGCCATGAGGTTACAGATTGTGTTTGAGTACAATTCTGCTGCTGCTGATGGCCCACAGTGCCTCATGGATGCCCAGTCTTGTGTTGCTAGGTCTGTTCGAAACCTATCCCATTTAGCACGGCGGTAGTGCCACACAACACGATGGACGGTATCCTCAATGTGAAGGCGGGACTTCATCTCCACAAGGACAATGCGGCGGTCACTCCTACTGATACTGTCATGGGCAGATGCATCTGTGCCAGGCAGATGTGTGAGCCACTCTTGGTGATGGACACTGAAGTACCCCACCCAGAGTACATTCTGCGTCCTCGTCACCCTCAGTGTTTCCTCCAAGTGATGTTCAACATGGAGGAGCACTGATTCATCAGTTGAGGGAGGGCAGTACGCGGTAATCAACAGGAGGTTTCCTTGCCCACATTTGACCTGATGCCATGAGACTTCATGGGGTCTGGAATCGATGTTGAGGACTCTCAGGGCAACCCCCTCCTGACTGTATACCACTGTGCCACCACTTCTGCTGGGTTTGTCCTGCCGGTGGGACAGGACATACCCAGGGATGGTGATGGTGGAGTCTGGGACATTATCTGTAAGGTATGATTCAGTGAGGATGACTATGTCAGGCCGTTGCTTGACTGGTCTGTGAGACAGCTCTCCCAGTTTTGGCACTAGCCCCCAGATGTTAGTAAGGAGGATTTTGCAGGATCATCAGGGCTGACTTTGCCATTGTTGTTTCCGGTGTGTAGGTCGATGCCAGGTGGTCCGTCTGGTTTCATTCTTTTTTTGTGACTTTGTAGCGGTTTGTCACAACTGACTGGCTTTCTAGGCCAATTTAGAGGGCATGTAAGAGTCAACCACATTGCTGTGGGTCTGGAGTCACATGTAGGCCAGACCAGGTAAGGACGACAGATATCCTTCCCTAAAAGACATTAGTGAACCAGATGGGTTTTTACAACAATCAACAATGATTCCAACAATGAATGAGGACTCGAAACGTCAACTCTTTTCTTCTCTGCCGATGCTGCCAGACCTGCTGAGTTTTTCCAGGTAATTTTGTTTTTGTTTTGGATTTCCAGCATCCGCAGTAGTTTTTTGTTTTTAACAATGATTCCATGGTCATCATTAGACTTTTAATTCCAGGTTTTTATTGAATTCAAATTCCACCATCTGCCAAGGCGGGATTCGAACCCGGGTCACCAGAGCATTACCCTGGGTCTCTGGATTACTAGTCAGTGACAATCATGTCGTCGTCGTCATTGCAGTCGCTGACGTCCCTGCACCTGCTCCTACCTCTCCATTCTTGATCCTCAGGTGCTCCAAATATCCTGTCTTATCCACTTATTCAGCTCCCAGCAGTCTCTATTATGAACTCATGACTTTCACAACATTTTTTTACCCATTTATAAGAACCTCAAAACTATTATTTCTTACTACCCTCAGTATTCTCTCCCTCCTCCACAGTCTACAAGCTTTTAAATCCCAACCTCAGCATTATTTAACCAAGACTTCTTGATTAACCTTGTATTCTCCCCTGTTCTTTTCAATCTTGATGATGGCGTGCACTATGGGCTTGGCTCTTCACAAAATTTACTGGCACAGCACATTCTCACAATGGTTATTGTGGTGAAAATAAGCCAATAAACCCTAAGTAAAGAGGGTTTTTTTGAACAACAGTGACCTTTTGTTCACGCCCTGCTGTTAATAACAGGAATAAACATTTTGGCCCTGTTTTTCTTCCCATTATATACTGCAGGATATAAATATTTTTTCACAAATGTTCTTTACAATAATGAATGGAAGCTTGAAATATGCTTTGTTAAAAACTGCCAAAATCCACGTTGCACACTATGTAACACATCCAGAAACGATGATTGTTAAAATGACTTTTGTTTGTTCTAACAATACAAAACTGTTAGATTTTTGTTTTTCTCTGCTCCCTTGTTTCAGGACATGGCAAACCTTGTTTCTTTCCTCTCTTAAGGGCTGAGCAAGCATTCTGTAATTGTCAAATTCTGTTTGGTAATGCTCCTGTGAAGCACCTTGGGACATTTTGCTACCTCAAAGGTGCTATACGAATGCAAGTTGTTGGTATTGAACTCTGGCATCTCAATCAAGTGGCAAATACTCATTCTGGGGGGAATGTTTGACCCACAACCCCTGCCCTCCCCACCATGGGTGGAGGGGGTCAGGGTGATTAAAAACTACACAAGACAATCCCAACCAACAACATATGTGCCTGCTGCCATGTTTTACAGTAGCAAACTGCATGGCAAGCCTGTGTTTTGTTCATGAGAGGCGGGACACCTCAGGATAATTTTGAAATCAGAATCCTCTGCTGCAGTTAGGAAACTGATTTAAATGTAATGCTGGCCAGCCGGGAAACCCAGCAGGCTAAAGGGGGAAGGGAGAGGACAGATTCAGTAGGTAAGTGCTTTTCAGAGCACTGCTTGGAGCAGGGGTACTTCTCCCGGTGCTTCAAGCAAATCTTCCGCCGTGACCGGCTGATCCCTCCTCATCGCCGGCTCCCACTCCAAACTGCAACCCCAAAATCTCTCCTCGTCATCCCCCCACCACCGACTGCTGATCCAACACCCCTCCCCAACCTCCAAACTTGCCCTGTTGCTGGGGATCATCCTTAACAGTCTCCAGCTGCAGCCTCCGGCTGTTATTTTCCCAGCCGGCAGCCATCCTGCCTCTCGTGCTGGCTGGCTGCCGAGCAGGAGCCAGAATAAAACAATGATAACGAGGTCTAGCCATTAAAGCTGGAGGAACCTCCGTGTTCACAACCTAATCAGGTTTCCCCCCCTCCCCCAACCCCGGACAAATATGCTCCCAAGCTGCTTCCTCCCCACCGCGCCATAAATATTGATGCCTCTGCGTTTACAGAAATAAGGGGCACCACAAGTGAGCCTTTCCATATCTGACACAAACATGCGCAGACTTTCCAGCAAATGTTACTGGAGAGGGATCAGAACTGGGAACACTTGCTGATCGATCCTTCCAAATCTGGGGGCACAGAGGTCAATGGTATACCTGCAGATGCAGCCCTAGTTGAAATTGTGACTCATCATGGCCTGGGAATTAAACATAGGGTTTTCCTCATCAGACAGTACATTTACCCATTAAGCCACTTGGGAATAGTAAATTTAGGTTTTCATTTTCTCCCTTATCTTTAGGTTTCCCCCTAAGCCATATTTCATTTCTTGGCGAGAAAGTAGCAAGGTGAAGTAAGAGTGACTGCCTTTAACATCAAGGCCGCATTTGACCAAGTTTGGAATCAAGGAGCCCTAGCAAAACTGGAGTCAATGGGAATCAGGGAGAAAACTCTCCACTAGTTGCTGTTAGGCTCAGCACAAAGGAAGATGGTTGTGGTTGTTGGAGGTCAATCATCTCAGTTCCAGGATATCACTGCAGGAGTTCCTCAGAGTAGTGTCCTAGGCCCAACCATTTTCAGCTGCTTCACCAATGACCTTCCTTCCATCATAAGGTCAGAAGTGGGGATGTTCGCTTATGATGACACAATGTTCAGCACCATTCGCAACTCCTCATGTACTGAAGCAGTCCATGTCCAAATGCAGCAAGACCTGGATAACATTCAAATATAGGCTGATAAGTGGCAAGTAACATTTGTGCCACACAAGTGCCAGGCAATGACCAGCTCCAACAAGAGAGAATCTAACCATCACCCCTTGATGTTCAATGGCATTAGCATTGCTGAATCTCCCACTATCAACATCCTGGGGGTTACATTTGCCCAGAAAATGAACTGGACTAGCCATATAAATACTGTGGCAACAAGAACAGGTCAGAGGCTAGGAATCGTGTGATGAGTAACTCACTTCCTGACTCCGCAAAGCTTGTCCACCGTCTACAAGGCACAAATCAGGAGTGTGATGGAATACTCTTCATTTGCCTGGATGAGTGCAGCTCCAACAACACTCAAGAAGCTCGACACCATCCAGGATAAAGCAGCCCGCTTGACTGACACCCCGAACACCTTTAACATTCACTCCCTCCTCCACCAATGCACAGTGGCAGCAGTTTGTACCATCTACACTACAAGATGAACTGCAGTAACTCATCAAGGCTTCTTCGACAGCACCTTCCAAACCCACGAACTTTACCACCTAGCAGAACAAGGGCAGCAGATGCATGGGAACCCCACCGCCTGCATGTCCCCCTCCAAGGCACTCACCATCTTGTCTTGGAAATATATCGCCGTTCCTTCACTGTTGCTGGGTCAAAACACCAGAACTCCCTCCCTAACAGCACTGTGGATGTACCTACACCACATGGACTGCAGCAGTTCAAGAAGGCAACTCACCATCACCTTCTCAAGGGCAATTAGGGATGGGCAAAAAATGCTGGCTTTGCCAGGAACGCCCACATCTTGTGAAAGAATAAGTTTTTTAAAAGTCAAGGCTTTTACCAGTGCTTCTCTAGAGTCACCTCTTTGGAAATGCACAAAAGCAATTTGAGATGCAACAGCTTTTGATTTTCTCTCACTCATTCACAGGCGATTAAGTGGTCCTGAGATAGCTCTCCCAACATGGACAATAATCGGCACATGTCAGTGAGGAGAATTTTCCAGTATCAGCTAGCTGGAATTGCCTGAATTTTCTCTTCATTGGATTACTGGGTCATTGCTAGACCAATTAAGATGATGTTAAGGGCCGGATATTCCTGTCTCAAACTGAGATGGAATGGAGGCGGGAAGGCAAAATAAATAGCGCAAGTGTCCTGGTCTGCCGTGTCCATTCCCAGCTCTATTGACTTTCCCATGGGTGGGGGTGGAAGTGAAGTCATCTGCCTCACTTATTGGGCATTTTGAGGTCATTAGGGACCTCGTTAGGAGCTCGCCTCCTGGCTTCCTGAGATTTTCATGGAAGCAGGCAGCTCTTGGAAGCTCTGTGGAGCTGACCAACTCCAGCCTGATAATCACACACAGCAATGCTGAAATAGTCACATTTAATGGCAAAAAGTGCAGGTTGAGACAAAAAGAACTACTGAACTGCAATAAGATTTTAATAATCAACCTTTCCCTACCCTCTCTATTCCCAGCTCACCATTTGCCCTGGCCACTTTGAAGATGAAGATCCTCTCGCTTCTTTTTTAAGACCACACAGACAACAGCCACAGGAATGGCACCCGATCCGGACCAGAACGCAGCCAACTTCCCTGTGTTCCGCCTCCTTTCCTGCCATCACTCACGGCCACTAACTGGGCAGCAGATCCATCTTTAGGGTTATTAAGACGCTAACCCTGTGAAAATCCCACCACCTGGCAGGCTGCCAACAGCGACAGGAATGCATCCTGGATTAGTCCTGGTCTCCCAATTCCCTTCACGAACAGGAAAATCAGGCCCCTAAGAGTCAGCCACAAATTGTGAAATTGGAGTTGGGTGTCGGGGTAGTAGGTTTTCTTCCTCCAAGGACATTATTTAGAATAGGCAGTTGGTTACTGTATTACAATAATATAGCAGCTTTCACAATAGTTTTCCTGATGTTAGCCCATAAATGATCAGGTTTTTTTGCACGTTCACATGCTGCATGGTGGTCTTTAAGCTCACATTCTCCTGGCTGCTAAAAACTATACTGCCATTCTTATTGCTCCACCCCATGGCAAAATATATAACTGTGCTACCTCTCCACCACTATTTTTAGCATACTATTATCTTCAGATCCCTGAGATAACCCGTATTCTCTGTGTTGGCAGACACGTCAATATTGTACTCCAAGTGTTTTTTTGAACCCATCAGAGTTGGTGCAAGTTTTAGTATGCCACATACTGTATAGGCAGAAGGTGAAAATTCTTATCAATACAACGTAAACATCAACAAAATGGAATTCTATAGAAATTTATTGGCATCAATGCCACTAACCATGGTGTAGATGATGGCGTAATGGTAATATCACAGGGCTAGTAATCTAGAGGCCCAGGCTAATGTTCTGGGGACATGGGTTCAAATCCCACCACAGCAGCCAATGGATTAATAAAAAATCTGGAATATAAAGCCTGTCTCAGTAATGGTGACCATGACCAACCATCATCAATTATTATAAAAACCCATCCGGTTCAGTAATGTCTCTAGGGAAGGAAATCTGGCCTATGACTTCAGATCCACTCTTAACTGCCCTCTGAAAGGGCTGAACAAACCACAAGAGCAATTAGGGATGATGGGCAACAAATGCTGGCCTTGGGAGCTACACCCACATCCCACGAATCCCAATAAAAGTTCATGGCGTAGGGGGTAACATCTTGGTATGGATTGGCTAGCTAACAGGAAGCAGAGAGTTGGCATAAATGGGTCATTTTCTGGTTGGTAGGATGTGACGAGTGGTGTGCCACAGGCATCAGTGCTGGGGCCTCAACTTTTTACAATTTATATAAATGACTTGAATGAAGGGACCAAAGGAATGGTTGCTAAATTTGCTGATGACACAAAGCTAGGTAGGGAAGTAAATTGTGAAGAGGATATAAGGAGGCTACAAAGTGACATAGTTAAGTGAGTGGGCAAAGATTTGGCAAATGGAGTATAATGTGGGCAAATGTGAAATTGTTCATTTTGGCAGGAAGAATAAAAACAAAGTGTATTATCTAAATGGTGAGAGATTGCAGAGCTCTGAGATCCAGAGGGATCTGGGTGTCCTAGTGCATGAATCACAAAAGGTTAGTATGCAGATACAACAGGCAATTTGGAAAGCTAATACAATGTTATCGTTTATTGTGAGGGGAATTGATTACAAAAGTAGGGAGGTTATGCTTCAGTTGTACAGGGCATTGGTGAGATCACATCTGGAGTACTGGTCTCCTTATTTAAATGGGTTTGAAGCAATTCAGAGAAGGTTTACAAGACTAATACCAGGAATGGGTGGGTTGTCTTATGAGGAAAGGCTGGACAGATTAGGTTTGTATCCACTGGAATGTAGACGAGTAAGAGGCAACTTAATTGAAACCTTTAAGACCCTGAGGGGTCTTGACAGGGTGGATGTGGAGAGGGTGTTTCCTCTTGTGAGAGAATCTAGAATTAGGGGTCACTGTTCAAAAATAAGGGGTCACTTACTTAAGACAGAGATGAGGAGAAATGTTTTCTCTCAGAGGGTTGTGAGTCTTTGGAACTCTCTTCCTCAAAAGGCAGTGGAAGCAGAGTCTTTGAATATTTTTAAGGCACAGCTAGATAGATTCTTGATTAACAAAGAGGTGAAAGGTTATCGGGTGTAGGCAGAAATGTGGTGTTGAGATTACATTCAGATCAGCCATGATCTTATTGAATGGCGGAGCAGGCTCGAGGGGCTGAGAGGCCTACTCCCGGTCCTAATTTGCATGTTCGTATGAAAGAATAAAAAAATATATAAAAGTTCATGAATTATGTTTATGTTCCTGAAATTCTCAAACAGTGTCTTTAACAACATTGGTCCCCAAATCCTATTCTGACAAAATTTCCAATAGGAGACTGCCAGAACTGGAAATTAGGCTAGAATGACTGGGAATTAAGCTGTAGCCTATTCTTGCACTGACGTTTCTGGAGTAACTCTATGTGCCACTCAAAAGGCCGTTAACTTGAGGATTTAGAGCCCAGAGGTTCAGACTACCTTCTTTGGGACACAGCATATGACCAACACACACGTGATCAGGCATTCCAGCTGACTGACATAAGGATAGGATGTGGAGCCTACCAGGATCATGGCCTGGACATGTGAAGATGAAAATATTGTTAAAATAATAATTGTATGGCAGTTCCCTTAGAAAGGGACCAGCTGGAAGTTGTTTCAGGGGTGGGGTGGGATGGGTTAGGTGGGTCAGCAACAGAGAACTGAAGCCGGTACATCTCAGCATTTGCACCAAGATAATCTGGCCCAAAGATTTTCATGGTCTGTGTCACTGTTTTGGGCGATGGGTTAAGGTTAGCAATTTTATTTTCAATCCTGTAACATGTGAGATCACTATTCCCAGGTACTCTGCCATAATTCCACCTGAAGCATATTTGTCATGTTGTGAAAGCCATCAGTTATTCAGTACTACTCACTATTCAGTCAGATAAACCAGTTTTTAAAATCTCTGTGGTTATAATAGATGCAAACACCTTTAACAAAATCCTGCCTCTGTCGAATTTATAATAAACCAAGCTGAGCCTCGAAACCCTTCTTTATTTTTGTGCTTTTTCTGCACAACACTCTGGTGTTAGTTTTGACAGGTTGAATTCAGTCACTGGTAAGAAATCACTAATAAACATTTCATAGTTTTCAGCAGGTGTTCTCAGCAGACATTTCTGGCTTGCCACTGGGCACTTCCTATGAATGAACTGCAGCCAAGTCTAACGGCAACAGGGTTGAATCATTCTGTGCGGAGCTGCTGTTATCATCATGGATTTAGCACTGTGGGAATGGAATCCCACAGATTTCAATGAGGCTCACAGATGCTCCGGCACAGAATGAGTTAGGTCAGCGTTCTACATATGATTCTCCACAAAGCATATTCCTGATCTGACTACTGTCAGGGTACAGTGTACGGTGCATCATGCAGATGCCAAAGGCCTGCTCCACAAGGGAGTTAAAATCCAGACAACGCAGAAGCTCCCATGATCATTTAATTGGGAAAAGCACAGCCCAGTCTACCACTAGACCATAGAAACTGGAAAGCTCTCCAGTTTTATCTCTGGTGTGTGTTGAGTTAGGTGTTCTTAGCCGGGGCAATATTGCCATTTGGCTACAACGTGGCTCAGCGCATACAGCCTAGGGAAGAAGAAAAATCAACCAACATTCCCACTTTTGAATGCAATCCAGTTATTCCTGCAATGTTAGATGAGGATTGGATTCAACGGTGCTGCTTTCTGCAAGTACAAACAAGCAGGCGTGACGGGTGAATAGGGCCCCAGTTCTCCATCCCTGTCCCATCCCTATTTTCACCACTTCTCAGTATCACTGAGTGAACCAAATGCTGCAAATGGGAGAGAGAAGGTCTAGCAACAGGCTCCTCTTGCTGCTGAATGCCTAAGGTCAGGATTTTCTGGCTCCATTGTGGCGGGACCTGCCACAGGAGATTTGGTGGCTCAGCCTAAAGTCCACTGACTTTTGGAGGGACTGGACGATCCCAGCTGTGGCAAAAAATCCTGCCCTAAGTCTCAGGGGATAAGTTGTCCAGTCTTCAGGTCACTGGGGCCCCTTTGAAGGCTCTAATGGATTTTTCTGGTTCTGTGGAATAACCTCACTACTGCATTGCCTGGATCTTCCTGCGGATGCTGAGAGGCTCACATTTGCTGACAGAAATGCCCCCACACCAGCATGGATAGACTAATGACCCCTGACCCAGGAAACTCAGCATCAGAGAAGATTCTGGGCAGAGCTGACCTTGTAGGAGTGGGATAAAGAAATTCCAGTCTTTATCGTGCCTTAGCAGGATGACTTTGGTAGTCATACAAAAATGTTAAAAGTTAAACTTGAGGTTTCTTTTTAATTTGGATCTTCTACTATTGAGGAAGCTGCAATTCATGATAAATTAATCAGTGTCACGGTGCCAACCTGATAAGACACTAAAACTGGATTTTCCTTATCCCGCTTCCATTGGGTAGGGATCAGAGAACTGGGGTAATCAGCAACCTCTATTACTTCAGTTAAGTAAATGTTTTCATTTTATGTGGAACAGAGCTTCACTAAAGGAGTAAAGGTCAGCTGGCTGCTATTTCTAACAAGCACTAGCATGCCAAAAAATGCTGGGAATTTTCCTTGCTACAGCTGCTGTACATAATGGGGTAGAAATTAATCTTGGGGTAGCAGTTTATTGAAAACCTGTTAGAGGCCCAGTTTGTTATTCCGGTGAAGCCAATGGAACTGAATATCAGGTGGGAAGTATAACAGGCAGGAGATTCAGTACTTCTCTTTCTCCACTACTGTCCAACCCAAGATCAATTTGTAACCCACTGTTTGTTTCATCAGAGGTCACATAGGCTTCTGGTGCTCTGGCATCGTAATTAAAGCAAGAGGAAAGCAGAACTAGGCCAGGATCCATGTATGGTGGTTGCTGCATTTCATGTCCACACCATGCCTGTTCCCCCAATCAGAGGGCAGGAAGGGTTACCTGATTCTGGGAGTGCCTATATCACTGACCTCAATAGAATCTATCAAAAATTGGGAGCTGGTGACACAAGGTGTACCAGCCTCCAGAAGTAGGCAAGTGGGCCCCATTGGGAGGGAGGGGAGGCGCTCAAGCTAGGGAAGTGACATGGACCCCAAAGAACAGGAAGACGTTATATATTAAAAGAATATTATTGGCTTAACAGAAGCAAAATTCATTTTTCCAGGAGGAGACTGGGCACCTCCTTGCTCTGGAATTTTCGGGCTATGCAGCTTAGGGTGATCATATGGCCGGTTTTCAGGGGCAACCCCTAGATCAGGTATTATGTCCCTGGGCAAACAACGTCCCTGGCAAAGCCCTGGCTCACGAAACCCATCTGAATTCACCATACAACTGGATTATTAGCTGAGGCCTCTGCAATTCCAGGAACATAACCACTACACTACCATAACCCCTAGCCCCACATGAGTTGAAAATAACTTCGATGTGTGTGGGTAATTGCTATCTTCCAGCAAAATAGTTTTGTTGTATGGTGAACAGCTGACTAGTCTTAATATCTAATGTCCTTTAGGGAAGGAAATCTGCTGTCCTTACCTGGTCTGGTCTCCATGTGACTTCAGACCCACAACAATGCGGTTGATTCTTAAATGCCCTCTGAATAAGGGCAATTAGGGATGGGCAATAAATGCTGGCCTAGCCAGCGATGCCCACATCCCGTGAACAAATGAAAAAATTCCCAAGCCTTGCATGTTTCAGCTAAGGTACTTAAACATGGAAGAAAGTTGGTTATCAAGGGAAATCAGAGTGAAAGTGACAGCACATTGAAGTCACACAGATGAATACAGAGGCCCCAGGCTTGCCATAAATTGTCCCCCAGCTTCACTGTTATATTGGCAGTGAGCTGCAGATGGCAATGGGTCATTCTGATGAAGCTTGCCAGTTGGGATATCCTAAGAGCAAGAGGACTGTCCTGACTCCACATCAATTCTTCTGAAAACCAAAAACTTACTTCTTCTTCAGTAGCCTCCAACAGGACCTTCAAGGAGCCCTGGCAAAGGTAGCTATAGATCTAGGAAAACTAAGCAAAGCAAGTTCAGTACGTGCTCCAACCAGTTTCAGCACAATTAAGCATCAGGGGCCTGACGTAAGCATTAAGCCCCGATTCGTTTATTCAATGAACCTGGGACCTATTTCAGGTGGTGACCTGGGTGACAAAAAAGGTCACATGATCCAAAATGGTGGCTGCTGAACTACAGGTGTGACTCAGTGTGGGAGATCCCAGGTGTGGTTGTGTAAGCTTTTACCTTCTTCATGCCCAAAATAACAGGAAAAATGAGACTGAAGTTTTCCTCCTGTCTAATCTCACAGACGTGGGCAAAGTATTGCTGTAATGGCTTTGGAAGAGGAAGGAAAAAATGGGAGGAGAGCAATAATTATCAAAAATGGATATCCCTACATATAGTCAAATGATGTACAATTCAAATCAATTGGACAAGTGTTCCTCATCTTTTATATAAAAAACAGAGACTGAGGAAATGTGGAAAGAGCAAGTTGTATTGAAAGAACTGCTAAATCCCTGCAGGTTCTATGAAGTTAAAAAAAAACATTCCTGAGACAACCTACTGACCCTGAAGCAACCCCAAGTTACTGTCAATCACAATATAAATCAGAAGAATCTTTTCAGATGCAACTTCAGGAGCTGGAAATAACTTGTGTGCAGGTAACTGTTGTCATCCAACAAAATGATTTGGTTCTGTTGTGAACAGCTCATTATGTTCAGTGAAGGGTTTGCCAAGTCTTGTGTGTTTGAGGTAAAACTCATCCATTTGTTTCCTTCAAAAGACATATTTCATTTTGCGACTGAAGCACAAGAAAATCAGTTTAATCCATGAGAAATAAATAGCTTCAACCGTTAAAATGCCACATGGGATTGTGGATTATGGAAGTCTGCTTCTTGAATAGGAAGTTCAGTATCATGCTTTTCTCCATGCAATAGTAAATTTTTAGACATATAGGGGGGGTTTTAATTTCAAAAAGTGGCTGGGTTTGGGTCAGGTGGTGGGGGAGGGGGTTAAAGTGTCAGAAGTCTGAATCCGACCCCAATCTGCCTTTTTCCAGTTTTAATGGAGGTGGTGTGTAGGGGTGTGCAACCAACTTGCACCAAGGAGGCGAGTTGGCATTTTGAATAATATAATGAAGGCTATGTGTCTTATTTTTATTCATCATTTGAAATTGAACACTGGATAATCAAGGAAATCTGCCAGTTAAACCAAGGTGACTGACTGCTACGTAAGTGCCTTTCCAGTTAACTGCGGCTTCCAGCATAATAGCCTGGCCAACTGCTGTGATTAGATGTCAAACCCTTCCTCCAGAATCCTTCCAAATCTCTCATGAGGTCTCCAATCACCCCAAGGTCTCGGTTGGCGCCTGCAACCCCCCTGGAAAAAGTCTGCTGGTAGGCTCTTTGAATCCTGCAGCTGGGCCTGGGGCTGCTGTGTAATACTGAGCACTTGGCTAATCAGGGATCTGACCCTGGACTCCAAACACTCTGGCTGGGTTTTCACTGGGTGGAGCCCAGCACTTATGCTGAGCTTAATGGTCCATAGAGATTTGGGAGCCAAGCTTGTAATTTTACCACCAATTGCAGAGGGGAAATCTTCCACAGCGGTCTTTAAAGTCACTTGTCCGGGGTTCGGGGAGAAACTGTGCATTCCCAACCTGTAATTTTCTTTTTTAAGTTTACACCCAATGATGAGAGATGGTGGGATAAATTCTTGACTTTCTGTATAACAGTGATAGCCAATCAATAGCCTGTTTTACATCTCTTCCCATTTTTATCATTGAAGTCAGTGGAGATAAAAAAAATGGAAGTGAATTAAAAGGAGCTGCCAAATTCATTATCACCCATTTTACACGATTTCAAAATATCAAATCTGCCCTAGTGATGTATTCAATACAGATGTCCAGTCAGCGCTAAAGGGCAATCAGTGAAGGCACTGACTGTGATGGCACAGACAGTTGGTTATGGTATATGGCAGAAGACAGGTGATCAGTGAAAGCACATAACGCACGTGGCTCAGTGAGGGTAACACAGCGTGAAATGGACAGGGAATGAGAACACACAGAACAAATGAGCATGAAGCTGTCAGCCTGGAGGAAACAGCACAAGATGGACTTGAGCCAGCATCCATTGAGACAGTGAAGAGAAACAGGGGATGACACAACTTTCTGTTCTGACTTGCATCAGCTGCTCTTTTCCAGTGGGAAGTAAACAAAACAATTTTGTTCAGCTTCTCTCCCAGTTGATAGTTAAGAATTTGTTATTTGATTGAAAGGGTATCTCTGCTGATTCTGTTGGCAGTTAGGAAATTGGATTTGATTCTTTGAATACATATCCTTTCAAAATTCCCCAACACATGAGCTGCAACAATTTCTAATGTTTGCTTCAATTCAAATGTCTTACCTATCAAATGATGCAAGTCTTTCATTCATCATGTAGTACAGAGATAGCGCATTTCTCCTTTGATGCCAGTGAATATCTCTTCTTTCATATGGTGTGGAATAGCTGGATTTCAAAGTCTTAAAGTATCACAAATATGTATTAACTGTCTCATTATTCTACTGACATGTAGCTTCTGAGAGAACCTAGGGAGATTCATAAAATGTCACTGTTTCTAAACCTCTGAGATATGTGAAATTATTACAATGTTGGAACAAACTTTCAAATTCACTTTCAAATTTAAAGTGTCCCTGCCCCAATAATATTCATTTGTAAGAAGAAATTAAGAGAGATTAGAAAGCTTGGTTGGAAAGACAGTCTTTGAGCAGGTGTCTAAAGGTGGAGAAACAATGGAAAGGCAGGGGGGTTTTGGGAAGGAATTCCAGAGGGCAAAATGGAGGCAATAATGGAGTGAAAAGAAGGGAGGGTGTATAAAAGGCTAGAGTCACATGACAAAGGGTACAGGGAGAGAATGTAAAACTGGAGGAGGTTGCAGGGTTAAAGTGATGCGAGGCTACACAGATTTGAAAACAAGAACAGGGATTTTAAATTTAATGGGCAGGATTTTAACAGCTGGCAGGGTTTTCTATCCCGCCAGCAGAGGAGTCAGCAGGTAATGCATCCCCATCACTGCCGGCTGCCTCTCTGCCTTTTAACACTCGAAGGAGCGTTAATTGGCTGGAGGCAGGACTTCTGTCCTTCACTTGGAAGCAAGGCCCACCTCAGAGAGCCGCTGTGAGCAGTGCCCACCATTGGGACTACAGGTGGTCACCAGATTCTATGTCTTGGAGTCCAGGACCAAGTTAACATGGGGGGTAGAAGGCCAAGAGGGGTGGGGGAGGTGGAAGGGTCAAGGGGGTAGGGATCTTTATGGAGAGGACATGTGGGAAGGGAGCACTGTTGGGGGAGGAAGGGGGCAGACCTTGGGGTCCCAATTGTGAAAGAGAACCTGCGATGGAGGGCCCCCTTTTCCCACCCAAGGCCCGAGCAGGCTAACCTACTGGGCTTCCCCAACAGCCCCCTCCTCCCTCACACCCTGTCCCTGACCTTCTCCTGTCAGCCTCAAAATTGAGGCCAGGTATGAAGTGGCCCTAAGGGCCACAACTGGTATGAGGGTGGGTGGCCCTTGATGTTATGTTCAATTATTGGTACTGCTGATAATCTTTTAGAGATTGATAAATACTCAAGAAAGCACAGGGATGGTTGAACAAGGCGCTTCGGTTATTGACTGCAGTAACTGAACTAACAAATAAAACATGGACTCTGTGGTCCCACAATGCACTAGCTTGCAAAGTACTGCAAGCTCAACAAGACATTCAAATGACATTCAATACATAATAAATTCCTCCCCCCCTTATTAAAAATGTCAGTTTAACAAAATATTTTCTGAACTAGGGAAAGAGGGTAGGCTGCATCTATGCCCACTGAACCCACCTCAAATCTCTGACTTTATAAATTCAGACGCTCAGGAGGTTTTCTCTCCCAGTGTGGGTTACGGTGGACTTCTGTTGCTTTGATACAGCAAACTGGCGACAAGGATAGGATCACCTCCTGAGTGTCTGAAGCGAACGCGTCTGAGCGTCCTTGAAGGCTCTCCACACCTGAGGGTACTATGTGTGAAACAACTCCATAAGGTGATGCATCATATGCAAGTTGTAGAGGTAATGGAGGAGTCAAAGTGTTTCAGTACCCTGGAATCTGTCAGCGCTGCTTTAGCCTTCTTGAACGTAGCGTCACTGGCTTCTGTCCATTTCCAGGCTTTGTTCTGACACAGAAGCTCATGCAGGGTTTCAGCTGTGGAATAAATCTCCCGTAATAATTCAGTAGCCCTAAGAACGAATGAAGCTGGCTGATATTTTGAGCAGCTGGACCATCTATAATAGCCTTGACCTTGGAAGCCCAACAGCATCAATGATGTGCCCCAAATATTCCACAGAGGGCTGAAAAAACTCGCATTTGTCTTTGTGAACCTGTCGGCCATACTCCTCCAGGGTGGCATCCAAGTTCTTGAGATGATCTTCATCAGTCATCGCCCATTACTAAGATGTCATCAAGGTAGCACTGAACTCCAGGCAAGCCACTCAGCATCTGGTCCATGGCCCTCTGAAACAGGGCCGGAGCTGAGGTTATTCCAAAGGCAAGCGGCAATATCAGTACAGTCCCGTGTGTGTTGTGATGGTAAAATGTTCTTGTGACTTCCCATCAAGGTGCATTTGTAAGTAGGCCTGCAATAGGTCTAGTTTACTGAATTTCTGCCCACCAGCCAGGCCAGCAAAAAGGTCCTCAATATGAAGAAGTGGATATTGTTCAGCACATAACACTGGGGGGTAGGATTTTCCCTTCCTCGGGTGGGCATGGCAGGTGAGCCCGGGAGCAACCATGAAGCGGACCGTCACCAGTGATCGGGCCCCGACCGCAACTTAACGCTGGTGGGGTGTGAGCAAGACACCCTAGAGCTTGAGAACCGGCATGCCCCACATGCAACTGGGCGTGGAGAGGTGGTGGTGCCAGATGAAGGTAAGAGTGCAGTGCAGAGGTGAGAGTTTCAGTTTGTGCAGTCATTCTAGTGTAGTCTCTTCATTGATGTGAGCCTTGTACCTGGAATCCCCATTGATCATTGAAAGACGATGGCACTGTGATGCAGATCTCCATCGTCTCACCAGGGTGCCTGGCATACACAGTGACAGTGTGATGACTTTAACTGACATGACCTCCTTTTCTCTTTTAGGTTTGCCAGCAGGCATCCGCTCTCCAGGCCCCGAAGGGCCACCCCTGAAACTGGAGGACCACCGGATGTCATTTGTGCCTGTGTCACACCCGCTCTCTAAAGCAGGCACCAGCACAGAAACCAGCACCTAGGTGGGCAGTGGAATGGTGGCTAGTATCTTGGTGCATATAGGTGCATATTCTCAAACGCTTGAGGAGTAGGTGGAGGCAGAGAGTGCCCAGGACACCGGCAGTTGGAGGATTGCTGGGGACCAGGACGATGTTCAGGCAAAGGCTTATGATGAGCCTCTGGAGTCGTCCATTAGATGGCAGATGCTGGATGTCCATGGAGTCAGTGTCGGTTATTATGGGCAGGATTGATGTGCAGACAGCTCATGGTGCAGGATAGAATCAGGGTATTGTGTTCTGGACAGGCTGAACCCTTTAGAAGGTGAAGGCTGGTTGACAAATAAGGAATACATGATAGAAATCAAGACTAGAGGTGACAAAAGTGGAGATAAGGATTTCCGTATCAGGGCGTCTAATGTTAGGGTGGAGTGAAGGGTTTATTGAGGTTGTGGAAATAAATAGTTTAGGTGATGGATAGAATGTATGCAAGTTAGCTCTGGGTTGAAAAGGATACAAAGGTTACCAGCCTTAAGTATGTAGCTGAGGAATGGAAGAGGGATGGATAATCAGCAAAGGCAAGCAGAGTTCATGGCGCAGGTCAAAAATGATGGTTTAGGCCTTCCCAATGTGCTGTTGAAGCAAAGTGTGACTCATCTATGACTTCATACCAGACAGGTAGTCTATGAACACAGAGGTGATCTAGGAGTTAAAGGGGACAGGGATGGTGGTTGACCCTCTTGCCCCAGTGACTTTGAGCCTAACTGTGGTGGCTATCGTGGTGCTCTGGCTGAGACCAACCAGCTCAGCAAAACTGACTGAAAAACTACATTGTACAGAGTGTTTCTGTACACAGCCATTGCGAGAAAGGGATGATAGCTGAGAATTTCCTAGGAGATACTTTCACTCCAATGTCCTAACTGTGCCAGTGAAAACCCTATTTATACTCATAAACAATAGCTGGAATTTTCCCCTCCCACCATAAGTTCTGTGGTGGGAGAGGGAACCCAGAATGTTCCCTGCCAATGAGTGAGGCAGGTGGTTACACACAATTGTGCGCTCTTCATCTAATTAATTTGCATGCACGTGGTTTGCAATGCTTCTCATGGTGAAGCGGAAAGGAAGTCGCCCACCCCGCCGTATTGTCTGGGTACTATATTTAAAAGGCACCCAGGTAACCAGTGAATCAATGTGCCAGGACTTCAAAGCACTGAGATGACCTCGAGAAGGCGCCAAGCACCAGCCCCATGCTTCAACAAAGTCTTCCTGGAGACTCTCCTCTGGGCCGTGGAGGACAAGGGAGACATCCTCTTTCCCAGGGATGGAAGCAGGAGGCCCACCTGACTCACCATACCGGCCTGGGAGGAGGTCATCAGGTGGTCAGTGCCAGAGGAGTGCAGAGGAGGACCACCCTGTAGTGCGGGAAATGGATGAATGATTTAATCTGCACCACCAGGATGAACCTTCTACTCTCTAAGCTCATCTCACCATTTTTCGGAAACTAGCATAGGACATGGGCATCAATGGCAAGGCCAGCATCTGTGTTGCTCATCCCTAAAAGCCCTTGAGAAGGTGCTGGCATGCTGCTCAGTGCCCCACGGCAATCCATGTGATCTGCTGGTAGGGAGGCAACTGCGGGTTGCTGACCCAGCCACACTGACGGCACAGCAATTGCCATTTTGGGTGGGAGACAGTTGGAGTTCAGGGCAACTTGCAGATGTTGCTATTCCCTTGCCTCTGATGCCCTTGTCCTTCTAGCTGCTAGAGGTTGTGGTTCTGGAGAGGGTTGCCGAAGTAGCCTTGGGGACTAGCAGCAGTGCATCGTTCACATAGCACACATAACTGCCACTATGGGTCGGTGGTGGAAGGGATATTGAGGGTGCTGGATGGGCTGTCAGTCAAGCAGCCTGCTTCATCCTGGATGCTGTCCAGCTTCCTGAGTGCTGCTCGAGCTATGCATATCCAAGCAAGTGGACAGTAGTCCCTCAAACCCCTCATTTGTGCCTTGTGCACGGTGCACAGGCTTTGGGGATTCACAAATTTGCCACAAAATTAGCAGCATGTGACCTGCTCCTGCATCAGAAATGCTCAGAGTCCATCTAGATATCCTTATACAGGAGAAGACAGTGCACAACAAGCAAGAGAGGGAGAAGATGAGAGGGGGCATGCCCGAGATCTGGCCCCTCACACAATTTGAGCAGCAGGCTGCCGAACTGGCAGGGGAGGATCATGACATTGCCTGAGCCAAGGGGAGATCGGCCTCCCCCAGCATCCAGTGAGGAAGCATGCTTAATCTCTGAAGATCAGAACCTGAGGGTGATGCTGTGTGCAATGTAGGAGCCAGCCTACAGATTCCAAATCAGGCTCTTCATGAGTGGAGATTGGAAACCATCATGTGAAGGACAGAGTTCAATCAGACCAGTTGGCTTACGGTGTGACAAGCATCTGGGGGGAGTTGATGAGGGATCTATAGCATCTGTCTGAGGTGGGATCTGTCACTTGGTTCCAAAGTGTGGTGTGCCTGACCACATGGACTGTGTATTTACTATGAACATGAGAATAAGATAGCTTTTATAACTTGTGTTATCCTTACAAATCTGTATATATCTCTAAAGGTATAGTTGTGGGTGAAGGAGTATTGTAATATAGTTCATCTTTTCATGTTTAATAAATGTTTTATTCTTTATATAAAAGTTCATTAGCTGACTCCAGTGACTCTGTTCAGTAGTCACTCTCCACGTATCGAAACAAAAACTAAAAGTTAGGATCTATCAAGCTGGGTTCCACCCTGGGACCTGACTTGTCCAGTAGTGAGTGACATCTACTGGGATCATACCAGAACCCATTTCAGCGATCAGCAGGATATCGGGCTGCATCTTGTCAACAGTTGCTGTCGGGGCTGCTGTTTCTGTTAAGGCTGACGGCCTGCCCCTCAGAGCTGTGGCTAATCAGAGGGACAGCAGCCCAGCAGCGCCACCAGGAGCGATGGCCCCTGCTGGGGCTGCACCTGGAGCAGGAGGGCAAAGCAATGGCCATGCACCCTCACAACCAGCTAAATTGGGTCTGGAAGCTTCAGGGTGAATCAAGGTGGCCCTGGCGAGGGGGTGGGAGGGTGGTAGTTGGTGAGGACAGGCAGCACTGTTCCTGTGTGGGTGGCCATCGCCATTGGGGTGGGACTGCCTAAAAGACCCCTATCCCTGGAGATGGCTGAGAGACCACTAGGTTTTACCTAGTGGTCTCCCTATGTGGCAGAGAAACCCCTTGCCACTGGCTACTTACCACTGAATGTAGGAAGAGGCTCTTAATTGGCGTCATAAGTGCTTCAATTGGGCTATGAGTGGGAGGGCCTTCTGCCACCTTTCCCATTACTGGCAAGATGGCATGGCAGAGGGAAGGTGAATGGCACGACACCTGTTGTCTTCCCATGCCATCTTGCCACCCTTCCTGCCTCCCAGCCTCTCCCCAAAGGGCGGGTAAAATCCAGCTCCATAGATTTTTTGAAAATGCTAATAACTTAGCATTATTATAATGTGTACCACTAAAAAGAAAAAACAAGAATTGCTCCAAGAATGAAGACCTTCAGTTACACAGAAAGATTGGAGAAGTTGGGACTATTTTCCTTACAGACGGCTGAGAGGAGATTTGATAGAGGTATTCAAAATCATAAGGGCTCTGCACAGAGTAGATAGGGAGAAACTGTTCCCACTCATGAAAGGACCGAGGATGACAGGGCACAGGTTTAAAGTAATTAGTAAAAGAAGCAAAAGTGTTAGGAGGAAAAACCTTTTCAAACTGCCTGAGTGGTGGAGGCAGGGTCAATCAAATAGCACTAGGTAAATTGCTCATTTGGAAAGCTAGTGAAGATACAATGATGGCCTCCTCTTGTGCTGTAACAATTCTGTGATTCTGTAATAGTTCCCAGATGGGAAAAGACTGTGGATTATGATAGTTTTACTTCTTTCACTTCAGTCTGAGTAACATTTAGTATCCCATAGTAATACAATGTTAAACTCCAACAGACTGTCTCACAGAACAGGAGATTGTTGATCCTTGCCAATGATTCGCCCACACGATGAGCTTCTTAGTTCCCAAAAGAATATGCAGAGCAGGACCTGTGTACAGGCAATAAAGGGAACGAGAAACAATTGGCACGTGAGTCAATCAGCACTCTCTCCTAAACCTTTGAAAGCCAATTACAGAAGTGACATTAACAATCCTGGGAGTGGGCGAGCTAACCAACCATTTGTTACAGGAATGATGCTCAGTGGGGATAAAAAAGCTTTAGAAAAAAATATCATGAGATAGTTTTTGTGAATTTACAGTCCAAACACGGAGCTTTAGCTACTGAGAGCTCATATAAAGGTAGACCAGTCAGGCCTCACAGGAATTTTCCATCATAAAATGCATAACCTGTATCCAAAGTTAGCTGTTCAGTGATTTTTAAAAAGACTTGCATTTACATAGCACCTCTGATAACCTCAGACTGCCCACAGGACGTTAAGGTTGACTAGTTACCGTTGAAGTCACTGTTATATTGTAAGAAAGTCTTGTACTGTCCATGGATGAAATGGCGGAGGTCCAATCTGCCCCCTCCAGTGGATGTAAAAGATCCTTTGGCACTATTTTGAAGAGCAGCAGGGGACCTATTCTTGATGTCTTGGCCTATATTTATCCTCAACCAACAGAAAAAAAGATTATCTCATCATTATCCCAATGTTATTTGTGGAACCTTGCTGAATGTAAATCAGTTGCTGCATTTCCTACAAGTGACTACATGCCAAAAAGTACTTAATTGGCTGTAAAGTTGCAAAGCGTCCTGATATTCTGAAATGTGCTTTAAAAATGTGTCTTTCTTTTCATGTCTCACCAAGTTTATCTAGGAAGTAGCTCAGTGACAGGCCAGGAAAGTCCCAAAATTAATCTCCAAACTGTCGGGTTAGCTGACTGTCACTAAGATCATTAACGATTGGCCACAGCTGGAGGGGGGGGGGGAAATGATCCAAAGTTTCTACTCTTGGTTGTGATGTCCAGTGGCTGCTACTGGAAATGCATCTGTCTAAATATCAGGTGAGAACACTATTTCAACTGTTGAACAATGTGCTGCCATTCATAGTGAAGGCTGTCATGTGGATAATGACTTCTTTAACAAGGTTTCAGGTGATGGCTGGCACCAATGCAACTGTACCCCAGCAGGATGTCAATGCCTTCAGGAGGAGGGGAGAATAGAGGCAAGATCATTTTTCAATAAAACATAAATGTTATCATTGTAATCTTAATCTAATCATTTCATGCTTACGTGAAGCTTGATGTGTAATCATTGCCCAAAGCATGCCAAGAATTTCACACTATGGAGATGAAATCCACAATACTCAAAAAAAGCAAAACCTAAATGACAGATCTGTGGCCAAGTAGGTAATTCCATTTTAGCAAACAACGTTAATAGGCACCCAAGAGACAGGCTCACTCAACACGATGCTTTGTTTGCTATTTGATTTTTAAATGCAAAATTTTCTGGGGCCCTGTTAAAACCATCCAAGTAATTTTTGTCAAGAAGTACCAAAGTAAATGAGAAAACATTGAATTCCTATCACAGTTATAGATGTAAATGACCTGAGTCAGTTTAAGACAAGCAACAACAGCTTCCCTAATGATTCAATGGGTAATTCTCCTCCTGGCCCACCAACAGTGTTGGAAAGGCACTTTTGTGAGGGGACTAAGACCTCACCCTGTATAATTTTTATAAAATAGATATAGATATCCTCATGCCTATTTCTAAAATTTTAAGAACTGGGCAAAGACCTTTTAAAATGGCTTATGCTATGTTTAGCTGTGAACCTTGAACAGAAGGAGCTAACATGGCACTACCACAGAAACTTATAACTCGTTATCTCTGAAGAGGCACTAACGGCTCCCATGAGATGCAGAGACCAAATTTAAAGGGAACTATACAAAGTCCAGCTGCATTTCATAAGCCAGGTTGGCCAACCAGAGTCTACTCGTCTGTTAGGAGAAAGGGCCCTGCAGCCTTCCTTTCAATTCATAATGGTTGGGATATTTATCCAGCTCGGGAACTCAGACGAGGGATACACATTCCTTGTCAAAGACAATGTGGCTGGGTGGGTGTCAAGTGACATGGACCTCCAGCTTGCATAACCAGAAATATTGCCTTGCTATACTGCAAAATCTCAGTCTGCCATTGTACCATCTAACCAGCAGCATCACAGAAAAGGGGCTATGCCTAGAGTGAATAACTGACCCCCATCTACACTGTTTCTACTGGAACTTCTGTACCATCGCTTACATGGCTAATTCATCTCTGCATGCCTACCTCACCATGTGAAGTCAACACGACAGGAAAAGAAAATTATACAGCATCAGTTTTCAGTCCGCCAACCTCTGTGAAGGAATACCTCATTGGACTTTGATTCTTGACTCTGGACCCACGTAAAACAATATTTCTTTTCTCTCTGGTCTCTTCACTATAAATCTTTTTCTCTATCCCTCTTTTATTGTATGAGTATAAAGGAGGCAATGTTGTGACCTTCCGGTAATTTAAACTAACCCTTTGAGTTCATCCTATCTTGAGCTTGCTGTGGGATTATTAATAGAAAATTGGATCACATCAAAACTGAGGGGTTAGGAAATATGCCACCATTTACCAAGGGGGAAGTAAACCAAAACACCTTTCTGTTTGCAGGCGTGTGGTAAGAGGAGAAATTAGTGCTATTTAAATTAACCCCTCCTGTCCGTAACAACTTACATTATGAAGCCAGCTCTTCTTGTCTCCTTTTGCCCACGAGGTTTTCCAAGGCCTCCTTAAATGACCTACCTGCCTTCTGAGAGCAGATTGGTCACTTGACCCCCCATATCCACCGCCTCCATTAAAACCAGAAGTGGGCAGGTTTGAAGTGTGTTTGGCTCAGGTTCAAAATTTTTTAAGTTTATATTTCCCATTCAATCCAAATTCACCTATTTTTGCGGGGTTAAAATTCCCCCCATGATCTGTGTTGAGTTCACCATATCTGATGGGGCAGCGGCTGGGAAAGTACAATTGGCCTCAGGGCTCCAGGGCACTGGAGGAACCAGCCCACTCTGACTATTATTCTGTAACCTCTCCCAATGCATATGTGTTGACATTGGATAAAGATATAATTGGGTTGACTACAATGCCCCTCCGTACCACTGCTCCGCCATTGTCAAGTATCTCACTAGCACTGACTGCCTTTGATCACACATGCACACTGGCAATTTGAATATCTGAAGGATGCTGGCCTTTGTCGAACTTTACCCAGCCAAGAATCATATGTCTTCAGACAAGGGCGGAAAACTGGAAAAAATATTCAGGCAACAACAGTTCATTCTCTTCTTAATTTAAGTTTAGTTAAAAAAAAAGCTCCGAGCCATAATTGACTCTGGGAGAAAAAAGAATCTGTTTGATAAAGTCACCATGAGCAGAGGTAGTACTGGAGGTCACGGTGACAATCTGCTAATTAGATTTTCATATCAGCCGAAAGAGTAAGTATAGACCCTTCTAAACTTAAGAAAAACATATGATCTGAAATTCTGTTTGTCAGAGACTAATTTATTTTGGTCTGAAGCCTGCGGATCAGAAAAAAATGTAAAGAATTTCCTGCCATTAAAGTATGATTTGAGTGCGAAGAGCAGCAGAATGAAAAAAACAAAACACACAGGAAAGAAAAGTCCAATTCTCAAGCCGAGGTTCTATTGATGGATTTCTTTTATGAATAAATTCAAATTAATTTCAAATTTAACTGCAAACAGCTACCAGTATAAGAATAAGCTGATATTCAGCCCACCATGTGTAATAAACACAGAAAATGCTGGGGTTAAGCTTGAGGATTTTCCTACTGACTTCAAGACCCTGACGCTAGGACCAAATGGTGGCCCTGAGCCTGCACTTGCAAGGAGCCAGACCAGGGCAGCTAATTTCCTGGAAGTGGCGTTCCATCCCTGCGCTAACCGTCCCATTAAGGATTGTGACTGGGCTCCCAATGTTGCAGGTCCAATCAGGGAGCCAGTAATTCCGGAGCCTCGGCGGCTCCAAAGGGCGAGGTGGGTGATATTGAGTCAGGCCAGGCACCACGAGGACACCTCAACGTGGTGGAGCCCTTGGAGCCATAAAAACAATTAAATATTTTAGATGGGGAAGGCAGCAGGCCCCCTCAGATCAGAATGGGAAATCCCTCCAGAAGCAATGGTTGGGCCGTGGGTGCAGCCTTTCATGCCTGCAGCCCCCTCTTTGGGGAATGCAGCATCTGGTCCCGATGGTCCTGAACTGCCGCAGTGAGGTTGCCTCCATGGAGCTGGCAGTCTCCCCACAAAGTGGGGGTGGGAGGTCATTCCCCCAGAAGTGCCGCAAATTGCTCCGAATTGGGCTTTAACTATTAAAATTGCCTGCACGCCTCCATACAGCAGACATGTGATCTGCTTTCCAGGTCAGCCCTGAGAAATTTCCAAACTGGTGGGAAGGAGTTGGGAAGCTGTCCAAATGCGGCTCTCCCCTATTCTCCCGGCACTCCGCCTCCACGTCCATCTCCAGGGGGGCCGAGAAAGCTCAGCACTTGAGGTCAATTAGCAGTGAATAATAGAAGACATGTTAATGTTTCTAGTACAGAATAGATCTCAGAATAATACGGCTTTTTTCTTCAAAGGTGCTGATTGACTAACTGAGTATTTTAACCTTGCCCAGCTTGCAGAAATCAGGTAGGTAGGCAGTTCAAATTGCAATTTTAATGTCCTTTTGAGCGGGCCCAGAGGAACAAATTTTAAATGGCAACAGGTCCTTCTTTAAATATGCGAATTGTGCTCCAGTGACTGAAATTTGAACCCGCGTCCTACAAAGGGTAGTCATCGAGGTTTCACCAGAGCATCCAAGGCCAGAAGAAGGTTTTATCTTTTGTTGCTTCCTCAGGGAAACATTGGTTCTCCTCTGCCCCAGGTTTCTGTTTCCATCCCCTGAACATGATGCCCTCTTACTCGAGTAACGAGGGCTGTTCCTTCAGGTACCCGCCACCTAAAATCCCAATCTCGCCCATTGGCTAGCACCGTTTCACACTGGGTGCGGTCACAGATGAGGCCCACGGGTTAAAATCATCCAGCCTCGTGCTGGATTAGGTTGGGCAATTTGCTGTCCAACTCAGCCCCCACCCTCAAGACCCCCATTGGAATGTTTTTTCAGGTTTTCAGTTTCTTCTAACATATTTCCTTTATCAGATGTGGACATCACAGGCTAGGCCAGCACTTATTACTCATCCTTAATTGCCCTTGTTCAGAGGGCATTTAAGAGTCAACCACATTGCTGTGGGTCTGGAGTCACATGTAGGCCAGACCAGGTAAGGACGACAGATTTCCTTCCCTGAAGGGCATTAATGAACCAGATGGGTTTTTAACAACAATCAACAATGGCTTCATGGTCATCATTAGACTTTTAATTCCTGATTTTTATTGAATTCAAATTCCCACTATCTGCCATGGTGGGATTTGATCCCAGGTCCCCAAAGGTCCCTAGATTACCAGTCCAATGACAATGACAATACCACTACACCACCGCCGCCACCACCTCCCCTTCATGTATGTTTAACATCACTAAGTATGGTACAAATGTTCCAATATCTTTCCACATAACCCCTGGAGGAAAATTAAAACTGCTTTGCTCAAATCCTGGATAGATCCAGAGTTCCCAGAGCATAGCTTTCCTAAATTTGCAGACATCAGAGGACAACATGGATCCTGAATCATTAAGCAGCAACAATTTGCATCTATGTAGTACCCTTAACATAGAAAAACATCAAGGCATATCAGAGGATCATAAAAAAAAATTGGATGCTGAACCAAAAGTGAGGTTAGGTTGAGTTACCAAAACCTTTATCACAAAAATGGGTTTGAGGGAGGTGTTAAAAGTGGGGGTTGGGGTTGAAAGTAGAATGACAATGGGGTTTAGAAAGGGAAAGGGAGAGCTTGCAGCCTTAGCAGCTGTTGCTATGACCACCAGAGGAGGGGTAAAGGGAGGGCTTGCAGAAGAGGCCAGAATTAGAGGAATGGACAATTTAACTAATACTGGAGAATGGTTAAAAAATCAAAGCCCCTGGATGTGTTGGCATGGAGGGAATTGCGGAAGGTAAAGCATCAGGCCTCTTCCCAAAGTAAAGGCTAGTATCACCCTGCTCATATTCCCTTTTTCATTCATTCACAAAGTCATTGGTGTTAGGAGAAAAGGCGATTGATAGCTAAAGGAGTATGTTTCCAAAGGATTTAAGAGATGGTGGAAGAAATGGGGAGATGGAAGAATTTAGTAAGAGAATTCCAGAGTATTGTAGTGTGTTGCCTAATTGCAAAACAGTAAGAGGGGAGAACAGCAACCAATTTAAATGTACAAATGTAGAAGTATCAGATGAAGAAGTTCAATAGAAAAGCTTTAACTGCACTGCTGTCATTTTGTAATGTCAGATTTTCAAAACCTCAGTGGTTTTGTCCCAACAATAAGCTGTTGTTATACGTTGTCTACAGCACCGAATAAAAACCAATCAGAACATCTTGGAATGGAATTTATCTTTCATTAAATAGGTACATTACTGATTCTGGCAGAAAACAATCCCTATAAAACAAAGCTAAAAATAACAAGGGCAGGGTAGGTCAGCTGTCAGATTTGTGTCTTGTGGTTTGATGTGGCAGGAAACCCATACTTGATGGTGTTGAATGTAAGCATAGCTTACTGGGCCCGACTGAGGCAGGAAGCTATCTGAAACTTAGAATAAGGCTGATCAGAGAAAGGAAAGGTATGGGGACCAGGTGAGAGATGACACATGGGGTAGGATTAAAATCATACCACACAATTCAGCTTTTACAGTCCTTACTCATGAAAGTTGAGATGTTTCATCTTGGCTTTATTTCTTTCTGTTCTCTAAATGTCTCTAATTTCCTCCTGAAGGTAGCGATTCACCCCTGCTCCTAATTCTTATGTTGTCAGGTACAGTTTCACAAGCATTAGCAGCCCCTCTAACTTCTTGCCAAGACCATGAACCTTACTAGTAGCTACTCATAGATAATTTAGCAGCAGGGGATGTCACAACCAAGCCTGATTGTGCCCTCACAACTCAAACGTACATCCACTTTCCAACAGGGGCTGGAATGCAGAGCGAGAGCTCTGGCTGATAGTTCAACTTTCTCAGGGATTTGACACACAGAGACCTGTTTCCATTTGAACATAAAGGCCTGGATCTTCCTCCTTATTGACTTTGCCACCAGAGAGTGAATTTCTATTTGCCATCTCATGGCATCCGATTTTCAAAACCAATTCATTGTCCTGCGTCAAGGACAATGCTCCAAAGAAAGATCCCGCCATAACATCCAGAAGTACTGTCGGTGGTACTCACTGCAGCACCAGAGAACGGAGGTACTGTTGCTAAAGGATGCACCAGCCCCCTGATGATGCAAAAATCCATGGGCTGAACCCAGGGCTCACGCAGCCACTAGGCAGTCGCCTAGGGTGGCAAGATTTGGGGGAGCAGCAGGCGTAGCTCTCCAGCACCGGCACCGTAGCAAAAATCTTAAGTTTGAATTCTGAAACTTTAAAATAATATTGATATGACCGAGTGCCGGGGGCAAGGCACTAGGCAGTTTTAGTTCAGTCCCTCTGTGCTCCCTCCCTGTCTCTCAGGCGTTTTTTTAGCAGGCAACAACAGTGAGCAGCTCTTTCCCGGCTCCACAAATCAACCCCCAGCCCATGTTCACAGTCTTCCTACCATTTCCCTTCACATTCACGTGCTTGTTAAACATCCAATTGCTTTTCCTTCCTTGCACCCTTCTGGGTGATGATCTCGTGATACGGGTTGAGGTCTCAGGAGCGGTGCAGGAGTGGAACACTTGAATCTAAATGGCGCCAAGGGAACATGGTACTGAAGAAGCACAGCAGTGGGGTTGGACTCGGGAGGCTGAGACCGGAGAGAGGACTGAGAGCAGGCCTTGAATAACAGCTACCCATGAGTTTAACAATTTTTAGATGTTGTGTGATAGTGGGACAGTTTTACTGTATTCATTTTCGAAAGTAATTTGGGGGTAGAGGCGGGGGGGCGCCAGACTGAAGGTTCACCTAGGGAGGCAGGCACCCTTGTGCCAGCCCTGGCTGAACCAACTCGGTAAGAACCCTAAAGCACTCAACATGCAGAATGATTTGAAGACATAGACAGAAAGGTGGCCAAAAACAGGTCATTCAGCAATCTTTCCAGCTCTGCTTGAGCAAAGTACCTTTATCCCTATTCTGTTCATAAAGCGTGCCAGCGGTGCTGCATTGGGAATGCAGGGAAATTGGTTATTTTCTCAGGTCCTGTCTGCCTGTTTTAGGAATGCAGATTTGGCTCGTTTCGCCTGCAGCATCAGTCATTGCTATACCATGTGACTTTGGATGGTTTAGCCAAGGGAAATGCCTTCAACATTTCACACTCACATCAGCAATTTAGGGACCTGGGTAAAATGTCAGCATTTTCTAACAAAAATCAGTGCAGACAGGGTTCCTTTCCACCACACCTTCTTGTAACCGAGTCTAGTCAATAATACATCGAACAAACCCCTACCTGCATTCTTCACATTAATGCAGGGATCTTGATCTTTGCATGGTGAGGGCATGGGCTCTTACAAGGGCAGAGGTTGCTGTCTACAGCACAAAGAGGCCACAATTCTAGCCAACAGGTTTGGGAGAAGTATAGGAGAGAGCAACCCACATTAGAAACTATACTCATGTAAAAGGACAAAGCAGGCATAAACAAATGGGCGGAAATCAAGCATGGAGATTCTCTTGCTCTGGCTCCTCTGAAGATATAAATTGTAATCACTGGTAGGTATATGCAAAGTTCTAAGCAGGCAACTCTGGAGTTCCAGCCAGGAAACACCAGTATTGAACAGCTGGAACCCAAACTGCAGCCACCAACCTCAGACAGCAAGTACTGGAAAAGAACTGCAACAACCTTCAGCATTCCTGTCTGGAACAGTGAACTATCAGCCATGGCTCTCACTCTTGATTGCTAATGTTGTAATGTGGATGTGTATTTGGGTTGAGTGAGGGCACAATCAGGCTTGGTGTGACATCCATTGCTGTTAAATTATCTGTGAGTAGCCACTGGCAAGGTTCACGGATATAAAATGGCCACTTGGCAAGAAATTGGAAGGGCTTCCATTGCTTGTGAAACTGTACCTGAAGGTGAAGAGCCACCTTCAGGGGGAAATTAGAAACAATTAGAGAACAGGAAGAAAGAAAGCCAAGATGAAACATGCCAGCTTTCATGAACAAGGGCTGATACTTATTCATAATCTATGTAAAAGCTGAACTGTGCCGTGCGATTTTAACCATAACCATCCAGCGAAATCCAGGGGCAGAATCTTTACCTCGTCAGGCAGGCGCGGCGGGCAGACCCGGGAACGGTCACGAAACCGACTGCTGCCCGTGATTGGGCCCCGACCGCGATTTCACACTGACTGGCCAATTAACGGCCAACCAACATGAAATCATGCGCTAGGAGCCTCAGCGTTACCTGGGTGTGGGGTGGGGGGAGGAGGGCGAGCATGGACATTTGTGCCGCACTGAAAGCTCCCTGAAGGCACAGAGCTGTCTCAGGGAGCTGAAGATTTTTAAAAACATAAACAAAGTCTTTAAAAATGTTAAAAACATGTCCCCTTCATGTGCCTCTGTCACATGAGCAGGGACATGTTATAAATGAGATTTCAACATTTTATTTTTAATTCCTGTTGGAAACCTCATCCCACCCGTCGATGAGGTTTCATAAAAATCTAACAGCCTTTTCGCCTGCCTGCCATCCAAACCATTGTGAAAAATCAGATTTAATTAATTGATTAAGGGCCTTAATAGGCCTCTTAATTGTCAGCGGGCACGCTGCCGCCTCTCACATGCGCCCGCCGACTGAAATATCGTGAGAGTACGTGACGACATTGGGGCGCTTGCCCAACGTCATCGCGCACTAATTTACTCTTGTTCAGGTCGGGTGCGCGCCTGCCCGATGAGAGACAAATTCTGCCCCAGGATTCTGTCATCCACAATCTTAACCAGCTCCTCTTAAGAGGAGACTAGGACAATGACCCAAAGCCAGCATGGTCATTCTTTACATAAGCATGTTGGGACCCAATGACATCTTTGGGACTGGACTACTTTTAACTCAGGCCTGAGTGGGTAAGTTGCTGCTGTTTCTCCACAAGACAAACTGGGATGAAGAGGGTTGGTCTCAGAAGCGGCCAAAAAAGCTAAGTATTTTTCATTCCTCGTGAGGTCAGGAGAACCACTTCCAGGAACCACAAGAATAGCTTTGGCCTCCCATATTCCAAGCGTGAGACTTCAATGAGATGCCCCTTTCAGTCCGATTCCCCTGCCTCCACTATCCATGTTGCGTTGGAGGGTAGCCTCTAGGCCACACGAGGTTTTGCCGCTTCTTGCCAAACTAAGTGCATAAGTGACATGTAAATGAGGCATGAGATTTGAAATAAGCTGGGCCTGATTTCTACAGCAGTGAGTTTGGTATCTCAGTGGCCCTCGAGTGTTATTGCAGCATACCCAGAAAACCAAGATTTTGCTGTCCACTTTACACTAAAAATAAAAAAATTCAACAGCCTGCTCAAAATGCAGACAGTGATCTTAACGAACAGAGAAAATGTTTCAGAAATACAGAAACCATAATAAGAAAGAATGTGTGAGAGGGAAGGGGAGAAAGAAACATAGGGAGGAATCATCCCAGAAATCGGCAAAGTCTGATACTGGGCGGGGAAAGCAGCGTTTGACCTGCCGATGGCAATAGCAGCTTTTCCCACCGTATCATGCGGCACTTTGTTTCAAAAATGCAGAGGCACAGGTTTCACATCAGATTGCTGGTGGGGCAGCCTCTGATTCACCCGCCCTGCCGTCACCTCAGACCTTCAGTAATCCTGATGCCATATTTAAAGGGTGCACCTGCACAGAGCTAGCTCTCTCTCAGGAAGCTGCTGCAAAGTCATGGCTGCCAAAGGGAGGAAACACACTGCCCCCAAATTTAGAGTCACCTCCCTCGAGTGCCAACTGGAAGCCCGCCGCGGTGTCCTCTACCTCCACTCTGGGCGAAGACTCTGAGCAAGCAAGGTTACCAATCCAGCATGGGGGAGTGACAGCAGTGGTCAGCACCAATGCCCTGCGAAAGAGGACAGCCACCCAGTGCCGAAAGAAGATGAATGATTTCCTCTGTTCCGCCAGGATAAATTATTCTTCTCATCGCTCTCAACGCACACTCACAAATCCATCACACAGGGATCGCATTCGCTGCCAGTTCAAGGGACATCACCATTCACTCTCCCACACACACTTTCATCTGCCCTGCAAATCATGTCCTTGTCCTGTCCATGGCACCACTTGGCACCCACAAATGCCAGGCATCCTTCTCATCTGGCCTGGCAGGCGTCCTGTTTACCCTCTCTCCATCTGTCTTCGTGCAGGAAAAGCTGGCATACAGAAAAATTAAGAGGTCACAGACTGGTGGAGGAATGCCCGACATCAAGGTCCTCATAGACTTTGAAAACAGAGCCATTCGGCTGGCTGGTGACAATTTGGACCGATCCTGCGCTGATGGTGAGGTTGGCGGTGCTCAAACAAGTGAGGATTCAGCAGCATAACAGCTATCAGACAACCATGCTGTGAGTGAGTTCCCCTATTCCACAGTCCCGTGCCAGGCACTAATTACCTCTCTTTGCTTTTGCAGGTACATCTGGGAAGCAGCCGAAGGAGTCCATAAGCCAGGTCCTCAACTCAAGCCCCAAAGACGCCTCAGAAGAGGAATCTGATGACATCCTCATTGAAGACCCATCACAGCGCTCACCCACACCCTCCAGCAGCACAGAGACACATACCTCGGTGGGACCTAGTTTTAAAGTAGCTTTGGGGTCACAATGTGATGAGCACATCATACTGTCTGATTCATAGCAAACGGAAGCAGGGACTTCCCAGGCTTCCAGCACTTGAAGGACTGCTGGGGGCCAGAAATCTGCTGAGTCCAAGTCAGGTGATGAGCCTCTGGACTCGGTCATACTTCAGTTGCTGGAGCTGCAAAGGCAAGCTTGAGAACATCAGGAAGGGATGTCCGCTGCACTCCTCAGATTGCGAGGCACAATGGAGAAGTCCGTCCGCCTTCAGGCTGAGGTGATAGTGCCGGCATGCCAAAGCATCATGGTCAACACTGGTAGGATGGCGGCCACCATGGAGAACTTGGTCCAGGACATTGCTGCAGGACTGCACTTCATTGCTGTGGCACTTGCAGACATCCATCAGTGCCAACGCAAGAGAGGGGGCGGGGCATCTCGAGCTCACTGCAGCTGCCCCTTCTTCTCAAGCCAGGGCCCTTGGGCACCCGGAGGGCAGAGGATCAGCAGGTGCACACTCAGGTGACTACGGGAGTGCCCGGCCCACCCAAATCCCCTCTTGCTGTGACCTCAGCAGCTCCAGCTCCACAGGCCGAGGAGGGTGCCACTGCCAAACAGCAGGACCCCAAAAGCAGATCGGGGCCCTCCAAGTCTCAGCCCTCCAGAGGATGCCGCCAAGGTCATTACAGCAGGCTGCCTCCACCTCCGTTGTGGGTGTTGGGGAAGCACCAAGATGTAGCGGAAGGGTTAGAAAGGGTCAAGAAGATTCAGGTGCAGAACGTGGGCACAGGTGTTAATCACTTGTACTTAATGTTGACCATTGTAAATACATTCCCAAGAATGTCTCCTTGTCTATGGCTCCTTGTTATGAGCAGTGTTCATGTCAATCAGATGTGAGGCCTTGTTTCCTGCACAAAATGAATGCTAGTGTCGCAGTCCAGGGCCTGTGCAGAGTGTAACCTTTTGAGCACAGTGATTGTCCGGCTTCAAAGTCACTATCCAGATTAGTGATAAATGCACCTCCATGTGGTTTTTGTTTGCTGCAAGAATCTCATACCCAACCATCACTGGGTACTGTGATGTTCTCTGTGAGCTCTCAGCACCTTTGAGGCAGGGCTGCTCCCCCCATTCTCAACACCTTTCCGGACAGGTGAAGGTGTGGTGCTGAAGGGAGCAGGTAATGAAGCCTGCCAAAGGATCAAGTTGTTTTAAAGTCCATGTGGCTGCTGTTCTCAGCAGCCTCTCGATGATATGAGCCTCTTCACAGACCGTCTGTGCACTGCCCTCAGCCAGACAGGTGTCAGACATTCCCAGGTGCAATGTGAAGATCTCAGGAGTGTCCTCACCGCATCTCGTCATCATCCTCCTGGAATCTTGTGGCAATGAGGGCCTCACGACTACGCCGGCCTCGTCTGGTCAGTGCAATGGCCTCATCGCCTGCACCCTCGCCTACCAGGCCCTCATCGCCTTTGACTTCCTCCTCATTGGAGGAGACATGCAGCTCTTGCATCCCCTCATCATCCAGGTCCTCCCCCCTTTGCAATGCCAGGTTGTGTAGTGCACAGCAAACCACTATGATGTTCGATGCCCTCTGGGGAGTGTACTGGAGTGCTCCGCTAGATCTATCCAGGCACCGGAACCTCATTTTCAGGATGCCAGTGGCTGCAGCATGAGCCTCTTTGTACCTTCTCTCACCAGCAGCATGAGGCCGCTGCACGGGCGTCATCAGCCACATTCTTTGTGGGTAGCCCTTGTCCCCGAGGAGTGAACCCTGCATCCTGTCTGGTCCCTGGAAGATGTCAGGGGTCTGAGACCTGCTGAGGATGTATGAGTCGTGGACGCTTCCGGGGTATCTTGCGCACACCTGCACGATCCGTTTGTTAAAGTCACAGACCAGCTGAACATTGAGAGAGTGGAAGCCTTTGCATTTCACACACTGGATTGCTTGTTGCCAGGGAGATTTAAGAACCACACGGGTGCAGCCGATGGCACCTGTGGGAATCTGGAATCTGAGCAAATCCCAGTGCTCCTGCTTCCTGGCTTGCCTGACCCCTGTTGAAATTGACAAAGGTGTGTGCCTTGGCAAAAAGGGCATCCATGACCTCCTGAATACACATGTGTGTGGAGGCTTGTGATTTCCTGCAAAGGTCCCCAGCAGTGCCCTGGAAGGAGCCACTGGCGTAAAAATTGAGCGCGGCGGTAACTTTAACTGCCAATGGCAGTGGGTGCCCTCCGACTCTCTGTGCTGCCAAATCCTGCAGAAGGTGGCACATGTGCATGACCAGTTCCCTTGACATGCGCAGGCATCGACGACACTGGTTCTTGCTCACCTGCAGGCAGCACATGGGCCATCAGTAGACCCTGAGTCTAGCGATGTGCCTATGAACGATGGCTCTGTGGGGTTCATCCTCTGTGTGCGAAGGAGGCCGTGCTGCCCATTGGTCTTCAGGGTCCTGCCCCTCCCTTTTGCGAGCCAGGCACCTCCATCACATTCTTCTTCTTCTCTCCTGCTTATAAGCAATCAGGCAGACAGCGAGATCACCAGACACCATGTCCCTGATGGTCTCCTCCGCTGCAGTAGGAAAGACACAAGGGTCAGCAATTGCCTCCTTGGTCAAATCATTGCCAGCGGCTGCCTCTCAATGCCCCTTAACGCATGCAGGAGAGTCCAGGCCACAACATGGATGCCCAGTGTTTAGTGCGCATGATGGCTCACCTTGCCCACACCCAGCACCACCCCACAACACATGACCGAGTGGTGACAGTTTCAGCCACTCGGCTGCACCCTGAACTCTCATCTCACACGCAGGCATTTTCTTAACCTGGACTCCAAGGCTTTGCGGTTTGCTTGGACCATGAGGGTGACATTTCAATGTCAACTTAAACAAATTGCAAGGCACTAGGAGCGCACCCGTCCATCATGGCCACCTTTCTGAAGTGTTTTGTCACTTCCTAACAATTAAGATAACAATTAAGAATACATACACACACACACACACACACACACGTCCGTATTTTACACCAGTGGGCAATATATTCGGGCCTACTGGCAGCTTCTTTATAAAACACTTCTTTTTAGCTAAAATGTCCTTTTACAAAAAAGCGTCAACGTTAAACACAAACATCACACTTTCCCAACAGGATCCTCGGGCTTGCCCAGTCATGCAAAGGCTCTGCAGCACCACAACACTCATTCAAGCTTAAAGTGTACACATGTGGGGTTAACAGCAGAGGAACAATCATTGGCACTGTGAGGAATTACTGCTGTTTGAGTGGGCACAATTGTTTGACAGGGCTGACTCCAAGTATGTCACTTGAGCTCAAGTTAAACACTCTCAGCTGCGGTGGAGTGCTCATCTTTGACATGTTTTGCCATAATTATGGCCGTTTTCACCCCCCACCCACCCCACCTCACCGCATGTGTTTGCGCTCAAACTTCAGTCAGTGCTGCCATAACCTCCCCCTTTGCACTGATACCCGAGGTTGCCTTCTCCCCCTTCCCATTTGCCCCGTCATCCTTGCCCTGGCACCACAAGCCAGCCACGAAGAAGCTGCTGCAGAGACATACCTATGCCACGCCTGAATCCACAGGCCTGCTGGGATCACCATGAGCGCTACAAGGTTGTGTGCACTCACCTCCGAGTTCCCCTCGAAGTTGAAGTCACCAGGTTCACGCCTTTTAAAGGTGGTTGTAAGTCACATCAATGTGAAATCATGCCAACGTGGGATTTTAATTTGAGGTTGGGTGGCGGGGGATGATTCTGGCGTGTGGCCACAATAATGAGATGCTAATTTATTACAATTAAGTTCCTGACATTTGATGGCGGGAAACGCAGCCTGCCATTGACAGGGGGAGGGGACAATTGCCTCCTGGATTTAAGTCGTCAGGAAACGTGACGAGGGCCATCTTGCAAGATTCTCCAATCTCGCCACCGAACACACCCGCCATGAATAGGGGCGGAAAATCCCAGCCTCAGTGGAAAATAAACACAAAAACAGAGAAGAGAGACACAGAAAGAATTACAAAGTGGTAGAGAAACTGTGAAACATTTACAGGAAGCAAAAGGTTTTTATTTTGTCCATGACTCATAGAACAGAGCTATGCTAAGTGAGCTTCATGCTTATGTATTTAACAGCTCACTAGAGTCTGGGATTGTTCCCATTGCCTAATGAGAGGGTAATATACTATTAGTCAAATGTAGCACTAGTCATTTATCTGCTGTTTGTGGGACCTGACTTGTTGTTTTGTTTCAATGATGCACACAGGCCGTCGACGTTATAGCTGAGCTAACTTTATTGTTAATACATTTTCCTAACATGAACACATATCGGCAGTAACTGAGTTCTATAAAGACAGGCTCTAACATGTGCCATCTGGCCTTCAATCCCCAGGTCAGGTAACCCCATATCTAGTACAGAGTACCGTATATTGTCTAATACTGGAGTCCACAACCACAATCAGCTATTATCATGACAAGACCTGATTATGCATAAATTGCCCACTATGTTACAACAGTTATTACACTTCAAAAAGTACTTCAATGAAATACTTTGGGACATTGTGAAATGTGCAATATAAATATAAGTTTCTCGTTTCCACCCAAACATTCTCTACTTTTCTCCCATCCTCCTATTTATTTCATTACCATAAACCAGAGGCTTGACTTTTATTAATATTCTTCAGTGCAGCTGCACGTCCTGTTATTCTTGTGGGATCAAAATGTTAATTTAGTTTACACTGTTGTTACCTTACACTGAATTAATTGTCTCCAGTATTCAGACTTACCTCTGCCACAAAATAAGACATGCCTTGGACAGAATGGAATTGTTCGCCTTACAGGAAACCAATAAGGATTCAGTCTGTCTACATGAGTCTAGTTCAGTCATTTGCTCTCAGTCCTTCTGGATTTGGCAACAAAGGGCCGGGGAGACAATTCTCACTCTTATCAGAATGAATTTATACTGTTAGCTCCCTTTAGTTTGATTCAATACAGCTGTTAGTATGGAACCAGTCTTAACATACAGCTGGACAGTAAGTGGGAATTTAGATAAGAATTTCCAGGAATATCAACTCCGAAGTCAGATGTTATGAATTCCTGGTTCATGGTTCATAGTCATATTTTAGAAGTAAGTTTTAGTTCCAGGAAGTTTAATGTTTAACTGTAGAAAATGGGATAAATGCAACTAAAGCAGCTTGAAGGCTTTTTACACTTAAAAGATTGGGGCCATCTACACTGGTTGCAAAGAAATGCAGCCCAGAGAGTTGTTTTGTTTCGGGAGTTAGAATTACAATTAATTTAAAAGCTTTCAGTGAGCCCTGGAAGGTTATGTCGTCATGGAGATGGGTGCAGCTTAAGAAAGTTCTAGGGTTTCAATTTATTGATGCATTTGCTGGGGGTGAGCATTCTGCAGCAGGGGACAAGGTACTGCTATTAGGTTCCAGGCTGAAGAAGTATTGCTGTTAGCTGGTCCTGTGTAGTTGGGACTTCAGGAGAAGTCCCAGGAGCTGTTTGATAGCTCTGTGCAGTAAGGGCTCAGGAGAAGCCCTGGGATCCATCTGTAACTTGGTGTAGCTGAGGAGATTGGAGCTGGGTGAAATCCAGGGGCAGTGCCAGCCCAGTGAAGCCAGCCGGCTATTAAAGAGCTGAAATTGCGCCAGTAAGTAGAGGCTGGAATGCAGACTCAGAAATCCAAGGGATTGAAGCCTCAGGAGACGAGATTGAAACACTGAGGGGGTGTGCAGTCATTGAGGCGGTTCGAGTTGGAGCGGCTTCGAGAGAATTCAGAGGCTTGATCTTCAAAAAGTGAAAAATTTAGAGAGCCTCATGAGGGAGACAAGAGTTTCAACGAGATTGGTTGTCTCACAGTGTTTACTGACATCTGGGTGGGCTGCTGAGAAATCTGTGGGATCTTTCTTGGTCACATTTGCTATTTATTGTGTAGTGTGGTGTGCTCGACCACAGTTTGTCTGTTAATTCATATTAACCCTGAATGTTAGAGTATAAGATAGATATTGTACGTTATTTTATCTTTTTGACCTTATATAGTTAAGTTTAATCTTGTTTGTTCGAACCCCATAGAATCTTGTGGCTTGAATCTCAAACTTTGTCCACCTTAAACAAAATGTTATTGGTCCTTAACCGGATCTTACCAAAAACTCAAGGGTTGGGTCTAGGATTAGAACACAGGGTTAGAACAGAAAAGGTAACAGGCTGTCTGCAAACATAAATATGCACAGCCTACTGGGGCACATGTCTGAATTCCCAGGGAAATGTGGGAGAGCCTCCAGAAATGCCCCTGAAGTATATAAATAAAGTAAGGGGAACTGAAAGAAGAATCACCTCTTCCCATGGACAATTTACCTTAAAGGGGAAAATTGTGCTTGGGGAAGAACAGGTCTTTCATCTTCCAATTTCAGTGTTAAATTCCAAATCCCTCTAAGAACACCCTCAAAATTACACAAAGATATGGTGCTTCTTTTTTTATTCCTTTATGGGACGTGGATGTCACTGGCAAGGCCAGCATTTGTTGCCCATCCATAATTGCCCTTGAACTGAGTGTCTTACTAGTGGATCTGGAGCCACATGTAGGCCAGAACAGGTAAGGACAGCCCCAAAAGGGCATTAGTGAACCAGATGGGTTTTTACAACAATTGACAATGGTTTCATTGTCAATATTAGTGAGACAAGCTTTTAATTACAGATTGTAATAATTGAATTTAAATTCCACCATCTGCTGTGTTGGGATGTGAACTCCTGTCCCCAGAGCATTAGTCTGGGCCTCATGGTGGCAGCAGGATTAAGCCCTTAAGTGGGAGTGAATTGCCCACTTCAGGGCCTCAACTGGTCCACTGGCTGGTGGGCCGCCCAAAATCAACCCCAGTGCAGGTGGGTAGGTGGCAAGGTGACTGCCCCTGGATTTAACGAGCCCCTCCTCCTTCAAACACGCCAGGGTAGGAGCATAAAACCCAGCCTATGGTCACCAGGATGCACCAGGTACTAAAATATTCATCACCAATTAATCATCGCTGCACAGCAAAATTTTCTGATGTTGACATTCTCCACATGAATCCAAATTTGACTATGTTTAAACTGACCACTGTTCTTCTGAAAAGACTATATTTGAATGCAGCAATTTAGAATCACACAGAGGTTGTCACTTTTGAGCAGATACCAACATGTGAATTTATCAATCAATCTCACTTTACTTTCAGCTGTCGACATTAATTGAGGGAAGTTCTCCCTGCTGTATGACACATGGTTTTCATTACAGCAGCAAGAAATAACTTCATGATTACTTACATGCATTGCTCTTGGAGGAGACTGGGTTTCTATCGATTAAAATACATTGTTCAGAACCAAAGATGGGCAGCTTCTTTTAAAATGAGAGTTTGTTTGCCTTATGATCCTTTCTGATGCTTGGTAAACACTAAAAGCACAATCACGTCAGCAGAGAAACGGGAATAACCTTACAGCATTTTATATATCTGAGGCATTCTTTGTGTTTTTTGTGCTATCGCACTGATGTTTTCCACCAGCTAGTCAGCAGAATTTATCTCTGTTAAACACAGAGTCAAGTTAAATTGAATCACTCATCACCTTACCTCTATACATCACATGAACCACTAATTACTTTGACAGCTTTCTATTTCAGGAAACCATTTCAGACAAATCTATCATATACAGTATTATCAATTTCAGGTTATTAGTGCTGAGCTATGTATATATTTACAGTCTGTTATGACACAGCAGTTGGTGAAGCTGAGTTATTTAAAAATCCCAGAGGGAAACTTTAAACAACTGTCATAATCTATATTTTAAGTGATATGTTTGAGATGCAGCTCTAAATTCAGGAATCAGACCACCAGTTCTCGAGAGGTTTTTATATTAAACTAATGAAACATTTTATTAGGTTACAATACATTAAATACCTACACACGGCAACAAATTACTATCATAACTTTTCACAAATTCCCAGACTAATCTCCACTAAGGCAACAGAACCCATAGGCTTAACCAGACACCATGCAAAGCATTTTCACCTAATTAATTCAGAATCAGGTTCTTTTCATTTTGGTTCCTGTACAGACAGTGGTAGGCTTACAGCTGCTTTGATGTTACATGCCTCTGCCCTGCACAGATAAAACTGCTATCAGTTGTATCCGGCAATTTCCCACTGAATGTAAATTCTCATTGTATCACCAGCCTCTTTGAAATCCACCTCTTCTAACAATAAAACCCCTTTCATGGTCCCAATTTAATTAGTAATATAAACAGACTGCTTGGTCTTTGCTGACTAGGTGCCAGACTTCACCTCACTTCTTGAATGCTCCATTCAAAAAATGCAAATGCATTCTACCTCCCTTACATCTCAAAACTAGTACACATCAGACTAGCTGGCTTTAATCCAATTAAGACACCCCCACAGACTAAACCTCTATTTTAAAAGAAAAATATTTTCCAACAATAATATATACATGAATAGCTTCATGACACAGTCATACTGATCTTTTATTTTCTAACTGTAAAGAGATTTATTTCTATCTTTCATCTTTAGAAAGCTGACCTGTTCCTTCTAAAAAACTCCAGAAACTGCCTGATGTTTTTTCAGTTATGGGAATTTTGTTCAGGTCATGGTATTGAACCTGATTTTCCTTCACGAGCATTGTTTCCCCCTATCTTTTCTCCTCGTCTAACCTTCTGAACATGTTGTCTTGTGCTGGGTGACAATTCTATGGGTAGCAGGCATCCTCTTGTGCCTTGAGGTACAAGTCATCAGTCTTGTACTGTCATCAGTCTCGATGTTCGAGCCAAGACAGATAATATCGGGAAGTAAATCAATGATCAGGAGGTTACTTGGTCAAGATCAATCCTGGCCTCACTTATCCACCAAGTGTCACAAGATAACTATCAGAAGTGAGAATCTTCCCAAATCTAGTCGAACTGAGGCTAATTGCAGTCTTCTAATTGCCCCCAGAAGTAAAATCAGCTGTGGAATCTGTAGATGATCTTCCTGAAGAACTGTCAGCTGATGAAAAGTATCACATCTTATGAGAAGACTTGAAGATTTGCATAACCCTCGAGATCTTGGAATGCTCACAAGATACTGACTTCCAAACCTTTCAATATACACACCTTTTTTCTTATGACAATGTTCAACTTTTCTAGCTGGAAACCAATAGCTTGCAATCATTGATAAATGGAATTCCACAAAGTATTCAATGGAATATAGAAATGTTCAAGCTTTATTAAATGTAAGACTGCCCAGACATTTTTTTATTCTGTGTGTACATGAATTTTAGCGCTCGAGGTAAGGGATAACAATGCTAATTTCTACTCAGCATCACAACACTTCAAAATACCTTACCCATTAAGAGGTAACTGGGGACTTATGGCAGTTGGAAAGACCCACAGAAGTGTGGGTTTCCAATGCTGTTGTCAGCTTTATACAAGACAGCGTCACTGACAGCAAAGAAACCACATTTCTGCCATTAATGGTTTACTCTCGACATAAAAATGTCACCGCATAATTGGGCTGTAATAGTTCTTTCCATGTCTATGGGTTAGATGCAAGATAAAGCTCCTTTCACTCTGCTCCAGCAGTATGCCAGGATGATATTTCCATGTCCAAAACCAGCCATGTCTGTGATCTCAAAGTGAGATTTCTAGTTAGTGCCAAGTTCAGAACAGTTTTTGGATAGCTCACATTGAAGGGAATGAGTCTGCTCAGGCAAATGCAGATGCTCCAGGTGACAGGACAGTAGCAATTCCAAGTTATTCCATTTCTTTATTCTACAAATCCCAAGGATTAAAGCTGCAGGAACATTGCAAAAAGTAAATAATTATATTGCTGAGAAAGTGAAAAACTCTCACAGTTCAAGCTTGACACAGACCCATGCTTATAGCTATGGCAGACTGAAACAACTAAATGATATCAAAGGAAAAAACCACAGATGCTGGCAATCTGAAATAAAAACAGGGAACACTGGAAATACACAAGAGGGTCAGCAGAAAAAAAGAGTCAATAGCTGGAATTCAATGGTCAAGAGGAGGGCCTGTCCACTGGCTGGACAGCTGGTGGCAGCCCTGCATTGGCCACTTCCAGGAGGCCCGTTGAGATTTAATCCCAATCAGGCGGTCTGCTGACTGCCGTCGAGGCTCACAGGTCTGGAGGGGGAATTTCCTGCCTCCTAGAGCTGCCGGCCAGTCAGAGCCCAGCAGCTCTCCAGCCACTGTGAGCGGTGACCACTGCTGGTATGGCAGTAAGCTCCAGGAGGGAGATTCTTGCTGGAGACCCGGATCACAGGTAAGCAGGGCGGGCTCATTTGGGCCAGTCGCTCGGTGTAGTGGTGGTGGTGGTGGGGTGGGGGGGGGTCAGTGTAAGGGGCAGCCCTTGCTGCCATTCGGGTCCTCCGTTGGGCAAGAAGGAGAGATCAACCCCCCACCCCCGACCACCAGGCTGCAGGCATGCCTGCCAGGTTTATCTGGCGGAGTGCCCCTATGGCGTGGTCCCCATTAGACACTAGTGGAATACCAGTAGTGGTGGTTTGAGGCCATGTGGCCCTTAAATGCCTCAATTGGCTTTCCAGGTTTGAAGTTTGTTATCAACGCCTCCCCCCACCCCCTTCACCCCCCCCCCCCCCCCCCCCCCCCCCCCACCCAACCGTGGATTTAATTGGGTTGAGTCGGGAAGGTGACAGGTTTGCCACCCTAAGCCTACCTGCCCCATTATATGCTCCCATCAGCTCCCAGCCTGCTCTTGGCTGATGGGTGGGATGGGAGGGGACATTAAATTCTGTCCAATATTTCAGTTCAATGACCTTCCTTCAAAACTGGAAAAAAGGTAAGAGATTTAATGGGTTTTAAGCAAGTACAGAGGCAGGGAAAGGGGAGGGAGAAGAACAAAATGAAAGGTTTATGATAGAGTTGAAGGCAGGGTAGAAGACAGCAAAGATTAACTAACAAAACTGATGATGGTGCAAGGCAAAAGGGGATGGTAATGGTTATCCTTTTGCCCTCCACTACCATTCCTTTTGTCATTTAATCTTTACTGCTTTCCGGCTTATCACAGTCCTTCCCTTTTGTTCTAACTCCCTTTCCCCTATCTCTATCCTTGCTTAAAACCTATTACCTTTCTAACTTTTTCCATTTCTGACATAAGCTCATTGACCTGTAACATTGACATTGTTTCTCTCTCCAAAGATGCTGCCTCACCTGTTGAGTATTTCCAACATCCACCTTTTTATGCTACATTACATATACATGTTTGTTAGATGGGGCCAAGCAATCTCACAATCAATGGATCAGATCAAAGGTCTGCAGTCATGCCACATCCAGTTGTGAATGGTGATGGACAATTAAACAACTGACCAGAGGAGGCTTCATAGACATTCCCATCTATGATGATGGGGGAGCACACCACAAGAATGCAAGAAACAGGATTGAAGCACTTGCAACTATCTTGAGCCATAAGTGCTGAGTGGATGATCCATCTCAACCTCCTTCTGCGGACCGGGCCATCATAGATACCAGTCTTCAGCCAATTTGATTCACTCCCTATGATATCAAGAAATGGCTGAAGGCATTGGACACTGCAAAGGCTATAAGCCCTGACAACATATCAGCAATGATACTGAAGACTTATGCTCCAGAGCAAGCTGCATTCTTTCCAAGATGTTCCAGTTCAGCTACAACACTGGCCATCTACTTGAGAATGTGGAAAATTACCCACATATGTTCAGTCCACAAAAAGCAAGACAATCCAATTCATCAGAATACTGCTCCATCACTCTACTCTCAATCATCAGTAAAGTGTTGGAAAATGTGGTTAACAGTGCTATCCAGCAGCACTCACACTGAAAATACCTGCTCACCAAGGCTCAGTTTGGGCCACCTGGCTTCAGACCTCATAATGGCCTTGTTCCAAATATGGACAAAAGAGCTGAGTTCCAGAAATAAGGTGAGAGTGACTGCCTTTGACATCAAGGCAGCATTTTACTGAATGTGGCATCAAGCAGCCCTAACAAAATTGAAATCAATGGGAAACAGGAGGAGAACTCTCCATTGGCTGGAGTCATACCTAGCACAAAGGAAGGTGGTTGTGGTTGTTGGAAGTCAATTAGCTCAGCCCCAGGACATCACTGCAGGAGTTCCTCAGGGTAGTGTCCTAGGTCCAACCATCTTCAGCTACTTCATCAATGACCTTCCTTCCATCACAAGTTCAGAAGTGGAAATGTTTGCTGATGTCATTGTCAGAAGCTGAGAGTTCTTCAGCACGTAACTCCTCTCCTGAATCCCCAAAGCCGGTCTACCATCTACAAGGCACAAGTCAGGAATGTGATGGAATACTCCCCACTTGCCTGGATGAGTGCAGCTCTATCAACACTCAAGAAGCTTGACACCATCCAGGACAAAGCAGCCCATTTAATTGGCAACCCTTCCACAAACTCTCTGCACCACTGCGCACAGTGGCAGCAGTGTATACCATCTACAAGATGCACTGCAGCAACTTCACCAAGGCTCCTTCAACAGCACCTTTCAAACCAATGACCTTGACCAGGTAGTAACACAAGGACAGCAAACATATGGGAACACCACCACCAGCAAGTTCCATTCCAAGTCACACACAACCTAACTTGGAACTAAATCAGAAGTCCTTCACTGCTGCTGGGTCAAAATCCTCAAATTCACTCATAAACAGCACAGTGAATGCACCTACACCACATGAAGTGTAGTAGTGCAAGAAGACAGTCACTGCCACCTTCACAAGGGCAATTAGGATGGACAATAAATGCTGGCCCAGCCAGTGACATATAAGAACAATATTATTTCAGTTATTTGCAGTTCTAACTCTCTGGATAAAAGAAGAAACACGCAGATATTTTGCAGACTGGACTTCTTTCAAGGTGACTGGTCGAAATTTGATCAACCTCCAAATCTGTCATAGGTATGTTTACAGGTGGATAGATCACATGTAGTCTTATGGATCTGTAATGAAACTGAGTTCCACAAAGATTATACAAGACCCATTTAGATGTTGTCCAGAAGTTTAATCTCATATGAATTTTAGATTTTCCTTATCTATCTTACATCCTCAAAGAACTCTAACAGATTTGTTAAACACAATTTCCCTTCTATAAATCCATGTTTACTTTGCTTAATCGTATTATTTTCTAAGTGCCCTATTACCACATGCCTAAACAATTGATTCTAATATTTTGCCCCTTCTGATATTAGGTTAACTAGCCTACATTTCCCCTGGTTCTACAATTCTACATTTCCCAATCTCGCTTCCTACTTTCTTAAATAGACGGGTTATGTTTGCTACCTTCCAATCAAAGGGAACTCTTCTAGAATCTAAGGAATTTTGGACGATTAAAACCAATGAATCCACTATCACTATAGTTACCTCTTTGAAAACCCCAGGGGCAGGATTTTCCCATTGGCGAGCAGGGGGCGGGGCCCGCTCGCCGACGCATAACATGACGTACGGTGACGTCGGGCAGAACTCCCGATGTCACCGCGCCCCATTTAAATTTTCAGGTAGGCGGGGGAGCAGCAAAATCAGCTGTGCGCCCGCCAACCTGTCAATGGCCAATTGAGGCCACTGACAGAGTCATTGAAGTAATTAATGGACCCGCCCATCCAACCTTAAGGTGAGAAAAAGGTTCATAAAAAGCATGAAACCTCATCCACGGGCGGGATGAGGTTTCATGTATGTTTTTAAAAATTTAATTAAAGTTTTTTAAAAAGTTATGGACATATCCCAACTCATGTGACATGAGGGGACATGTCAGGGATTTTCTTTTCTATTTTTAATATTTTTTATTGTAAAGCTGATCTCCCTGAGGCAGCACTTAGCCTTAGGGAGATGAGTGCGCTCTTTCGTGCGCATGCGTGAAAGAGTGCACTCTCAGGTTTAGAGAATCCCCCCCGCCCGCACAGGGAGTGCACAGCGCTTCCATTCGGGTGTCACGCTGGGCAGGCCTTAATTGGCTGCATTAAAACCCTGCATCAGCTTCAGCCTGCTAACCTCTGAAGGAATACACCATTGGACTTTTGATTCTGGACTCACATGAAACTATAATTTCTATCTTCTCTGTAGTCTTGCCCTATTTCTCTTTCTTTCCCTTATATCTCTTTTATTGCGTGAATGTACTGGGATTATATTGTGACACCCCTTCCCTGTGTTTTGTGTGTTTGTAAAATAAACTATCCTCTGGTTTTACCCTATTGGATAGATTAGAGTTGGATAGATTAGAGATAGATAGAACTTGGATAGATTAGAGAAGCAGAGGTTGCTGTCTTTGGAAAAGAGAAAGTTAGGAGATGTTCAAAATCATGAAGGATCTGGGCAGAGTAGGTAGTGAGAAATTGTTTCCATTGATGGAAGGGTTGGGAACCAGAGCACACCGCTTTAAGGCGGTTAGAAAAACTTTTTTATGTGGTGAATGGTTAGGGTCTGGAATGCACTTTGGTAGAAGCAGACTCAACTGAAGCCTTCAAAAAAGAATTGGATAATTATCTGAAGAGAAAAAAATTGCAGGGACAACGGGAAAAGGCAGGGGAGTGGGACTAGTCGAGTTGCTCTTTCAGAGAGCCAGCACAGACACGACAGGCTGAATAGTCTCCTTCTGTGCTGTAACTATTCTATGATCCTATACTATTAGGGGTTGTTAGGAAAAATCAAATCATTGTCCAATATGGCTAACTACAACACTGAACAGTAATTCATCCAATGAGCTACTGGCCCAAGGTTGTGAAAATGTTTTCTAATATTGTTAGTAATGAATTCAAGCATTATTGTGAATTAATGGAGAAAATACAGGTTCAATTTGACAGATTTAAAAGGCTTCTGACACTCTTCACAGTCACACTTGTGCAGTGATAGCCAAACAACTGGACAAAGCTGGAGGTTTACATCTGTGCTCAACTGTACTGTAGGTAGTTGTTCCCCACTGCATGGGTGATGAGGGATATAACCGACTTCAGTGCTCCTGGTGTGGCAACGGGAAAAAAAAATGGCCCAAGTTCCTGCTACTGATTACTATCCAGTAACTCCTTCAAGAAAGTGCATATGTGCAGACATTGGATAAGGACGGGATCAGAATCAGCAATTATGTGTTATTTGGCAAATAAGCAATCACTCAATACCTATGTCCATATATAAAAAATAGTCACTTTAAAAATATTTTACAGTGTTGTGAAATCATACTTCAATCTCCCGACCCCCAAAAAGTCGATGAAAAATGGAGTAAAAAATTAAATATTTGCTCAGCAATGTATTCTAAACAAAGGCTATCTGATAGATAATCTTGAAGTTAGGCAGCATATGCTGTAATTAGATTCTGAGAAAAGTAACAATATGCTTCAAACCAGGCACTTGGTATTTAGCAGTGATTGGAGGTGTCTCCTTTGCTGAAAGAACAAGTGGCCTGGACACTGACAGCACTCATTGTCAATTTGGTAGTACAGAACTTGAGTCTTGCTGAAAAAACTGACATATTGAAGCTTTTCATCTTGCACTCATCAGTACACTTCGAAAGAATATCAATACAAAGGAAAACAACAATTTATACGTATGAGAAGAGAGCACTGATTGGTTGGAAAGCGGACTCTGATTGATACAGGCGCTGCCATGGGGAATGCACCAACTGACGATAACTGAAAGTTAACTGCCAAGCGTTGTTTGAAATTTAAACCAAGCTGCTTGACCCTGATTGGTCCAGGCATTACCCTGAGGAATGAGTCAGTGAATGGCTGTCACTTATTTTGTTTAGCTGAAACAGGCGCAATGTGTGCACATGTTCTTTCTGTCTGCAAAGAACTGGGCCCTGTGTATTAATATGTGTAGCTTCCAGTACACACAAATGCGCCACACTGCGAGCCCGACTGACAATCTCAAATTGGTTGTCAGCATAATTCTTAGCACACTGAGGATTATTTCGCAAATATTGTCCAATCGCAGAATCACATCTAATATTGGACACTGTGTTTTGAGTTTGCAGGCACGAGCTGGTCAGGTACGGTCTGTACCTTGCCCATTGCAAATAGCGGCTGGGCATGCTGTTTGATACGATCCACCAGTCTTTGGCCTACATATCTAGCATCACACTGGCACTGAAATTCACATACCACATTACTCATTTGTGTGATAGGCAGAACGTCTTTTTGGCTTGATGGCAGTTAGTGGCGAATACCACTCGTGGTGCTACTGCGTAGTGGCAGTTTGAAACAGTCCTGATGAGTGCAAGACGAAAAGCTTCAATATGTCTCTTTTTTCAGCAATTCCCTGTCAATGTCTTAATTATTGCCAGCAGCTTAAAATGATTCCATAGTTCTTAAACAGTCAATACTGGACAGAACTTTGAAATTGTCCTTGGTTCTATTTTTACTTCCAACACAGTTTCAATTTTATGCAATGCTCACTGTAGATTTATGCAGAAATTAATTCCTGGGAAATTCTGGGGAATGTTTTATAAATGAGCTTTCCCTGCATGGAGCCTAGCCTGCCTGGAGCAATCATTGAGAATTCACAGAGCTCCCAACAATTTTCCATTCATTAATGTTAGTGGAGAGGAAACATGACCTGCATGCCCATGATTTCCTGATATGCATTTCCAGTAGGCAAGATTCTATGTCAGATGTGAATGTTTATAAAATATACTCTTCAATGCCCATCATCGAATTTCACAGAATTGCATGGAAATTACAACACAAAAATGGGTTGATTGGCTCAACCAGCCTGTGTTGGTGCTTTTCCTCCATAGCTGCAACAGTCCTAAGCCCATATACCTACTCTGTTCCTATATCCTTTCATTAACCTTTCCTTCAAACACATAGGTAACCTATTCTTAAATGTATCTGCTTCAATCACTAACTCTGGTGGTGAATTCCACAGCTTCACAATCCTGTGAAGAAAACGTTTATCCTGCTGTCTGTCCTAAATCTCTTTGCCTTTAAACATGTATTTATGTCTCCTCATTCTAGATGCTTCAATCATTTGTCTGTCCCTTCATCATTTTAAATACCACCTGTGAAAGGTGCTTTAAGGCATGACTCAGCATTCTTTTTTACACTCAATCACCCTGTAATCTCCTGAGTTCTAACAAAAAGAGCCCCAATTTTTAGCACTTTTTATCCATCCATCCATCCAATTGTGATCTTACAAAGGTTTATCTTATGTTTTCACAATTATTCATTTTAACTTTTCTATATATCTTGTTAAAACATCCAGTAGGCCATCAGCTTTCTTTTTAGCCTTAGCCACTGGAGCTGCTGTTTTGCAGATCCTGTGAATCCAATATTGACAAAGCTGCCTACAGGGCAGTGTGATTCCAACAATGCCTGGCAGAGGAAGCAGAGATGAGCCCAGTAACCTGTCCCAAAACTGACTGGATCAATAAGTTGATACCAGGACCTCCTGTAAATCATATTAATATTAATTATATGTAAACATTTTAAAGATATGTTCTGGGAAGCTCTTTTGACTCTGTTCACTCGACTCCTGCCATCCCCATCAAAAAAAACCTTTGAAAGCTGCCTTTTTGGTTAAAGGAACATTCCTACTTTTTGTTTAAAAATATACATTGGCAGCTTACATGAAATTAAATCAAATCAGATGTCCACCAATTTTTATTAAACTCTATCACCATAGAAGTAGTTGGCTGGTCAGTATTCATTTCAAATTAAAAATATAAATAAAAATTGTCCGGATGAGTGCATAAGTTGACTGAGAAATAATTCAAACCTCATTGCCATACTGGTACGTGCCACTTAGCTCCCTTTTAATACATTTGGTTGTGTGTTTCCTATAACACACATGCCTGGAAGATTGCTTAACAAATCAGGAGGGCCTCAATCATAACTGCTGACCATGTTTTCAACATGCTGAGGCAAATCTCAACAAAGCATCTGCACAAACAAAGCTGACATAATGACAGGAATTTCATACTCAGATTTTAAAAAGTTCAAAATAAAATAGGCTGAAAGTACTTGTTTCAGACCAGATGCTGCACAGAGGAAAGTGGAACCAAAAGACATGCATTATACAGTCTCCAGCACTTTAATAAAGTCACCAGGATGTAAATTACGTGAAATTTTATTATAACATTCAAAAGATGAAAAGTAACATTTTGAAAGAGACGGCATGGGAACTTCTTCAACTTTGCTTTGTACCAGTTGCCGTGATGCTGTTGATGCAATGCAAGTCTAAGAACATAAAGACATAAGAAGTAGGAGCAGGAGTAGACCACACGGCTCATTGAGCCTGCTCCGCCATTCAATACGATCACAGATGATCTTGGGCTTCAGCTCCATTTTCCCACCTGCTCTTCATATCCCTTAATTCCCTGAGGGACCAAAAATCTGTATATCCCGGCCTTAAATATATTCAACGATGGAGCGTCCACAAGCCTCTGGAGTACAGAATTCTAAAGATTCACAACCTTTTGAGTGAAGAAATTTCTCTTCAGCTCAGTCCTAAATGATTGGCCCCTTATCCCAAGACTGGAGACTGACCCTGTGTTTTAGACTCCACAACCAGCGGAAACAATCTCTCAGTGTCTACCCTGTCAAGTCCCCTCAGAGTTTTGTAGGTTTCAATGAGGTCGTCTCTCATTCTTCTAAACTCCCGAGAATATAAGCCCAATTTACTCACCTCCTCATCCCAGACACTAATTTAGTGAACCTTCTCTGTACCACCTGGAACTGCATCTTCCGGTCGGCGAGCGGGGTACAGGGCCCGCTCACGTTAAATGACGCAGGGTGATGTCGGGCGGGCGTCCTGACGTCACCCCGCGTCATTTATATTTTCAGGTTGGCAGGCATGCAGCCGACTCGGCTGCGTGCCCGTCAACCTGTCAATGGCCTATTAAGGCCATTAAAAAAGTAATTGAAATCATTAATGGGCCTGCCCATCCAACCTTAAGGGGTTTTGAAATTTCAGAATATTTTAAAATAAAAGTTATGGACATGTCCCAACTGATGTGACCGTGTCACATGAGGAGGCATGGCAGCAAAATTTTTTCTATTGTTTAAACTGCTTTTCACATTTGAACCGATCTCCCTGAGGCAGCACTTTGCCTTAGGGTGATCTGTGCGATTTTCATGTGCATGCGCGAAAGAGCGCACTCCCAGCTCAGGGAATTCCTCCCCCCGCCGCCCGCCCGCACAGGATGTCACGCTGGGCAGGCCTTAATTGGCCCGGCACGTAAAATGGCAGCGTGCTCCCAATTGTGGGCGCCAATTGGGAACCCGCCCGCCCATGCCCGCAAATCCCCCCGACAGGGGGAAAATGTTGTCCTTGGATTAATGACTAGATATTTACTTAATTCCACTTCTTGACCTAAACTGTACAGTCAAATTTAATAATCCTTATAAACTCACTTGGGTAGGACCAGATAGCAGCCAATCGTCCATAGATTTCTTTCAAGCAACCACATGACACTTTCACTGAAGCAGTCTTGAAAGATCAAGATTCTGTACCACAGAGCTATGAACAATGCATTGTATTACAATGGGCAACTTTATGAGTGAAGTAATCAAAAGAGAGGCTGACAAGCCCAGTGAATAATGTGAAGGTCATACTCTTTGCGTTTATTTAAGATTGGAAAAAGAAATGATCAGGCATAGAAGGGGAGGATAATTCCTAACCCATCCCAGGGACAAGTGGGGTCTCTAAAGGGATGCCAAAGAAAAAGTCAAGTAGGTCAAAATCCAACAAGTCTCCATGATGGTTCTAATTCTCCTAACCATAACTTCCAAATATGGCTGAATCAGTGGACAGGTACCAAAGGTAGCAAGGAGATTGCTGATCCATCCACAGCTTGCTGAACCATTTGAGAATGATTTGATAGTAACCATTTGATGATAAAACCATTTGTATCTTAATTTGTATTTTCTAATTCAAAAACTGAGAAATTTACCTCTCCATGGTCCTGCATTTTCACATCTTAACACACAGCACTCCATTGTTTGTCGGACTTTGCTGTGCACAAATTGGCTACTGCCATTTCCCTGCATTATATCAGTGACTTCAAGCATTTCATTGGCTATCGAATGCTCTCACTCATCCTGACATGGCAAAACACGCTATATAAATGCAAGTTTTTTCTTTCTGTAGGTTTAGAAAGTATCACTCATTGGCATTACTTAGATGGACCATAGGTAAACCAGAGATGAGGAAGAGATAGGAAAATTGGTTTATTGGGTGCTATATTTGAGCAGTCCATGTGATCTGCTGGCGTTTAGAGGACTGTGCCTTGGTGGACCAGCTGTCTAGGTGCACCTAGAAGGGCAGAGGAAAGGAGAACCTGGAGGCAGTAACCACCACCTGGAAGAGCGAGCAAAAAGAGCACCAGAGGTAGTAACCACCACCTAGAAGAGCCACCCAATCCAGTCCAGCCTATAGCTCCAGAGCTAAGTGGCCATGCTCTGAGAGAAATCAAAGTGTGACATCATGGGAAAACAGATAAGTGATTGGTTGGTGAATATTTTGCTTGTTAATCTTCAAAACTCATGTACTTTATTAATAGTTACAAGGTTTATTACTAGTAGTAAAGATTATTGGGTAGCAGCGTTTATTAATTATAAACTAATCAAAAATAAATGAATTAACACATACTAAAGATGGCAGGGTAGGCGATGTGTTGCAAAAGCAGAATGTGAAAGTTCCTGGACACCAGGGTGATCCAGGGCAAACATGTCTGCAGTACATGTCTGTGGCTTGAGGAGCTTTGGCTCAGATTCATTGAGCTGGAGGCTGAGCTGCAGACACTGCAATGCATCAGGCAGGGGGAAAGTTACCAGGACAATTTGTACCAGAGGCAGTCATACCCCTTAGGATAGGGTCTTCTGATTTGGTCAGTGGTCAGGGACAGGAGGGTGTGACTGTGAGTGAGGCACGTATGGGAACCCAGAAGGTAGAAGTGGAGGAGCCTCAGCCTTTGCAATTGTCCAACAGGTTTGAGGTTCTTGCAGCCTGTAAGGATGAAAGTGTTGGTTGCAGGGTAGATAAGTAAATTGACTATGACACCATGTTACAGAAAGCCATTCAAGCAGGGGGAGTTAATAGGAATGTAGTGGTTGTTTGAGACAGTATATTCAGGGGCATAGACACAGTTCTCTGCAGCCGAGAGCGGGAGTCCAGATGGCTGTGTTGCCTACCCGGTGTCACAGTTTGGGACATCTGCTTAGGGCTAGAGAGGAACTTGCGGTGGGAGGGGGAAGATCCAGTGGTCATGGTCCAAGTAGGTACCAATGACATCAGTAGGACTCGGAAAGAGGTTCTCCTGAGGGAGTATGAAGAGCTAGGGGCTAAATTAAAAAGCAGGACCTCAAAGGTAATAACCTTTGGATTACTACCTGAGCCATGAGTAAATTGGGATAGGGTAAATCAGATAAGAGAGTTAAATGCATGGCTCAAAGATTGGTGTGGGAAAAATGGGTTTCGATTCATGGGGCACTAACACCAGTACTGGGGAAAGAGGGAGCTGTACTGTTGGGATGGTCTTTACGTGAACCGAGCTGGGATGAGTGTTCTAGTGAGTCATTCAACTAGGGCAGTAGAGGGGGATTTAAACTAAATAGTGGGGGAAAGGGATCAAGTTTGGGAAGATATGATAAATTAAATGGAGAAGGCAAGGCAAAAGAGCAAAGTAGGAATAAAGGAAATGATGAACAGTGTGTGCTGGGAAGGGACAGAGTGTACAAACTAAAGAATGCACCAGCAGATAAGGCTAGAGGTTACAATAAAAGTAAAAAGACATAACTAAAGGCTCTTTATCTGAGGAATTGACAGCACAAATTGAAATAAATGTGTATGATCTGATAGCCATTACAGAGACATGGCTGCAAGATAATAAAGTCTGGGACCTGAAAATGTAAGGGTACATGACATTTAGGAAGGGCAGGAAGCTAGGAAAAGATAGAGGGGTAGCTCTGTTACTTAAAGATGACATTGGTACGATAGAGAAAGATGAGTTCTGGAGGTCATGATGTAGAATCAGTTTGGGTAGAGATGAGAAATAGTAAAGGTGAGAAGTCACTTGTGGGAGTGGTTTATAGGCTCCCTAAAAGTAACGACACTGTAAGATGGGGTATACAGGAAGAAATATATTATTGAGGCTTGTGAGAAAGGCACAGCATTAATCATGGGTGACTCTAATCTACAACATGGTAGAATTTAGCATTCAGTTTGAGAGTGAGAAACTTGGGTCAGAAACAACTGTGCTAAAATTAACTAAGGGTAATTACAATGGAATGAGAACAGAGTTGGGTGGAGTGGACTGGGAAAGGAGTTTAGCAGAAAAGACGGTTGATGAACAATGGCAGACATTTATGAAAATAGTTCATGACTCACAACAAAGGTATATCCCAGTGAGGAAGAAGGATTCTAGAAAAGGAATAAACCAACCATGGTTAACCAAGGAAGTTAAGGATAGTATCAAACTGAAAGAAAAACATGCAATGTGGCAAAGATTAGTGGTAAATCAAAGGATTGGGAAAGTTTTAAAAACAGACAGAAGGTGACCAAAAAAGTAATTAAGAGGGAGAAAATAAACTTTGAGGGTAAACTAGCAAGTGATATAAAAAAGGATTGTAAGAGCTTCTTTTAATATATAAAAAGGAAGAGAGAGGCCAAAGTCAATATAGGCCCCTTAGAAAATGAGGCTGGGGAAATAATAGGGAACCAGGAAATGGCAGAGGAGTTGAATAAATATTTTGCATTGGTCTTCATGGTAGAAGACACTAATAGCATTCCAAAAATACTAAATAATCAAGGGGAAAAAGGGGGGAAGGAAATAAAAACAATAACTATCACTAGAGAATAAGTACTAGGGAAACTAATAAGGCTAAAGGCTGATAGGTCCCCTAGGTCTGAGTAGCTACAGAGATAGTGGATGCACTGGTAATAATGTTCCAAGAATCCTTAGATTCTAGAAAAGTTCCAGGGGATTGGAAAACTGCCAATGTAACATCCTTATTCAAAAAGGGAAGGAGACAAAAAATATGTAACTATAGACCAGTTAGCTTATTGGGAAAACTTCAGAGTTTATTATAAAGGATGTAATAGCAGAGCATTTAGAAATACATGATCTAATCAAGCAGAGTCAGCATGGCTTCATGGAGGGGAAATCATGCCTGACAAATTTATTAGAGTTCTTTGAGGAGGTAACAAGGAGATAGATAAAGGGGAACCAGTAGATGTAATATATTTGGATTTCCAAAAGCGTTCGATAAGACTACTTAATAAGATAAGAGCCCATGTGGTTGGGGATAGTTTATTAGCATGGATAGAGGTTTGGCTAACTAATAGAAGACAGAGAGTTGGGATAAGGGGGGCATTTTCAGGATGGCAACCTGTTACTAGTGGAGTGCCACAGGGATCAGCGCTGGGGCCTCAATTATTTACAATATATATTAATGACTTGAATGAGGGAAGTGAATGTACGATCACCAAGTTTGCGGATGACACAAAAATAGATGGGAAGGCAAGTGGTGAGAATGACACAAAGCATCTACAGAGGGATATAGACAGGTTATGTGAGCGGGCAAAAAGGCAGATAGACTATAATGTGGGAAAATGTGAGGTTATGCACTTTGGCAGGAAGAATAGAAGAGCTGAATACTATTTAAATGGAGAAAGACCACAGAAAGCTGCAGCACAGAGGGAACTGGGGGACCTTGTGCATGAATCACAAAAAGCTAGCATACAGGTTCAGCAGGTAATAGGGAAGGCAAATGGAATGTTGGCCTTTATTTCAAAGGCAATGGAATATAAAAATAGGGAAATCTTGCTAAAACTATACAAGGCACTAGTTAGACTACACCTAGAAAACTGTGAACAGTTTAGGTCCTCTTATCTAAGGAAAAAAATACTGGCATTGGAGGCAGTCCAGAGATGGTTCACTAGGCTGATCCCAGGTATGGAGGGATTTGTCATGAGGAGAGATTGAGTAGGTTGGGTCTGTACTCATTGGAGTTTAGAAGAATGAGGGGCAAATTTATTGGAACATATAAGATTCTTAAGGGGCTTGTCAGGGTAGATGCTGAAAGGTTGTTTCCCCTTGTGGAAGTGTCCAGGACAGGGGGCGTAATCTCAGAGTAAGGGGCTGCCCATTTAAGACAGAGGCGAGGAGGAATTTCTTCTCTCAGAGGGTAGTGAATCTGTGGAATGAGGTGTACAAAATTATGAGGGGAATAGATAGAGTGGACAGGATAAAATTGTTTCCTTTGGTGGAGAATTCTAGAACCAGTGGACATAGATTCAAGAAGGTAGTGCAGTGGATGTTGTGTACATGGATTTTAGCAAGGCATTTGACAAGGTCCCACATGGCAGATTGGTCAGGAAAGTAAAAGCCCATGGGATTCAGGGTAATGTTGCAAACTGGATAAAAGGTTGGCTTTGTAACAGGAAACAAAGGGTAATGGTCGATGGATGCCCTTGCGAATGGAAAGATGTCTCAAGTAGTGTTCCACAGGGCTCGGTGTTGGGACCCTTGCTGTTTGTGTTATATATTAACGATTTGGACGTGAACGTGGGGGACACGATTGGGAAATTTGCAGATGACACAAAGATTGGCCGAGTAGTGGATAGTGTAGAGGATAGCCATAACCTCCAAAACGATATAGATGGGTTGGTGGAGTGGGTGGTAAAGTGGTAGATGGATTTTAACATAGAGAAGTGTGAGGTCATACATTTAGGGAGGTCAAACAGTTACAGGGATTACACAATAAATGGGAATATATTAAGTGGGGTAGAAGAAGTGAGAGTTCTTGGCATACAAGTACACAGGTCCCTGAAGGCAGCAGTTCAAGTAGACAAGGTTGTAAAGAAGGCATATGGAATGCTGTCCTTCATTGGCAGAGGTATAGAATAAAAAAGTAAGGATATAATGTTGGAATTATATAAAACACTGGTGAGGCCACAACTGGAGTATTGTGTGCAGTTCTGGTCACCACATTACAGGAAGGACGTAATAGCTCTGTAGAGAGTGCAGAAGAGGTTTACAAGAATGTTGCCAGGGTTAGAAAAGTGTAGCTACGAGGAGAGATTGGATAGGTTGTGGTTATTTTCCTTCGAACAAAGAAGGCTGAGAGGTGACTTGATTGAGGTGTACAAAATTATGAGGGGACTAGATAGAGTGGACAGGATAAAATTGTTTCCCTTGATGGAGAATTCTAGAACCAGGGGACATAGATTCAAGATAAGTGGCAGAAGGTGTAGGGGGGACATGAGGAAGAACTTTTTTACGCAGAGGGTAGTGGGTGTCTGGAATTCGCTGCCCAAGTTGGTGGTAGAGGCAGAAACTTTAAACTCTTTTAAAAAGTACCTGGATCTGCACCTAAAGTGCTGTAAACTGCAGGGCTATGGGCCGGGTGCAGGAAGGTGGGATTAGAAAAGGCACCTGGGTGTCCTCGGGCTGGCATGGACAAGAAGGACCGAATGGTCTCCTTCTGTGCTGTAACTTTTCTATGGTTCTATGGCTGTAGAGGCTGAGTCGTTAAGTATATTCAAGGTTGAGATAGACAGATTTTTAATCAGTAAGGGAATCAAGGGTTATGGGGAAAAGGCAGGAAAGTGGAGTTGAAGATTATCAGATTAGCCATGGTCTCATTGAATGGTGGAGTAGATGCGATAGGCTGAATGGCCTACTTCTGCTCCCACATCTTATGGTCTTATATAGATTGGACAAATCAGATTGGCAAAGTCTTGATGAGGAATTCATAGAGTTTTCTCAGGACAGTTGTTTAGAGCAGCACATTTTAGCACCAACCAGAGAGCAGGCTATAATAGATCTGGTAACGCGCAATGAGACAGGATTAATGAATTACCTCATAGTGAAGGCGCCCCTAGGTTGCAGTAATTATAAGATGATTGAATTTCACATTCAGTTGAGGTAGAGAGAAGTGAAAAGTAAGAGGGAGATTCGTATTTTAAACTTAAATAAGGAAATTATGAGGGGATGAAGACAGAACTGGGAAATTAGGTTCAGGGATAGGTCAGTAGAGATGCAGTGGCAGGTATTTAAGGAGACATTTCAAAACACTCAGAAAAGATACATTCCAGTGAGAAAGAAAGACGCTATGGCCAGAAAGTTACGTCCCCCAGGCTGGTGCGTGCCCGACATGTCCAGCTGCAAAATGACGTCGAGTGAGCACGCAATATTTTGCTTGGCGGGCACGTGCGGCAGGCGGAAGCGCGTCCACCAACAATTAAGCGGGCAAACTAAGCCCATTAAAGGGACAACTGAAAGTGATTTTTTTGTGGCCCATCCACTTTGACAGTTGGCGGACGGGCCAATCGGCCAGGCGGCCTTCACATTTTTGCTCAAACCTCAATCCTGAGATAGTAGATGCATTGGTTTTAATTTTCCAAAATTCCCTAGATTCTGGAAAGGTCCCATCAGATTGGAAAGTAGCAAATGTGACTTCTCTATTCAAGAAAGGAAGGAGACAGAAAACAGGAAACTACAGGCCAGTTAGCTTAATATCTATCATAGAAAAATTACTGTAATCTATTTGAAGAAGGCTACAGCTGGACACTCAGAAAATCTCAATGCAATCAGGCAGTGTCAACATGGTTTTGTGAAAGGGAAATCATGTTTGACTAATTTATTTGAGTTCTTTGAGAAACTAACAAGCAATCAATAAACAAGTGGATCTTTATCTTTACCTGTGAATGTGCTGATTTCCAGAAGGCATTTGACAAGTTGCCACATCAAATGTTACTACACAAAATAAGAGCTATTGGTATAGGGGATAACATATTAGCATGGGTAGAGGATTGGGTAGCTAACAGAAAGCAGAGAGTAGGGATAAATGAGTCTTTTGGGTTGGCAAGATGTCACAAGTGGAGTGTTACAGGGTTCAGTTCTAGGGCCTCAACTATTTACAATTTATATCAATGACTTGGATGAAGTGACTGAATGTATGGTTGCTAAATTTGCTGATGACACAAAGATAGGAAAGTAGGTTGTGAAGAAGAAATAAGGAGTGTGCAAAGGGTTAGGTTAAGTGAGTGGGCAAACATTTGGCAGATGGAGCATAATGTTGGAAAATGTGAACTTGTCCACTTTGGCAGGAAGAATAGAAAAGCAGCATACTATCTAAATGGAGAGAGATTACAGAGCTCTGAGGTAGAGAGGGGTCTGGGTGTCCTGGTACATGAGTCAGGAAAAGTTATTATGCAGGTGCAACAAGTGATTAGGAAGTCATTTATTGCAAGGGGAATGGAATATAAAAGTAGAAATGTTTTGCTACAGTTGTACAGAGCGTTGATGAGACCACACCTGGAGCACTGTGTACAGCTTAGGTTTCCTTTTTTAAGAAAGGATATAAATGAAGCAGTTCAGAGAAGGTTCATTTGACTGATAACTGGGATGGGGTTATCTTATGAGGAAAGATTGGACAGGTTGAGCCTGTCTCCATTGGAGTTTAAAAGAATGAGAGGTGATCTTATTGAAACATATAAGATCCTGACAGGGTGGATGCTGAAAGGATGTTTCCCCTTGTGGGAGAGACTAGTACTAGGGGACACAATTTGAAAATAAGGGGTCTCCTTATTTTAGACCGAGGTGAGAAGAAATTTTTTCTCTCATCGTCAGCCACTGAGATCAAGTAAGAAGAATGGTCAATTGGACAAAGTACCAGAGAGCCTGTGGGTTTATACTTCAACATGAATGAGTGAACCTTATCCTTTTAGAAGGATAAGGGACAAAATCTGGAAGGCAAAGTGAAAGAACAGTCTGGTGGTGAGAAGAGCCAACGGGGAACCGATTTACACATGCCTGACAACAGGAAGGTAGCAGCAAGGGTGGGCTGGGTGTGGCAGGAGAATGAATAACAAGGCACTACATGATGGATAGTAGCCTGGTGTTCTGACAGAGCAAGCCCTGGCGTGTAGGAGATCCTGCAGGGTACATGAAGACCAGATTTCTATCTAATAAACTGTCAAATGTAAAGTTATATCCTCTTTAAAGGGGCTGACTATTCATGAAACAAGTCTGGGAATCTTTTTCTTTACTTAGGGAGGGAGATGAGATGAAGAGCATTGCACAATTTTTAAACAATGACACTCTTCAACGTAATTAATGTCAATCCGCTGTATGTTTATTAAACAAATGAAAGAGATTTCCCACAAAGACAATGGCCCTTTGATGTACAATTTGGTTTTCTTAACCTCATTTTTTGCATTATAGATGCTGTAGTAATTTTAGCAAAAATTCTCACAGTACTAGATGTGACTATAAGAGCTGGCAAGACAATTTGACTGTGAGAAGTCTCCAGTCACTGATAAATGGAGTTGTTCTAAAATGATAATTCATAGTTTGTATTTTCTTCAAGTGGAGTGATGAACGGAAGGATAATGCTGTATTTTACGACGTAGTAAATGGTGATGAAATTATTAACCACTGTCAGTTGGATGGATCATTCTGTTTCATGACTGAAACTGATAATGGAATGCATGGATGGAATTATATAACCATGGAAGCCTTTCTTACTTTTCCACACCCTCATTCAAAGTAGTCAGTGCTTCTGGCTTTGAGACATATTCTGTGTCTCTTATTGCTTCACTTTGATTTGGGCACTGTAGGGAAAGACAGCTTGGAGTGACTCAGCACTGCTTTTTGTACTCTGAACAGAATTGAAAGATAGCTTAATACTAGTATGTCCCAAAATGGTTGATAGTGAAAATTGTTATTGTGATAATGGGGGAGGACCATGAAGGAATCTTGACCATGGTTTGGATGAGCAAGAAAGGTCTTTATCCTTTTAAGTACCAGGGGAATTGCAAAATAGTTCCTTCAATTCCTATGATTAAAACAGCTGTAAAGACACAGTCATCATCGGTGGCTGTCCCTCGATTCGAGGATGATGTCTACTCAGGGTAACGAGTTTCTGCCATGGGTCTTCATGTGACTGAACAGGCCGATTCTCAACTCATAGATCTTTGACCACATGCAGTAGGAGATCCCATGATGTAATAGAATCCAGATTGCAGATTTGCTTCCTTTCTTTTTCTTCTCTGCCGCTGCTGTGCTTCATCATTAAGACATTGGGACTTAAAGCGTAACGCAGCTTCATTTTTTAAAAATTCATTTACGGGATGTGGGCAACCCTGGCTAGGCCAGCATTTATGACCCATCCCTAATTACCCTTGAGAAGATGGTGGTGAGCCGCCTTTGATGCTATACTTGGTCAAATACTGCCTTGATGTCAAGGGCACCTCTGGAGTTCAGCTCTTTTGTCCATGTTTGAACTAAGGCTGTATTGGGATCAGAAGCTGATCCTGGCAGAACCCAAACTGATGGACAAGCTGTCACCACTCTGAATGATTGAAAGCAAGCCCCTGCCAGTTATTAATGTCAATGCTGCTGCCATACTTCAAGGAGAGCTTCAAAGTGTCTTTGAAGCTTTTTTCTTGTCTTCTTGAGAAAACAGGAGAGACAGTTTTCAACCATCCAGACAAAGTGTCCAGTCCATTACAAGAGTTTTATCTGAATGCTTGTGGAGCTGGCTTCAAGAAGGACACTAACATTTGTTTGACGGTCCTCCCATTGAATCCGCAGAATGCGGCAGAAGCATCTGTGGTGGAATTTCTCTAGTGCTCTTATGTGTTGCTGATACACAGTCCAGGTCTCATTGCAGTACAGGAGTGTGGTGATGACAACCGCTCTGTACATTAGAATTTTTGCAGACTTGTGGAGGTCTTTGTTGTCAAACATTCACTGCCAGTTTGTAGAAACCCAAAAGTCCAAGAGGAAGAAGATCAATGTCTCAGCCCTAAAGCAGCCCAGCCAAAGAGAGAAATTCCAAGTGCAGCTCATGATCAATCTGGGAAATCTTCACACATGCAACTCAATTCCAGAACATTGGGATCAAATAAAGCCAGCTGTACTAGACTCCTGTACCTATACCATTGGGTTTGAGTATCATTGTAATTAGGCCTGGTTTGATGAAAACATTGCTGAAATACGTGACCTCCTGGAACAAAAACAAACAGCTTTCACTGCCAGGCAGAACACTAGTCGCAAACCAAGGAGGCAGTATTCCATCAGCTCAAGGCTGATGCCCAGATAAATCGGGAAGATAAAGGTATGTGGTGGGAAGAGAGAGCCCAAGAGATCCAACAATATGCAAAGCTTTTCTGAAGCCACCATGGCCATCTATAGACCAAGGTCAAATGGACAAAATCCCCTTCACTCACAGGATGGTTTTCTCTTCTTAACGATGACAATGCCATCCTTCAATGCTGTAAAGAATATTTCCAACAACACCTTAACCATGAATCCACAATGACAGCTGATATACTTCAGGCTATCCCCCAGTACCCTGTAGTAGAATCCATGGGTGAACCACCATTGACGGGAGAGCTGCAACAAGCAATCAAACAGATAAAAAACAATAAAGCCTGAGCCCCCGATGGTATCTCAGCTGAGGTCTTCAAAGCTGACGGACTTTTGTTCACATCAAGGCTACATGCACTCATCCGCATATGGGAGGAAAAACTCCAAAGGAACTCCAAAGGTACATTTGTAATTAAATTCAAGGACGGAGATAAATCTTGCTGTGGAAACTATTGAGGTATTTCCATCTTGTCCACAGCAACTAAAATCCTGACACACATTCTCCTGAATTGCCAGCTTCCTATGGCTGAGGAAATCCTCCCAAAGACGTAACGTGGCTTTAGGCCTTCCAGAGGAACCTCTGACGTGGTCTATGCTGCCTGACAAATCCAAGAAAAATTGTTTCTGTCAAGAACACCAGAATTCCTCATTGCATTCATCGACCTGGCCAAAGCATTTGACTCAGTAAATCATGAGGCTCTGTGGATTGTGCTCCAAAGGTTTGGATGTCCAAGAAACTTCATCACAGTTCTGCCATTGCTTTATGGTTATCAGACAGAGGGAGATCTGAAACAGATTGACCAAGGTCAAGCAAGGCTTTGTGATAGCCTCCCTAATACTTACAAACAATCTGACAGTGGCTACTCATCTCATCAAAGATCAGCTGCCCTCTGGTGTCAGGATTAAATACCATCTAGATGGAAAACTCTTTAAACTCAGCCACCTCAATGCCAAAACCAAACTAGGAGCCATAGACATACATGATTTCCAGTTTGCTGATGACTGCAGGGTTGTTGCCCACTCTGCACCAGATTTACAAGCTATTCTTGCTCTCTTCAATTCTGCATATAAGAGACTCAGCCTGTCCTTAAATGTTCCCAAAACTAAACTCATGGGCAGAATTCTCCCTTTGGCGAGCAGAGGCTTACCGACGCATAAAATGACGCGCAGTGAGGTCGGGCAGGGTACATCCAGATTTTCAGTTCGGCAGCCGCACAGCTAAGGCCTATTGAAAAGTAATTAAAAGAGTTAAAGGAGCTTCCCATCCAATCTTAAGGTTGGCAGGCGAAGAGCCCAGATGGCTTTCAAAAAAAGCATGAAACCTCATCCACGGGTGGAATGAGGTTTCATGAGGGATGTAAAATTTGTTACATTTTTAATAAAAGTAATTGACATGTCCCAGCTCATGAGACAGTGTCGCATGAGGGGACATGTCAATAAATTTTTCTCATCGTTTATGATCTTTTTAAAAGGAACACTGATCTCCCTGAAGCAGCACTTTGCCTCAGGGAGATCTGTGCACTCTTTCGCGCTCCCAGCTCAGGGAATCCCCCCACTCGCCTGGTCAGGTTACCCTTCAGTCTTCTCTGCTCCAACGAAAACAACCTGAGTCTATCCAACCTCTCTTCATAACTTAAATGTTTCATCCCAGGCAACATCCTGGTGAATCTCCTCTGCACCCCCTCCAGTGCAATCACTTCCTTCCTATAATGTGGCAACCAGAACTGCACACAGTACTCCAGCTGTGGCCTCACCAAGGTTCTATACAACTCCAACATGACCTCCCTACTTTTGTAATCTATGCCTCGATTGATAAAGGCAAGTGTCCCATATGCCTTTTTCACCACCCCGCTAACATGCACCTCCGCCTTTAGAGATCAATGGACACACAAGCCAAGGCCCCTTTGTTCCTCAGAACTTCCTAGTGTCATGCTGTTCATTGAATACCTCATTGTCAAATTACTCCTTCCAAAGTGTATCACCTCACACTTTTCAGGGTTAAATTCCATCTGCCACTTATCTGCCCATTTGACCATCCCATCTATATCTCCCGGTAGCCCAAGACACTCAACCTCACTGTTAACCACCTGGCCAATCTTTGTGTCATCCGCAAACTTACTAAAGATGACATAGTCATCTATGTCGTTTATATAAATAACAAATAAAAGGGGACCCAGCACAGATCCATGTGGTACGCCACTGGACACTGGCTTCCAATCACTAAAGCATCCTTCTGTCATCACCCTCTGTCTCCTACAACTAAGCCAATTTTGAATCCACCTTATTAAATTACCCTGTACCCTTTTGCCTTTAAAAATGGTGTTGCGTCACTGATTGCTAACACAGCATGGCGTTGTGACCCAGAAATGATCCAGCCATCGGGATCTCAACCCCAGGCTGAAAATCCAGCTCCCTGTCTCTGCAGGACTAACTGTCTCATGTCCAGGAATAATTTTCCCTATTGTGGGAATAACTCTCCACTGTCAGAATTACTCTCTCCACTGCAGGAATAACTCTCTCCACTGGCAATAAGCTTAACGGGCCATTTCTTTCCAATACTTCAATGAAGAACGGCAGTTAGCAAACTGCTCAGTCATTGGTATTTCAACTTTGCTGTAAACCAAACAGCTGTATAAAGAACAAAAAACTGAAGCAGTGGCCAACCATTGCCAAAAAACATTCAATTTTCCTCTTGAGAATACTATGTGGAAGTTAATGATTATCAAACATCATGACCACAGCCTTGTTTCATTGGACACTCAGGCAAAAGTAACATATCTGTGGCCCGTCTGGACAATTCAGATTGCACATTAGTGTCCTAAACCATGTGAACATCATGGTTAATCTGTTCCCAGAGTATTCACAAGACACCCTAAAATACAACTGTTCCTACTTACTTCAGATAGTCCTTCCTGATACAGGAGTTAGGTCAGAATCCTATTCAGAATTTTTAAATGTTCAGAAGACAAAAGTTTTTGTCATTTGATATTCAAACTATTATTTTTCTGTGATAAAAAATGCAGAAAAGTTGTGGAAATCACAACAGTGCAGGAAATCCCCCAGGATCACCACAAATTAGACAGCAAAGCATGAAAATGAGCAATGCCTGGTCCTCTGCAGGCAAAAGGAACATGTCCAGGCAATGCAGCTTTTTTGAATGAAACAAAGTGTGGGAGACAATAGTACCCTGGTACATTCTCCATGGCAACACCTCGACCAGAGTTGACTTGCCAACTAATCAGCACACTTTTCTCATGCAGTATAAATTGTTGCTTCCTTTGAAATTTGACATTCTTGCATCTGTCCTGACAACTGCAGGATGAAAAGCTTTGACAGCATGCCTCTTTTTTCAGCAATACAAAAGCAAAATTCTGCAGATGCTGGAAATCTGAAATAAGAGAAAATGTTGGAAATACTCAGGTCAGGCAGCATCCCTGGAGAATGAAACAAGTCAGTGACCTGAAAGGTTACCTCTTTCTCCCTCATAGATGTTGCCTGACCTGCTGAATATTTCCAGCATTTTTTGTTTATATTACGTGAAACAGTGTCATTTGAGGGAGGTACTCACTGGTGACCCGAGTCAATGTGTACAGGGGAGCAGAGACAGCCCATTTCTGAACTCCAGCATACAGGGGAGGGTATGAGAAAATTGGGAAAAAAGCACGAGGACACTAAGAACATTTGTAGTAGCCATACCACACCTCCAGCTATAACCGGTGCACTAAACACTGGTCGAAAGTAAATTCCAGAGGCCTTTCTGGTTAATATGGCTCAGGTGGTCATTGACTCATTGGGGCGAAGAGTGTACAGTCTGAGGGGGTACTATCCAAAATAAAGCATTCTTCCCATATGCTGTACACTATTACCTTGATACTCAGCTGCAAATCTCTGATGGCACACATGTCCTGCAGCTCAGCAACCAATCATTAAGCAGTAGCCTTGGAAATGGCCACACCTCTGGTCCTTATACTATCCAGGCACAGAGTCAGGTGTTCCAAGGAAATGAAACTAGTGTAGAAAAAATAAAATCCACACTAAAGCTAACAAAGTACCACAGTGCCCAAGCATAGTAGCAGCCTTTCTCCATACAGAGTAAGTTCACCACCATAAGGAGAAGAAATTGGGTAGGTTGTCTGTACTTAGAGTTGATAAGACAGCAGGACCAGATGAGAAGCACCCAAAGATACTGAGGGAAGTGAGAGTGGGAATTTCAGAGGCACGGGCCCTAATTTTCCAGCCTTCTTCAGTCTCAGGGGTAGTGCCAGAGGTCTGGAGAATTGCAAATGTTACACCCTTCTTCAAAAAATGGTGTAAAGATAAGCCCATCAAATACAGGCCAGTTAGTTTAACTAACTTGCTGGAGTTTTTTGATGAGATAATAGAGATGAAGGCAATGTTGTTGATGTGGTATACATGGACTTCCATTTAGAGTTTGATAAAATGTCGCACCACAGACTTGTAGATAAAGTTATAGCTCCTGGAATAAAAGGGACAGTAGCAACATGGATACAAAATTAACTGAGTGACAGGAAACAGAGAATAGTGGTTAATGGATGTTTTTGGGTCTGGAGGAAAGTTTGTAGTGGAGTTCCCCAGGGGTTGATGTTGGGACTCTGGCTCTTCCTGACATACGTTAATAACATAGATCTTGATGTATAGGGCACAATTTCAAAATTTGCAGATGATCCAAAACTTGGAAGCATTGTGAACAGTGAGCTTCAAAAGGACATAAGTCGGTGGAATGGACAGACATGTGGCAGGTGAAATTTAATGCAGAGAAGGGTGAAGTGGTTAATTTTATTAGGAAGAACGTGGAAAGATAATATAAAATAATGGGTACAATTCTAAAGGAGGTGCAGGAGCAGAGGGACCTGGGTGTATATGTGCACAAATCATTGATGGTGACAGGACAAGTTGCCAGAGTGGTTAATAAAGCATGCGGCCTTAGGGGGAGGCAGTGGTGCAGTGGTAATATCACTGGGCTAGTAATACAAACATACGAACAGATGGACAAGGAGCAAGAGTAGGCCATTCGGCCCCTCGAATCTGCTCCACCATTTAATAAGATCATGGCTGATCTGACAGTAACCTCAAATCTGCATCCCACCTATGCTCGATAACCTATCACCCCCTTGCTTACCAAGAATCTATCCACCTCCGCCTAAAAGATATTCAAAGACGCTGCTTCCACCACCTTTTCAGGAAAAGAGTTCCAAAGACTCACAACCCTCTGAGAGAAAAAAATTCACCTCATCTCCGTTTTAAATCTCCCCGTCAGAGGGGTCGTGTGGGATTGGCTGGGCATCGCCATTTTACGTGGCCGTGCCAATTAAGGCCTGCCCAGCGTGCCACACGCCCAGAAGCACTGAGCGCTCCCTGTGCAGGCAGGGGAGGGGAGGAGGGGTTGTTGCCTGATTCGGGGCCTGCGCAAATCTCCCTGAGGCACAGAGCTGCCTCAGGGAGATTAGTTTAAGTTTAAAAAATTTTAATAAAGGAAAAAGAAAAATTTTAGGGCATATCCCCTCATGTGAAACTGTCACATGAGCTGGGACATGTCTATGAATTTTATTAAAAATGTTTTCAAACCTTTAAAAACCTTCATGAAACCTCATCCCGCCCGTGGATGAGGTTCCATGAAGAATGTGAAGGCCGCCTGGGCTCTTCGCCTACCCGCCAACCTTAAGGTTGGATGGGCAGCTCAGTTGATTGTTTTAATTGATAGTTAACTGGCCTTAATGGCCTTTGGCAGTTCGGTGGGTGCGCAGCCGACTCGGGTGTGCACCCGCCGAACTGAAAATCTGAATGACGCGCGGTGACGTCGGGACACCAGCCCGATGTCACCGTGCGTCATTTTATGCCTCGGCGAGTGGGCCCCGCCCCCCGCTCGCCGAGCCATAGATTCTGCCCCTAGTTCTAGATCCTTCCACAAGAGGAAGTACCCTCTCCACATCCACCCTAACAAGACCCCTCAGGAGGCCCAGGCTAATGCTTGGGGGACATGGACTCAAATCCCGGCAGCCGATGGAATTTAAATTCAATTAATAAAATCTGGAATTGGGAAAGAAAACCAGTCTCATTAATGGTGACCATGGTAACTATCATTGATTGAGGAAATCTGCCATCCTTACCCGGTCTGGCCTACATGTAACTCCAGACCAGCACAATATGGTTGACTCTTAAATGGCCTAGCGAGCCACTCAGTCAAGGGCAATTAGGGATGGGCAATAAATGCTGGCCTTGCCAGCGAGGCCCACAACCCATGAAAGAATAAAAAATGACATTCTATGCTTTATTCATAGGTGCATGGAACGTAAAAGCAAAGAAGTTACGTTAAACTTGTATAGAACATGAATTCGACCACAACTGGAGTATTGCATTCAGTTCTAGGTGCCACACTGTCAGAAAGATGTGAAAGGCAACAGACTGCAGTAAAAATTCACAAGAATGGTCCCAAGAATGAGGAACTTTAGTTATGAAGATAGATTAGAGAAGTTGGGACTGTTTTCCTTAGAAGGGAGAAGGTTGAGAGGAGATTAGATAGAGGTATTTAAAACCATGAGGGGCCTGGACAGAACAGACAGGAAGAAACTTTTCTCATTGCTGGAAGGATTTAAGGTAATGGGCAAATGAAGCAATTGTGACATAAGGAAAAACTTTTCCATGTAGAGAATTTTTAGGATCTGGGATGCACTGTCCGAGTGTGGTGCAACAAGCTTCAGCTGAGGCATTTAGGGAGAATTTTGTTGTTATCTGAAAAGGAAGAATGCGCAGGGCCACGGGGAGAAGGCAGGGCCAGACACTAGGTAAATTGCTCCTACGGAGAGCCAGTGCATAGGGGCCGAAGGGCCACCTTCTGTGCTGTAACTAGGCTGCGCAGCACAGTCCAAAGTCGAAACCTTGGCATAAATATATTACCCTCCCCTCACTCAGAGAATAAAGCCATCAACCTCACACCACACCCAAAACATGAACCTATCTTTTTTCATAAGCTGACCTAGCTACTGTGTACTTACCGCATATTCTCATTTTACTTTAGGAGAAAATGAAAACGAAATTAAAACTGAAAGAAGCAGGCCCACTTCCACAGTGAGTCACAATCTTGCAGGTTATGATGGTCAATTTTCCTCTCTCCCTCACACCTGCATTAAGTCAAACAGAATAAGTTTGAAATCTGCCCTATGTGGGCATGACTCGAGTTGGCTGATTTTCTGTCTTCGGGTTATTTACACTCACTGTGTGACTGACGGGAAAGGTAGTCACCTCAGATAAGGAGAGGGGTGTTAGCATTGCTGAGGCTGAAAGGTCTGCACCAGCACCAATCCTTTAGAAACAGCAGCCAGATTGCCCCAAGCTCAGTTATTTTTTTTTTGCTATCTTAAATAAATCTAAAACTTATCTTTGTTTGGATCCAAAAAGATTTCTGGCTGAACATGTACAGATCAATCCATCTGAAGGGGCTGGCTGCAACCAGTAATACCCACTTTCTCTGAGTGGGAGTCATGGTAATTTCTCATCCATGTTACTGACATGTCCAATGTTGGGAAAGCCTCTGGTTGTTTACCTGATTTTCAACAGAATGTATAATTTTTATAGCAATTCTTTATAGTATCTCATTAGATTTTCCTGTTTTACTATCCTGCGACCTCCTGAAAGCCATATGAACATATTCACTTTCAGGGCCAGATTTTCGCCATCGAGGCAGGAATCTCTTCCTGACTCGACGGACACGTCTCCTTTAAAAAGCAACCCCCACCCCCATCCTCCATATTTTCATTCCAGGCAGGTGGAGGTGGGATGGAATCGAGGTCACCACCTCTGAAGGCAGTTCTGAGGTGGGCCACGGAAGTGGTTAAGCGCAGCAGCGAGCTGGTTAGAAAGATCGCCTTTGTTCTCTGAGACTTTGGCCCAGTTGTACTAAAGGCTGTCAGGTCCTCTAGCCTTCACCCCAACATGCCACCTCTATGCTCCCCATACCCACCTATGCCCTGCATGCCCACACCATAGCCACTCACCCAGTATCCTTGTACACTCAAGGCTGAGACAGACAGATTATTAATCAGTAAGGGAATCAAAGGTTATAGGGAAAAGGCAAGAAAGTAGAATTGAGGATTATCAAATCAGCCATCAGCACTGAATGGCAGAGCAGATTCGATGGGCTGAATGGCCTACTTCTGCTCCTACATCTTAGGACCTTTCCACTCTGGACAGACCTCAGGAGCCACACGGAGATGGAAAAAATAAACTGCTGACAAACTAAGAGAGCTCTCACTCATTAATACATGATACTGAAAAAAACCCTCACATTCATGAAACCCATTCAAAAAAATTAAATCTCATGGTCAATCTGTTATAAAAACAAACCAACTTCTATTCACTAACCACATCAAAGATCGCTTATCCTTTAATAACCTCTTAAAACTGTTAATCAAAATGTGAACTCAACCCCTTGCAGAGCTAAGTGGTTTTGAACTTTTGAAACTCAGCCAAACATTCATAATAGGCTCAGCTATAATGGCAACCATTGGGAAATGTCAACTACAAAAGCTATTGAAACTGCAGGAACAGATAGCCAATGTTTTATTTCTAAGCTACAGCAGGTGGCTCATCAATTAATGCAATCTAACAGCAGGTTTCTTTTTTCTACTCTAACTGAAAGCTGCAGTTTTTTTTTATTTTCAAGGGCTGAGGATTTAAATTACTTCATATCATGACACTTAAACAAACCTTAGCCATTCTTCACAAGTATTTATGTCTGCTCCATAAAATTGTGGTTCCCAAAACTCTGAGTTAAGACCCTTGGAACAGGAAAAATAGCGTCTGTTTGAACTCCCCACTAATTTCAAATGGCCCTGCTGAGCTCGGGTTTCCCACCTGTGTGAATCATGCCCCTTCCCCTTCTCCCACCAACAAAATAGGATCTGCTGGAAATGGGGGCAAGACATCCACATCTGGTCCCACCGGCCATTTTAATGGACTCTGGAGTCAGCCCACTGCCGTGAAAATCTGGCCCTCAGTCCTTTTTGTTAGCATCATTACACTAGAAGCAGGAATAAATTCAGAAGGATGTTCAACCAATGCAGTATCAACATATGCTTCTGATGAAAAGTCATTGAGCTGAAACATTGGGCGGGATTTCCTGGACCCGCCTGCCAAGCGATTCATCGCGGGTGGGACAGGAAATTTGATGAACCATCAAAAGGTCCGCTGACTTTAGGCAGGAATTTCCAGTCCCACGGCAGGCGGAACCAGGAAATCCTGCCCTTTAATTCTGCTTTCCTCTTCACAGATGCTGCCAGGCCTGCTGAGTATTTCCAAATTTTCTGTTTTTATTTCAGATTTCCAACACTCACAGTGTTCTGCTTTTCAATCAACATATGCCAGCCTGTTTCTACAACAGCATACTGAGTGAATAGGAAGTCTAATCTGCACCAACCACAAGCAGTTGGAGCAGCACTCCATTTGGGAGTGCCAGAGTAAGAAATGGGCTCTGCTATTTCAACTTCAGCTACATAATGCCTTCCTATTGTGAGGAGGTGGAGATGAGACACTCTGAGGTAAAAAATTCACACCGCCTTCAGGTATTCTCCCAGCAACTCTGGCCAAGGATCCCCAAAACTCAACAAAGCATTAGCTGGAAAAACCCCTTAAGTCAAAACAGAAGGGCGACAACCTGTGCCTTCAGCACTTTAAAGAACAAGCTTATAATTCAGTTGAGAAAACCCACTCACCTATTCTAGGATATAATTTTCTATCAACCAGAGAGTCAGCCCCAAAGATAGAGTTGATTCAAGGACAATTCATTAGCAGATCAAGAAGTAAGCTTTATACGGTTGATCTTGCCTTGTTTTGCAGTTGAGGTAGTGGTTCAAGTATAATGCGAATACAACCCCATTCAAATAAAGTTAAATCCTTACGCACAAAACTGAAATGCTGTGAAAGTTTGCTGAATCAAGGCTGTATATGCACTAGAATTTAAAAATGACTCATTGACAGCAATTAGAATGCAATGCATGTGAATAGATTCTGGCACATTGACCCCTGTGTGCTGACCTGATCTATTAAATCTGTTGTTTGCTATGAATCAGCTGCCAATGTTTATACAGCTTCCGCTTGCTACACTGGTCCCTCAGAAGATTTCAATTTATTACATTGACCAGAGTCTCATTATGCACTGCTCATAAAAGCTTGGAAATTCAAACAGATATGAAGCTCCTTCCACAGAAATCTCATCAATCCTTTTACTGTCCAAATCAGTTGAATGTCTTGCAGGGAGAATTTATACAGCAAAAATGCCAATAACATTTGGTGCCCAGGTAATGATGCTAAATCTTTAGTTCATTTCACAATTTCATTGAAAACATCTGAAATCTCAAGTGATTTTCATAATTGACTGCTACTAAAGCCAACTTTGTATCAGTATCTATGGAGTCTGAAATTCCTCAATCCCAGCTATGTGGGGCAGCTCCATGCCTCAGGGAGATTTCTACGCTCTTTCGCACGCAGCTGCCTCAGGAAGATTAATTTTAGAATGAGAATTTTTAATAAAGAAGGTAAAAAAATAATTTATACATGTCTCCACATGTGACAGCGTCACATGAGCTGGGACATGCTTATGAAATTTATTTTTAAAAAGTATTAATTTAATAAACCCTTCATGAAACCCCATCCTGCCCGTGGATGAGATTTTATGAGAAGTGCGGAGGCCGTCTGGGCTCTTCACCTGCCCGCCAACCTTGAGGTTGGATGGGCAACCTTGTCAAATTGCTTAATTGTTTTATTAATGGCCTTAACAGGCCTTTGACAGCTCGGCAGGTGCTCAGCTGACTCCGGTGCACATCTGCTGAACGAAAGATCGGAATGACGTGCAGTGACGCTGGGACGCACGCCCGGGGGGACGCACGCCCGGGGGCCCGCACACCGAACAGATGATTCTGCACATGATGAAAATTCTGTCCATACATTTTAATTTTTTAAAATTTAACAACGGAAACCTCATCCTGCCATTGGATGAGGTTTCATCACAAATGCTAAGCCAGCCTGGCAGATTCACCTGTCCGTGGACCATGAAAAATTGGGGACAATGGGAACTTTAATGGGTTTAATTGCCCTCTTAATTGTCAGCGAGAGCACTTCTGTCTTTTGCGCGCGCCTGCCAACCCAAATCTTGCACGAGAGCGGGATGATGTCGGAACGCTCGCCCGACATCATCATGCGCTATTTTATGCTCGACTGGGTCCGGCACGCGCCCACTGACCTAAAAATTCTGCCCACCGTCTCCGTTGGCCGGAGCTCTGCCTTAGAAATGGAAAGGGTGTGGGTGCATTTCCTCGGTATTTGATAGTCGGCAGTCACAGAGAGTATTAGCACCTCTTTAAAGATAATGAGGTCCCTGCTGGTTTCTGAAGGTTAGAAATTCCTCTTGGCTAGTCAGGGTAAAGCTTTGTACATTTTTAAAATAAAAATAATAATTTTATAAGGTAGCCAGGTTGACGTAGATATATATATATATATTTGTATATATATTTTCCTCCCTTTCTTCTGGCTGGGACAGCATTTATAGCAGTGGAATATGAATCTCATTCCACTAATGACCTGGGCTGTAGTTTTTGAGCCTGTCAGGGTGTCCAGCACCAAGGTACTAACACTTGATTTAAATAAATTATCAGGCATCCATGCCAAAATTGTTACATTTGGGCAGCCCCTGTACAAGAGAGAGTGCCACTGGAAGAATAAGCCAAAGGAAAGTGGCTTTGGCTTTAAAACTGCCCCTCTTTATAAAAGAGCTAATTTGACTGCTGGTGCATCTAGTCATCTGTGATGTCCCAGGCCAAGATCTAGGCTTGGACAATCCCTGTCTGCCTTGCCCCTGGTGCTCCATGGACCTGGATACCAGTGTCCTGCACAGAGCAAAGGAGGCGGAAGCTGCAGGAAGCCTGCTGGCCCCTAGCCTCCTTACTTATCTGCAGTGGATGGAACTATCACCTGCCCTGCTACTGTCTGAGTGGGAAATCTCAAGGAGACATCATCAGGGTAGAGATCAGTGTTTCTCAGTCCCACCTAATGCCAGGGCCCCACTGCCGTCAGTTTTGTGCTAGGCTAGGGCCCAATTAAGCAAATTCAAGACCATCGTTTCCTGCAAGGCGTGGTATTTTGTCCTACACTTGGCTCTCCCTCTAAGCCACAACATGGTGTCAGCAAACACCCCGCAGCCACATCCATGTGACTATGCTTGCTGTGTGCACATTGTATAGACATTGCAAACCCATGATGTAGGCATCGCAGCCAAACCACACCCTGTTTATATGCTAAGTCAATGCATTAACATTTCCAAGAAATCATGGAGTGAAAAATGTATGTCCCTCCCACTGTGAAATTTTGATAAACTTGTGGTGACCCTCAACACTGTTCTAGTGAGATTAACAAAGTGGGCACACTGGGCTTTCTGGTCTGTGTCATTCCAAACCATGCAAAATGGCACTGAGCCACTGAGGATACAACAGCATTGTGTTTTTTTTCAGGGTACTGTCTATTTAATCTGCTCATACCTTTGTAACAAAAGCCTTGGTTAAATAGACCAACAATTCCTTGAAGAAAATACAATGACAATGTATTCTTTTCAATTCCTGCAATATCTTCAGCTAAGATCTGTAATCTACAATGGATGGGGAGTTTAGTAGCCTGTGAGATTACTGTATCTGATATTAATTGAAAATTCACTGAGATAAAGAAGAAAGCTACTTCATCAGCTATCTCTGAACAGAACATCAGGGTCAGAGTACCTGTCTCATACAATTAGTGCCTGAATTCACTATCAGCAATTAAATCTGACATTCCAGCTGATGTAACTCAAAGTAAATAATCCTTTGCTATTATTAACAGGTGTGCATTGACCCTTCAAAGCCTGGAAGCATTTCTATGTTTGGTCACTGCGGTTTACCTCACATCTTTATGACTTTAGAAGCTTAAAGCATTTCTAAAACTCACTGATGTTGCAGCAATGCCTTTATAGCTATCTCCCTTATATGTAAGAGGTAGCAAATATGTTTGCAAAGAGACAGGACTTGTAAGATATACCCTAGATAGGGTAGTAACGTCCAATTCAGGAACTTAAGGGCAGGATTTTGCCCTTGGCAAGGGTGCTCGGCGGGGGCAGGTGGCCCGACCACCGCCCATGATCAGCTGCGCGCCAATTAAGGCCCGCCCAGCGTGGAACGCGAGCGGCAGGACTGAGCATTGCCTGTGCAGGCAGGGGAGAGAGGGAGAGCTGGGCCTAGCACGAACTTCGCGCATGCGCAAGAAAGAGCGCCTCAATCTCCCTGACGCACGGAGCTGCCTCAGGGAGATGAAGCACTGTTTAAAAAAAAAGAAAATAAAAATGTCATAAAACATGTCCCCTCATGTGACAGAAGGGACATGTTTTTAATGCAAGCATTAGATTTTTATTTTATTTTTATTTGCTTTAGGAAACCTCATCCCTCCCATGGATGAGGTTTCCTAAAAAACGCAAAGGCCGCTTGGCCTTTTTGCCTGCCTGTCAACCGTTAGGTTGAACAGGCAGTGAAAAATTCAATACAATTATTAGCTTAAGGGCCTTAATAGGCCTTTTAATTGTCAGTGGGCGCACTTCCAGCACTGGTGCATGCCCGCCGACCTAACTATCGCGAGAGTGCGCATTAATGTCGACACGCTCAGCCAACATCAATGTGCTTTATTTCACGCTCCAGCGCGCCTGCACACCAAGCATAATTCTCTACCCTTAGACTCAGACTAATGGCCAGGATGGCTGACTGCTGTGCTAATAACTAAATGGTATGTAGTGCAAGGGAAGAGGGCAATAAAGAAAGAAACTCTGCAGTCAAAATATTCCAGTCAATGAATAAGAACAATGACAGTCGTCACATGATGTCAATAAGTAGATTGACCTCATCTAACAAACACACTCAAAGCTCAAATTGAGCCTAGTTTTAAAACACCTTTTGGACAGTGTCTTGCTTTTTTCTATCTTTTTAAAGATCTCCCTTTTCCTAATTATAAATTTCCCGTCTTCCTTTCTGTGTACATTTGATTTCCCTTTATAAGATGGGCTGACTTGTGCAGTGATAAAAATATAGGGGTTTATTTTCCAACCAACAGACTTGGTCCCACCATTGTGGGACATGCAAGTAGGGTGCTGGGAAATCACACAGGGGACTTCTAAAGTGCTCTCACACAAAGTGCTAATTTAAATACTAAGACTGATGGTAATGAGTACTTTGCAACTTCACAATCTTCTTGCAGAGAATTCATACATGCTCAGGTCACCCATGTCAACGGGTTCCTTGAAGGTCAAGGTATAGGCATTCATCATATGAGGGCTTAAGTTCTAAAAACAGGCTCAATATCTATTTTATATTAAAACATTAGGTGGGATTAACCAAAGTAACTGATTGATGGCAAATGTCTGTTCCATAACTCAAGACAAGGAGCTATTTTGGCAGCTACATTCTGTAAAATATCAATGAAAGCTATTGATCTATGCAGGTATAAACACAGCTTGTAATCAGTCTTGTATATACAGTAACACCATTCTATAATGGATATTATTTGTACTGGCATGAATTGCACCTTACAGATTTGTGTTGGAGTCACAAATGTATCATTTTGGTGCGACACCTGTGCTTTGGATGTTTTTATGCCATCTTAAGACAGCTGAAAAAAAAGGAAATAATGGAAATGCACAAGTCAGACAGGATGTGCAAATGATTTGACGCGTTTCAAATAGGACCCTTCATCAGAACTTCTTCAGAATGTTCTGTTTCTATTTTAGATTTGCATCATTCAAGTTGTTTCTTTTTATCTCTGTCCACGTGAGATACAGTTCACCCATCACAAACACGGTAGATATCCACATTCAGGAAGTCATGACGATTATTTCTGGGACATTGCGACCAACACAGCTTGAGTGGTTTTCTGTGTTAGCACGCATTGAACCTCCTGATGTCTGCAGGAAAAACATCCTCCCACAAAGAACACTGCCGGCTGACAGCTAATTGACACTCCCATTAACACAGGACAACAAAAAAACACCCTCGAGCTCTCGTCTGAAATTGCTCAGCGCCTACTGGAACACACTCCACACCCTACAAACTGACAACAGCCCCACCTCTCAACGGCACCCCTCCTAGTTGACTGCAAACATCACCAACTGCATCCTGGTAACTGACCCAAATGATGAAATCCCAGTTTTCAACCTCCCTCGTAAAATCTAGACAACCCTCAACCGCTTGAGGATGGGCCAGTGAAGATTTGACCACTTGCTCCACAAGTGGAACATCAGGAACAGCTCATATTGTGACTGTGACCATCCAAGTCAGATCATTACCCGCATACTGAACTTCCGCCCTGAGTGATCACTATGTCAGCTAAAGCCATTGGATGGATCGTTAACTTCAACATCAAACTGTAACTGCTTCCCAAGCTGTAGCTCAGTTCATAGCACCCTCGCCTTTGAATCAGAGGGTTGTGGGTTCATGTCCCACTCCCGGAAACCAAGAACTGTGATTGTACTCGAAAGAGTAGCAATCTGTGACTGTTGGTAACTCGAAAGAGTTTCCCAAGCCATGTGGTTAAACCAATAAGTTCACCTGTTTATCATTGACAGGTTTCAAGCTCAGTCCAACCAAAAAGTTAATCATAAAAAAAAGCAGATCTGCCTGTTTTTCCCTGTTTTGAAGAGCTGCCAGCACCATTAAATTGCAGAAATCGCTCATTTCAAAATTGTGTCTTTCTGCGGTTTAATTTGCAGGTTATTAATTAAGGAAAAACAGGCTCTCTTCTGTTAGTTGGAAAATCAGCCTTTAGTCAGGAACAAATTTGAATTTAACTCAAAATAAATTATCTTTATGTAGATCCTTTAAACATAGTAAAACACCCCGAGGTGCTTCGCTTGGAGCATAATCAGACAGAAAATTTGAACCAAAGAAGGAGACATCAAAACAAATAAGTGATATGTTTTCAGGAGTGTCTCAGAAGAGGAGGAAGAGGTGGAAAGGTTTAGGGAGGGGGTTCAAAAGCTTCGAGCCTAGAGCTTGAAGCAGTAGCACCAATGGCGGGGCGAAGAAAATTGGGATGTGCAAGATGTCAATATTGGAGGAACACAGAATATTGTAGGGCTGGAGGAGGTTATTGACAAAGGATCCTTGGGAATTGTTTACATCAGATTTCTGTAAATCTATAGGAATCTTGATACATTTTGGTTTTCTAGTACACATTGAATTCAACAAGAAAATCATAGTATTAACTGCCCGTTAGTGGGTCGAACTGGATAAAACACTGCTGCTTATGTCCAGCAGACCAAGAGGTTTAATTTCCTCTGTGAAAAGTTGACGATAGCTTCTCTTAAACTGACATTGGTTTCATAAAAGAATTTCTCCTTAAGTTTACACAGCAAAACTCAAGTATATATAAATAAAATACATATCTTGATTCAGAGTACTGTAATTTGTGCTTAGTACCATATGTTTATATTTTTGGAACCGACCTAGCCAAAGGGTGTATAATGTTCTGAGAAAAACAAAGATAGTGATCCGTCGGCCTTGCACTTTCCACAGTTCCCTTTCATTGGAACCAAATTTTACTGGTGTTACTGATGGGACCGAGCCTGGTTGCCTGATTGCTAGCTGTGATACACGTCCTCAATCTTGCTGACTGGGTTTCCTGTTTACAAAAACTGAAAGCAGCACTAAAGCCTCTCCAATCCTTGATGTACAATGCATTACTCTGGCGGTTCTTAAATCACCCCCCAAACAGGGCAGTGACTACCTTTGACATGTCCTCTTTATCCATCAATGCTACACTAAACAAGGGTGCAGCTGCCCCATAACTTCATTGCCATACCAGCTAAGGTCATTGCTCATCATTCTGACACAATTGCTAAATTAGCCAGGGGCACAGATCAGTTGCTTTTGCAGTTTTATACATACCCAAAACTTACAGCACACGCAGAACGACTTTTGTAAACCAACCCAAATGTTTTAGAATTTAAAATTATTTTACTTTGGAATTCATTACCCCTTTGGCTAAGCTGTATTCACAGTCACTCACTCACATGTTCTGCATACCATGGTAATTAAAAATATGAATGTTATATTTGTTTTGCCTGGGGTCTGGGGAGGACATCTTTTTTGGAGTTGAGGGTCTGACCATGATATGTGTCTCACACACTACTGTTGGATCTCACACTTGCCAAGCTGGCATTTATCATATTACTGTTAGAAACATTGCATTCTTCATTACCCAGTAATGTTATTCATCTGCACATATTTACTTTTCTGCTAACATTAGCAAATAAATGAAGGTATACCTAATAGTCAGTTTCTTCTCTCTGAATGACATTTCTACTTGCTAATACTAGAAAATTTTCTACCTCTCGTAGTTTGGTAGCTCAGTAATCAAAGGTCCCTCCCCCAGTAGATGAGTTATTGATGTTCACTCTGCAACATGCAGGTGATGAATGGCCATTTACATGAGATACTTGCACTTGTGCTGAAGCACGGTTACACAAGTCACAGCCTGGGACTCTTGATCTTAGCACGAGAACCATAGATGCTTTAATATTGGGTTATGTGCTATGTTACAACTATTATACAACAATTTTTTATTGTTTGACTGGTGTCTTACAACTCACCACTATAATTAATTAAAAGATTAATAATGGAATACAAGAGTTCATGTTTTCTTCATTTTCTCCTTAAGTTTTCATTGGCACCCTGCAGCCATCCTCCATTTGCTCGGCCAAATTTGATGCTAGACTGAGCAGCCACTTGTAGTCCCTTTAAGGTACACATTCTGCCCACTGGCCTCTGAAAATTGTAAGCAGCTTGATGGACTTGAGTATCTAATGTAGGCTGACACTCCAGAACTGAGGGAACATTGCTCTGTCAGAGCTGTCGCTTTTGGATGAGATGTTAAACTGACATTCCATCTGCCCTCTCCGGTCAATGTAATAGAATACAACAGCTATTATTTTTCCCATTTTCTCCCGAAGGTTCCATCAGCATTAGTAATTCTCCCTTTCCTCAACCGAGTAACTTTCCTCCCTTCACCCGAGATTCCCGTATATTCTTTCCAAAAGGATCACTGGATAGTGATCAAGAAAGGGAAAACTGGCACATTTCTCCTTTCTTTCTCAAGGGTACAACATGGTTGTTAACCAGAACAGTAATTGATATTTCCTGAATGGCATCAAACTCCAATAACAATTTTCTCGTGCTATTTATTTGGAGATAGCACCTGGCACCTGGACTTCTCACTCATTCAATTAGGGAAGCAGAACAGTCTGTATCATTACTCCATGGTTACTATCAATGGCACTCTGATTGGCCAACAACTTGTCCACGAGCTGCCAAAACTCACCCAGCTGAAGCAAGCAAGTTTCTTGCAGCTTGGTTAAACAACCTTCTTTTATGAAGTTCAGCACTCAGTCCCCTAATCACTCAAGCAGGCTGTGCAACCCACTGTGATTATTCCTGGGAGAGAATGCATGTCAAACGTCTCTTTTGTTCTCTCCCTCTGAATATAGTACCTCATATTGAGGCTGCGTCGAAATCCACCACAAAAATACAGCAAGCTCATATTCTGGCGTTAAACTTCTGAAGTTTCTCTGTAAAAATCAAAAACAAAGCATGCACACTGACAGTGTGTTTCAGTCTGAAATCAACACTGCTGTGAAATGCGCAAGGGTTAAATATATCTTTGGAAACTTTTATTTATATACCAGTATAAGAAATCAGTAAAATTAGCTCTAGATAATGTTCCAACTATGGAATTCCATGCATTTATTCACTTCCCATTTTGTCCTTATACAGCCCCATGAAATTTCATTTGCCTAACATACCTCTCATTTCCACTCACTCACAATTCCTGACCCCAGGTATTCTCATCACTAGTCAACATTGAGCTTTGCCAGTCAAACACATGCCAGGCACTTTTCTCTCCATGGTGTTTTACAAGGGATCATATCATGCCATATAAAAGCCCAGATTTTAACTCCTGGGAGTATATACAGGAGGGACTCAGGTGGGTGACAAATAGCCTGGACCCTACAGCTTGAGGCTTGGGAGATTGGCTGTCCAAACCCAGCATGAGGTATTAGCATAGAGTGGAGAGAGCTAGCGGGGGAGGGCGGGGGGGAATTATTCTACAACAAAAACAGAAAATGCTGGAAAAACTCAGCAGGTCTAGCAGCATCTGTGGAGAGAGAAACACTCTGTTTCTCTCTCCACAGATGCTGCTAGACCTGCTGAGTTTTTCCAGCATTTTCTGCTTTTGTTTCAGATTTGCAGCATCCGCAGCATTTTGCTTTTATCTTAGGGAATTCTTCTATGCTGCCTGGTTCTCCAAAAACCAAACAAAAAAATCCCCTCTGACCCTGGATCAGCTTGCCACACACTTGTCCTGTTAGTGATACCTTAGCGCCTTCGGGCCTCATTAACCTCAGAACCCTATCTGCACAATTAAAGCAGCTGCTTTCCATCAGATTTTCCCAATGCTTGCTAAAAACAGGTTAAAATTACTTCCAGCGGTATCAGAGGACATAAGCTGCTGTCCCAATTTTAACTGTGCACTCAAGTTTCTGCCAAGTACATAGAGTTAAAATTGGTGCTAAGATATTGTAAATACATCATTTTTGTATTGAGTCATTTGTAAAAATCCTGATGTAACCATGACATATTTACACTGATATACTTGGGAGAGTGAGCCACATCAAGAGTGTTATAGCAATGAGAGGCACGCATAAAATTCTCCTAGCTAATAAAAGAGTAACCAGACAGAAATCAATTTATGGCAAGCAACACAGCTTAAATATGGAAAATATCTATTACATCATTTCAACTTTGATTTTACTTTTCCCTGTGGTTAAACAGCTCCTCTGAAATGCTGTGGGAATTGAAGCTTTAGTTGAGGTAACAAATACTTTCCATACTTAAACAGACTGTCATATACCTGGACTGATTAGAATTCTTTACATATGGGCATGGCATAAACGTCAAGGAATTCACTCGCGATTAATGCAAACACGTCAACTGTCCAAATATTTCTCACAGTTTGCAAAGTTTTCCTTGTACCTGCTGTTTTTTCGGGAATCTCATGCTTCTTCTTTTCTCTCAGTTCACTTCAGTATTCACTGCTTCCTTGGAATCTCCGTCCAGGGCAGCTGGTGCCCTGAGCTGGTCCTGTCTGAGAAGGTTATCATTCCCATGTGGCTGTTAATTGGTGTAATCACCTTTCACTGCAGCGGCTGTGGAGGTGGGGGAGGGTAACTGTTGCCTGAAGTGTGCAGCCCAGCTGCTAACTGACTGGAGCGTACTGCCCCACCAAGCTCCTCGACAAGCACTGTTTTCTATTTTTTCTGGCATCTGCCTGCATGTGCTTGGCTGCTGGGTGCTGCAATCTTATTTGCACTTGGCTGTTTTCTTGCTTGTCACATGTTACTGAGAGGAGGACCCTATCCCTGCCCAGATACATGAGAAGTTTTTTCTTCTACTGTTTTATTTCCACTAATCACCCTCCCCTTTCACTTGCTTCCTCCCATCTTACTTCAATCAGCCTCCAGCCTCTGAAGGAAAATACAGCTCGCCCGCTCTAGATTAGAGGAAAAGCTACTTTATGGGCCACCCATAAGAAGCCTAATCTGGGCAGTGAAATTGTTTATAACACACCCATTTAATGCTTCCTGCCTGGAGTTAATGGGAACATAAATAAAACAGGAAAAGAGTGTTTTACTTTGGAAGGCAAGGTCACACGCAGTACAAACTGCATCTTATTAATGTCTTTAAAAAATTCTGAAACAAAAATAGGTTCTTCATTTTAGTGACCGAAATTAGAGAACTTTTTTCAAGAAATGTATATATGTATCATATAGAGTTACAATGGGCCTACAGCACAGAAACGGCCATTCAGCACAACTGGTATGTGCCAGTGTTTACACTCCACACGAGCCTCCTCCCACCCCTCTTCATTTAACCCTATCAGCCTAACTTTCTATTCCTTTTTACCTTTTCACGGGGAGATAGTGTCACAGTGGTAATGTCACTGCACCAGTCATGCAGAGGCCCAGGCTAATGCTCTGGATTTGTGGGTTCAAATCACACCATGGCAGCTGGTGGAATTTAAATTCAGTTAATAAAATCTGGAATTGAAATCTAGGGCTAAATCTTCCCGTTGGTATGTGGGGGCAGGCCAAACATGCTGACAGCATAAAATGTTGCATGATGACATCAGGCATGCACACCAGCATCATTTTGTTCAGCGGGCGTGCGCCGGAGGCGGCTGTGAGCCGGCCGAACTATCAACGGCCTAGTAAGGCCATTAAAAAAGTAATTTAACTTGTTAACAACGCTACCTAGCCAACTTTAAGGTTGGTGGGTAGGTGAAGAGCCCAAGCGACGTTCGCATTTTTCAGGAAACCTCATCCACGGGCGGGATGAAGTTTCCTGAAGGTTTTATAAAATAAATAAATAAATTTTACTTACTTCCCAAACATATCCCAGCTCATGTGACACTGTCACATATGGGGACACGTTTAAATAAATTTTCACTTTATAAAAAGTTTTCACAACCATTCAATCTCACTGAGGCAGCTCTGTGCCCAGCTCCGTGCCTCAGGGAGATTGCTGCGCTCTTTAGCACATGTGCGCGAAAGAGCGCAGGCCCCGACTCTCCCTCCTCTCCCCCCCGCCCGCACAGGTAGCACTGAGCGCTACCGGCTACACATTACGCTGGGCGGGCCCTTAATTGGCCCACCCACATAAAATGGCAGCACACAGCCGATCGCGGGCAGCGATCGACTCCATGTCCGCTCCTGCCCAGCCCACCCACCATACGAAAGATTCTCCCACTAGTCTCAGTAATAATGACCATGACAACTATCATCAATTGCCCTTTAGGGAAGGAAATCTGCCATCCTTACCTGGTCTGGCCTATATGTGACTCCAGACCCTCAGCAATGTAGTTGACTCTGAACTGATCTCTGGCTGGAATTTTACGGCCCCGTGGAGGCTGGAACAGGGCCATTAAATGCAGCAGGCCATTCTGAACTCCATTGACTTCAGCAGGGCCGTAAAATCCTACCCTCTGAAATGGCCTAGCAAGCCACTCAGCTCAAGGGCAATTAGGGATGGGCAACAAATGCTGGCCTTGGCAGCGACACCCTCATCCCATGAAAGAATAAATAAAAACAAACCCCGCATGTGTTTACCTAGTTTTCTCCTCTCAGAATAGAACTGTTTTTGTTTAAACAGTATCTTCCTCCTATATTGCAGGGATATGGACAGCTTGGGCCTGGGTTTTCGGGTTTCTGTAATGATAGGAGTTGGGGAGTCACGCACCTAACAGTTTTGTATGCTAGCTCTGTGTAACTTTCCAAAGTCAGTTAAATGGAATAATAAATGACACTTCCCTCTACAGGGTAGGAAATCCCATGTCACTGTAGGCCTCAAAAGACATAACACCAATTTATCCATTTATGCCTTTACCATAGTACCGCGTTCCAAGGGTGGGAGATATGTGGTTAACAGATTAATTTGACACCAAGCCAGGTCAGGTAAACAAAAGCTTGCTCAATGAGATAATTGGCATTGTGCGTCAGGGCGGGCAGGGGGGTACAATATCGTGAGAAGGTCCGCCTTTGTGGCCAGCGGGTAAAAATACTTTTTTTCCTGTCTGCTACGACACTTTGTGCAAATCTGGGATGATTCCACCCATAGGTTTTAAGAAGCAACCTAAAGGAGAGAGAGGTGCAATAAGGTTTAGGGAAAAAAATTCCAGAACCCAGGGCCTAGACAGCTGCCAGTCACCAATGGTGGGGCAAACAAAATCAAGGATGTACAAGGTGCCAGAATTTCAGAAGTGCAGCAATCTCAAACATAAGCAGTTCAAAGAGGCTCAGATCTTTTTCTAGGAATTGAGGAATGATACAACTGCATTACAGCAGCCAGGTGTACAGCAAATACCTATTTCAGTAATAATGGCACTTCAGCAGCCGCTACTTAACATATTCTTTGATGGCTATCAAAATGGAAGAAACATTGGAGGGCTACAACATCAATGGCAAAACCTCAGGAGGAATAGAAGGAAGGATAAGCATTCCTTTTAGAGGGTTTAGTCATCACATCCACAGGGATAACCTCAAGTAGGTACAAGCATGGTACCACACAGCTTATGCTGTCAAAGTTAAAGATCCATCCACTTCCCAGCAGCTCTCCTTCCAGCACACCACCTTGGACCTAGATGGGTGCCACACAGTTGTATCTACAACCAGATGGAGAGGACTGAGATGCATGATACACAGAGATGACCATTAAGAGTATGCTTTGCATTTTTAAACAAGTTAACTGTGCTTTCAAGGAACCCTTGGATGAGGAGTCCTTGTTGAGAAACCCATTCTGACAGCTGTCCAAATGATTCTTGTCACATTCAGAGAGCTCAGCTTCATCATTAATAACAAGAAGCCTTCATTCCAGCCAACTGAAGAGAGAATATTTCTAGTCCACCCATGGTTGGATAGTACAACTGAAAATATCCAACAACAACAGGTATTTCATAAAAACTCAGGGAAAAGGGAAAGCAGATAGGGCCAAACAAGCACTGTAAATTACAGCAACCTGGAATTGATTCTGAAGAGTTTTCTGGAAGATTGTTGAATAACCAAAGGGACTTGGGTGTCCCTGTTTACAAGTCACTGAAAGCCAACATGCAGTTGCAACAAGTAATTAGAAAGGCAAATGGTATATTAGATTTAATTGCAAGAGGATTGGAGTACAGAAGTAAAGAAGTGTTGCTGCAGTTGTATAGAGCCTTGGCCTCCTAACCTAAGGAAGGATATACTTGCCATAGAGGCAACAAAGGTTCACCAGACTGATTCCTGGGGTGGTAGGATTGCCCTATGAGGAGAGATTGAGGAGACTGGGTCTGCATTCTCTAGAGTTTAGAAGAATGAGAGGTGATCTCATTGAAGCATACAAAATTCTTACAGGGCTGGACAGAGTGGGTGTGGGAAGGTTGTTTGCCCTGGCTGGGGGTGGTCTAGAACCAGGGGACACAGTTTCAGAATAAGAGGTAAGTAGAGGAGGAATTTCTTCACTCAGAGAGTGGTGAATCTTTGGAATTCTCTAGCTCAGAGGGCTATGGGGGCTCAGTCATTGAGTACGTTCCAGACAGAAATGGATAGATTCCTAGTTATTAAAGATATCAAGGGATATGGGGACAGTGTGGGAAAATTGATTTGGGATGGCTTGAACCAGTTGGTATGCAGCCATGCACTCAGGTCTTGCAGAGGGGGTAACGCTTGCTAGACTTTCTGGGGTCAATATGAGATACAAAATGGCCATGAGAAGAATCTCCAAGTCACTTTGAAGCTTTCAGAAACTGACTTCCTCTTTTCACAAGTGGTTGGAGATGAATGTAGCACTGTATCTTGGAGCTCATTAGGATGGTTTGCCACAGACGAGTGAAAGATACTGATTATTCATGAGGCAGTTCCAGAAAATGGAATGACAGGTGTTCAAATAGTTAAATTTTGAATGCAGCTCTTACAAATGCCAGATATTCTCTGACCTCCCCACAATGTTAAGACCCTTCTCTAATCTTCACGAAGACTTTGGACTTTATTCTTCCTTAAATTGCTTGAGAATTCTCACGGACCTCAGAATTTTCTCCAATTTCCCAGTATACCCAAGGTCCTCCAAGCTTCGTATTATCTGCAAACTTGGATCTACTGCTCTCTATTCCCTTTAATATGCACAATAAGAACTGAGGACCCAAAGTCAATCTCTGGGGAAAGCCACTTGTCATTCACTACTACTCCAACAATGTCCCTCTTATTGTAATTCTGCCTTCTGCTTTCCAACCAATTTAACACTTGTGCCATGAATTTGGGTCTAATGCACTGCCTTGATGTTAGCTACAATAGCATAGTGCTTATGTTACTGCACAAGTAACCCAGAGACATGAGTTCAAATCCCACCATGGTAGCTGGTGGAGCTTAAATTCAATTAATAAACCTGGAGCTGAAAGCTAGTCTCAGTAATGGTGGCCACAAAAAACTACCAGATTTTTGAAAAACTCCATTCAGTTAACGAGTGTGCTTTCAGGAAGGAAACCTGCCATCCTTATCCAGTGTGGCCTATACGTGACTACTAGATCCCCAGAAATGTGAATGGCTCTTAACTGCTCTCTAGGAACATAGCAGCAGGAGTAGGCCATTCAGCCCATCAAGCCTGCTCCACCATTCAATACAATCATGGCCGATCATCCATTTCAATGCCTTTGAAATAGCCCAACAAGTCACTCAGTTGTACCGAATCATGCCAACCAAGTTTAATAGGAATAAACCTAGATGGGCACCTGACATCTACCTAGGCACTGGATACAGTAACAGCATACTCAGCACAGTTCACCCTTGAGTCCTCCTCACTCATCTCTGGGGGCTTGTCCCAAAATTGGGAGAGCTGTCTGACCGACTAGTCAAGCAACAGTCTGACATAGTCATCCTCACTGAATCATGCCTTCCAGCCAATATCCCAGACTCCTCCATCACCATCCCTATGTAAGTCCTGTCCCACCTACAGGGCAGACCCATCAGAGAGGGTGGTACACTGGTGTATGGTCTAGAGGGCAGGGGCCTGTAAGTCTTCAACATTGACTCCAGATCCCATAAGGTCTCATGCCTTCATGTTGAACATGAATATTCCTGTTAATTAGCACCTACTACCTTTCCTCTATTTTGAAATAATGCTCCTCAATGGAAGAAGCAATGAGCATAGCAAGGGCATAGAATGTATTGTAGGTGGGGAGGACTGCATTGTCCATCACCAAGAGTAGCTTGGTAGCATCAATACTGACCAAGCTGGCTGAATCCTGAAGGACATGGCCATTAGACTGAGCCTGTGGCAAGTGAAGTGTAAAAATAATATGGTATTAATAAAAGTGTAAAAATAATAGGGTAATAAAATTGGATGGTAATAGTGGGGGATTTCAACTTCCCCAACATTAACTGGGTTAGTCATAGCGTGACAGGTTTAGCGGAATTCTTAAAATGCATCCAGGAGAGCTTTTTAAGCCAGTTCGTAGAAGGACCTACAAGAGAGGGGGCAGTCCTGGACTTAATTTTAGGGAATGAAGCCAGGCATGTGGTAGAGATATCAGTGGGGGAGCATTTTGCACATAGTGATCATAATGCCGTTAGATTCAAGGTTGATATGGAAAAGGACAAGGACGGGCCAGAAATCAGAGTTCTAAATTGGGGGAAGGCTGATTTTAATAAGATCAGATATGATTTGGCCAGAGTGGACTGGGAGCAGCTACTTTTAGGTAAATCTGCGTCAGAGCAGTGGGACTCATTCAAGAAGGAAATAGGGAGAGTACAGGGCCAACATATTCCAGTAAAGATAAAAGATGGGATCAACAAATCCAAGGAACCCTGGATGTCAAGGGATATACAGGATTGGATAAAGAGAAAAAGGAAGCCTTATGGCAGATACCGAAGACTCAAAACAGCGGAAGGCCTAGAGGAGTATAGAATGTGTAAGGGAAAACTTAAAAAGGAAATTAGGAGAGCAAAAAGGGGGCATGAAAAGACATTGGCAGGGAAAATAAAGGAAAGTCCGAAGGTATTTTACAAGTACATTAACAGTAAGTGGATAACTAAGGAAAAAGTAGGGCCTATTAAGGATCATAGCGGTAATTTGTGTGTGGAGCCAGAAGATGTAAGTAGGATTCTAAATGAATACTTTGTGTCGGTGTTCACAAGTGACAGGGACGGCGTGGGTATGGAAATCAGAAAGCAGGACTGTGATATAATTAAAGAAATCAGCAAAGAAAGAGAGGAGGTTCTAAGTGGTCAGGCAGGCTTAAAATTAGATAAATCTCCAGGCCCGGATGAAATCTATCCCAGGCTGTTGAGTGAGGCAAGGGAGGAGATAGCAGGGGCACTGGCAATAATTTTCAATACTTCTCTGGCCATAGAAGAGTGCCAGAGGGCTAGAGGACAGCCAATGTGGTACCGTTATTCATGAAGGGAGGAAGGGATAACCCAGGGAACTACAGGCCAGTCAGTCTAACCTCAGTGGTGGGGAAGCAATTGGAAGCAATTCTGAGGGACAAAATTAATCTACACTTGGGGAGGCAGGGATTAATCAAGGACAGTCAGCATAATTTTGTTAAGGGGAGGTCATGTTTGGCCAATTTGATTGAATTTTTCAAAGAGGTAACCAGGTGTGTAGAAGAGGGCAATGCATTTGACGTAGTCTACTTGGACTTCAGCAAGGCTTTTGATAAGGTCCTGCATGGGTAGAAGGTAAGAGCCCATGGGATCCAAGGCAATTTGGCAAATTGGTTCCAGAATTGGCCGAGTGAAAGGAAGCAGAGGGTGATGGTTGAGGGGTGTTTTTGTGACTGGATGCCTGTGTCCAGTGGGGTTCCACAGGGATCGATGTTGGGTTCCTTGCTGTTTGTGGTATATATAAATGATTTAGACTTGAATGTAGGAGGATTGATCAGTAAGTTCGCGGATGACACAAAAATCAGAGGAGTGGTAAATAGTGAGGAGGATAGCCTTAGATTACAAGAGGATATAGACGGGCTGGTAAGAAGGGTTGATCAGTGGCAAATGGAATTTAATCTGGATAAGTGTGAGGTGATGCGCTTGGGCAGGACAAACAAGGCACGGGAATACACAATGAACGGTCGGAACCTGGGAAGTACCGAGGATCAGAGGGTCCTTGGTGTGCATGTCCACTGGTACCTTAAGGTGGCAGGACAGGTAGATAAGGTGGTTAAGAAGGCATATAGGATACTTGCCTTTATTAGCCAAGGCACAGAATATAAGAGCAGGGAGGTTATGCTGGAACTGTATAAAACGCTGGTTAGGCCACACCTAGAGTATTGCGTGCAGTTCTGGAATCCGCATTATAGGAAGAGTGTGATTGCACTAGAGAGAGTGCAGAGGAGATTTACCAGGATGTTGCCTGGGCTGGAGAGTTTTAGTTATGAGGAGAGATTGGATAGACTGGGGTTATTTTCCCTGGAGCAGAGGAGATTGAAGGGGGACATGATTGAGGTGTATAAAATTATGAGGGGCATAGATAGGGTAGACAGAAAGGAACTTTTTCCCTTGGAGGAGGGATCAATAACCAGGGGACATAGATTTAAGGTAAGGGGTAGGAGGTTTAGAGGGAATGTGAGGAAGAATTTTTTCACCCAGAGGGTGGCAGGAATCTGGAACTCACTGCCTGAAAGGGTGTTAGAGGCAGAAACCCTCTTAACATTTAAGAAGTATTTGGATGTGCACTTGCAATGTCATGGCATAGAAGGCTATGGGCCTAGTGGTGGAAAATAGGATTAGAATAGTTTGGTACTTGTTTGACCGGTGCAGACTTGATGGGCCGAAGGGCCTTTTTCTGTGCTGTAGACCTCTATGATTCTATGATGAGAGAACCAACATGAGAAAAGAAACCTACTTGACCGCATGCTCTGGTTTTAATTTTCCAAAATTCCTGAGATTCGGGGAAGGTTCCATTGGATTGAAAAAGGGCAAATATAACTCCTTTATTCAAAAAGGGAGGGAGACAGAAAGCAGGAAACTATAGGCCAGTTAGCCTTACATCTGTCATAGGGAAAATGTTAGATGCTATTATTAAAGATGTTCTTGCAGGTCACTTAGAACAATTCAAGGCAATCAAGCAGAGTCAACATGGTTTTGTAAAAGGGAAACCATGTTCAACCAATTCATTGGAGTTCTTTGAAGGAATCACATGTGCTGTGGATAAAGGGGAACCGGTGGATGTACTATACTTTGATTTCCAGAAAGCATTTGATAAAGTGCCACATCAAAGGTTATTGCAGAAAATAAAAGCTCATGGTGTAGGGGGGTAACATATTGGCATGGATAGAAGGTTGGTTAGCTGTAAGGAAGCAGAGAGGGTGGATGTTTCCTCTTGTGGGAAAATCTAGAACTAGGGGTTACTGTTTAAAAATTAAGACAGCGATGAAGAGAAATTTTTTCTCTCAGAGGGCTGTGAGTGTTTGGAACTGTCTCCCACAAAAGGTGGTGGAAGCAGAGTATTTGAATATTTTTAATGCATAGATAGATAGATTCTTGATTAACAAAGGGGTGAAAGGTTATCAGGGGTAGACAGGAACGTGGGGTTGACATTACAATCAGATCATCGATGATCTTACTGAATGGCGGAGCAGGCTCAAGGGGCTCAGTGGCCTACTCCTGCTCCTAATTCGTATGTTCGTATGTATGTTCGTACAATCCTTGTGGAGACCAAGTCCCATTTGCACACTGCGAGCATCCTTCATCATGTTGTGTGGAACTATCACCATACTAAATGAAGTAGATTCAGAACAGATCTAGCAGCTCAAAACTGGGCATCCATGAGCACCTCATGGGCCATCAGTAGCAGCATTGTATTCCACCACAATCTGTAACCACATGGCCTAGCATTACTATCAAATCAGGGGTTCAATCTTGGTTCAACGAGGCCTGCACACAGCATGTCAGGAACATGACGAGGCATGCCTAAAAATGAGATGACAAACTGGTGAAGCTACAACACAGGAAAGCATGCATGTTAAATAGCAGAAGTAACAAACTTTCTATAAAGCTAAGCAATCCCATAACTAACTGATCAGGTCAAAGTGTGGCTGTCCTGCCACATTCAGTCATGAATGATGGTGAACAAGTAAACTAATGCGAGGAGGAAGGTCCATGAACATTCCCCATCCTCAATGATGGCAGAACCAGCACTTGAGTGCAAAAGACAAGGCTGAAGCATTTGCAACCAGAAGTGTCGAGTGAATTATCCATCTCGGCCTCCTTTTGACATTTCCAACATCACAGATGCCGATCTTCAGCTAATTCGATTTATTTGACATGATATCAAGAAATGGCTGAGCAGCATCCCAGCGATAGTTCTGATGACTCATGCTCCAGAATCACAGAATCACAGTGCAGAAGAGGCCCTTTGGCCCATTGAGTCTGCACCGACACCAGATCTAGCTGCCCCCAAACCAAGCTGTTCAAACACAACAACAACACTGGAATTTACCTGACAATGTGGAAAATTGCCCAGGCATGTCCTCTACACAACAATCAGAACAATTCCAATCCGACCAATTACTGCTCACTCAGTCTATTCTGAGTCATCTTAAAAGTGATGGCATGTCAATATCGGAGCTAACAAGTGACATCTGCTCACCAATATGCTCATCAATGCTCAGTTTGGGTTTCACCATGAGTAATCAGCTCCAGACCTCTTACAGCCTTGATCCAAACATGGACAAAAGAGCTGAATTCCAAAGGCAAGGTGAGAGTGAAGGCCCTTGACAATTAGGCAGAGTAAGGAAACAGGCGACTACGCCAGAGTGAGACAGAGACTGAGTGAGTAGTGAAATAGGTTCATGTGGTAAGTCCTGGTAAATCCTTTTCAGGTTTTAATTATAGCTTAAGAATCAAGATCTGACATAGTACTAGCCTTCGGGTAAGTTAGGTTAGCTTGTTAAGTAGAGAACTGCCTGGAGTGGCAGTTATCTGTCAATCACTTGAAAGCATTTGGTTCAAGTGATGTTCATTATTGTAGCAGGAAGCAAAACTAGCTAGTGACTCATCAGAGGGTCTATAAAAGAGACAGGCTTTTCAAACCGCACCATCAGTAAGGGGTGCACAAGGAGACAGGTGACTCCTTTGGAGTGAGATGGAGACTGAGTGAGTAGCGAATAAGGTGCATGGGGGAAAAAGGTGTAGTAATATATAGGAATTATTCTAAGTTAGTTAAGTGAGGAATTAAATTAAGTTAACTAAATAACATAAATAACAGTGGCAGGACAGGTGCTATGTTGCAGCTATGGAATGTGGGATTTTTTTTGGATGCCAAGGCGATCCATGACAAACACATCTGCAACAAGTGTAGGCAGCTTGAGGAATTCTGGATCAGGATTATTGACCTGGAAGCTGAACTACAGACACTGCGCAACATAAGGGAGCAGGAGAAATATTTGGACACTTTGTTCCAGAAGACAGTCACACCTCTTAGAATAGGCTCATCTGTTTTGGTCAGCAGTGAGGGACAGGAGAACATGACCGTTAATGAGGCAGGTAATTGGTCCGAGCAGGCAGTAGTGGAGGAGCCTCAGACTTTGCAATTGTCAAACAGGTTTGAAGTTTTCACAACCTGTATGGACGAAAGCGAGGTCTGCAAGGTGGATGAGCAGGCTGGTCATGGCACCATAATACAGGAAGCTGTTCAAGCGGGGGGAGCAAACAGGAATGTAGTGGTGGTAGGGGGCAGTATAGTGAGGGAATTGACACTGCTCTCTGCAGCAAAGAGCGAGAGTCCAGAAGGCTGTGTTGCCTGCCTAATATGGTGTTCAGGGCATCTGCTCAGGGCTGGAGAAACACTTGGAGTGGGAGGATCCAGTCGTCATATGTACCAAGAACACACGCTGGACAAGCAAGGAGGTTCTGCATAGTCAGTATTAATTAGGAACAGAACCTCAAAGGTAACAATCTCTGGATTATTACCTGAGCCACGAGAAAATTGGCATAGGGCAAATAAGATTAGAGAGCTGAACGCGTGGCTCAAAGACTGATGTGGGAGGAGTGTGTTCCAGTTCAGTTACTGCCACCAGTACTGGGGAAAGTGGGAGTTGTACGGTTGGGACGGTTTACATCTGAACCTTGCTGGGGTGTATGTTCTTGCGAATTGCATAACTAGGCAAGTAGAGAGGGTTTTAAACTAAATAAGTGGAGGGTGAGGGCTCAAGCTTGGGTAGTTGGGGAAAATCATGGGGTAGATTCAAGTCAGGAGACCATAACAGTAATATGGGAAATGAGGGTCATAGAAGGAGCAGAGAGATAAAATCTAAGAATACACCAATAGTCATGACTAGATGTTACAAAAATAACAAAAAGACAAAACAAAAGGCTCCGTATCTGAATGCACATAGAATGCATACCCTCACCCTTTACTTCCATTCTACCTTAATCTCTTTTCTATTGGATCTCTTCTTTGCCTTATTTAAGCAACTTTGCTGTTACTTCCCATCACAAACCTCTAGTTTTCTCCGTACCTTTGTTATTGCATCCTCCTTTACTGCAAAGACCAAAGCAAAAGATTAAATTAACAATTCCATCATAACCAGGCTGGACAGGGTAGATATAAAGAGAATGGGTTGAATTTTCCAAGTCCGCGGAGACAGGTTTAGAGGCATGACCAGAAGCAAAGTGAGAGAACCTCACATCAGGGCATCTTCCCAATGCAATCCCGCTTCCGTATGATCTAATCAGAGGCAGGGTCTGACTGGCACTGACGACCTGCCTGGCAGCCGTGGCTAATATAGTTATTAGATAATTATAATCAATTGGGATCAAATTGGTGATGCTGCATGGGACTTCCTGATGGTGGTCAGGCTGAGGCTGAGGCCGAAGCCCAGCTGCTGCCTGGAGGCAGCCTCCCAACTGCAGGCCAGGGGGAGCCAGCAAGGCCTCCTTTAAATTCCCTAGAGCTTTGAGTGTCAGAAGGCTACAGTTGCAGCCACAGGTTCCCCCTCCACAACGATGGCCTGGCAGCTGTGGCAACATCTATTCTTTACTTTTTTATATTTCTTCAGAGGATACATCTTGAGGACCCCTTGCGTTCTCCTACTATATTGGCAGTGCTCACCTCTCCCGGTGGGGCTGCCAACCAGATATCATTGTGGGCCGTCCTATTGGTCCTGTCTGCCTGCTATATTTAATTGGATGGGAGGCAGTTTCATGTATGTCCGCCTCAATTGTCCAGCCCTGTATTTCCAATTGTGGGAGAATCTAAAACTAGGAGCCATCAATACAAGATAGCTGTTAATAAATCCAATAGGGGAATAAGGAGGGATGTATTTACTAAGAGCAGTTAGAACGTGGAACTTGCTACCGCTGGAAGTGGTTGAGGCAAATGGCTTGGATGCTTTCAAAAGGAAACTAGAGAGTATGGGAGAGAAAAGGGAATAAAAGGATATGCGGAAAGGCTGAGATGAGGCAGCTGGAATGCGAGCAGACTAGTGTCATATAGAAACACCAGCAGAGATTAGTTGGGCTGAATGGCCTGTCACTGTGCTTCATATCCTATGTAATTCCATGTAACATTACCGTCCACCACTGCTGCATCAAAAAGACAGATTGTGGGAATTGCTCTCAGGCACTAGTTAAAAGACAAGAGTGTCCTTCAAGTCAGCTCCCTTCCCCCCTTCCTCCCCAAATGACACTCAAATGTGTATCCCCCTCATTGATTTAGTCATCCATACAAAAAATTAAAGTGCTCAGAGCAGGAGGATGCCATAAGAATCCACCTCATACATCAATAAATTACAGTTTACAGCTATAACAGTATGGTTGGTCCTATCACTCTATGGTATTCTGCCTCCTTGGTGCCAGGGTCAAGGATGTCACTGAGCTGCTGCAGGACATTCTGAATGGGGAAGGTGAACAGCCAGACATTGTGGTCCATATCAGTACCAACAACATAGGTAAAAAAATGGATGAGGTCCTGAAAGCAGGACATAGGGTGCTAGGAAATAAATTAAAAAGCAGGACCTCAAAGGTGATAATCTCAGGATTACTTCCAGTGCCATATGCTATTGAGATCAGAAATAGGAGAATAGACCAGATGAATGTGTGGCTGGAGAGATGGTGCAGGACGGAGGGATTTAGATTCCTGAGGCATTGGGACCGATTCTGGGGAAGATGGGACCTGTACAAGATGGGTGGGCTGTAGCCCAGCAGGACCAGGGCCAATATCCTTGCAGGGGTCTTTGCTAGTACTGTGGGGGCGGGTTTAAACTAGATTGGCAGGAGGATGGGAACCTGAACAGGGAGACACAAGAGTCATAGAGGTATACAGCACAGAAAAAGGCCCTTTGGCCCTTCGAGTCTGCGCCGATCAAACAAGTACCTAACTATTCTAACCCCATTTTCCAGCATTAGGCCCTTAGCCTTGGATGCCATGGCATCGCAAGTGCACATCCAAATACTTCTTAAATGTTAAGAGGGTTTCTGCCTCTAACACCCTTTCAGGCAGTGAGTTCCAGATTCCCACCACCCTCTGGGTGAAAAAATTCTTCCTCACATCCCCTCTAAACCTCCTGCCCCTTACCTTAAATCTATGCCCCCTGGTTATTGATCCCTCCACCGAGGGGAAAAGTTCTTTCCTGTCTACCCTATCTATGCCCCTCATAATTTTATACACTTCAATCATGTCCCCCCTCAATCTCCTCTGCTCCAGGGAAAATAACCCCAGTCAATCAAATCTCTCCTCATAACTAAAATGCTCCAGCCCAGGCAACATCCTGGTAAATCTCCTCTGCACTCTCTCTAGTGCAATCACATCCTTCTGATAATGCAGATTCCAGAACTGCATGCAATACTCTAGGTGTGGCCTAACCAGCATTTTATACAGTTCCAACATAACCTCCCTGTTCTTATGTTCTATGCCTGAAATATTCTATATGGACAAGCTGAGTGAATGGGCAAATGCATGGCAGATGCAGTATAATGTGGATAAATGTGAGGTTATCCACTTTGGTAGCAAAAACAGGAAGGCAGATTATTATCTGAATGGCTATAAATTGAGAGAGGGGAATGTGCAACGAGACGCCTGGAATATTGTGTGCAGTTTTGGTCTCCTTATCTGAGGAAGGATGTTCTTGCTATAGAGGGAGTGCAGCAAAGGTTTTCCTGACTGATTCCTGGGATGGCGGGACTGACATACGAGGAGAGATTGAGTCGTTTAGGATTATATTCACTGGAGTTCAGAAGAATGAGGGGGGATCTCATAGAAACCTATAAAATTCTAACAGGACCAGACAGGGTAGATGCAGGAAGGATGTTCCCGATGGTGGGGGAGTCCAGAACAGTCTGAGGATACAAGGTAGACCATTTAGGACTGAGATAAGGAGAAATTTCTTCACCCAGAGAATGGTGAGCCAGTGGAATTCGCTACCACAGAAAGTAGTTGAGGCTAAAACATTGTATGTTTTCAAGAAGGAGTTGGATATACCCCTTGGGGCGAAAGGGATCAAAGGATATGGGGAGAAAGCGGGAGCAGACTATTGAGTTGGATGATCAGCCATGATCATAATGAATGGTGGAGCTGGCTCGAAGGGCTGAATGGCCTACCCCTGCTCCTATTTTCTATGTATGTTTCTATGTAAGCCAAACTCCTGCGATTTAAGCACATAATCCAGACTGAGACATCAGCCATTTCTCAGAGGGAGCGTTAAAACGAGGACCCATCTGCCCTTTCATATAGGAACCAAAGACCCCATGGCACTATTCAAAAAAGAGTGGGGAGTCATGCTTTATATAGGACCTTGCTGTGGCTTCTGTTTTTCCATACATTGTAACAGTGCCTTCACTTGAAAAGTACCTCACTGGCTGAAAAGCACTATATCAATAAAAGTCGGAGGCAATGGCATAGTGGTATTGTCGCTGGACTAATAATCCAGAGACCCAGGGTATTGCTCTGGGGACCCTGGTTTGAATCATGGCAGATGGTGGAATTTGAGTTCTATAAAAATCTGGAATTAAAAGTCTAATGATGACAATGAAACCATTGTCGATTGTTGTAAAAACCCATCTGGTTCACTAATGTCCTGAATCTGCTGTCCTTACCTGGTCTGGCCTACATATGATTCCAGACCCACAGCAATGTGGTTGACTCTTAAATGCCCTCTGAACAAGGGCAATGAATGAATAAAAACATAAAAGTATCTATTTTCCTTCTTAGCTTCAAATTAAGATTGAGCTAATAATGTCGAGGATTACGAGATGAAGGAACTTCAGGGAATGGCAAAAAATAAACTCACCTTACATCTCAGTTTTTAAAATGGCCTACAGAATGCTTTAAAAGTGACAGTGAAAGGAACCTGAAACAACTCAATGTCCCATACCTAATCTCTTGCCAATTGGGGAGGCTTCTGCGGTCCAACAAAGGGTTGTCATATAATTAGCAACACAGAGTATATCTAGTATGAGACTCAACTTTTTCTATACTGCATTTTCACAAATAAATAAAATTAAATTCTGAGGATACTTAAATGCTAAGAACTTCTAGCCATTTCCAACTTCAAACTGCATCAGAGAACCTGAACCTTACAAACTAATCATATTGGCATTAAAATGCTAATGTCAGAAGCTGACCTATTCTACACCATTTTATAGGTGACTGGGTTGCAATTTTTGGATCAAGATGAGTTGATATATTTAAATTCAGAAAATGATAATGAACAATACTTTTATTCTTTATTAGTCAATCTCCTGGGGTGCTACTCATTGTAAGTCATGGGGACACATTGATTTATAAGTACAGGAATGTTATACCAAGTAAACACAATAAGGTGTGTGCCCCATTAAGGTTTGAGGTTATAATTGTTCTGGATTTTAAAATTAACAGGTCAGGCTTCAGATAAAAATAATGGCTTTGTTTAGTTGACAAGTCAATTAAGAAAGAGGCATTGGGGAACTAGTATGTTCTTGGAGAGAGTCCTTTGAAATACACATTTTAAGATTGTCTTGTATTTACAAGAAAGAAAGGTAAGTTGTAAAGCGTGAATTGCAAGAATGATTGTTTAAAGAGTTTAAACTTTCTTATATTAAAACCTAGCTTGGAGGTGTTCAAAAAGCAAAAAAACTGCAATTGCTGGAAATCTGAAACAATATCAAAAAATGCTGAAATTACTCAGCTTTAGTGGAGGGAACACAGATCAGGATACTCCTCCCTGGTCAGACAACAACTTATGGGTGGAATTTTGCCCTTGTCGGGCGAGCTTGGTCGGGAAGCTGACAGCTGCACACGATTTCACGCTGGCGGGCCAATTAAGGCCCACCCAGCGGGAAACACGAGAGGCAGCGCTCAGTGCTGCCTGTTTGGGACTGAGGAGGGCGATGAAGAGTTTTAAAATTTAGAAATAAAGATTTTTTAAATGTTAAAAAGCATAAGTAGGGACACGTTGTAACTGAAATTTTAAAAATTTTATTTTATTTTTCTTTGATGTTGGAAGCCTCATCCTGCCCGAGGATGAGGTTTCCAAAAAAATGCAAAGGACACTTGGCCTTTTTGCCTGCCCGCCAACCATAAGGTTGGACGGGCAACGAAAAATTTGTTTCAATGACCTTGTTAATGGCCTTAATAGGCCTTTTAATTGTCGGTGGGCACGCTGCCAACCAAGAGATTGATTAAGGGGGGAAAATAGAGTATGAGAGTAAACTTGCAAGGAACATGAAAGCAGACTATAAAAGCTTCTATAAGTATGTAAAAAGAAAAGGATTAGCGAAGACAAATGTAGGTCCCTTACAGTCTGAAATGGGAGAATATATAACAGAGAGCAAGGAAATGGCAGCGCAATTAAACAACTACTTTAGTTCTGTCTTCATGGAGGAAGACACAAATAACTTCCCTGAAATACTAGGGAACCAAGGGTCTAGTGAGAAGGAGGAGTTGAAGGAAATTAGTATTACTAAAACAATAGTAAACGCTGGAGAAATTAATGGGACTGAAAGCCAATAAATCCCCAGGACCCGATAATCTACATCCCAGGGTACTAAAGGAGGTAGCCTTGGAAATAGTGGATGCATTGGTTGCCATCTTCTAAAATTCTGTAGATTCTGGAATAGTCCCAGCAGATTAGAGGGTGGCAAATGTAACCCCACTATTTAAAAAAGGAGGGAGGGAGAAAACAGTGAATTATAGACTGGTTAGCCTAATGTCTGTAGTAGGAAAAAACTAGAGTCTATTGTAAAGGATGTGATAACAGGACACTTAAAAAATATCAACGGGATTAGACAAAGTCAACATGGATTTATGAAAGGGAAAGCATGTTTGACAAGCCTACAGGAGTTTTTTTGAGGATGTAACTAGCAGAATAGATAAAGGAGAACCAATGGATGTGGTGTATTTAGATTTTCAGAAAGCTTTTGATAAAGTCCCACATGAGAGGTTAATGTGTAAAATTAAAGCACATGGAATTGGAGGTAATATGGATTGAGAATTGGTTAGCAGACAGGTAACAAAGTACGAATAAATGAGTCTTATTCGGAGTGGCAGACGGTGACCAGTGGGGTACTGCAGGGATCAGTGCTTGGGCCCCAGCTATTCACAATATGTATCAATAATTTGGATGAGGGAACCAAATGTAATATTTCTAAGTTTGCTGACAGCACGAAACTTGGTGGGAATGTGAGCAATGAGGAGGATGTTAAGAGGCTTCAAGGCGATTTAGACAGGTTGAGTGAGTGGGCAAATACATGGCAGATTCAGTATAATGTGGAAAAGTGTGAAGTTATTCACTTCAGTAGGAACAACAGAATGGCAGAGTATTATTTAAATGGTGATAGATTGGGAATGTTGATGTACAAAGGGACCTGGGTATCCTTGTACACCAATCACTGAAAGCAAGCATGCAGGTGCAGCAAGGAGCTAAAAAGGCAAATGGTATGTTGGCCTTCATTGCGAGAGGACTTGAGTACAGGAGCAAGGATGTCTTATTGCAGCTGTACAGAGCCTGGTGAGACCACACATGGAGTATTGTGTGCAGTTTTGGTCCCCTTACCTAAGAAAGGGTATACTTGCCATCGAGGGAGTGCCACAAAGGTTCAATAGACTGATTCCTGGGATGGCAGGATTGTTGTATGAGGAGAGATTGGGCCGACTAGGCCTGTATTCACTGGAGTTTAGAAGAATGAGAGGAGATCTTATTGAAACAAATAAAATTCTGACAGGAATGGACAGACTGGATGCAGGGATGATGTTTCCTCTGTCTGGAGGATCCAGAACAATGAGTCACAGTCTCAGGATACAGAGTAGGCCATTTGGGAATGAGATGAGGAGAAACTTCTTCACTCAGAAGGTGGTGAACCTGTGGAATTCTCTACCACAGAAGGCTGTGGAGGCCAATTCACTGAATATATTTAAGAAGGAAATAGTTAGATTTCTGGACTTTAAAGGCATCAAGGGGTGTGGGGAGTGCGCTGCAGTACAGCTTTGAGATAGAGGATCAGCCATGATCATATTGAATGGCGCAGCAGGCTTGAAGGGCCAAATGACCTGCTCGTGCTCCTATTTTCTGTGTTTCTACCAGGTACTAGTGCAGGGCATGTCAATGCATCTTTGGACCATCAATTAGGACAGTTAGGTGGAAATGCTTTTCAGTCACTGGTTCACCCTTAGTTGGAGCATTGTGTCCACTTCTGGGCACCACACCTTAGGAAGGATATGAAGGCTTTAGAATGTGTGCAGCAAAGACATACAAGAATCGTTCTGAGGATGAGGGACTTCAGTTATGTGGATAGAAGCTGGAATTGTTCTCCTTAAAGAGAAGATTAAGAAGAGATTTGATAGAGGTGCTCAAAATCATAAGGGATCTAGACAGAGGATATAGAGAGAAACTGTTCCCTTGGCAGATGGGCCGAGAACAAGAGGACACAGGTTAAAAGTGATTGGCAAAAGAGTTTTAAAGGTGACATGAGGAAAAACACTTCTACATGGCAATTGGTTAGGATCGGGAATGTGTGGTGAAGGCAGAGTCAATTGTAGCTTTCAAAAGGGAATTGGATAAGCAAATGAAGAGAAAAAAATTGCAGGGCTATGGGGCAAGAGCAGGGGAGTGGAACTAGCTAAATTGCTCTTGTGGAGAGCCGACACGGGCTTGGCAGAACGAATGCCCTCGCTCTGTGCTGTAACCATTCTCTGATTATATTAAGTTTTTCTGTTGAAATACACTACCACTAGCCCATTAGTGCCTGAACATAGGGTGGCATTCTTCATAAAATTAATTCGGGGTGAACAAACCAAACTGTACATGGCAATTCTAGCACACATGTCCAAAATTCACGCTGAAAGACTCCACACTACCCAGCACTAGAAATGATATGTCACTGAACAATCAACATCTTACATGCACTCTCTCTTGAATGAAAATCAGTTTACTCTAGACTTCAGATGTCTTTTATTTTCCTGGGAATGCAGTTTCTCTTCAAGTTCCTCTTTTTTCTCTTATTAACCTAAGGGATTCTCTTAACTCCATATTGATCTTGCAAATTGTATTTCCTGAAATCCTGGAATTAAATAATGTCCACCTAATTTCCCTACTTTAAAAAAAGACCTCTTTTAACTAGCAAGCTAAATTTTGTACTTGGCTTCAATAGACTTTGAGACGACTCTCAACTCAGGGACATTTGTCTTCAGTAATTAACATACTATTAACTTCACAGAAACTGTCAACAAACTGTGTACAACTTCAAATAGAAGGCGGTGCTCCAGTAGTAATAAAAACAAAAAACTACTGCGGATGCTGGATCCAAAACAAACAGAATTACCTGGAAAAACTCAGCAGGTCTGGCAGCATCGGTGGAGAAGAAAAGAGTCGACGTTTCGAGTCCACATGACCCTTCAACAGAACTGGTGCTCCAGTCGTGTTCTTTGAAAGACCTGAATCTCCTTACTTGTTAGATTCAGCAACAACACATAGTATCGAATATACGAGACCTCACTTTAATTCTGTGGAAATTCATGAAATTCCTTATGAGTTTGTAAACGTGTGAATGTGTAACAAAATATCTCACATGCAACATGGCATAACTAATAGTTTCACTATGCAGATTTTGCAAGGTACAGGTTTACTCGTTGATCAGTCATATACCAAAGTTCTGACAGAGGTCATCTTTCTTCATACATTATTCCCTACATTCATTTTTTTTTCTTGGTAACACACAGTAACACTACCAATTGCTGGTGGTGTGGCATACTGGGTAACTCTAAGGTATTATTCACTTGTAACCCCTACAACAATGCATTATGTAGCTTATACACCAAACAAGCATAGAGCTCCAAACCACTTACCCTCTACCAGGCACTCCACAACGTCATTACATAAATGTATCCACATTCGAGTACCTAAAATGGGTTTACAGGAATGTTGATTGGTGAATAACAGATACTGCAGACTCTTAAGCCGTACAGTTCATAAAAAAGAATATTTTAATTTAACACAGATGCATTAAGCAATGCTATTATCTTCATATGACGTTCAGACCCAGTAAATAAGGAAGAAAAAGTCAGGCAGCAGACACTGAAGTCAGCTGTTTACACTGAGGCGTGCTGTATGCAGATGCTTATGAATAATTATAAGCTAACCTGGCGAAACTAGATGAAACATGTTCAGAATACGATATGAAGACAGGTCTCAGTGACTAGGCACCCAGATAGGCAAGCAGTTACATGTTCACAATCGGGGGGAAAACCATTAGAGCATTTTAATGATTTCTGCCTCAAGAAGACAAGAGAACTGAATAAGGAAATAGACAAACAGAAATGCACAGAGGAAACAGAAATGCACAGAAGAAACCAACAGTGATCCTGCGAAAAGTTTATAAAATCAGGCCTCCTTCATGCGCTCTTGTGAAGAGGTTCTATAGTTACTCATTTCAGAATGGATTTGTGAGATTTTTTTCTCTCATGCCAGTATTGTTTATTTTGGCTATTTATTGGTTATTTTGTAATCATGTGAAGGTTATCTCTCAGGAATTGCTTCTGATATATCAGGATAAATTTTATAAATGGATGATCCTGGCACCAAGTCTTGACCACTGGGACAGGATTAAGAAATCCAGGAATGTGCAGCACAATTCTTCACCTGTAAAAGATGGGAAACCGTGGGAGCCGTGCCTACCACTTCCAATATACACTTTCAATGAGTGAAGCTCAATGCCATCAGCCTGTATTCAAATAATTTATCCAATCATGTTGCCATTGTGCCAGTTGTACCCATGTTGAATGTCATAAAAGCGTTTAACTATAAAATGTAAATTTAAGAACAGGTTCCCCAGATAAAGAATAAGGAATAATCTCTGTCCCCCCTTTCGCCATGGAAGGTAACACTGCACTATAGGATCAGCTCTCCAATGGATAAAGATGATAGCTCAACACTAGCTCATTTTAACCTTACTTCGGTTCCTCCAACATTTGCAGAAATTGGCATTTATGGTGTTGAGGCCAAGTGCAGCAATGCAACTGCTATTCCTTTTAGTTCACCACAGCCTAGGCCTGTATGATTCAGTACTGCAGCAGACAGTGCTTTTAATCACGACACTACCAGAGGAACCACAATCCCACTGTTAAATTCACTAGGCAGCTGCTGAGCCTAATCTCTACATTTACTATTAATGCTAGAGATGTAATTAATGTTGTGCAACCACAACATAAGTTTCTTATTCTATTATGTATGCCATTATGTATCACAACATGACATAAAATGAAGAAGTGTGGTGCCATTGTGGGGGCGGGGTGCATATTTGTTTAGGCCCGTTTTCTCTCATGTACTCATATTCCTTTTGAAAACGTCTAACTTATATGATACCATGTGTGCACTTTGCAGTAAGATAGTGTTACAACCAGGGGTGAGAAGGGGTGAACTGGCTCCTCTCTATTCAACCTCCTCGGCTGGTCACAACAAAGGTTTAGGTTTCTTTTTCATGAGGACATGCCTTTTCCAAATCAGAATGTATTTAACTATTTAAGCTGTGAGCAATAAGGAGCCAATCAAACAAGGTTTTCTTGAGTCAAAGAAAGAGCATAATTATTAACCCCTACGCAGCCCTCATGCAGTCAGTTGAGCCCACACACAAACACACAGACACACACACAGACACACACACAGATTCCAAAAGAGAGAGCAGCCTTCAGCTTGTTTCCTCTGCTGAAGACTTTCTGGACACCACCTGCATCACTTGCAATCTCTCTCGAGTGGCTGGGCAGCCTTGCCTTGAAATACTTCACCCATTGTGTTTTACCAAGAGGTTTTAGGCGTGTTTGTGGCAGCCATTGTTTCAATATCTAGTACTTTGCATTTTTATTGTCTCTTCCCTAGACAGTTACGAATTACGATGGGTGTCTGGATTATAGGAAATGTCTCTCTCTTCACACTCCCCTGAGGGCGATTTGTTTGTTTCTCACATTCACCTTGTAATGTGCCCTTGCATTTTTAAGCAATTTGCTCTGTCTCAGTTCAAATTGCAAACTTTCCAGTTGGTTGAAAGTTGAAAAATCATATTTTCAAACATATAGGGGCATAGCCCCGTGACAATAGTGACAAGGACTGGGAACCCAAGTTGATATTTCCAGACCCTAAACAACTTTGATTCCACAACTTCTGCTGAGAATAATGGAGAGTTGAGAAGGGCTAGAAGGCAATATTGCTTAACGTGCAAATTGAAGTTTAACCTTAACGATTGCTAGGAGCTCACAGCTGTATTTTTCAGTAACAACACTAATAGCAACAGTTTAACAAATGTGCACTTCTAGCAGAGAGCCTTGTCCACCAGGAGAGCATATCAGAAGCTGCACACATGCTCGGAACAATTTTCCAGCTAATATAATGAACTGACAGGAAATCATCTGGACTACGCCCATAGTTTCCTGATACGTTAGGGGAGCCAGTGGCACAGTAGTAACATCACTGGGCCAGGCTGATATTCTGGGGGATACAGGTTCAAATCCCACCACAACAGCTGGTGGAAATTAAATTCAATTAATAAATCTAGAATATAAAGCTAGTCTCATTAATGGTGCAATGAGACTATCATCAATTGTTGTAAAAACCCATCTGAAACACTAATGTTCTTTAGGGAAGGAAATCTGCCATCCTTACCTGATCTGGCCTACATGTGACTCTTAACTGCCCTCTGAAAACGTCTAGCAAACCAGTCAGTTGTATCAAACTGCTACAAAATCACAAAGGAATGAAATGGGGCATACCACCTGGCATCAACCTAAACACCGGAAACGACAACCACCCATTGAGCTCTGTCGACCCTGCAAAGTCCTCCTTACTAACATCTGGGGGCTTGTACCACAATTAGGAGAGCTGTCCCACAGATTAATCAAGCAACAGCCTGACACAGTCATACTCAGCAAATCATACTTTATAGATGACATCCCAAACACCACCATCATACTTCCTGGGTATGTCTGACAGGACAGACACTAGAGATGATGGCAGATGGGAGGGAATTAAGCTGGGAGTCCTCAACATTGACTCTGGACCCCATGGCACCTCATGACATCAGGTCAAATACAAGCAAGGAAACATCCTGCTGATTACCACCTACCACGCATGCAACCAACACCCCTCCCGCCCAACCCCACCACCTCCTCTGCTGATGAATCAGTACTCCTCTATTTTGAACACCACTTGGAGGAAGCATTGTGTACCATCTACAAAATGCACTGTAGCAACTTGCCAAGGCTCCTTTGACAGCACCTTCCAAACCCCCTACCACCTCTACGGACAAGGGCAGCAGATGTATAGGAATGCCACCACCTGCAAGTTCCCCTCCAAGCCACAAACCATCCTGACTTGGAAATACATCGCCGGTCCTTCACTGTCACTTGGTCAAAATCCTGGAGCTCCCTTCCTAACAGCACTGTGGGTGTACCTACACCACAGAGACTGCAGCAGTTCAAGAAGGCAGCTCACCACCACCTTCTCAGGGGCAACTAGGGTTGGTCCAGCCAGCGAAGCCCACATCCCATGAATGAATTTTTAAAAAGTGCTTCTTTCTGCAATTGGACCAGGCAGATCTTCTTCACAGAACAGGTACTTCTAGGAACTCCACTCTTACAGGACAGCACTTGAAACTTTGAGGGATTACTTTGAAACCGCACACACTATGGCCTCCATGATGAGGCCTGTGTGGTGGTGGCAAAATAGGTTACATCTGTGCCTGGCTACATCGATTACAAACAAAGATGCAAAAAAACTGCGATGAAACTACAGGCCGCCCCAAATTTTCAGAGTTCCAACATGCATAGGCATCTGACACAGAACTGGCCTTAAGATTGATAACTAAACCTCCTTACTCAGTCTGTTAAACTGACCTTTGTCAGCTGTGGGCTGACAAATCCCCAGGTCCTGATGAACATCAACCTAGGGTCTTCAAAGGAGTGGCTAGTGAAATAGTTGATGCACTGGTTTTAATTTTCCAAAATTACCTAGGTTCGGGGAAGGTTCTACTAGACTGGAAAGTAGCAAATGTAACTCCTTTATTCAAAAAGGGAGGGAGACAGAAAGCAGGAAACTACATGTTAGTTAGCTTAACATCCGTCAAAAGGAAAATGTTAGAAGCTATAACTAAATATGTTATAGCAGGGCACTTAGAAAACCTTAAGGCAATCAGGCAGAGTCCACATGGTTTTGCGAAGGGGTAATCATGTTTGCCCAGTTTATTGGAGTTCTTTGAAGGAGTCACATGTGCTGTGGATAAAGGGGAACTGGTGAATGTGTTGTACTTAGATTTCCAGAAGGCATTTGATAAGGAGCCACATCAAAGGTTATTGTGGAAAATTAAAGCTCATGGTATAGGGGTAACATCTTGGTATGGATAGAAGATTGGCTAGCTAACAGGAAACAGAGAGTAGCTATAAATGGGTATTTTTCTAGTTGGCAGGATGTAATCAGTGGTGTGCCACAGGGATCAGTGCAGGGGCCTCAACTTTTTACAATTTATATAAATGACTTTGACGAAGGGATCTAAGGTGTGGTTGCTAAATTTGCTAATGACACAAAGATAGGTAGGAAAGTAAATTGTTAAGAGGATGTGAGGAGGTTACAAAGTGACATAGATAGGTTCTGTGAGTGGGCAAAGATCTGGCAAATGGAGTATAATGTGGCAAGTGTGAAGTTGTCCATTTTGGCAGGAAGAATAAAAAAGAAGCATATCTAAATGGTGAGAGATTGCAGAGCTCTGAGATTCAGAGGGATCAAGGGGTCCCAGTGCATGAATCACAAAAGGTTAGTATGCAGGTACAGCAAGTACTTAGGAAAGCTAATAGAATGTTATCATTTATTGTGAGGGGAATTGAGTACAAAAGTAGGGAGATTATGCTTCAATTGTACAGGGCATTGGTGAGACCACATCTGGAATACTGTGTACAGTATTGGACTCCTTATTTAAGGAAAAATGTAAATGCATTGGAAGCACTTCAGAGAAGGTTTACTAGATTAATACCAGGAATGGCCAGGTTGTTTTATGATGAAAGGTGGGACAGGTTAGGCTCGTATCCACTGGAGTTTAGAAGAGTAAGAGCTGACTTGATGAAAACCTTTAAGATCCTGAGGGGTCTTGACAGGGTGGATATGGAGAGGATGTTTCCTCTTGTGGGAGAATCTAGAACTAAGGATCATGCTTTTAAAATAAGGGGTTGCTCATTTAAGACAAAGATGTGGAGAAATTTTTTCTCTGAGGGTTGTGAGTCTTTGGAACTCTTTCACAAAAGGCAGTGGAAATGGGGTCTTTGAATATTTTTATGGCAAAGCTAGATAGATTCCTGATTAACAAAGGGGTGAAAGGTCATTGGGGGTAGGCGGGAGGTTACAGTCAGATCAGCCATGATCTTATTGAATGGTGGAGCAGGCTTGAGGGGTTAAGTGGCCTACTCCTGCTCCATGTTCGTATGTTTGTATGACCCCCATATATACACCTGAAGACAAAGCAACTCTTTTAAGTTTGTTCTAAATCAGCGGGGCTACAAGTATTTTACCAGTCTCCCATATCCTAGGAAATACAGTAACTCATCCACTTTGCTAAAAGAAAACAACCAGGTACTATAAAATTCCACAACTGTGCTGACATCATACTGAGATCTACATTAAAATATTGATAGCAATACAAGTTTGGACCTTCCAGATCACCCACATACAATACCAGTTTACTTTGTCAAGGAAAAGTCAGAGGGTGGAACCGTCCCAGGTTTGCATGAAGGGCAGTAGCGTTTGGGAAAAAAGTCGTTTACCTGCCGGCTGCAATGGCGGTTTTTCACACTATATCATCCCATTCCCGCATCATTAGTCACAGGAAACACGTCATCTCGCTGGCGGGTGGCCTCTAAGTTGCCGACTGCGCCGTTACCTCGTCGCTTCCTCATGCAGGGCACCATATTTAAACTGCAGCCGCACGCACACTTCTCAATGGTTGCAGCCCAGGGCTGCTCCGGTGAAGACATGGCTTCAAAAGCCAAGAAGAGCACAGCCCCCCGACTCAGTGACACATCCCTGGGACACTTTCTGGACACTGTGCAGTCCTGCCACTCTGACCACAGGAGTCTCATCACTCTGGCTTGTGAGGCACAGGCAGAGGTGGGCAGTGCCAATGCTGCACACAAGAGGTTGGCCATCCAGTGCAGAAAACTGATGAATAATCTCATCCATGCCACCAGGGTAAGACAACCATCTTAGCCCTCTCACATGCTCACAGGGCCATCACACATTCACTGGCATCTCACTCACTTACAGCCAGCTCAAGGGATATCACCATCCACTCTCTCACGTACACCCTTACATCTCCAACTGGCCTCTTCTGCTCTGGAGACTGCCTCCTCAGCCCTCACCATCTTAAGGCCACTTGCACAGATCAACATGTGCCCCCACACACACCCTGGGATACCCCCTGCCCCAGTACAGCCCTCGTCCCTGCAGCCTCTTCCCTTGCCTGAGGCCACTTCTTCCCCTTCCCCAAGCAAGACCTAGCCCTGCAGCCATTGAAGAGCCACCTCTGCCTTATGGCTGGTCTGGTAGGTAGAGACCTGCCTGTGAGCCCCTCTAAAAGTGATATGTTGCTGCCTGCGAAAACTGGCGCTGATGACAGTGAGTGCTGCCCAAAGCAAGGTAGGCAAACAAACCTCTAAGTCCTGAGCGAAATGCAGCTCGCCAGGTACACGTCGCTTATGTTCAGTTGTGAAACATGTCGGCGTGCAGTCACGCCAACATGCGCGGAAGATCCAGAGTAGGGAAATGATTCTGGCGAGCTGGGCTTATAATGAGATGCTAAAGTATTGGAATTATGTTCCCGACTTGTGGAGGCGGGAAATGTGGCCGGTCATTGACGGGTGGAGTGAACGACCGCAAACTAGTTTCACGACGGCGTGAAACCAACTTTTGGCCATCTCGTCATATTGCTCCATTTCCCGCCCCCCACCACCCCCCCAACCACCCACAATGACGCCGGATGCCAAAGGGGCTGGAAAATTCCGACCAGAGAATTTTGCTTTAGCAAGTCAGGCCACTAAAAGCAAATAATATCAAAGAAGTGAAGAAAGCATTTTCACAAGATGTGTTCTTCAGTGGGATGTGTGAACGTGACACCATCCCTCTGTCCCGTGTTCTTTGAAGTCCACAAAATATATTCAGCAGTGGCACTCTTGCTCGACCAATGACTCCGTGGGTACCTACAATACATGAAAATCAAAATTTGTCTCCGTGCACTTTTTATGGGGTGAAATGGATTTCCGCTGAGTTTAGGTTAAGTGCACATTTCCTTTTAACAATAAGTTCGGCTGCAAGCCATTCTCACCTGAAGTAGGACACAGCTTCATTGAAAGGCTAGAATTAATGATTAATGACATCATTTCAATGTGCTACTAATTTCCCTATTTCCAGATAAAGGCAAAATACTGCGGATGCTGGAAATCTGAAAGAAAAAAAATCTCCCTATTTCCATTGTGCATTACACCATCTCAATTATGCCTGATGGGCATCTAATTGACTGCTAACAGCGCACTATATGTGGGAGTAAGTTTAACAGGCTGAGTAAGGGGGCTAACTTATCACTCTTCAGGCCAATTTTGTATTATCTTCCATCACTTCTAGTTTTATTTCGCTACTTCTTAAATTTATAAGAGCCTTTGAGGCAATTATTTTGCTGCAAACATATTGTTTTTCATACAGCTCTATATATTCCCATATATCAGAGGTTTTTGGAGAAAGAAGAGGACCAATGAAAGGATACCAAGCAGATGAGGCTGTACCAGCAAAGTTATGCATCTGCCTACCACCCACATCTATAGACACAGATCCACATAATCACTACTTTGGCTTTGTGAGTGGTAAGTCATATCTAACCAACCTAATAGAGTTCTTTCAATGAGTGATCAATGGATATCAGATGCACTGAGTTTCAGAAGGAACTGCTGCCCCTGTCCAATTTTCTGCTACCCTGTCAAGTGTGCTATAGGTCAAACTCTTTAGAGAAGCTCTGTATGTGCTACTAGCATATTCAAATTATAGGAAGGGAATCCTTCAGTGAAGTTCCAATAACGCCTTCCCCTGATCTGCTGGCACAGGTAATTAACCAACTCATCTTCATTTTTCTTATTCTCACTAAAATCGCACCTCACTACATCAGTCCTCTGTCACTGCCAGCTTGGAATTCTTGCCTCTCATTAAGACGGTATTAGACACAAACATTCCTTGGGCATACAATCTGGGCTGACACACCAGTGCAATACAGAGGATGTGCTACATTGTTGGAGGTGCTGCCTAAGGAAAGACGTTAAAACAGAGGTGAACATAAAGATCTTCCTTGGCACTTATTCCAGGAAGAGCAGGTAATTCTCTTGGGGTCTTGTTCAAAATCAATCTCTCATCCAACACCAAAAACAAATAATCTGGTCATTTATTTCATTGCTCTTTGTGGGATCTTACTGGGCACAAATTGACTGTCAAATCTGCCTACAAAGCACAGTCATTACATTGATTTCAAAAGGGCTGGACATGCTTGACAAACTTCATAGAATCCTTTGAGGAAGTAAACAGATATGATTGATGGTGGAAATACAGTGTTGGTGCAGTGAGTATGGACGTTGACAAGGTATCACGGTGCAGCTTACAAATTTAGAAATCAATCAGCATAACCTGTTTTGCCTTCCATAATGTGGACTTGCTCTGCTTCGAATGGCTTTGTGGTTTCTCTTCTGACACAAAAGTACTCCAGCTGGTCTTCATGCCTGCACACCTCAGTTGTAGCATTGTCACCTCTGAGTCAGAAGATTGTGGGTTCAAGTCCTACTCCTGACACTCGGGCACATACTTTAGGTTGATATTCTGGTCCTGAGGGAGTTCTACATAGCCATTTGTTAGACAAGGCACTAAAGCAAGAACGTGTCTGTCCTTGCAGATGGACGTAGAAAATCCTGTGGCACTATTTTGAATAAGAGCAGGGGAGCTCTCCAAGTGTCCTGACCACTAATTAACCTCAACCAACATTACTAAAAAAATCCAAGATAAAAGCAAAATATTGCAGATGCTGGAAATCTGATATTAAAACAGAAAATGCTGGAAAAACTCAGCAAGTCTGGCAGCATCTGTAGAGTGAGAAACATTTTGAGTCCATATGACTCTGAAGAAGAGTCATACAGACTCAAAAAGTTAACTCTGCTCCCCTCTCCACAGATGCTGCCAGACTTGCTGAATTTTTCCAGCATTTTCTGTTTTTAACACTAAATAACAGATTGTCTGGCCTTTATCATATTGCTGCCGGTATGGCCTTGCAGTGTGCAAATTAGCTACTACGGTTCCTAAATTACATCAGCGACTAATCTTCAAAAAGTACTTTGTTGGATGTTAAGTACTTTGGAATGTCCTGTGTTCATGAGAGGTGTTATATAAATGCAGGTTTTTCTCTTTTAATACAAGCACACTGCAAGCTATATCAGCTGCACATGAAATGCACATTTAAATGGGCAATTTTCCAACTCTGAGCTGTCAGCCAGGAGCCTTGTAGCACAGATCTGACTTTCTACAGTGTGCTACCAACAAGAAAAGTTTTCGTTTCTGAACACCTTTTGAAAGCTGTATTTCTTTTTTATAAGATTCCTAATCCTAAAGATTATGATCGCAATGTACACCCAGAAGCTGGTATGAATTTGAAAAATGAACAGTAAAATAGTAATGGTAGCCCTTAGGACAGAAAAAGATGATAGATTTAGGTTTAAGGAACATATTGCTGCAGGGTACTATGCTTTCAATGTAAAGTGAATCCTTTGTCTAATTAAGACGTGTCACAATATTTCTGCTGTGTTTATAGGGCAGAATCACCCCAAGCAGAACAATTCTGCAAAACAGTCGCTTGGTAGTACAGAGGTTGAATATTGCTGTAAAGAGAGACATGTTGCCCAGGTGCAAGGTTTGGACGTATTCCTTTTGTTGGCAGAGAACGAGTCTCTGTGTATGAATGTATGTCGCCTTGCACCTTTTTTTAATTATCCAGGAGCCTGGGGAGCTTATAGTTCCCTGTATTAATGGCATGACTTGCCAACCAATCAGCACCCTTCTCCTGCAGTATAAACGATTGTGATTGTTTGAAATTTGGCATTCTTGCATTTGCCCTGATGAGTGCAAGACAAAAAACTTCGGCAACAATTCTGTAAAAAAGGCCTTTTTGCTGGTGCTTGAGAATCTGCCAGTTTATACTGAGGACAGAAATCCACATGTCAACGGCAAAAAGCAGCTGTGCTTATAAAGGTTGGCATAGCCACAATTATTTGAGAACTGGAAATGTATTTTCTAGTCACTAGACCCTATCCCAAAAGACGAGGAACAAAACTGCACCAGCAGGCCACATAGCTGGACTCAGCATTCAGTGTACCCCACCTCAAGACAAATGGCACCTGGCAACGCCAGAGACTCAGCTTGCTTTGATATCCCAGTATTGCTGGCTCCAGAGATATTGGAGAAAACCAGCCACCTCTTCAAGTGTTCTTGATGCTTCTTTGGCCCTTAAACAGGCAGCAGCGCCATCTCATTTACTTTTCCATGTCATTGCTATAAACATGCCTGGTCTCAGTGACAGTGCGGTAAAGTTGTTGCACCAACTCTCTTCCCACGTATCTGCATGCGCTCAACATCATAAAGAAGAAAACTAGCACATAATTCCACTGGTCCATTTCCTTTACTGAGCAAAATAATGGTAAAGTTTGAAAATATTTTATCATGAAAATACTGCCGCTTTAAATGAACAAATGAATGAATGGGAAACCATGGGGTGAAAATTGGTTTAGGCCCATTGCAAGGATACGCAAGAAGATGAGGTCCAAGGGCCACCTGCAATTGGGCCTTTTGTTTAATAACAGAGTCAAACTGCCAGTGCACGTCATGCTTCCAAAGGCAACTCACCCAAAGCCAGGGATTGAACTAGGCCTCTTGCCTTGCCAGCAGCCCTCAGTTTAAGTATGTGGCAGGTGGTGAAAGTGCAGGAAGGTTGAGCAGTGGTGGTCTGAAGCCGGACACACCTACTCCATAGGAGCGAAATAAATAAAACTTTCCCTACTATATGTTCAGTGGACCCCGGCAGTCCTTTTGCTGCAGTGGAACTGGAAAAACTAGTCGGACCGTTCATGTTTTCCAACTCCTGCAGCGGTCTCTTCTTTACATGTTAACATTGATCCAACATTGGTGTCAGGTGGTTGCCAGGGACGTCCAATATGGCAGCCATACAATCGATGCAGATCAGGTACAGGACTTTGCCTCCAGTAAATAGTGTGCATTGCACCTGCTTTATGCCCAAAAATGGGCAAAATGCATATTAATTTTTATCCCCCTGTGTGTATCTATTCAAATTACATTTCAGGTGAACTACAAGTATTATCTTCCAGCTTTGTGCTCTAGACTGAATGAGACTCTTTGTCAGGAACACAATGTCAAAAAATCACCCCCAACATCTCAACTTATTGCCACACATTGGCACTATGGGCAAAATTTTATGTCACGCGGGGGGGCGTGCGCCCAACCTGATTGGGCGTAAAATCGTGCGAGAAGATGTTGGGCAAGTGTCCCGACATATTTGAGCACTTGTGCGATATTCCGCTTGGCGCACGCGCACAAAAGTCGGAAGCGTGCCCACCAACAACTAAAAGGGCAATTAAGCCCATTAACGCCGCAATTGACTCCAATTTTTCGTTGCCCGTCCAACCTTACGGCCAGGCGGACTTTGCAATTTGCACCAAACCTCATCCAAGGGCAGGATGAAATTTCTGTGATGAAATAAAATAAAAATAAACTTTTATGGACAGCATTTTTATCAGCTATATTTTCAGGTGATTGATTATGATGCATGGACACTTTTTTCAGCTTTTAAAACATTCATTTTAGCTTTTTCAGGTGTCCAGCTCCCTGAAGCAGTGGTCTTGCACCCGTGCCCGCCCTCTTCCTGCCCCCACCCCATCAGCGCTGAATTTTTCAGTGCGCATTTCACACTGGCTGCCAGTTAATTAGCCAGCCAGCGTGAAATCGCGGTCGGGGGCCGATTGCGGTTGGAGGCCCGTTTCCCGACTGCTCCCAAGCCCACCGATCGGGCATTCCCGCCAAAGGTAAAATTCGGGCCTATGTGGCAGCACAGCATATATTTTGAAAATTAGCATCTTTGTTAAATTGCAAAAGCCACTGCTTTATTTGGCTAACCACATCAATGGCTACAGAGTTATATAAATCCTCTGAGAGAATATTCCAAACACTAAAACGATTAGGTTCAAAGTCTGCAGGATTTGGCACCTGAGAACTGCAATTTCTTTGACAAATCAAATACAGGTTGCTATCAGTGATTACCCAGCAGTGCACTAAATTCTGAAAGGGCGTTTTTCCAGTTTGTTATACCTCTAGTCTCACAAGGCTAATGCAGTTAAGATCATGTGGAAATCTCGGGCAGCACTTTACTAACATAGAAAAAAAAGACTTGAAATGGGGTTCAAACAGAATATCAAGTATCAGAAGTGACCCATCGTGTTTTAAACTTGGTTTCTCTGGCCAGAATCTTCGGGCCCTGCTTGCCGACACGTAAAATGACGCACGGTGACTTCGGGCGTGCGTCCCGACGTCACCGCGCGTCATTCAGATCTTCAGTTCGGCTGCACGCCCGCCGAACTGTCAAAGGCCTATTTAGGCCATTTAAATACCAATTTAAATAATTAACATAGCTGCCCGTCTAACCTTAAGGTTGGCGTGCAGGCGAAGTGCCCAGGCGGCCTTCGCATTTATCACGAAACCTCATCCACGGGCGGGATGAGGTTTCATAAAGGTTTTTAAACATCAATAAAAAATTTTCATAAAATTCATAGACATGTCCCAGTTCATGTGATACTGTCACATGAGGGGACATGTCTTAAAATTTTTTTTCTTTCTTTGTTTAAATTTTTAAAAATCAAACTAATCTCCCTGAGGCAGCTCTGTGCCTCAGGGAGATTTCTGCACAGGTAGTGCTCAGCGCTTCCGGGTGCGCGTCACGTTGGGTGGGCCTTAATTGGCCCGCTCATGTAAAATGGCGACGCGCAGCTGATCGCAGGCAGCTATAGGCTGTGGCCCGCCCGGACCTGCTCCCACCCAGCCCCACCCCCAACGGGGAGAAAATTCTCCCCTCTGTACTATCAACTTTTGCATCTGTGTGATTCACCAGGGAAAAGTCACTTTTAAATACGCCATATAGTTAGATATAATGACCAGGATTCAATTCTAGTGACAGGGTCCCTCCACCGGTTGGAGCCCCAAGTCGCTTCCATGGGGATGGCCCAACGCTATTTAGGTGCCCTGAACTAGTCAGTGTTGGGCCTTTCATGCAATCAAGTTCCCAATGGGGTGAAAATCCCACCCCCACCAAGATCTCCCAGCCAATCAGGGGCCTGCAGCTCTCCTTTGCCTGTAGTAGCAGTGGCTGTTGCTGGTAATGCTCAGAGGCCTACCCAGAGGATTGCCACTGGATCTCTAGAGACAGGTGAGTGGGCCAGGAGTTTGTAGGGAGGAGCCACCAGAGAGAGGAGCTGGAGTTTGGGGGCAAGGGTGGGAGGATATTTTTCAGTGGCATCTCTCCCTTCCCTATGCCAAGTCCCTCGATCAAGCGCTGAGTCGCTGAGTTCCTCACAATGAGGAACCCTCCCTAGGAGGCCACAGGTAACCTGACAGTGTTTTCTGAGCAGCCTTCGGGAGGCATGGGACAGCCATGCGACTTCCGTTAAATCCCTGAGCCACCATTAAATCCTCGTGGGCCCACGGATAATTGATGACAAGTGTTATACCCCTAATATCCAATTGGTGAAGGAAGAATCCAAAACCAGTCTTTACTTGGGATAGATTTACTCAGAGTAAGACATTACAGGTATATTTCTTCTGACTCCACTCAACTCTGGCATCAATGTGTCTCTTAATATGTGTTCAAGTAACCATCCAATCAATACCCTCCACCTGTATGAATTTCAACTGATGCAATTAACATCAAGTAGCGCATTAATGAGACTAACTGACAACCTGCCACCAGTATGTAGGATTTGAGGTGTCAGCTGTGGCTCAATTCATAGCACCCTCGCCTTTGAATCAGAGGGTTGTGGGTTCATGTCCCACTCCTGGAAACCAAGAACAGTGATTGTACTCGAAAGAGTTGCAATCTGTGACTGTTGATAACTCGAAAGAGTTTCCCACATTCAGCCCTCTGCCCCCAACTTAATTGGAGACAGTTTTCCCAACACCTGGGACGGAATTGTCTCAGATTTGCATTAAGTGCAGTAGAGGGCGTGAAAAAGGACGTTTCACCCACTGGCTGCAATGGCATGATTTCATCCCAAACCCGCCTCATTAATCATGCATTTCCGGGAAACACGCCGTTTCTCTGGCGAACGGCCTCCAATTCACCCACCACATCATCATCGCACCGCTTCCTCACCCCTGGTGCCATATTTAAAGTGCAGCCGCACATACACCTCTCAATGCTTCCAGCCCAGGACTGCTGCACAGAAGACATGGCCCCAAAAGGCAAGAATACTGCAGTCCCTGGTTCAGTAATGCATCGCTGGGATGCCACCTGTACACCGTCGGAGGCCGCCACGATGTCCTCCATCCCCGCTCTGGCCGCAGGAGGCTCATTAGTGTCACCACTTCAGCTTGGGAGGCAATGGCAGTGGTGAACAGTGCTAATGCTGCTCGGAAGAGGTTTGCCAGCCAGTGAAGAGAGAGGATGAATGGTCTCATCCATTCAACCATCTCATCACTCATCACTCTAAACTCATAAGCCCATCACACATTCACTGGCATCTCACTCTCTGCCAGCTCAAGGGACATCACCACTCACTCTCTCACACACACCCTCACATCTCCATCTGACCTCACCTCCTCTGGAGACTGGCTCCTCAGCCCTCACCATCTTGAGGCCACTTGCACAGATCAACATGCATCCTAACACACACCCTGGGATACCCCCCTTCCCCAGTAATGCCCTAGCCATGCAGCCTCTTCTCTTGTCTGAGGCCACTTCTTCTCTTGTCTGAGGCCACTTCTTCCCCTTCCCCAAACAAGTCATAGCCCTGCAGTCATTGAAAATCCACCCCCGCCTTACAGCTGGTCTCGTAAGTAGATATCTGCCTGTGAGCGCCCCTAAAAGTGCTGTGGTGCTGCCTGTGAAGCCTGGCGCTGATGACCATGAGTGCTGCCTGAAGCAAGGTAGGCAAACAAACCTCAAAGTCCCGGGTGAAGTGCAGCTCACCAGGTGCACATCGCTTATGTACAGTTGTGAAACACACGACGTGATGTTTGGATGATCCAGTGTGGAGGGGTGATTCCAGCGAGCTGGGTTTATAATGATATGCGGATGTATTACAATGAAGTTCCTGACATGCGGTGGCGGGAAGCGTGGCCTGTCATTTACGGGTGGAGCGGGACGATTGCAAACTGGTTTCACAAGGTTGTGGAACTGATTTTTGGCATTCCAGCCATATTGTCTGCTCACCCGCCATGGTGCCCGATGCCAATGGGCACAGAAAATTCTGCCCCTGGAATCGAGTCCAATTCTTCTGGAGCCCCCGCCATCATGCTTGCTCTGGCAGGTTCAATAATGAAATTCCACCGTGTGTGTGTGTGTGTGTGTGTGTGTGTGAGGGTGATTGTGTACGTGGTGTGTGTGTGTGTGTGAGGGTGATTGTGTATGTGGTGTGTGTGTGTGTGTGAGGGTGATTGTGTACATGGTGTGTGTGTGTGTGTGAGGGTGATTGTGTACGTGGTGTGTGTGTGTGTGTGAGGGTGATTGTGTACGTGGTGTGTGTGTGTGTGTGTGAGGGTGATTGTGTATGTGGTGTGTGTGTGTGAGGGTGATTGCGTATGTGGTGTGTGTGTGAGGGTGATTGTGTATGTGGTGTGTGCGTGTGAGGGTGATTGTGTACGTGGTGTGTGTCTGAGGGTGATTGTGTACATGGTGTGTGTGTGTGTGTGAGGGTGATTGTGTATGTGGTGTGTGTGTGTGAGGGTGATTGTGTACATGGTGTGTGTGTGTGTGAGGGTGATTGTGTACATGGTGTGTGTGTGTGTGAGGGTGATTGTGTACGTGGCGTGTGTGTGTGAGGGTGATTGTGTACATGGCGTGTGTGTGTGTGTGAGGGTGATTGTGTACGTGGTGTGTATGTGTGTGAGGGTGATTGTGTACATGGTGTGTGTGTGTGAGGGTGATTGTGTACATGGTGTGTGTGTGTGTGTGTGTGTGTGAGGGTGATTGTGTACATGGTGTGTGTGTGCGTGTGTGTGAGGGTGATTGTGTACATGATGTGTGTGTGTGTGTGTGTGTGAGGGTGATTGTGTACATGATGTGTGTATGTGTGTGAGGGTGACTGTGTACATGGTGTATGTGTGCGTGTGAGGGTGATTGTGTACGTAGTGTGTGTGCGTGTGTGTGAGGGTGATTGTGTACGTGGTGTGTGTGTGTGTGTGAGGGTGATTGTGTACGTGGTGTGTGTGTGTGTGTGAGGGTGATTGTGTACGTGGTGTGTGTGTGTTAGGGTGCTTGTGTACGTGGTGTGTGAGGGTGATTGTGTACGTGGTGTGTGTGTGTGTGTGAGGGTGATTGTGTACGTGGTGTATGTGTGTGAGGGTGAAGGTGATTGTGGACGTGTGTGTGTGTGTCTCCACCCTCATTTATCACTACCACCAGCTGAACTTGCGCCTTAATTATTATTTTCCCATTATTTTCCATCAAGTACCTTTTTAATATAAACAGATTTTTAAAAATTTCCTTCTGAATTTCACTCTTCCTTCCCTGGGCTTTCCACATTATTCTGAAATATGAAAGGCTTAAAGGTTGAGACAAGGTAGATGGAATAAAAGGAGGCTCATGTTGGGTATAAACACATACATAGATTAGCTGGGCCAGATGGTCTGTTTCTGTGCTGTATATTCTGTATGCGCTGTATTGTAATTTATGTAATATAGCGCTGCTGATACATACTTCATCCAGATTCCCATTCTTCCCATGTGAGCCTGGGCGGTGAGTTCTGGCAGGCTCACCTGATCTCCACACATATAGGGGAAACTGGCCCTCATCACATCTGTTTTCTGGTTGTTAATTGAGCATTGTGAGGATGAATTGTGGTCAGTGGTATCTCATGTCCGATCTCTGCGACAAGCGATTTACCTGCCTCCACACTATGCTGTCGGCCTGCATCTACACACCATCACCCCATCCAATGTACTACCCTTTGAACTGGATCAACATCTGAGCGGGCTGATTCCCTCTACAGCTCACCAGTTTTATGGAAATTAGACCCACATTGGAGTGAGCCTCAGGCTGATTTCTATGAATGCACATCTAGGCTGTTTCCATCAGAAAATCAATTTGTCAGCCATATGTTTTGGCAGAAACCACTGTATACCAATCAGGATTGGAAATCCTAAATAATGTTTCCTCTCTCCTAAGCTCAGCCACATTGAGACCAAATGTAGCTCTCGATCGCCACCCCATTAATTCAAAGATCAAAGATCTCCTGGACTGCATAGGGCCAGTTTTCCTGACCTCTGGCCCCCAGGGATGGCCATTTTCCAGATGTAAAGTTCAGGAAATGGTACCGGGACCGAAATTCAGCAGGTCACTTCCTGGGCCTTCTGAGGAGCAGAGGGAACTGGGTCTGCACCTGATCTAGGTGCAAGCTCAGTGCAGGAGTGCAAGTGTGGAGCAAAGGGCTTTCCCAGTCTGGTTTTTCATTATGATGGTCCATTGGTTGCTCAGTTGGAGGCACACTTCAGAAAACTAGGCATTGGAGCATTGAATCGGAGGTTCTGCAGAAACCCTGGCCGGGGGTCGGTGGAGGAAGGGGGTCTTGCAGCTACATATCTCTATTTAATGCAACCCTTCCCCCAATCTTAAGGCTTGGGGCATTCTGAGCACTAGCCAGTCATGTTGTTCCATTCACACAGTGAGGTTCAAACATCCTCCCCTGTTGCCTATATGAGGCAGGTCTGTGCTGGGGGCACCACTGCACTGCACCGGAACAGGAAATACTGGTGCTTGGGGCATCAGGATAATCACATCCAATTGCTCAACCCCATACTGGGTGGTACATTTATAACTAGACCATCAGGGGTGTTCCAAACACAATTTTAATTAAAATCAGCAGCCAAAAAAAATCAAAGCAAAATTGTTCACAATTTTTAGTGCCATCTTTTCAGAAGCACATGTAATAAAACAGAGCTTCCTGTTCAAACCATCGACCCTTTCATCTAAGTAGTAGTCGCATAAAAATATATACTACTGTACTCTAATTCTTGTCACTACATGTGCCTCAAGGAATCGACACTGTTGTTAATACTTAAAATATTTACCACTCCGTATCCACACAGAGTTCTTGTCTATTCAGGCTTGCATGAGCAAGTTATAATTATGCTTCACTTTACAGGAAGATGCGCTCCTGAGGGGAGAAATCTTTCAGTTCTCTTAAATCTGTGTTGCAGTTGAGTGTTCGTCTGATGTTCACCAAATATGGTGAACACATGTCAAATAATTTATCTTCCTTTTTCAAGTGACATGCATCAAGTGTTTTTGTAGTCTGGTTCTTCCCGTTGATCAATTTTTTTGGGATGTGCTTTGGATTTTATGTTCATCAAAGTGAAGAATATCTATACTGTACCCATACAGATATTCTTCACATTTTGGCATAAGACTCTACCAATTTCGTCACCCGGCCCTAAATTCCATTTTCTGTTTTTATTCTGAATCCCAGGGCTAGACTATCTGGAATCACAAACACAATGTGGCATCTGAAGTGATGTCTGGACCAAAAGTACTGTCATACAGTGTAAGTGCACGTATTCAGGCGATGGGGCAGTCAAAATGAATAAAGAAAAACCTAAATGTTTGTTCAAAGATTTCTTATCAAACATCATTAATTGAGACCATTCCTATTCCCAGCCCCGCAGCTTTGTGCCTGTCCTATATGCCTGTCCTATACACTACAGCCTTCCATTCAGTAATGATTGTGTGTCATGCAACACAATAATTTATATTACTTAACGGTAAATGTAATTTTATTTTGTTTCAGATATTTACAAAAAACTTTTAATTTATCTGACTGTGTGAAAACATTCACCAAGAAAGCAAATTAAAACCATTGTAATTAATCTCATATTTATGTTGCATTAAAAAGTATTGAGAATGTCATGGAGCCTTCCTGGATATGTTCCAGCTACAAAAGAGAAGCCAGGTTTGTAGAACTTAACTCTGAAAGACAGTTGGCATCAGACCATTGACCCCTGAAGGACCAGAGTCACATATAATCAACTGCATGCGGGTTTAACTAATGCTCTTCAATTCGCCTGTTCCTTTGGCAAAAAAAGTTGTTTGAGATCTCTGAAATTTAATTTCTGGGGCAATTATTGAGGCAAAATCAATGCTGCAATTTAAGATTTTGGATAGTTGGGCGAAGGAAAAGAGAATAGAGATAGGTGGGCAATTGTGATCGAAATTATTTGTTTGCATGGAGGATGCACTCTGCCATAGAGTGCTCCACATGGCCTCTTGTCCCATAGTGGGCAAGGGGAAGGGACATCCTAGATGGAGCAGTGAAAGGACGGTGGGTCTCACTATCCAAATTTTCCTGCATCCTCTGCTGAAAGCCCACCTGATTTTGTGTAGGACTGTGCAGCAGTATTTCCCCAGTGTGTGTAATTTTGAGAAGCCAATATTCAAAAATACATTGATGTATTGCAGAGGATTCAGAGAAGAATGACAAGGAATATTCTAGGACTTTAGGTTATTGGGCTATGAGAACAGCTTTGCAGAGTTCAATTTGTTTTCAATGAGATAACAAGGATTGAAGGTTTGGAAATGCTGACAAGTGACGTAAATGCAAATAAACTATCTGTCACAGACAGTGAGTGCAGAACTAGACTTGAGCTGATTAGACCTTCAAATGTGTTTGATGGGCATCCAGACCATCTTGGCTGCCTGCCGAAGGACAGCAGGCAGGACATGTGCCTCCCAATGGTCCCCTGCGGCTACAATGGCTAACACTTTGGAACTTTGGCTAACACAGCTGGAAGCTTCCTGGTCTCCAAAGTCCAATACTCACTGTATTAATCAGCTGAGCCTGTGGATGAGCCCAGTGTTTAGATTGATCCCCCATTAACCAATCATCTCCCTGCAAATTCATTCCTGCCAACTGGAAACTCTGAGAAAGCAAATGGATAAAGTTCTTCAGATGACCAAAACATTCTACACCAAGGTCAATAATATAAAAAGACGCTTTCTCCAGTTATTGGATTAGTTAATGACATTTTTCATCACATCACAAGGAAGATCATATAATTGTACTTGTTACATTCCTGCCAACCACGGATGCAGTTATAATGGATCCAGCTGCAAGAAATCCCTGACAGCCCCGTGGAAATCAGAGCCTGAAATACCTGTCACCACCCATTATATTCTAGTTAAAACAGAAACAGCTGCTGTAGCTTTGAGAAACACGTGGTATCAGGTCAACTGCTTTGAAGATTTTATTTATCATGATGCTGTGCAGTCCTGTGCTCAGCTTGCTTATGCCACCATTAGGAAATAAATAAACAAAGATATGGCCTCCTTTGTTCATAACACTATTAAACAAAATTATTGTTTCTCTGAAATGTACTCTGATTAGAAAACTCAAGTACTGCACATACTTGCTTTGAAATGCAGAGAGTGTTGTGCAGGTAAATACAGCAGCCCACTCTGCACACAGGTGAAAAATTGGGCTTGATAACAACTGTTTCTTTGGATGCGATGAGTGCCCTTAGAGCTACAAAATGGTGTCTGCGCATGCACACACATTTGGGGTAAATGGCACCGGGCGCCATATTGCTGCAGCTGTTAAAGTGTGCAAAGTGGACGTCTGCCAGAAGTATGCACAGCAGGCAGATAATGATGTTAATTAGCAAGCAATGCTGATTTGACAACAGAAATGCCATTTTAGAGCTCAATGCTGCAGCTAACACCCTCTCTTAACCTCGCACAACTGAGCACTTGTTCTGTGGCAGGAAGGACACCCCAGCAGTGCTATTTAAAGGGATCATCAACTATTTATTTGTAGATTCATTTCTTCTTGCTGTTGCTATGATTCTACAAGTGTATAGTGCTTTCTATAGTTGTTTCACATTGCAGAAGTCTACAGGCAGTGGTGTGGCAAATGCTGAAGCACTTTTTGCTGACATCAAGGATTCTGCACTAAGTAGTTACAAACAGACTTGGGTGCACTAATAGGACATTCCCCCAAAACAACTTGGAGAATGAATAAAGGCCATGCTGAGCAGGACAAGCAGCTGGAAGAGGGAGGAAGGTGAGAAGGGTTCTCAGCAGGGGACCATATCCGCCAAACATGTTTAGGGAGCAATCCTCCTACTTGAACCTCAGCGAGGAATAATGTGCAAGATGTAGAAATCTTCTGCCTACCACAGCCATAACTCCACTCTGTGGGGGTGACTGGTGCTCTTTTATGCATCTGGCTCCTTCCAAGCTGTCTTCGTTTTGTATTTTTCCCCTAATGCCATTCTGTAGCTTATTCTCATGTTTTGCTTTCAGACAGCACTGACCTTTATTCTGCTGTTAACACCTACTCTGGACCAATGCTTTGTTCCTTTACTACTACTATTCCCGCTCTCCTTGCCTTTTGTTCCATGACAGTTTTGTAATTTAATCTCACCCCGCACTCTAACCTATCCCTGGCCTTCCCTTTTTGCTCCACCTGCCCCTCCCCATTTTCCAACAGCATAAAATCCATCACATTTCTGCTTCTCTTTACTTCCAAAGAGGAGTCATATTGAACTCAAAACGTTAACTCTGTTTCTCTCTCCACAGATGCTGCCAGCCCTGCTGAGCTTTTCCAGCATGTTCTGTTTTTATTTCCTTCCAAGCTGGAGCTGGAGGTATCTGGAACATCTTCCAATTTGCCATCCATTGTTGGGCAACAGAGGGCATTGAGGCTCTCTATTCCATGAGAGCAAGTTACATTTTATTCTAACTTGTTAGAGAGCAACAGGTAGCTAGGATTACACACTTTCCTGTGGTTCATTCATGAATCATGCTCATTCTGTTCACTGGCCATGTGTGTTTTGCCATATCGTGAAGCTATTGTCATGAATGTGACAAACCGCAGAGGAAGGTCTGTGAACTTATTCCTTGCCCCATTAACATTTGAGCAAATCCCTCAACCTTACAACCCAGCTTATCTGCATTCCGCAAGTGCTCAGCACCAGGACTTGTGTGCATGATCCACGGTGATCCACGGTCTGGTCTTGGTCTGGATTGCTGGGGATATCAGTTGGGATTTTCCTTCCAATGATAGAAAGCCAACAAGATGGGAACACAACAAGTCATCTGACCATCTCCTGGGTCAGGGGTTCGTTGCAGATATATTGTGCTCACAGTGGAATTTCCCACCACTAAGAGGGAACCTCTCTAGTCACAAAATCCCAGCAGCGGTCCGCCAGGATTGTCCCTACATGACTACAAGAAGAGACCAAGCAGTGAAAGAGGCAGAAACAATCCAAAGACTGGTGGAGCTGCAGCCTTGAAGGCCTCGAACAGAGAGCAAGGCATTGGTTGGAAGTAGGGGCGGGGACAAGGAGTCCTGGTCGGGGTGGTAGGGCTGACCATGCAAGTATTACTTCATTTGTGACCCATGATCCCAACTGAAGATCACAGAGGAGAATACAGAACGTCATCTCCTGAATGATATGAACTGAAACCCCATCTGCCTACTCTAGTATTTCAGCTGTATGGAACTACATTCAAAGAACAGCAGGACGCTTTCCTGATATCCTGGCTGACATTCTTGCCTCAAACAAACATCACAAACAACTTATTAACAGGTCATTCGTCTCATTTGCTCTATGGGATCCTGCTGTGAACAAATTAGTTGCGGCATTTGTTTACATAAGAGTGACTTGCATTTATCTAGCACCTATAATGTTTGGGTTCCACTAGGCTCCTCAGCTCCTGAGCTCATTAAAGTCTTGGTCCAAACATGAACAAGAGACTAAATTTCAGAGTGAAGTGAAAGTGACTGTGTAAGCTTGATATCTAGAATGAATTTGATCAAGTGTTACATCAAGGAGCCCTAGTAAAATTGAAGTCAATGGGAATTAGGGAAAATTCTCCACCAGTTGAAATCCTACTTAGCACAAAGGAAGATGGTTGTGGCACAAAAGCCAAATACTTCAGATGCTGGAAACCTAAAAAAAAATTTTAAAAACTGCTGGAAATACTCAGCAGGTTAGGCAGCATCTGTGGAGAGAAACAGAGTTAACATTTCAGGTCGATGACCTTTCATCAGAACCTGGTGCTGACAAAAGGTCATCGAAATCGGAAATGTTTACTCTGTTTCTCTCCACAGATGCTGCCTGACAAGATGGTTGTGGTTGTTGGAGGTCAATCATCTCAGTTCCAGGACATCGCTGCAGGAGTTCCTCGGGATAGTATCCTAGGCCCAACCATCTCAGCTGCGTCATCATTTGACCTTCCCTCCAAAATAAGATCAGAAGTGGGGATGTTCGCTGGTGATTGCACAATGTTCAGTGCCATTTGCAACTCCTCAGATACTGAAGTAGCCCATACCCGCATGCAGCAAGACCCGTACAACATTCAGGCTTGGGCTGATAGAAGCAAGTGACATTTACACCACACAAGTGCAAGGCAATGACTCATCTCCAACAAGAGAGGATCTAACCATTGCCCCTTGACATTCAATGGCATTACCTTTGCTGAATCCTCCACTATCAACATCCTGTGGGTTACCATTGGCCAGAAGCTGAACTGGGCTAGTCATATAAATATTGTGGCTACAAGAGCAGGTCAGAAGCTGGGAATTCTGTAGCAAGTAACTCACCTCCTGACTCCCCAGGGCCTGTCCACCATCTACAAGGCACAAGTCAGTGGTATGAGGGAATACTCTCCACTTGCCTGGGTGGGTGCAGCTCCAACAACACTCAAGGAGCTCGACACCATCCAGGGCAAAGCAGGTTGCTTGACCAGCACCCCATCCAACACCTTAAACTTTCACTTCCTCCACCTCTGATGTACAGTGGTAGCAGTATGTGCCATTTACAAGGTGCACTGCAGAAACTCACCAAGGCTCCTTTGTCAGCACATTCCAAACCTGCAACCTCTACCACCTAGAAGGACAAGGGCAGCATATAGATAGGAACACCACCACCTGGAAGTTCCCCTCCAAGTAACACCATCCTGACTTGGAAATATATTGCCGTTCCTTCAATGTCACTGGGTCAAAATTCTGAAATTCCTTCCCTAACAGCACTCTGGGTGTACCTACACCACATGGACTGCAGCGGTTCAAGAAGGCAGCTCACCACCATTTTCTCAAGGCCAATTAGGGATGGGCAATAAATGCTGGCCTAGCCAGCGATGTCCACATCCCAAGAATTTTAAAAAAAGATCTTTAATGTAGCAAAAAGTCCTAAGGTGCTTCAGAGGAAAGTTACCAAACAAGGTTTGACACCAAGCCACATAAGGAGATAATGGGGCAGGTGATGAAGTGATAGGTTTTAAGGAAAATCCTAAAGGAAGAGAGTGAGAGAGGTAGAAGACAGGGAGTAATCTGTGCTGAGGATCTTACAAAACAACATCAAATTATGAGCTTTCCCTTCTTTTGTACTTGGTATCTATTATTGCCAGTGCCGGGTCACGTAAAAAAAAACTGTTCCTGTGTTTGTGTTAACCTGACCAAATGGGAACCTGAGGGCAAATTCAGAGCAGGGAATGGGAGATGGAGAATTAGTAAGTGACTCTGAAAGACAGAAGTAGCACAGGCTAGGGTTAAAAAGTGTATCACACAGGAATTTGGCAGTGTTAAAAGGTATTTATGTAAATTCAAGGAGTAGAGTAAATAAAGCCAATGAGCTGAGGGTACAGAGAGACACATGGCAGCATGATATCATCGCTATAACGAAACTTGGCTTAAGGAGGAGCAAAAATGGCAGCTTGACATCCCTGGATATAGTTTTCAGAAGGAATAGGGAGGGGATATATTAAATGAAGCATCAAATGAGGCATGGGTTGAACTCAGATATAAAAAAGGGGAAGCCACATTGCTAGAAGCGTACTATAGACCACCAAATAGTGGAAGTGAGTTAGAAGAGAAAATATGTAGACAGATTTCTGATTGCAAAAACAATAGGGCAGTAATCGTTGGGGACTTCAACTACCCTAATATCAACTGGGATACGAACAGTGTGAAGGGCACACAGAGGGCACAAAATTCTTGAACTGCATTCAAGAGAATTTTTTTAGTCAGCATGTAACAAGCCCAACAAGAGGGGGCACAATTCTAGGTTTAGTCTTAGGAAATGAAGCTGGGCAAGTGGATGAAGTAGCAGTGGGTGACCATTTTGGAGGTAGTGACCATAATACAGTTAGATTTAGCATCATTATGGAAAAGGACAAAGATAGAACAGGAGTAAAGTTCTAAATTGGGGGAAGCCAAATTTTACAAAGCTGAGAGGTGAGCTGGCGAGAGTGGACTGGATACAGCTATTAGAAGGAAAAACTGTGTCAAATCAATGGGAGGAATTCACAGGCGAGATTCTACAGGCACTTTGTCGACATGTACCCACAAAGAAAAAGGGTGGTACTGCCAAATCTAGAGCAGTTATCCAGAAGCGTATAGGCCAAGATAAAACAGAAAAAGAAAGCTTGTGACAGTCACAAAATACTTAATACTGTAGAAATCCTAGAGTATAGAAAATACAGGGGTGAAGTAAAAATGGAAATTTGCAAAGCAAAGAAAGGATACAAAAAATATTGGTAGGTAAAATCAAAGAAAATCCTAAGACCTTTTATCAGTACATTAAGAGCAAGAGAATAACTGAGGAAAACGTAGGGCCCATCAGAGATGTACATAGTAACTTGTGGGTTGATGCATAAGATGTGGGCAGGGTTCTCAATGAGTACTTTGGGCAGAAATTTTCGTCCCGCGGGCAGGCGCGCGCCCCACCTGAACGGGAGTGAAATAATGCACGATAATGCGAGCATCCTGACATCATCGCACACTCTTGTGATCTTTTGGTCGGCGGGTGCGTGTGGGAGGCGGCAGCGCGCCTGCCAACAATTAAGAGGCCTATTAAGGCCCCTAAGTAATTAATTAAACTGCATTTTTTGCTGTCCGCTCAACCATTTAGTTGGCGGGTGGGCAAATAGGCCATGCGGCCATTGCATTTTAACGAAACCTCATCCATGGGTGGGATGAGGTTTCCAGTGCTTTTAAAAAAAAATTTTTAACATCCCTTTTCACATGTCCCCCTTCATGTGACTGCATCACATGTGGGAACATGTTTATTTCATATGTTAAAGGTTTATTTTTCATTTTAAAATCCGTCAGTTCCCTGAGGTGGCTCTGTGTCTTCAGGTAAGTGCGCGCTCACCTCAGCGCTCGCGCTGCCCCCGCCCCAATCCCGGCAGTACGTGTTTCATGCTGGCTGGCTCTTAATTGGCTAGCCAGCATGAAATCGCGGTCGAAGCCCAATCGCAGGTGGTTTTGCGGCCACTCCTGGGCCCACCCACCGCAGGAAAAATTCTGCCCTTTGTCTCTGCCTTCACTAAGGAGATGGATAATGCAGACATTCTAGTTAAAGAGGAGTTGTGAAATATTAGATACAATAAGCGTAGTGAGAGAGGTAGTACTGAGGGGACTGGCATCCTTGAAGGTGGATAAATCACCAGGGCCAGATGGATTGTATCCCAGGCTGTTGAAGGAAACCAGGGAGGAAATAATGGATGCTCTGAGGATCGTTTTCCAATCCTCACTAGATACAGACGAGGTCCCAGAGGATGGGAGGTCTGTGAACGTTGTACCATTATTTAAAACGGGTGCAAGTGATAAGCCAGAAAATGATAGGCCAGTCAGTCTGACTTTGGTGGTGGGCAAATTATTGGAAGCAATTCTGAGAGACAAGGTAAACTGTCACTTAGAAAGGCACAGATTGATCAGGGATAGTCAGCATGGTTTTGTTAGGGGAAGATCATGTCTTACTAACTTAATGGAATTTTTTGAGGAAGTAACAAGGAGGATTGATGAGGGTCGTGCAGTGAATTTTGTCTACATGGATTTTAATAAGGCATTTGACAAGGTCCCACATGGCAGTCTGGTCAGGAAAACGAGATCTCATGGGGATACAGTGGAAGGTGGCAGGTTGGATCCAAAATTAGTTCAGTGACAGGAAACAAAGGGTAATGGTCGATGGATGTTTTTGTGAATGGAAAATGGTTTCCAGTGGTGTTCCACAGGGCTCAGTGTTGGGGCCTTTGCTGTTTGTTGTATATGTTAATGATTTAGACTTAATTGTGAGAGGCATGATTGGGAAATTTGCAGATGACACAAAAATTGGCCGTGTAGTTATAGTGAAGAGGATAACTGTCAACTCCAGAATGATATCAAATGGTTTGGCTGAGTGGGCGGAAAAGTGGCAAATGGAATTCAATCCGAAAAGTGTGAGATAATGCATTTGGGAAGGGCAAACAAAGCAAGGGAATGCTCAATAAATGGATAGTTATTGAGAGGGGTTGAGGAAGTGAGAGATCTTGGAGTGCATGTCCACAGGTTCTTGAAGGTGGCAGGATAGGTGGACAAGGTGGTCAAGAAAGCATATGGAATGCTTTCCTTTATTGGACGAGGTATTGAATACAAAAGTAAGGATGTAATGATGGAACAGTATAAAACACTGGTTAGGCCACAGCTGGAATTTTGTGTACAGTCCTGGTCACCACATTATAGGAAGGATATAATTGCTCTGGAGAGAGTATAGAGGAGATTTACAAGAATGTTGCCAGGGCTTGAAAAGTGCAGCTATGAGGAGAGATTGGATAGGCTAGGGTTGTTTTCCTTAGAACAGAGTAGTAAGTAGTGACCTAATTGAAGTGTACAAATTTATTAGGGGCTTAGATAGGATAGACAGGAAAGACCTGTTTCCCCTGGCTGAAGGGTCAATTACCAGGGGACATAGATTTAAGGGGATTGGTAGAAGGATTAGATTTCTCTTTTTGGCCAGCGCAGTCACAATGAGCTGAATGGCCTCTTTCTGTACCGTAACTTTTTTATGGTTCTATTGTTCTCAATGGTCCTCAATGGTGTGAATCCCATATTGCACAAGTCTTCAGTTCCCTTTTGTTATGAAGAAAATTGCTGGATCAATGCCAGTTAGGGCTGAATTTGTGGTTTCCAATTCATTAAATGAAATGAGGCTGTTCAATCTTGTTTGAGCTCAGATCCAAACACTAGGGAGACATTAGGGTTGGATTTGAACTCCGGTCTCAGTTGTGTTGGACTGCATGACAATACTCTGCTCCTAAAGCGCAGCTCTTCAAATTAGAATTTCACCCATGAGGTTCTTCAATAATTAGCAATGTTTTTAGCCTATTAAGTTCTACTGTCAGCATTTGGTGAAGCAACAGTAATTTATTTCTAAGGCTGAAGCAGTTTTAAGGCCAATATTCCTTTTCCCAGTTCTAACTGGGGGTAATGAAGGTGCAGTACATCAGTACACTTGTGCTATGTTCTGGGAAGCACTTTAGCACAAAGATTTCCTGGGTGTCAGATGCTGGGTCAGGAAAGTCAGGAGATATTCAGACCTTAAAGGCTGCAAAACCATTGAAGATATAGGTGCAGACAAATCTTCTTGAGAACGGCAGATATTGGAGTGGGGGGAGATGAGTGGAGGTTGCAAGAAATTAACTAAGATATTTGAAGGACATATGGTACATTTTTCATTTATCTGGTGCCAGAGCTTTAAAATATACTTCAATGGCCTTTACATAACTTAAAAATGCTGTCTACGATGAATGAGTTTATGGTGATGTGCTATGGCTAGAAGTGGTAGCAGCACCGAAGCAGGACCTTTAAAAAATTTATTCTTTCACAGTGACAGTGGCTAGACCAGCATTTATTGCCCATCCCTAATTGCCCTTGAGAAGGTGATGGTGAGCTGCCTTCTTGAACCACTGCCATCCATGTGGTGTAGGTACACCCACAGTGCTGTTAGGGAGGGTGTTCCAGGATTTTGACCCAGTGACAGTGAAGGAACGGCATATATTTCCAAGTCAGGATGGTGAGTGACTTGGAGGGGAACTTGTAGGTGGTGGTGTCCCCATGCATCTGCTGACCTTGTCCTTCTAGGTGGTCAGGGCATGGGTTTGAAAAGTGCTGATGAAGGTGGCTTTGTGAGTAGCTGCAGTGCATCTTGTAGATGGTACACACTGTGTGTCGGTAGTGGATGGAGTGAATGCTTAAAGTGGTGGATAGGGTGCTAATTAAGCGGGTTGCTTTGTTTTGGATGGTGTCAAGCTTCTTGAATGTTACTGGAGCTGCATTCATCCAGACAAGTAGAGAATATTCCATCACACTCCTGACTTGTGCCTTGTAGGTGGTGGACAGGCTATGGAGAGTCAGGAGGTGAGTTACTCGATGCAGAATTCCCAACCTCAGAACTGTTCTTGTAGCCATGGTATTTATATGGCTGGTCCAGTCAAGTTTCTGATCAATGGTAATCCTGAGAACGTTGATAGTGGGGGATTAGCAATGGTAATGCCATTGAATATCAAAGGGAGATGGTTAGATTCTTTCTTGTTGGGGACGGTCATTGCCTGGCACTTGTATGTGTGAATATTACTTGCCGCTAATCAGCCCAAGCCTGAATGTTGTCCAGCTCTTGCTGCATATGGATACAAACTGCTTCAGCATCTGAGGATTCGCAAATGGTGTTGAACATTGTGCAATCATCAGTGAATATTCCTACTTCTGACCTCATGATGGAAGGAAGGTCATTGATGAAGCAGCTGAAGATGGTTGTGCCTGGGACATTACCCTGGGTAATGCTTTCAGTGATGTCCTGGGGCCAAGATGATTAGTCTCCAACAACCACAATTATCTTCCTTTGTGCTGGATATGATTCCAACCAGCAGAGAGTTTCCCCCATGATCCCTATTGACTTCAGTTTTGCTAGGGCTCCTTGATGCTACACTCGGTCAAATGTGGCCTCTGGAGTTCAGCTCTTTAGTTCATGTTTGGACCAAGGCTGTAATGAGGTTTAGAGCTGAGTGGCCCGGGCGGAATCCAAACTGAGCGCCAGTGAACAGGTTATTGCTAAGCAAGTGCCGCCTGATAGCATTGATGCTTACCCCTTCCATCACTTTGCGGATTATTAAGAGCCAAATGATGGAGCGGTAATTGGCTGGATTGGGTTTATCCCACTTTTTGTGGACAGGACATACCTAGCAATTTTCCACATTGTTGAGTACATGCCAGTATTGTAGCTCTACTGGAACAGTTAGCTGGGGGCACAGCTATTTCTGGAGCACAAAGAGTAGGAGCATCCCAGCATCAGCTTTGTAGGGAGCTGGTGAAGAGGGCAGCACTGAGGTACTGAACAATAGGTGGAACAACATGTGAAATAAGCAGTGGTAGGATCAACAATGCTACAGGAATTATTTGACTGTGAATCTTCTATTTTAAGTACACTAGGCCTAAATTCCCTAGAGTTGATCTCAAGAATGAGAGATGATCTCATTGAAACATACAAGGAGTGAAACTGGTCTACACCAGCACATGAAACAGGCTTAGAGAGAATCAGCAACTGATTTTTCACCGAGCCAATCTTCCTTCCACTGAAGTTCAAAGAACAATAGTTCAGACTCTTTTTGGAGACTTGTTTCCTTGTCTCACTTTTACTTGGTTTGAAATTAAAAAACATTGCAGTATTCTCCAAGGTAACGGAAAATAAAAAGTGACGCAGTGGCTCCCAAGTCTATTTCCCACTAGCGGCATAGACACGTTTTATCCTAATAAAATTCTCAAGGGGCTTGACAGGGTAGGTGCTGGGAGGATGTTTCCTCTGGCTGGAGAGTCTAGAATAAGGGTCAATGAATTAGAATAAGGGGTCAGCCATTTATGATTGAGATGAAGAGAAATTTATTCACTCAAAGGGTTGGGAACCTTTGGAATTCTCTACTTCAGAGAGCTGTGGATGATCAGTCACTGAGTACATTCAAGCCAGAGATTAATAGATTTTTGTGGACTTGGGAAATCAAGAGGGATAGAGCAGAAGGTGTAGCTGAGGTAGAAGATCAGTCATAATTGAATTGCGGAGCAGGCTTGAGGGGCCAAATGGCCTACTTCCACTCTTACTTCTTATGCTCATATTATAGATGGCATTGAGTAAATGCAGTGGGAGTGATTCATACTCTCTGGTGGGGAAACGGTTCTTCATAGCTCAGGAGAGTGGCTTCAGCAATATTGAAGTTCCTGTTGTTCTTTCCCCCTTGTCTACTTCCAAATACGTCACACAGAATAGTGAGGGAGGCAAGTTCAGGGGGATTGGGAGGTGTCACATTACTGAACACAGCCTGAATGTAAATGCTAATGACGATCTACAGCAAATATGGAAGCAGCGATAACACCTTTATTCAAAAAGTCCAAAGTAAGGGCATATCTTGTCAATACCGTTATCCCTTAGGCCTGATAACAATGAAATAGCAATACAGGAATTGTTATGATCAGGTTTCTATGAGGGCAATTTTTCTCCCACTGCAACAACTTAGCATTTTTAATTTTTTTATATTTGTTCATGGGATACGGGCACCACTAGCTAGACCAGCATTTATTGTCCATCCCTAATTGCCCTTGTTTAGAGGGCATTTAAGAGTCAACCACATTGCTATGGGTCTGGAGTCACATTTAGGCCGGACCAGGTAAGGACAGCAGATTTCCTTCCCTGAAGGACATTAGTGAACCAGATGGGTTTTTATGACAATGATTTCATGGTCATCATTGGGCTTCTAATTCCAGATTTTTATTGATTTCAATTTCCACCGTCTACCATGGTGGGATTTGAACCCAGGTCACTGCATTACCCTGGGTCTCTGGATTACCAGTCCAGTGACAATCCCAATATGCCACCGCCTCCCCATGTAATGAAACACCCCAAGGTGCTTCATTGGGACATTATAAAACAAATGTTGAAACAGAGCCACAAAAGATGATATTGGGCTAAATGACTAAAGATTTGATCAAGGATACAGGCTTTAAGTAGTGTATTAAAGGAAGAAAGAGAGGTAGAGACTCAGAGAGGTTTAGGGAGGGAATTCCAAAGCTTAGAGACAAGGGAGCTGAAGGCACAGCCACCAATGGTCGAGCAATTAAAAACCAGGATGTCCTGGAGGCTAGAATTAAAGGAGCACAGATATCTCACAGGGGTGTTGTGCAGCTGGAGGGGATTACAGAGATACTTGAGGGGAAAGGCTATGGAGGGATTTGAAAGCAAGGATAAAAATTTAAAAATCAAGGCATTACTTAACTGGGAGCCAATGTAGGTCAGCAAACACCCAAATGTGATGGGTGAATGGGATTTTGTGCAAGTAAGGTTATAGGCAGCAGAGTTTTGGAATGACCTTGAATTTATGGGGGTAGAATATGGGAAGTGGCCAGCAGTACTTGGGAATAGTCAAATCTGTAGGTAATAAATGCATGCATGAGGGTTTCAGCAGCAGGTGAATTGAGGCAGGGGCAGCATCAGGCAACTTTACAGAGGTCAAAATAGGCAACCTTAACAATGGTGCGGATATGTTATCTGAAGCTCAACCCAAAGTCATATACGACACCAAGGTTGAGAATAGTCTGGTTCAACCTCAAAGTGGTGTCAGGGAGTGAGATGGAGTCAGTAGCTGGAGAACATATTTTGCAATGGGGATTGAAGACAATGGCTTTGGTCTTCCTCCAATATCTAATTGGAGGAAACTGCTGCTCATCTAGTGCTGGATGTCAGACTGTCTGATAGTTTAGAGGCAGTGGAGAGGTTGGGAGAGTGATGGCGAGGTCAAGCTGGGTGTTAGCAGTGAAAGCTGACACTGTGGCCTGGAGTTTCATCCTTGAGGTGGGAATTGCGAGTTGAGCCCTTTGCCAATGCCCTGACCGCACCCCCTGTCCAGCAATGCCCACCCATGCTATGTTCATCACAGGATTGTGGCATCACGCTGGAGTCGGGGCTGAAGTAGGACATAGGCAGGAATGGAGGAGGGTGGATGCCAAGGCGGGCAGTGCACCACCGTTCGCTGGACATTGGCTGAGTACTCTACCCCTCATCCCCTCACACCCCACCCAACCTCACGCCCCCTCCATACCCCATGACCTCTCATATCCCCCATGTCTGCTCCATACCCCACATGGTCCCTAATATCCCCCTTGGCCTCTCATAACCCCCATGCCCCCTCAATTACCCCAATGCCGTCTCCATTCGCCCATGCCCACTCACCCAGTATTCGCTATGGACAGAACTCATGAGCCCTATTGGGACATTGGGAAATCTTTGAGATGCTTAAGAAACTGTCACATTAAACAAGTAGCCATTCAAAAACCTCTTCAAAGAACCACAGAATTGTTACAGTGTAGAAAGAAGCCATTCAGCCCATTGTGTCTGCACTGGCTCTCTGAGCATTTTAACTCAGTGCTAATCTTCCGCTTTTTCCTGTAACTCTGCACATTGTTTCTATTTAGATAATCATCCAATGACCGCTTGAATGCCTCAATTGAACCTGCCTCCACCACTCTTCCAGACTCTGAATTCCAAACCCTAACCACTCACTGTGTGAAAAAATTTATTCTCAACTCACATTTGCTTCTTTTGCAAAACACTTTAAAACTGTGCCCTCTGGTTCTCAATCCGTTTATGAGCAGGAACACTTTCTCCCTAGCTACTCTGACCAGACCCCTCATGATTTTGAAAACTTCTATCAAGTCTCCTCTTCACCTTCTCCTCACCAAGGAAAACAGTCCCAATTTCTCCATTCTTTCCTCATAACTGAAGTGTCTCATTCCTGGAACCATTCTCGTAAACCTCTTCTGCATTCTCTCCGATGTGTTCACATCCTTCCTACAGTGTGGTGCCCAGAATTATACACAATACTCCAGCTGAGGTCTAACCAGTGTCCTATATAAGATCATCATAACCTGCCTGCTCTTGTACTCTATGCTCTTATTAATGAAGCTTAGAATACTGTATGCTTTAGAAACAGCTCGCTCTACCTGTCCTGCCACCTTTAATGACTTATGTACATATACACCCAGGTTTTTCTGCTCCTGCACACCCTTTAGAATGGTACCCTTTATTTTATACTGTCTCTCCATGTTCATTGTATCAAGTGTATCACCTCACATTTCTCTGCATTGAACTTCATCTGCCACCTATCTGCCCACTCCACCTATGTATCAATGTCCTTTTGAAGTTCTACACTGTCCTCCTCATAGAATACAATTCTCCCAAGTTTTGTGTCATCTGCAAATTTTGAAATTGCACACCAAGATCTAGATCATTTATATATATCAGGAAGATCAAACGGTCCCAATGCCTGGGGAACTCCAATACAAACCTTCTTCCAACCCCAAAAATACCCATTGACCATTACTCTCTGTTTCCTATCCCTCAGCCAATTTTGTATCCACATTGCTACTGTCCCTTTTATTCCACGACCGATAACTTTTCTCACAAGTCTGTTGTGTGGCACTGTATCAAACGCCTTTTGGAAGTCCATATACATTACATCAACAGCCTTGCCCTCATCAACCATCTCTGTTACCTCTTCAAAAAATTCCAGCAAATTAATTAGACACGATTTTCCATTAACAAATTCATGCTGACTCTTCTGAATCAATCCACATTTTTCCATGTGACTAGTAATTCTATCCCAAATAATTGTTTCTAGAAGATTCCCCAGCACCGAAGTTAAATTGACTGGTCTGTAATTGCAGGGTGGACCTTTACAACCTTTTTCGAACAAGGGCGTAATGTTTGCAATTCTCCAGCCCTCCAGCACTTCCCCAAATCCAGGGAACATTGAAAGATTATGGCCAGTGCCTCTGCAATTTCCATTCTCACTTCCTTCAATATTCTTGGATGCAACTCATCCGGTCCAGGTGCCTTATAAGTTCCAACTTTAAGTACCGACAGCTTATCCAATACCTCCTCCTTATCAATTTTAAGCCCTTCTAGTGACTGTGTTTCCTCCTCTGTCTCCATGGCCTGGGCAGCACCTGCCTCATAGGTAAAGACAGATGCAAAGTATTCATTTAACACCCGGCCATGACTCTTGCCTCTATGTGTAAATCCCCTTTTTGGTCCCTAATCGACCTTCCACCTCCTTTTACCACCCTTTTACTATTGATGTGCTTATAGAACACTTTGGGATTTTCTTTTATGTTAGCTGCCAGTCTTTTTTCATAATCTCTCTTTGCTTCTCGTATTTGCTTTTTCATATCCCTTCTGAACCTTCTGTATTCAGCTTGGTTCTCAATTGTAATTGCTACCTGATACCACACTTTTCGTTAATTTAATTTCTATCTCCTTTGTCATCCAGGGAACTCTGGATTTGTTTGTCCTATCCTTCCCTTCTGAGGGATCATACCTTGACTGTGCCCAAACCATCTCCTCTTTGAAGGGAGCCCATTGTTCAGCTACTGTTTATCATGCCATACTTTGGTTCCAGTTTATCCTGCCCAGCTCCGTTCTTGCCCCATTGAAGTCCACTCTCCGCCAGTTGATTATTCTTACTCTGGATTTTCCACCGAAATCCTAAACCTTATGATACAATGATCACTGTCCACTAAATGTTCCCCCTCTGTCACTTGATCTACTTGGCCCACCTCATTCCAAAGAACCAGTGGCCTCTTTCTTGTTGGACTGGACACATACTGCTGTGGGAAATTCTCCTGAACACAATCTAGGAACACTTGTCCCTCACTGCCCCTTATACTACCATTACCCCAGTCTATATATGGCTAATTAAACTCTCCCATTATAACTACTCTATGATGTATACACCGCTCTGTAATTTCCTTGCAGATTTGTTTCTCTATATCCTTCCTGCCTTGGAAATATATCGCCATTCCTTCACTATCGCTGGGTCAAAATCCTAGAATTTATTTAAGGAAGGATGTAAATGCATTGGAGGCAGTTCAAAGGAGGTTTACTAGATTTATACCTGGAATGAACAGGTCTAATGAGGAAAGGTTGAACAGGCTGGGCTTGTTTCCACTGGAGTTTAGAAGAGTGAGGGGTGATTTGATTGAAGTATACAAGATCCTGAACGGCCTTGGCAAGGTGGACATCAAAAGGATGTCTCCTCTTGTGGGTGCGTCCAGAACTAGGGGGCATTGTTTTAAAATCAGGGGTCGCCCTTTTAGGACAGAGATGAGGAGAATTTTTTTCTCTCAGAGGGTTGCGCGACTTTGGAATTCTCTGCCTCAGAAGGTGGTGGAGGTGGGGGTCATTGAATATTTTTAGGGCAGAGGTAAATATATTCTTGTTGGGAAAGGGAATCAAAGGTAATCAAGGTTAGATGGGAATGTGGAAATCAACACGATCAGCCATGATATTTTTGAATGGCGGAGCAGGCTCGAGGAGCTGAATGGTGTACTCCTGTTCCCATTTCTTATGTTCTAGCTCCCAACCGAACAGCACTGTGGGTGTACCTACCCAACATGGACTGCAGTGGTTCAAGAAGGCAGCTCACCACCACCTTCTCAAGGGCAACTAGGGATGGCAAAATGCTGGCCCAGCCAGCGAAGCCCACATCCCATGAATGAATGAATGAATAAGTAAAAAAATCCATCACCTTCACCAATATCTGGAATGGAAAATCGATTAGTGAGCAGGACCTCTGAGGACTCCTGCACTACCTGCCTGTTTCTCTTGGACTGCCTGGAGGTCACCCATTCCCTATCTGCCTGCTTGCCCCTAACTTGCGATGTGACCACCTCTCTGAATATGCTATCCACAAAGTTCTCTGCCTCACAGATGCACCTCAGTGACTCCAGCTGCTGCTCAAGCTCTGAAACACAGAGGTCAAGCTTGTGCAGCCGGTGACACTTCCTGGACATGGGCTCGTCTGGGTCACGAGAAGTGTCCACAACTCCCCACATGCCACAGGACGGGCATTCCGCTTGGCTGAGCTGTCCTGCCATTCCTTAACTTTAAACTTTTAAATCACTTTATTTACTTTAACTTTAGTTACTTTTACTTTAATTTACTTTAACCTTTTTTTTTTATTCATTCATGGGATGTGGGCTTCGTTGGCTGGGCCAGCATTTATTGCCCATCCCTAATTGCCTTTGAGAAGGTGGTGGTGAGCTGCCTTCTTGAACTCATCCAAGCACTGGAGTTGAGTAGAGAGTAGAAATTCTTCGCCCTTAATCACATATCAACTCCCTCTCCTGTGCCTATAAATGCTACTTTCCTTGTGCTAGTTTACAAATTTACGTTTTTCAAAATTACTGGGGTTGAAACATAGACCCTATCAGCAGCTACTCAAGAAACAATCAACTCATGACTTTCCTGTGATGTCGCTCTCACACTTTTTTCAAATCCACCACGGAGCTAAGGAAGGGTGCTCCCATGCAGGTCCGACTGCTCTCAACCCCGGGAGGTAAGCCCTTTAATCCAAGAACTTTAATCCTTTTAGGAGTTTATGAAACTGTCAAACACAAAGATATCCAAACCCCCCTTGAGAAAAGTTCCTTGCACCTTGGCTAAAATGTTGTGGCTGGTATGGTGAGTTGTTGGGGCGAGGCTGCTGAGGGGCTCACCTACTGTCCTGCAGCCATTTAACAGCCAGTTGGCTATTAATAGGCTGGAGGCAGGATTTCTGCCCCCTTTAACAGGAAGTTCCACCTCAAGACGGTGCTGGGTCCAGAATTTGGATAAGTATTTGAGGGTCTCACTAGGTGTCAGGCTGGCAGACCCCAACGAGGAGGATGGGGTGGTGGGTAAAATATTGGTGGGGTGGGGAGGTGCCATTTTATGGGCCCAGGCAACCTGTTAATGAAGGACTTACCCATCCGCCGTTAGCATGCACAGGGGAACTTGCTGGGTTGGCCGCATGGCATGGCCTCTCCTGCTGCTGGGATTTAATTGCCCACTTAAGGGCCTCACTAGCAGATGGGCTGCCCAATGCCACCCCACCACTGGTACAATTGCAGTGGGGCAATGGCAGGTGTTTAAGTGGTAGGCAGGCTGCCCACTGGATGTAACAAGCGACTCCACCTTCAAACCCACTGGCAGGAAAATGTAAAATCCAGCCTTAATTTCAAAGCTGTGGGAAACAGAAGAGCACTTCATCCATGATAACATATTCTAATGCATCTGAGCACTTCCGCAACTCTAGTCAATGTAATGGTCATTTATCTTTTAAGAACAAAGCCCTATCATTAGTCACGTATTTAACTCAATATACAGCATTAGATTATGACATGTGAAGTTGTCAACACCTTTTGAACTTACCTGTCAAAGGTTCCCTGCTCTAAACTAGGCTTCCCCCATGGTGCACTCTTCCTCTAGGCTGCTGCGAAACATGTCCCCTAACAAAACGGGCCTGACTCCATGGAAATAGCGGGGGTCTAAAATGCCCAACCCCACAATGGAGTAGGCAAGGGTGGGATTGCTGCACGTGGGCTTGCTACCCACACCTTTACCCTGGGGCCATAAAAATGCCACATGACGCGAATGGGTGCAGGAAATCCAGAATTATGTCCCATCTGCCAATTTTAAATCCGCTCTGCCTTCATTTCAACATGGATGAAGGCATGAAAATCCAGCCATGTGTTACCAAGAGGCAGCATGTAGATGAAACCTATTGCAGAAAATCTGTGTGCACAGCCGTCTGATATTTACTTGCATGAAATTTACTTTGCTTTGCCCTGCGTCAGGTGCGGACATCAGAAAAGTGATGAAGAAAGTTTATATGCAATGCCATACAGGAGCAAAATGGACCCTTTTCTGTTTAATATCCTTGAGGCAGTAATTTATAATTTGTCCTGGGTTGAGGTGTTCCTGAGCACACAGTGAATAACACTTCTTCCGAAAGAAGCTTTATACAGCAATCACTGCATTAAGGTTATGCTACACTTATGAAAAAGTCTGTCTCAAAAGACAATTTAAATTTAAAATGTATATATTCATAAGAAATTGTTTGGATAATTTGCAGCATTCCCTTTAATAACCCCCTTGTTCTGAGTGAAGAATGATTGTTAAAGAGAATCTAAAGCTCCCTCTGGACTGGGGAAGAGTGAGCTCTCTTAGAGGTGGGGGTTCATAAATGCACAACATCAAGCTGCATCTCAACTTACTTCATCTAACCCTATTAACATATCTTTCTAGTCCCTTTTTCACACAAGTGTTTTCCTAACATCTGCTTAAAACATCTCCGCCATTTGCCTCAAATTACTCCATGGGGAGAATTTTCTCCCCGTCGGGTGGGTCGGTCGGGAGCGGGCGCGAAGCCGATCGCTGCTCACGATAAGCTGTGCGCCGCCATTTTGTGTGGGCGGGCCAATTGAGGCCCACCCAGAGTGATGCACACCTGGATACACTGAGTGCTACCTGTGCGGGCGGGGGGAGGAGGGAGAGTCGGGGCCTGGACTCTTTCGCACATGCGCACGAAAGAACGCAGAAATCTCCCTGAGGGACGGAGCTGCCTCGGGGAGATTAAGTTCAGTTATAAAGGTTGCAAAAAAAGAAAAATAAAATTATTCAGACAAGTCCCCTGATGTGACAGTGTCACATGAGCTGGGACATGTTCATGAGTTTTCAAGAAAATTTTATTAAATGAATAAACACTTCATGAAACCTCATCCCACCCGTGGATGAGGTTTCATGAAAAATGCGAAGGCCGCCTGGGCTCTTCGCCTGCCCGCCAACCTTAAGGTTGGACTGGCAGCCCAGACAATCACTTCAATTAGTTTCTTCATGGCTTAACAGGCCTTTGGCAGTTCGGCGGGCGCAAAGCTGACTCTGGTGTGCGCCTACCGAACTAAAGCTTGGAATGACGCGCGGTGACGTAGGGACACACACCCAACATTACCGTGCATCATTTGACACGTCAACCAAAAGATTCTGCCCCATGTGGTACCTTAAGTTGCACATTAGAACCACTCTGACTTTTCTTTATCTCTTCAAAAATATTCAACTTGGGACTTTTATTAGTTTGTAAACAAAAGTATCTGGTAAAATATTACTATGATAAGCAATAAAGAATTACTTTAATCATTATGTGCATTATTGAGAAGTAAAAAACAATTAATATTAGAAAAACATAACTTTTAAACACACCACAGAAGTCATAAAGACAAATGGCTGAAATCCAAAGTATAGGAAATTTAGTTTTAAACAAAGAGAGCAAATTAGATGTTGAAAGATATTTTTGACTCCTTTTCTAACTAGATGCAAAATAATGTTTTCACACATGTCCCTTTCTTCATAATCGACACCCCAGACCCACACATGCGGCAGAAATGTGAGAACCACTCTATTGCTCAGGCTCAAATCACACACCATAGATAACATGTGAATTACTATCTTTTGAAAAGGTTCAATATGGTTGTAGGATACCTATATATAATTAAGAGAAACTAATGCTTTTGATAAGGTCCCGCATGGGAGACTGATATAACATAGGTAAGAGCCCATGGGATTCAAGGCAATTTGGCAAATTGGATCCAGAATTGGCTGAGTGGCAGGAAGTAGAGGGTGATGGTCGAGAGGTGTTTTTGTGACTGGAAGACTGTGTCCAGTGGGGTTCCACAGGGATCGGTGTTGGGTTCCTTTCTGTTTGTGGTATATATAAACGATTTAGACTTGAATGTAGGATGGTTGATCAGTAAGTTCACAGGTGACACGAAAATTGGTGGGGTGGTAAATAGTGAGGAGGATAGCCTTAAATTACAGGAGATGGGCTGGTCAGATGCGCTGATCAGTGGCAAATGGAATTTAATCTGGATAAGTGTGAGCTGATGCACTTGGGCAGGACAAACAAGGCACTGGAGTACACGTTGAATGGTAGGATCCTGGGAAGTACCGAGGATCAGAGGGACCTTGGTTTGCATGTCCACTGGTCCCCTAAGGTAGCGGGACAGGTAGATAAGGTGGTTAAGAAGGCATATGGGATACTTGCCTTTATTAGCCAAAGCACAGAATATAAGAGTAGGGAGATTATGCTGGAACTGTATAAAACGCTGGTTAGGCCACAGCTAGAGTATTATGTGCAGTTCTGGAATCCGCATTATAGGAAGGATGTGATTGCACTAGAGAGAGTGCAGAGGAGATTTACCAGGATGTTGCCTGGGCTGGAGAGTTTTACTTATGAGGAGAGATTGGTTGGACTGGGGTTATTTTCCCTGGAGCAGAGGAGATTGAGGGGGGACATGATTGAGGTGTATAAAATTATGAGGGGCATGGATAGGGTAGACAGGAAGGAACTTTTCCCCTTGGTGAAGGGATCAATAACCAGGGGGCATAGATTTAAGGTAAGGTGAAGGAAGTTTAGAGGGAATGTGAGGAAGAATTTTTTCACCCAGAGGATGGTGGGAATCTGGAACTCACTGCCTGAAAGGGTGGTAGAGGCAGAAACCCTCAGAACATTTAAGAAGTATTTGGATGTGCTCTTGCGATGCCATGGCATATAAGGCTATGGGCCTAGTGGTGGAAAATGGGACTAGAATAGTTAGGTACTTGTTTGACTGGTGCAGACTTGATGGGCCGAAAGGCCTTTTTCTGTGCTGTAGACCTCTATGACTCTATAATTACATTAATACTTACATTAATTTCTCTTCATTGTTGCTCTCTTCTCTTTATATTCTGTATGTTTATACTAAAAACTTAAAGGTGATTTTAAATCAGCTTAATCCCCAAATGTTATATAACTGAATGGGCAGATATAGTTCAAAGATCTCCTAATCCATATTTCTAGGATATACAGTGCTTACCTGGCACCTGCAACATCAACACCAACCATCAACTGTCCATTCAACAACAACACTTCATCTCGGATTTTAATTTTCTCACACTTTGCAGCAGGACTGTGCTTCTCGACTTCTGTCACCCAGATATATCCAACATCCAACACAGGGCCTTTGCTACATCTCTTTTTCTTTCTGATTTTCCTGCTCTCTTGGTCACTTGGAGAATCCCAATAGATTGGGACATTCCCAAAACGTATTCCAAGATTATCTTTGTCTCCCTCTGCTCTGATCAAGTGAGCTGTACAAATCTCAAAATCTTCTCTTTCCTTTTGGTCAGGTTGTACAGCACTTGCTCCCACTCCAAAATTCAAATGTATGTATTCACATAGCATCTGAATGGCTGAATGGCACAGCTGAAATCCTGGAGTTTGCTGTTCTTCCCTCAGCATGATATGGAGCCAGCGTTCTAGAAGAGGGAGATAGAGCTTAGCACTTTCTGCAGTTATTGGCATTGTAGGTCCCCCAGCATTTCCACATTATCTAAAATCCCAGCCAATGGTAAACATGTTGCTGATACACGGATCACAAATCTTCAGATAACTGTAGATGGTCTCTTGAGCCTCTCTCACTTTAAGTTTAAGTTAACAAATCATGCCTTAGGCTTAAATGTCATCAAGGATGAGCAAGAAATCTTTTTCGGTGTGTCTTGGCGTTCTTTCTTGATGCTGGTAAAAAAAAACATTGGACAACAGAATGAATATGTTGGTGTTGCAGAAAACACGTGCAGAGAGAGGTAGCTCTTAAACCTGGACTGATAAAATACACTCACTGATGTTGTGCAGGATGCGATTTGGAACATCATGGAAGAAAAAGGCTGGTCATCCTTAGCTTTGTCAAGGTCGTCTTCAAAGAAAACGAAAGAAAAGCACCATTAAGGGAACAGTTCAGAACAGTAGACATAATTCAAGAAAATAATTTAAGAATTATTTTGGCAATAATAACAATTCCTTCATCAGAAAGAATAATACACTTTATTACTTTTGACAACCATTTTTTTCTCTATGCAGCTAAGAGTCCCGAACTGAAGAACGACTAATGTAATATCTACTTTCAAAAGGAGCTCACCTAGGTAATCTCACATTGGGATCAGAAAGTTGCGGGTTCAAATCCCACCTGGGGCAGAATTTTCTGCTCTTGGGTGGGACAGTTGGGGGCGGAGGCGGAGCCGATCACCGCCCGCGATTGGCTGCGTGCCACCATTTTACGTGGATGGGCAAATTGAGGCCCGGCCAGCGTGATGCATGGCCGGTAGCCTTGAGTGCTACCTGTGGGTGGGGATAGGAGGGAGAGTCGGGGCCTGCGCTCTTTCACACATGTGCGCGAAAGAACGCAGCAATCTCCCTGAGGAACGGAGCTGCCTCAGGGAGATTAAGTTCATATTGAAATATTTAAATAAAGATAGATAAAAATTATTTAAACATGTCCCCTCATGTGACAGTGTCACTGTCACATGAGCTGGGACATGTTTACGAATTGTGAAAAAAATATTTATTAATTTAATAAAACCTTCAGGAGACCTCATCCCACCCATGGATGAGGCTTCCTGAAAAATGCAAAAGCCGCTCGGGCTCTTCGCTTGTCCGCCAACCTTAAAGTCGGACGGGCAGTGTTGATAATTACTTTAATTGTTTTTTTAATGGCCTTAACAGGCCTTTGACAGTTCGGCGAGGGCGCAGCCGCCTCCGGTGTGCGAAAGATCTGAATGATGCGCGGTGACGTCGGGCCGCACACCCGACGTCACCGCGCATCATTTCATGCGTCGGCGAGCCAAGCCCCCCACGCTCCCCCCCCACCGCGTGAAAATTCTGGCCGTGAGCAGAAAATCTAGGCTGACACTCCAGTGCAGCATTGAGGCTGTGCTGCTCTTGTTGCTTTATCCCATAAAATAGTAAGATAATGCCCTGACTGCCCTCTCAAACAATATTTATCCTTCAACGAATGTCACTACAACAGAAGATCTGGTCATTATCACATAGTGCTGTGGGGAGTTTGCTGTGTACAAATTGGCTGCTGCATTTCCTATATCACGACAGTGACTACATTTCAAAGGCATTTCATTGGCTGTAAATCACTTTGGGACATCCTAAAGTTGCGAATAGTATTGTATAAATCTTTAGAAGCTCCAAACTGTGTCATTTAAAAGTAAAACTCTGATTCAGTGACTGTATTATAATGTCAGTGTCACACCACTGTCAGGTCACTTACAACATGATTTTTACATACATGTGGTAGTAGCTGGAAATTGGCTTAAATGCAGGAAAATGGCAATCACCATTGATTTCAACTGCAAGAGGGGCTACGATAAATATCTTATAACTATTTTCAGTGTTGATTAATGGTGGAGTGGCAATAAAGCCCCAGGAAAACAAGGAGTGGCATAATTAATTAAGTCAGTTACACTATAATTTCCTCTTTATGTGCTGTTCAAGAGTCCCTCTGTCATAGGTGCATCATTTCTATAGTCCAATCTCCAGAAGAATCCCAGCTGTAAATTAATTTTGAAAAAAACTATCCTTTTGACGGCCAAATAAGTCATTAGACTTTATTTTTATTTATTTATTTTTTAAAATTATTTTATTCTCTTATTTATTTGTTCATTTTTTTATCCTTTTTCCCCAAACCCCTCCCTCTACAGGGCCATCTGTCACTTGTTTTTATGTCTTGCTTTCACAGAGTGCTGACCCTTGTTCTGCTATTAACACATTCTGCTATCTTCTCTTTATGCCACTATCAACACCTTCTTTACTCTCTACCACTATCATTAACATTCCCTTTGTCTTGGATCCATGATATCTTTGTAAATCTCTCCTTAGCTATCACCTATCCCTGACCTTCTGTCTTGTTCCACCTGCTCTACCCCCTCTTAAACTGTATAAAATCCATCACATTTCTACTTCTCTTTAGCTCTGTAGAAGAGTCATATGGACTCGAAACATTAACTCTGTTTCTCTCTCCACAGATGATGCCAGACCTGCTGAGTTTTTCCAGCATTTTCTGTTTTTCAGTCAGTGGACTAATGTGCTATACCAAAGATGACAGTGCATGGCTGCCCCTGAGTCCCCACACACATTTATTCAACATCTGTCAGGACATTGGCACCACATCCACAAATATTCACTCCCTCCGCCACCGACGCACAGTAGCAGCAGTGTGTACCATCTACAAGATGCACTGCAGGAATTCTCCAAAGCTCCTTCGACAGCACCTTCCAAACCCATGACCTCTACCATCTAGAAGGACAAGGGCAGCAGATAGATGGGAAAACCACCACCTAGATGTTCCCCTCCAAGTAACTCACCATCCTGACCTGGAAATATATTGCAGTTCCTTCACTGTCACTGGGTCAAAATTCTGGAACTCCCTTCCTAACAGCACTGTGGGTGTACCTACACCACATGGTTCAAGAAGACAGCTCACCACCACATTCTCAAGAACAACCTAGGGATGGGCAATAAATGCTGGCCCAGCCAGCGAAGCCCACATCCCATGAATGAATTAAAAAAATATTTGGGGAAGGCAATATATACTAGGAGTCAGAAGGAAAGCAAGAGTGTTCATCCCGCACCACTTCAATTTATAGAAACTGGTTCAAGAATACAAAGGGAAGTGCTTAGTGTGGCGATCTGGACAATGATATTTCACTGAAAAAGGCAAGTCACTGTATTCAATGCAGCAAGTTGGCATCCCCGTAGAACTGACTTGGAGTCAGTGGAAGATTGAAATGGATTGTTCATTTGCACATCAAAATTTAAGCAATTTTCCCCCTGTGAGCACAGAATCCCTTAGAACAGAGATGAGGAGAAACTTCTTTAGCCAGAGAGTGGTGAATATATGGAATTCATTGCCACAGAAGGCTGTGGAGGCCAGGTCATTGAGTGTATTTAAGACCGAGATAGATGGGTTCTTGATTGGTAAGGGGATCACAGGTTACGGGGAGAAGGCGGGAGAATGGGGTTGAGAAACTTATCAGCCATGATTGAATGGCGGAGCAGACTCGATGGGCCGAATGGCCTAATTTCTGCTCCTATGTCTTATGGTCTTATCCAGGAGCAAGAAAATTCTGAAAGGAAGAGTAATTAATTTTAAGTAAAAGCTAATAGTGGAGTTTACAATTGAGGGAACTCCAAGCTATTTGACACTCAGATGACTGAATTAGCTCATAATTTATGTAAACCTGAAGCATGGAAATGTGTGCAGCACGTTACAGGAAAGATACTGGCTGCCTCATTAGTGGAGAATATCCCCTAATGCAAACAGGATGCAAAGTGAAGACTAATGACTGTATCAATATCCCGTAGGTTTCATTTTAATTGCCATTTATGAAATTCAATGGATTTAATTTCCAAACTCCTTTTCATTTGGTTTACCATGAAAAGAATACCATTGCCTTATATGTGGGAACACAAACAAATTCCTAACCTCTAACACCATATGAAAGCAATTTATGCATCCAAGAATCTCTGCTGTGATGCTTAACAAGCTGATAATGATTTCTATACTTTCCTGTGCTGTTCTTCAACGTTATCTATTTGTGATGCATTTTTATTACCATAAATGATCACATTGAACTGGTTTTTATTGTTTTGCTGTCTTCAGGCTATCTGGTACAGGTGTTTTTAATAAAGGGGCACTCAATTTGACTTCATAAAGTCGTAGCTGGTGTTTCCGTTAGTGTAACCCAATTTCTCTTTCACCCTACTGGAATGCACAAGTCATATTTTATACTCTTTTTGTACCATTTTCAGTAAAGCTTCCAGTCTATCAGTGTATAGAAACTGACTTGTAAGCACCAGGATTGTTTGACAGGCATTTTCCAGATCACTCCAGGAAGTGTATACACTATACATCTCTGCTGATCTACCTGGGAGAACCTGTATTGGCATCTGACTCCTGATAATACAGACAAATCAAACTCAGCTGCTTTCTGAGCATTTCTGTTCTGTCCATAAGTGTCACTGTGACTTGCCACTATAACTCCCCCTCCCATTCCCACTCTGACCTCTCTATCTTTGATCTCCATACCGTTCTAATAAAGCTCAGTGCAAGCTTTAAGAATGGCATCTTTCTCCTGGTCACTCTGTAGTCACCTGGTCTTAACATTGACATTAGTAACTACAGAACTTAGCTATACCCATCATTCTCTTCACAGCAGTAGACATTGTGATATGATAAGTATTAGTTGGTGTCTGGGAGCAATGGTTTTGACATGAGAGTTAGTGACCCCCCCCTTCATCAGAGTGTAGCACGACTGGGGCCTTAACGTAGGCCCATATTTTTCCCCTTTATGCGACTGGCAGATTTACTATTTCTTGTTGAATTTTGTATTTTCATTTCTCATAGACTCATAGGGCAAAATTTTCTGAGTGATGTGCAGGGGCGGGCCCCGCACGTCAGTGTGTAAAATGACGCGAGGTGACGTTGGGCGAGTGTCCCCACGTCACCGCACACCATTGTGATATTTCATTGGGTGGGCGCGCGATGAAGTGCGACGCGTGCCCGCCATTAATTAATGGGCTACTTAAGGCCCTTAAACCGATTTTCAGGTGCCCGTGTGATCTTCGGCTCGGTGCACGGGCGCAATGGGCGGGCGGGTAAGTGACTTTTTAATAAAACTCATCCATGGGCGGGATAAGAGGGCTCAGTGGGGTTGTCAATCCGGTCTCTGAAGTATTTATTGCAGAAAATGTTTTAAACTTGCCTGTGTGATCTGTAGCAGTTCAGAACGAATTCCAACAGCTTTCTGTGAACTTTGAACCTATTGCTCAGCACTCTGCAGTCAGGAATCTTTATTGGGCCTGCAGCTTTCCGGAGGCCTCCATTTAGCCTGGGTATGGGTTCTGACATGTCCATTGGAGGCAGTTCCTCTGAGGAGGAAGGGAGGGATAGAATAAGGAGGAGGTCAGGAGTGGACAATCAGCCTCCAGGGGAGCCACCTTTGGGAGGCCAGACGCAGGCTCAAGGGACGCAGGGCCAAGAGGTTGTCCAAGGTGGAAGGGGCCGCAGAAGACACCACTATCCTGCTACCAGGGTATACAGATGGAGAAGCAGCTACCTCAGTATGACTGAGGTGCAGTGCCGAAGGAGGCTCTGAGTGTCAAGGGAGATAGTCAACTATGTCTGCCAGTTGATTGGCTCTGAGATCTCCCCTAACTGTGTGGGTGGACACTCCATGCCAGCGGCTCTGAAGGTCACAGTTGCCCTCAACTTCTATGCCTCTGGCTCCTTCCAGGGCTCGGTGGGTGATCTTTGCGGTGTCTCCCAATCAGCTGTCCACACTTGTGTCAAGCAGGTTACAGATGCTCTGTTCAGGTGGGCATTGACCTTCATCCACTTCTGCTACGACCAGGCAAGTCAGGCACAGTGAGCCAGAGGCTTCGCGGCCATTGCTGGCTTCCAGGGTGCAAAAGAGAGCACACATGTGGCCATCAAGGCGCCAGCAGGTGAGCCCGGTGCCTTTGTCAACAGGAAGGGCTTCCATTCGATGAACGTGCAGGTAGTGTATGATCACAGGTTGCAGATCTTACAAGTCTGTGCAAGGTTCCCAGGCAGCTCCCACGACGCCTACATCCTCAGACACTCTCAAGTGCCGGGGATCTTCAGTGCTCCGGCTCGACTTGATGGTTGGCTGCTGGGTGATAAGGGCTATCCCCTCAGAAGCTGGCTCATGACGCCTCTCCGCCATCCAAGAACAGAAGCTGAGCAGTGATATAAAAGGAGCCACGCCTCCACAAGGGCTGTGGTGGAGAGAGCCATCGGTCTTCTCAAGATGCGCTTCTGATGCCTGGACCGCTCAGGGGGCGCACTCCAGTACCCCCTAGATCTCTGTGATTTTGGTTGCAAGCTGCGCTCTGCACAATCTTGCACTTGAAAGGGGGGATTCAGTGGACGACGATGACATTGGATGCGGCTGCACACGATGAGTTCAGCAGTGGTTCGGAGGATGAGGAAGCACAGGGCAATGATGAGGGGCTGAACGCTGACCTGGTACTACACCAAGGAGGCAAGGACACCCGGGAGACTTAAATCCAACGAGCCTTCAGCTAGCTCCGCACAAATGGATCTGGAGGACCAGCATTGCCTGGCACATCCATACGCGGCACTTAAGTGCTACATCTGCCCCTTCATCAGCTGCAACTAAGGGCTTTGCACATAAACCTTGATGTCCACTCAAACACTCATGGCATGTCTGTGAAACATACAAATGCAGCACAAAGGAGCCACCCTCAGCCATGGTAACACATGTGGATTTTATTTTGATCCATCATATGGTCCAGCAAAATGAATCCCAAATGTTTTTACAACTGCAAAAAATAACAATTCCCTAATCTAGGGCCAACACAAAAGCACCAGTGAGAAACCTGTGGAGTGCCTAACGTGCTTTATGCTTACGTTTGCAGGTGCTATGTCTGGGTGCCACCCCATCGCTCGGAGTGGCTTCTGAGACAGCCTGCTCACTCTGCTGTACTGTTGGCCTCGATGACCTTGGCGGACGTCCTCTGGCCCGTGGAACCTGTGCTGGCCCCGCCTGGGAGGGAGTGGCCGGTTCCACAGCTGGCACCTCCCCAGTCATCGCAGCCTCAACGGATGTAATGGTCACTGGCAGAGGGGCGGAGGAGCTGCTGCCCTCATCCAGAGCGCCCTGAGAGGAGCTTGCAGCGACAACAGGCAGCTGCTGCGCCGACGTGAGGTCGCTTCGGACCTCCCTGCTCACCGTAGATGGATGGGCACCGAGCAGCGACACTTGGTGTCCAGACCACCTCCCACATTGCCAATGACCAGCTGTGGCCACTGGCGCTGTGAGGGCTTGCAGGTCCGAATGTATCCCCAGGAGAAGCTGGTTGTTCTGCTGGAAACCCCTCTCCAGCAGAGTCGCCACTGTCTCCATGGAGGAAGCATGATGCTCTGCCATGAGGCTCATGGCATCACTCATGCTCCATGTGGATTCCTCCACCACGGACACCAAGTGAAGCACAGCCTCATGTATCACTTCCAGATGGTCCCGCACACCCAGCCACATCTCCTGCAGCTGCTGTGTCGCGGACGACTCCAGAGGCACATCATCAGGCACCAACTCAACATGTGCCTGGTCCCCTGCAGTCCTCCGGCTGCTGGTGCCATCAGTACTCTCTGTCTCTGCCAGCTCCTCCAGCGACTGTGAAGTGCCCTCTCCACTGTGCCCCGGGACATTAGCCGATGTAACAATTCCCACTGATGTGCTAGTCTCTGCGCTGGTGCCTGCCTCGCTGAAATGATGTGATGCAGATGACAGTTCAGGCCCCTCAGGTGTGAGAGGGGCATCTGCAATTCCTCCTGGTGGCCAGGCTCTCATGATGCTGAAATTAACAACAAGGACAGTGGATCAGTTAGTATGCACACAGTGACACACTTCATCCCTTTCCCCCAGGCTCATTATGCGCTCGACCTTCTAGAACCTAAGGAGACGAAAATTGGTGGGGTGGCAAATAGTCAGGAGGAGGCCCAAACATTACAGGTGGATACAGACGGGCTGGTCAGATGGCTTAAGGAATGACAAATGGAATGTTATGTGGATAAGTGTGAGGTGATGCACTTGGGCAGGACAAACAAGGTATGGGAATACACGAGGAATGGTAGGACTGTGGAAAGTAAGGATGATTAGAGGGATCTTGCTGGACATGTTGACAGGCCCGTTAACGTAGCGGTACAGGAACGTAAGGCGTTTAAGAAGGTAAATGCCATACTTGCCTTTATTAGCCGAGGAATAGAATGTAGGAAAAGGGATGTCATGTTGCAAGTGCAGAAAACGCTGTCGAGGCCACAGCTACGCTTCTGCATTCAGTTGTGATCAGTGCTTCATGGGAGGGATGTGATTGCAGTGGAGAGTGTGCAGAGGTCGCTGACCAGGATGCATGCTGGCCTGGAGAGTTGGAGTTATGAGGACACATAGCATAGACTGCGGATATTTGCCGTGTAGCACAGGAGATTGAGGGGTGACATTATTGAGCTTCATAACGTTATGAGGGGCATAGATCGGGTGGACAGAAAGCAACATTTTCCCGTGGCGGAGGGATGACTAACCTGGTGCCATTTATTTAAGGTTAAGGGCATGAGGTTGACAGATGAGGTGATGAGGAAGCTTTGCACAGAGTAATGTGGGACACACTGGCTGAAAGGGTGGTGGAGGCACAAACCCTGCTGACATGTAATAAGTATTTGGATGAGCAGTTTTGATGCCATGGCATACAAGGCCATGGGGATAGTGGCCGGAAATGGGATAAGGCGACTTTGGAAGGTGCTTGGCACACGCACCTTCGAAGGGCCGCGGGACCTTTGTGTATGACCCACACGTCTGACTGTATCAGCCTGTGAATGAGCAGTGTTGCTGCATTAACGATTGCAGCAACCATCAGTGCTTTGGATGGTGGGAAGACAGAGTGGATGGGACTGTGGACCTCAAATACCTGGCTGCTGCACCTCAGCCTCACCGACATCTATCGACCTGGGCACATGGTGCCTTTCAAGCTCCAGGGCCTCCTGCTCAAAACGGGTCAATATTACGAGCTGGGACTGGCGGCCTCCAGTGTGCGAACATTCATACACATTATGCGCATTTTTCTCCTGCTGAACGGAGAAGACCATTTATTGGGGCTGATCGCTCATGTACTCTTTACGCGCACGCCGCACCCCAACCACAGTGGCCCATCTGAGGCCTCCAGTGCCTCCTGTCCACTCTACTGGTGATCGATCACAAAAATTTGAATGGCTGCTCCCAACCCCACCCCCCCCTTGGACACATTCTGCATCCATCACTTTCAGAAACACACGGTCATAGCTCCCATGGCAAAGAGGCGCAAGTAGGTGCAGCTCTGAGGGCACCAGATGGCTCTTGGCCACGAGCCCTTGAGGCTCCCCTTCCACCATCTCATCACCATGAATAGGATATGTGTTGCAGTTCTGAGCATGCGCCTAGCTGCATCTCCTGCAGGTTGCACCCAGACTACTCATGTGTGACTAAGAGCAACACGTGGTGCAGGAGAGAACCCATCTCCTCATGAACCACTCAGGCTGATGTAAGTATGGTCACTTTCTGCTTGCCCACCCAGTGTGCGACAAATGCCCAACATGACTCAATGCAGTCTCTGGGGGGAGGGCCCTCAAAGGCTAAGGCTACCTGCTGGGTTAAATACCCAATGCCAAAATGGTACTCACCCTTCCAGAGTGCAACAAATCGTTGAAGTGCTTACAGCACTGGATCCAGGTGTGCCGCACCACGTCCCGGGAGCTCACCACCTCCGCCACCTCCTCCCAGGCGCGCTTCGTCATGTGGGGGGCCCTCCTCCTCCCATCCTGGGGAAACAGGACCTCTCGCCGTGCTGCCACCTCCTCCACAAGGGCTGAAAGGCAGTCATTGGAAAAGCGAGGGGCACATTGGCCCCCCGCTGGCCTACCCTGCAGCCTGCCCTACTCATGGCCCACACCCTGCAGCCTGCCCTCCTCCTCTGGCCTTCCCTCTACACTGGCCTGCTGTGCAGACCCCCTGCGGTGCCACCTGCAGCTGGCCATAGTGAACAGCCTACAGGAGGTTGCCAGGCCTTTTTAATACAGGCTGCCGGGTCACCATTGGACCTGGTAGTCTGTACACGCCCGCCGCAAACTTAAGACTCCTGCTCTCCCGGGAGTCGAAAATGCGCTGGGCAGGCCTTAATTGGCCCACCTGCGCAAAATGGCAGCGTGGCCACCCGCATCAGGATCAGCTATGCTCGCCCGCCTAACGGAAAATTTAGGCCATAGACTCAGGAGTTTACAGCACAGAAGGAGGCCATTTGGCCCATCATGTCCATACCGGCCAACATAGACCTGACTACACTCATCCCATTTTCCAGCGCTTGGCCCAAAACCCTGGAGGCTATGGCAGCGCAAGTGAATATCTAAATACTTCTTAAATGTTACAAGAGTTTCTGACTCAACCGCCCTTTCAGGCAGTGAGTTCCAGACTCCCACCACCCTCTGTGTGAAAGAATTTCTCCTTAACTCCCCTCTTATCCTTCTACCTCTTACTTTAAATCTATGCCCCCTGGTTATTGACCCCTCTACTAATGGAAAAAGTGTCTTCATATCCACCCTAACAATGCCCCTTATAATTTAGTACACGTCTATCAGGTCCTCTCTCAACCTTCACTGCTCCAAGCAAAACAACCCCAGTCTATCCAATCTTTCCTAATAGCTCAGACCCTCCAGCCCAGGCAGCATCCTGGTAAATTTCCTCTGCACCCTCTCCAGTGCAATCACATCCTTCCTATGATGTGGTGACCAGAACTGCACGCAGTACTCCAGTTGTGGCCTCACCAGCGTTTTAAACAGTTCCAGCATAACCTCCCTGCTCTTGTACTCTATGCCTCAGCTAATAAAGGCAAGTATCCCATATGCCTACTTAACAACCTTATCTACCTGCTCTGCTACCTTCAGGGATCTGTGGATATGCACACCAAGATCCCCCTGATCTTCAGTACTTTCCAGGGGCCTACCATTCATAGTGTAGACCCTTGCCTTGTTAGCCCTCCCCAAGTGCATCACTTCACACTTTTCTGTGTTGAATTCCATTTGTCACTGCTCTGCCCACCTGACCAGTCCACTGATATCCTCCTGCAGTTTACGGCTATTTCATTTCTGTTGCATTTGCAGCTTTTTAAAAATACATTTTTCCTCTTCTTAATTGTTTATTTCTCATGCTGTCATGTACCTGGAATTCTCCTGTCTTTCATGTACATGGAACTGCCTTGTGTCTTAAGCACCCCCTCCTCACTATTTGCAAACTTGTGTTCTTTCTATATGTCTGTGTTACCTCACTGATTTTTTTAAAATCACCTACCTATTTTTATTCAGCAGTCTGCAATTAATTTAACACACTCTCTCCATCTCTGTGATTGTTGTATCTATTGATTCCCCTCAGTACCTCTGCTTCCCCCTTCTCTCTTATTTCCATTCTTATTGAAATCCTTGTAGTCTTCAGTCTCCATCTTGCAGAGAACATGATCTGCCCCATAATCTGTAAAACCCATGGCAACCTGGAGCTGATCAGTAAGGAACCCTAATCGATGCAACAAAAACAGCAATACCAATGAAGAAGGATCCTGAAGGTGGCACTGTTCTATTAGTCCAACACCTTATTAGTTCTATTCACTCAAAGTACAGACTCAGGAGTTACTAACAGTAAGATACGGCTCAAAGAAATAAAGGTCAGGAATTTCTCGAAGCTGAAATGGCTGTTATGCCATTGGAACAGCTGAAAACTGCAAATCCTGTTCACATCAGTAAATGGTGTTATCGCCGCACGTCTAGTGAAGGTATGATGATTGAGCGATAACAGCCCTGAGAAAAGTACTGGCCAACGACATCAACTGTGTGAAGATTGAAATCCATCAACTCCTCAAACTGCAACTGAGAAGATGGAGGAAATTTTCAGGAGGGAGTGCCATCAAGTTTCAACCTCACCAACCTGCCTGTCACAGATGCATCTGTCCATGACAATATCAGTAGGAATGACCACCGCACGGTCCTTGTGGAGACGAAGACCTATCTTCACACTGAGGATACCCTCCATCGTGTTGTGTGGCACTACCGCCTTGTGAAATGGGATAGATTTCGACAGATCTAGCAACTCAAGACTGGACATCCATGAGACGCTGTGGGCCATCAGCAGCAGCAGAATTGTATTCAACCACAATCTGTAACCTCATGGCCCGGCATATCCCCCACTCTACCATTACCATCAAGCCAGAGGATCAACTTTGGTTCAATGAAGAGTGCAGGAGGGCATCCCAGGAGCAGCATCAGACATACCTAAAAATGAGGCATCAATCATGTGAAGCTATAACACAGGATTACTTGCATGCCAAACAGCATAAGCAGTAAGAGATAGACAAAGCTAAGAAATTCTCCAATCAACAGATCAGATCTAAGCTCTGCAGTACTGCCACATCCAGTCGTGAATGCTAATGGACAATTTAATAACCCACTGGAAGAGGAGCCCAGCACATTAGTGCAAAAGATAAGGCTGAAGCATTTGCAACAATCTCAGCCAGAAGTGCCGAGTGGATGATCCATCTCGGCCTCCTCCAGAGATCCCCAGCATCACAGTTGCCAGTCTTCAGCCAATTCAATTCACTCCACATGATATCAAGAAATGCCTAAAAGGCACTGGATACTGCAAAGGCTATGAGCCCTGACAATATTCTGGCAATAGTACTGAAAACTTGTGCTCCAGAACTTGCCACGTCCCTAGCTAAGCTGTTCCAGTACAGTTACAACACTGGCATTTTCCCAAACAATGTGGAAAATTGCCCAGTTATGTCCTTTACACAAAAAATCAGGACAAAACCAACCTGGCCAATTATCGCCCCATCAGTCTACTCTCCATCGTCACTAAAGTAATGGAAGGGGTCATCAATAGTGCTATCTAGCGGCACTTGCTTAGCAATAACATGCTCACTGATGTTCAGTTTGGGTTCCGCCAGGGCCACTCAGCTCCTGACCTCATTACAGCCTTGGTTCAAACATGGACAAAAGAGCTGAACTCCAGAGGTGAGGTGAGAGTGAGAGAGACTGCCCTTGACATCAAGGCAGCATTTGACAGAGTGTGGCATTAAGGAGCCCCAGCAAAACTGGTGTCAATGGAAATCAGGGGGAGAACTGTTACGACCAGGATGGGAGGAGTACATGAATTATCAAGCCCCACTACTCCCCAGGCTGTACCATTAACTTAAGTGTTTAATTTTCTCACCGAAATGGCCAATTGTGTACCTATATCTCTGCAGCCCAGAAGAAAAGAGACTCTGACCAGGCTTCTTTCAAAAACTCAGAGTGATTAATTTATTTTAAAACAAAACTTCTTTTAATAAGCTGCAAGTACTGGTTAACACACAATTGTAATTGGGAAGAATAACTATCTATCTCTTACTAAAGAATTTCCCCAGCACACACAGACACACACACAGACAAAGGACAAACAGATAGACTCTCTGCAGAGATGAGCTTTAGAGGATGGGAGTTATAAAATAAAAGATAAACTCCGCAGGGTCTCGACACTGTTGACCTGGAATTCTCCCGTGTGCAGATGGGCCACTGGTCCCAGTGGATGCCTGGAAATTCTCACCACTTGTCTCAACTTTGCAGGTCCAAATGCAGAATCCAGAGGTCCCCAGCATCACAGATGCCAGTCTTCAGCCAATTCAATTCACTTCACGTGATATCAAGAAACGGATGAAGGCACCACCTACAAGGTGCACTGCAGGAGTTCACCAAGGCTCCAAATCCATGACCACTATCAACATCCTGGGGGTTACCATTGACCAGAAACTGAACTGGACCAGTCATATAAATACTGTGGCTACAAGAGCAGGTCAGAGGCTAGGAATCATGTGACAAGTAACTCACCTCCTGACTCCCCAAAGCCTATCCACCATTTACAAGGCATAAGTCAGGAGTGTGAAGAAATATTCCCCACTTACCTGGATGAGTGCACAACAGACAGGAAGCTTGACACCATTCAGGACAAAGCAGGCCACTTGATTGACATCCCTTCCACAAACATTCACTCCCTCCACACAGTAGCAGCAGTGTGTACCATCTACAAGATGCACTGCAGGAATTCACCAAGGCTCCTTAGACAGCACCTTCCAAACTCATGACCACTACCACCTAGAAGGACAAGGGCAGAAGATACATGGGAACACCACCACCTGGGAGTTCCCCTTCAGGCCACTAAACATCCTGACTTGGAAATATATCGCCGTTCCTTCACTGTTGCTGGTCGACATCCTGGAACTCCCTCCCTAATAGCACTGTGGGCATACCTACACCACATGGACTGCAGTGGTTCAAGAAGGCAGCTCACCACCACCTTCTCAAGGGTAATTAGGGATGGGCAATAAATGCTGGCCTAGCCAGTGGCACAAACATCCCATGAATGAATAAAAAAAAGGATTAATTGCTCAAAGGGGTCTGAAGCCAAACAATATTCGCTGCCCTCCTTCTTTGCAATTAAATGAAAAGGCCTTAGTGAACGTTTGTCAAATGCAGCTACAGCAATAGCTGCCGATCCTTGCCACCTTTTAAATAATGGTAAGACTCCAACCTGCCCCCCTTCCCTCCCTACCCCACTGCTTGAAAAATTTTGAGGGGGCTCATAGAATTGCTGTGAATTGCCCCCTCAACCACATTAATTAACCTTTAATTGCTTGTTTACCAATTTGAGAGTGGAAAACCCAATCGACTTGCCACCCATCCCTGGTGAAATCACATTGTGGCATGATGGCCCAACCAAACACCACAATCTTATGCTCCCCCCATGACCCCACCTCCATCCGTGTCCGTCTTGCAAAGGTAAAATCCAGGCCTGTCTCAGAGTGAACAAATCATGGCAGCTGTAAGGGAATCGTGCACATACTTGCGTGAAGCATTTATTGTGGTTGCATATTAGCTGCATATTGAGGGAATGGAACCTCTTCCTCACAGAATCACAGAATTGTTACGGTGCAGAAGGAGGCCATTTGGCCCATCACGTCTGCACCGGCTCTCCAAATGAGTATTATGACTTAGTGCCATTCTTGTGCCTTTTCCCGATACCCTTGCAGATTGTTTCTATTTAAATAATCATCCAATGCCCTCTTGAATGCCTGGATTGAACCTGCCATCATCACAATTCCAGGCAGTGTATTCCAGACTCCAACCACTTGCTGTGTGAAAAAGTTTTTTCTCACATTGCATTGGCTTCTTTTGAAAATCACTTGAAATCTGTGCCCTCTCGTTCTCCATCCTTTTACAAGTGGGAACAGTTTCTCCCTATCCACTCTATCCAACCCCCTCATGATTTTGAGCACCTCCATCAAATCTCCCCTTAGACTTCTCCTCTCCAAGGAGAACAGTCCAACCTCTCCAATCTATCTTCATAATTGAAGTTTCTCATCCCTGGAACCATTCTCTTCTGCGCTCTCTCCAATGCGTTCACATCCTTCCTATAGTGTGGCACCCAGAACTGTACACAATACTCCAGGTGAGGTCTAACTAGTATCTTATATAAATTCAGCATAACCTCCCTGCTCCTTTACTCTATGCCCCTATTAATAAAGCCCATGATACTATATGCTTTATTAACTGCTCTCCCCACCTGTCCTGCCACCTTCGATGATCTATGCACATATACCCTAGGTCCCTCTGCTCCTGCACCCCCTTAAGAATTATACCCCTTATTTTATATTGTCTCTCCATTTTTTTCCTACCAAAATGCATCACCTCACACTTCTCTGCACTGACCTTCATCTGCCACCTATCTGCCCACTCCACCAATTTGTCTATCTCGTTTTGAAGTTCTACACTGTCCTCCTCACAGTTTACAATGCTTCCAAGTTTTGTATCATCCGCAAACTTTGAAATTGTCCCCAGCACAGCAAGATCTAGATCATTAATATGTATCAGGAAAAGCAAGGGTCCCAATGCCAACCCCTGGGGAACTCCACTACAAACCTTCCTCCAGTTCGATAAATATCCATTGAGCATTACTCTCTGTTTCCTATTACTCAGCCAATTTTATATCCACATTGCCCCTGTCCCTTTTATTCTATGAACTATAACTTTTTTCACAGGTCTGTTGTGTGGCACTGTATCGAATGCCTTTTGAAAGTCTATGTACACCACATCAACAGCATTACACTCATCAACCCTCTCTGTTACCTCTTCAAAGAACTCCAGCAAGTTAGTTAAACATGATTTCCCTTTTAGAAATCCATACTGGCTCCGCCTAAACAACCCACATTTTTCCATGTGACTACTAATTCTATCCCAGATAATTGTTTTTAAAAGCTTCTCCTCTACTGAAGGTTAATTAACTGGTCTAAATTGCTGGGCTTATCCTTACAACCTTTTTTGAACAAGGGCATAATGTTTGCAAATCTCCAGTCCTCTGGCACCTCCCCTGAGTCTAGGGAAGACTGAAAGATTATGGCCAGTGCCCCTGCAATTTCTACTCTCACTTCCTTCAGCATCTCGTCCGGTCCCGGTACCTTGTCAACTTTAAGTACCAACAGTCTATCCAACACTTCCTCCTTATCAATTTTGAACCCTCCTAGTGACAGAGCTTCCTCCACAGTCACCGTGGCTTCGATAGCATCCCATTCTTTGGTAAAGACACTGCTGCTCCAATAGGCCTAGGCCATAGTCTGTAAACTCTCTGTTGAGGGTAGGGCCCTCTTTTGCATGCAGACTCTCGTCTAATACATCTGCAGCGCTCTGCTGCTTACCAGGCTGCTCCTCTTCCTTGGTCCAGCCAAGTAGACCCCATATCCACTAATGCCACTCACCACTGTGGTCTGCTCAGCCCAGTTTTCCTGGTAGATTAAGTTGGCCCAAGACAACCTAAATTATCAGCCCAACACATATTACAGCAGTAGCTGAGCAATCATTTCTCCATGGAAGGCTCTACCAATGCAAGGGATCATCCCTGCTGCCTCCTCTCTTCATAGTGAGAACTGCATGTAAATTGCATTGCAAAATGGCTTCCTGCTGAGTTGCCAAGGTGCTGACAGAACATAGGGCCCATGCAACATTCACAAGATATCATAGCAGTCTCTGTATGCTACTTAATTGACATTTGACCCTAATTGCCTACTCGACACTGCCAGGCAGGTAGACACTGTTAGGTTGATTCTGCCTCTGCCAATTCACTCGGAGTTGGAAGATGTTGGGGAGTCGACGCATCCTGGAACTTTCAGATTTTTGCTCCCGGTCCCACCTCCAAACCTGCCTCGGTGGTTCTATCCATCTTGTCTATGATGTTATTAACAGCAGCCAATCGAGAATTTTTAATGCTTTTGCAACATTGCATCATTACATAACTGACTGCAAACCTACCATCGCCAAAACTAAAAGATCTAAAACACAGAGTGCCAGCTTTCCCCTAAAAATCATTTGGCTCCACATTCTTCAGTGTAAATGGAGTTCAACATGATCACCAGCAATATCATCAGGTTCAAGTTTACTAATTGTCAGGGACTACTGCATGTTCCAATATGTACCCCACTCCAGCTGTGTTTCAGAACTGTCAAGCATCAAACATGAAGCAAAATAACAACTACTGTACCTTCTCCATTTTGTAAGATTAATTGATGTTTTGTACCTCTCATATCACTTTCACCCATTCCTATTGAATATATCATAGCACTTACAATAGCATCTAATAACAAGGCCCCTATTGTATCCCGAAAGCTAACCTAGTTGCTCTACAGTATGTTACAGTGAAAGACCTGATATTATGCAGTCCTCCTTTAAACTGGCAGCACTTTAACATGTGCTCACACACAAGAAAGGAGAGCTTCAAGTAAAATAATGACACAGCTATGCAGTGGATTTCTCAGGTGAAAATCTCTTTAGTCAGCAACAGCTTACTATTAAATTAAAAACACCAAGTTGCTGGAGATCCCAAGTCTCCCAGGATGTCTAGGAATCACCCAGTTTGAAGTATGTTTCCTAGCATTCTGACAATGTTGTCTTGCAACAGATTTCTGTCCACACCTGTTGCCAGGGGAAAAAATTGAATATAAAACAAAGTATCCCTAAAATCTTCAGCTTCACCCTTGGCTCAATGACTTATGCCAGTTTTTGAGATTTTTTAGCCTTTTTTTAATCAGTTGAATATCACGTGCACTGGCAATGTAACAAGGCTGCTCTGTTTTTAATAAGTGAACTGCTGTAAGTGAACCATGAATGAGCTCACTGAGTGTAGCAAGACAACCTTGCATTATTGTAAATGTGAAATTTCCTAAAATTCTTATTACAACACCAAAAACTGCTTCATCCAGTGCAACCATTTGTCTATAAAGCAATATATAAAATATATACAAACCTTTCATGTGAACACACTTACAGTAAAAGGCTGCGTCTCATTTTCTTCCTATTCATGTCACTGTCACACCACAAAGATTCACCTTAACCTGTTATTCTCACTCTAACTGTCACTAAGTAATGCAGCAGGAGTTCACAAGGAGAAACTTTGATTTAAATGAAAACTTTCTCATTTTCATTAAAAATAAATATGTTGTGCGTGCTGTACGATAAATAATACTGGCTTGGATCATCGGTTAAAGTCTGCAATAAAAACAGTAGTAAAACCTTCAGATTTCAACTGGCTTTCATCTTGTGATTTATGGCATCCTTTGAAATTATTGAGAGTGTTACATTGTACATGTCAACATGTAACTAAATACATACACACGTATGCACAAGTGGATTTCCCAGTAGTGTTTCAATCTCTTTTCTACGGCAATTATTTGCTGGCAGAGCACACATATAGTTTCCACAGCAAACATTGTGCACCATCGACTGTGCATGTTACAGTGTAATGGAAGTGAGCCTTACAGAGTGGCTTGAAGACAGCCCTGGTGACTAGTTGTGGTGGGTGAGTGGTAGCTGCCTTTGGATTTACTTCTCTCAGTACTCATGGTACTGATGTCTGGTTAATTTTGCACAATGCCACCACAGCTTTGCGAGTTTCAAGTGCAAATATTATTTGATTCTCTCTTGCCAGGATCCTAACCCTTGCTGGGTAACATTTCCTGGGCCTTGGCAGCATCTAGCAGCTCATTCAAGTGATCAGCCTCATTATAATAATGTCAGGCTTCAGCCAATATTCCTGCCATTGCAATGAAGCTTGCCTCAGGTAGGGTGGGATATGGGTGCCACAGGACCGGGGAGCCCGCAACTGTGAAGCACAGGCTGGTTCCTTTTGGCCAACTGAATAAGGGATCCGCTTCTTTTAAAATTCATTTGTGACTATAATTGATCACCCTTCAGCATTTATGTGACAGCAATGAGTCTAAATATGTCATATGACCCATTACCACGTTATTTAAATATGCCTTCCTATATTCGGGCATATGTGTTCTGGGGCAGTGCCAGTACCAGAGAGGCAGAACAGTCCAGGCCAAGGAGTTAGGAGCCAGTTTCAGCCAGATTCTTGGAATCAAGAATCTTACAGCACTGAAGAATACCATTGGCTCGGTCATGCCTCTTTGAAAGAGCAGCCATGTTTAGTCCCACATCCCTGCTTTTTGTCAATAAATCTCCAAGGTCCTCATCCTCAAGTACTTGTTCAACCCCCTTTCAAAATTATTTATAGAAGCAATTTCTGGCACCTTTTCAGATAGAGCATTCCAGACCTGACAACTCTCAATAAAAAGCTTTCTCTCTAACTCCCCTCTAGTTCTTTTGTCAATAATTTTAAATCTATATGATCTCTAGTTATTCACCTTCTTGTCAGAGGGAATAATTTATCCTATATAAAAGCAAAATACTGCAGATGCTGGGAATCTGAAATCAAAACAAGAAAAGCTGGAAAATCTCAGCAGGTCTGGCAGCATCTGTGGAGAGAGAAACAGAGTTAATGTTCTGAGTCCTTGTGACTTCTTATTTTTCTTACTGTCTCTATCAAACCTTGTATCATCTTGAAAGCCTTTATTAGGTCACCCCTTAATCTTCTCTGTTCCAAGGAGAACAGTCCCAACTTTTCCAACCTCTCCTCATAATTGAAGTCATTCATCCTTGGTAACTTCCTGGTAAAATTTCTCTGTACCCTTTCTAAGACTTCTACATCTTTCCTGAAGTGTGGTGCCCAGAATTGTCCATGATACGCTAGTTGAAGCCAAACCAGTAACTTATAAAGTTCTTGCATGATCTCTTTGGTTTTATATTCTATTTCTCTATTTATAAACCTAAATAACTCATATGTTATTCGAATCACCTCATCAACTTTCCCTGTCGCTGTACCAAGCTTTATTTGATAGAAATATTTCAAGCTCCTTTCACTTGTTTACAAAACTTGAGGGAGGAACTAATCTACCTTCAAAGAAGCGCAGTCTGTATAATTTGTTCAATTTTATGTATGACTGGCAACTATTTCATATTACGCTCCACAGTTATTCAGTTCGAGGAAGTGCCTGTAAATGTTTTCAGGTACAATGAGAGAGCTGTAAATCTTCGAATCATTGGGTCAATTTTAAATTCTCAACAGGACCATTTCACAGAATCACAGAATTGTTACGGTGCAGAAGGAGGCCATTCAGCCCATCGTGCCTGCATCGGCTCTCTGAGCATTTTAATTTAGTGCCAATCTCCTGACTTTTCCCTGTAACCCTGCACATTGTTTCTATTTAAATAATCATCCAATGCCCCTTTGAATGCCTCAATCAAACCAATTTATGCCAGAATAAGTTTCAGCCATGGTAAGAAATACCAGGGGAAAAAACATTGCTTATGTTAAAGTAGGTTACCTATCAGTATCTTAGTATTAGATGTTGACTGTTTATTATTTTCATGGCAAGGGGCTAGATTGTGGGATTCCTATTGTAAAGTATATGTATACTTCCACTGTTAGTCACTTACATCATGGGCAGGATCGTCCCAGATTTGCACTAAGTGTGGTAGCGGGCAGGTAAAGCGACATTTTACCCGCTGGCCGCAATGGCTGGTTTTCACGCTGTATCATCCCAATCCTGCCACATTATTTATGCGTTCCCGGGAAACACGCTGTTTCCATGGTGGACAAGCTCTCATTCGCCCGCCCGCCATCACCTCGCCACTTCATCACGCCAGGCGCCATACTTAAAGTCCAGCCACATGCACATATCTCAGTGCATCCAGCCCATGACTACTGCAAGGAAGATGTCCACTAAAGGCAAGAAGACCGCAGTGCCCTGGTTTAGCGACGTGTCACAGGAATGCTGTTTGGATGTTGTGGAGGCCCACCGCGATGTTCTCTACCCCTGCTCTGGCTGCAGGATGGGCAGCCGCATTACCAATCAGGCTTGGGAAGTGGTGACAGTGGTGGTCAATGCCAATGCCCTGCAAAAGAGGACAGCCACCCAGTGCCACTACAGGATGAATAGTCTCATCCGTTCCACCAGGGTGACTCACTCTTCTCATCACTCTCAACTCACACGCTCACAAACTCATCACACATCCACAGGGATCTCACGCTTCAAGGGACAACACCACTAACTCTCACACACACCCTCACATCCCCATCAGGCTCATATCCTCTGGAGCTCACATCCTTGTCCTGTCCATGGCTCCACTCACCAAACATTCCATGCAGTGCCACGTGTCCCGCTCACACTCCCTCCATCTGTTTTCAAGCAGGGGAAGCCTGCTCACATCAGCAGGGAGAGGTCCCAGACCGGGGGTGGAGTGGCCCACATTAGGCCCCTCACTCACTTTAAGGAGCGTGCCATCGTGCTGACTGGTGAGGATATGGAACATGCCTGTGGTGACAGTGACTGTGACAGTGAGGTCGGCGGCGAACTCAGGATCCTGCACCACATCATTCCTCCCCGAACGCAACTGTGAGTGCTCTCTCTCCTGCTTTTGACTCTGCTGCCATTCACTAATTATCTCTACTTTGGTTCGCAGGGAGCTCTGCCAAGTGACTGACACCCTCAGCCAGCCAGTCCCTCAGCTCCATCCACGTTCTCAACTGCAGCCAAGAGAGCGCCTCCTATATTGAAGAGGTGGAAATGAACCACCTGGAAGACCTGTCACTGCAGAGGGAGAAGCCGGCCTACAAGTGATTCTGGAGGGAAAAGTGTGTGCGTGGCAGGGCCTTTCGTAGCTTCGTGCAAGCACTCTCACACACACGCAAATCCTTCATGTTTCACACTCATCTCAATGTCGTGAGCATTTTGAATGCTTCCTGCTGGGGTTCACTTTCAGGTGTCCATCTGAGCTGACCTGCATCTCCGCCCACCCACTGACCGCACTCCCATGCAGCACCTGATCTCGCCCACCACGACTCTCGTTTCACTTTCAGTTTAGCAAGCATGGTCTGGTTTCACTGCATTGTGCGCTCCCCCATTTTTTCCCCCTCCCCCAGTCACCCATTTCCTCTCCCCAATCACAGTTGACTACTGCCCCCCCAGCATCACCTTCCACCTCCCATCCGTTATCTAACAGCCACAGCCTTTTCCCTTCAGGGCTGTCCAGGTGAATGTGCACATTCCTTTCCCTCCCGAAAATCCCACCCCCATCCACATTCACCTCCTCCTTCCCACTCCCAGGGTCCGTGTCTGCCTCCGAGTCCCCAGAAACCATCCTCGCTGTCTCTTCTATCTCTACCATCGAACACTCACCCTCACACCCTACTGCCCCACTCTGCCCTTGGTCATTCTCATCCTTCCTCCATACCACGCCCACCCTCAGGAGGCAGGCATGGACCTATCTAACCCCTCCAGTGCACGTTCACCTGCACAGCATGCCCCCTGCACCCCTTGCCCCCCCACGCACCCCTTCCTCCCCGGAACCCTACCCCCCTCCCCCCCAAGTCCTCCCACTCCCCCCCAGATTCCTTCCTCAAGCCTCAGTTCTTCCTCCACCCTTGCTCCCTCCACTCTCCACATCCCTTTCTCCCCCCTCGGGCACCCTCCCCTCTCCGCGCCCCCTTCCCACACCCCCCAGACACCCTCCCCTCTCCCCACCCCTTCCCATGCACCTTCCATCCCCCTTACACCTACCTCCCCAGTTGCCTTCATCTCCCCCGTTACAGCCTCCTCCCACCACCGTTCTCCCTCCCCCCAACCTCCCCCACCAACAGCTTCATTTCCCCACCTCCCAACCTTACCCCATCCTGACACCTTAATCCCCCCTCACAATCTCACCCCAACCTGATACATTCGTTACCCCCTTCCAACCTCACCTCCCCGCACCCCCCCCCCCCCACCCCCGCCTCCCCCCCCCCCCCCCCCCCCCCCCCCCCCCCCCGGACACCTCTTCCTCTCCGAGCTGATCCTGGTCCTTTCTCTCGCAGCCCCTTGACCATTGTGAGCATCAATGATGACTTTCCAACTTCCATGGGCTGCTTTGCACCAGAGTCATGTCCATGAGAATCCACCCAGCATGCCATGGACACTCCTCCATTGTGCCGTTGCTGCAGGGCTTCAACATCTTCTGCTCCTCGGATGTCTGCAATGTGAGCAAAGGCCAGGCGGGTAGGTCCCGGCTTCTGCACATTACAGTTGTCAAGATGTGCGTGATTTCCTGCCAATGTGGATGGACGATCCAGCGGGGGCGGGCGGGGGAAACGATTCCGGCGGACAAGCCTAATAATGATATGCTGATGTAGTACAATGAGGTTCCCGACATCCGGTGGCGGATTACACAGCCTGCCATTGGTGGGCTGAGTGGACAGTCGCAAACTGGTTTCACGCCGTCGTGAAACTGGTCACGCCATGTTGTCTGCTCACATCACCGAACAAGCCCAACGCCAGCGGGCATGTAACATCCTGGCCCATGTTTTAAAAAATAAATTTGCACAATAATTTAAATCTGAATTTAATTAGGATTTTTTGTTATTTGTTCGCAGGATGTGAGCATCACTGGGAAGGCCAGCATTTGAAGTTCATCGCTAATTGCCCTCGGAAAGGTGGTGATGGGCCCACCTTCTTGAACCGCTGCAATCCATGTGGTGTAGGTACACCCACAGTACTGTTAGGAAGGGAGTTCCAGGATTTTGACCCAGCGACAGTGAAGGAACAGCGATATATTCCCAAGTCAGGATGATGAATGACTTGGAGGGGAACTTCCAGGTGGTGGTGTTCCATGTGTTTGCTTCCCTTGCCCTTCTAGATGGCAGTGGTCGTGGGTTTGGAAGGTGCTGTCGAAGAAGCCCTGGTGAATTCCTGCAGTGCATTTTGTAGATGGTACACACTGCTGACACTGTGCTTCAGTGGTGGAGGGAGTGAATGTTTATGGATGTGGTGCCAATCAAGCGGGCTGCTTTGTTCTGGACAGTGTCAAACTTCTTGAATATTATGAGAGCTGCACTCATCCAAGCAAGTAGGGAGTATTCCATCACACTCCTGACTTATGCCTTGTAGATAGTGGACAAGCTTTGGGGAGTCAGGAGGTGAGTTACTCGTCACACGATTCCTAGCCTCTGACCTGCTCCTGTAGCCACAATATTAAATGGCTAGTCCAGTTCAGTTTCTGGTCAATGGTAAGCCCAGGATGTTGATAGTGGGGGATTCAGTGATGGTAATACCATTGAACATCAAGGGGCGATGGTTGGATTCTCTCATGTTGGAGATGGTCATTGCCTGACACTTGTGTGGCACGAATGTTACTTGCCACTTGTCAGCCCAAACCTGGATACTGTCCAGGTCTCGCTGCATTTGGACATGGACTGCTGCATTTGGACATGGACATGGACATAAAACAGCTCAATAGCACCAATCTGGAGTTCAGGATTAGATGGGTTGACTTTGATTGCTTTCTTCCAGATTCCTTGCAGGTTGTTTGGCTGACATGAGGTGGTCTCTCAGCACTTACAGTCTGTGGTTCTCTGGTTGAAACTTGCTTTTAATGTCTCTATTGGTGATTTTTTTTCCCCCTTTTCCTCCTGACAGGGGTTTCTCAAAGAAAGTGGGATACAGCGATGTGGGGAATAACCAGCTAGCTACTATAGCAGGATTACTGGAGTCTTACAAAACACAGGAAAGAGAGGTTTCAGGTCTTTCCTCTTTTCAGGCTAGGAGCAGATCTACTGTACTATCCTCAAACAGAACCTGGTCACTTGGGCAGGAGCCAATCAAAACACCATCGCTAGGCAGTTCCCTCTTAAACCAGGTCTCCTTTCCAGCACCATTCTGTCCAACCTGACACACGCTGTTCCAGAAGATAGCAACATTGTAGACTTTCTTCTTCGTGCTCAAGTGAACATCTCTTTTACACTGCAGCCATGATAGTTTTTAAAGCCACAGTCCAAGAAACAATAAAAATATCATCTTTACATGACCTTAAGTTCAGCTCTTTTGTCAATGCTAGGACCAAAGCTGAAATGAGGTCAGGAGCTGAGTGCTGCTGACAGATGCTGCTTAATTGAGCAGGTTATCGCTAAGTAAGTGTTATTTGATAGCACCGTCAATGACACCTTCCATCATTTTGCTGATGCTTGAGAGTAGACTGATGGCCACTAATTGTCTGAATTAGATTTGTCCTACTTTTTTTTTCAGATGAGGCCTTTCATTATCAGAGCTGGCACCTTACTGCACTTTCACCAACCTAACCATATTTTCATATTGCAACTAGTTGCAGGGTGACAAATAATTGACAATGCCATGAGTAGCTTTGGTTAATATTGCCTGTCAAAAAATGACAGTAATACAAATTGGGTTATTGACTTCTTTCCTGTGCTCAAGTACTCACAAGGTGGGTAAAGAAATAACTAAATGCGTAACTAAATGGGGTGCTTTAGTACAGTGGTTATGTTACGGGAATACTAATCCAGATACCTGGATCTGGAGACATGGGGCAGGATTTTCCCCTTGTCAGTTGGGCGGGGTGGGCAGGCCGGGAACAGCCGCGAGACTGACTGCCGTTTGCGATCCGGCTCCAACCGCGGTTTCACGCTGGCTGACCAATTAACGGCCAGCCAGTGTGAAGCGCACGCTAAGGGCCTCAGCGCTGCCGGGGTGGGGGTGGGGGTGGGAGGAGTGCGAGCGCGGAAGAATGCACATGCACAAGGGTGCGCGCACTGAAAGTTCCCCGAAGGCACAGAGCTGCCTCAGGGAGCTGACGAATTTTAAATACAAAAATAAACTTTCTACGAATGATAGAAACATGTCCCCACACGTGATTCAGTCACATGAAGAAGGACATGTAAAGATGGATGATAAGAATTTTTTTTACTCTTTTTTACAGTTACTGTTGGAAACCTCATCCTGCCCGTGGATGAGGTTTTGTGAAAAATTCAAAGGCCACCTGGCCTATTCGTCCACCCACCAACCAAACTATTGAACAGGCAGCAAAAAATGCAACTTAATTAATTGCTTAAGAGCCTTAATAGGCATTGTAATTGTCAGCGGGCAGGCTGCCGCCTCCCACACGCACCCACTGACTGAAAGATCACGAGAGCTCGCGATGACGTTGGGACACTCGGCTGACATCACCGCGCACTATTTCACTCCCGTTCGGGTCAGGCATGCGCCCGCCCACCCGTGGGACGAAAAATTCTGCCCATGAGTTCAAAATCCACCATGACAGCAAGGGAATTTAAATTCTAATAAATAAATCTGGAATGAAAGGCTAGTATCAATAATGGTGACCATGAAACTGCCACATTGCTGTAAAACCCCAATCTGGTTCACAAATCTCCTTTTGAGGGAAGGAAATCTTCTGTCCTTATCTGGTCTGACCTGGAGTGGTACATTTTGAACATACAGTAGTCCCTGGGCACCCATGTCCAGTGAACAAATAATATTAAAACAATGCAAATGTGTGCCACGTTACCCCAATGACACAGCATAGGCTTTTGGAGGTCACTCACATCATGCTGTGATGGCTTTCTCACTTTTAGTGCTTTATCCCTAGGTCAGCAGAGATTGGGAGGCTATTTGATTAATGTAACTAAAACAGAATTAAGTTTTCAGGCTATTTTTGTGTTGTCCATTAACAACACCGAAGGTTATGAAACCAAAGGATTCACATGTGCGCCTATATATCTGTGCAGACTAAAACTACGGTTGTTGAATTTGGAGATGCATGTTTATAATGTGTGTCTCAGTAATAAAAGCTTAGGATGTTTAGTGTTAAGATTAGGTTCTAGTTCTATACTTCATTGCCTGGCTTTCCAGGACAGACCAGACAGCTGAAAACACCACCATCATTGGAGGGGCAATGGGAGATGCACAAGAAGCCAGAATTGGAGGAATGTAGAGTTCTTCATAAGATCATATCCATAAGATCATAAGAAGGTTCTAAGGCTGCAGAAGGTTGCATAGTTATGGTGGGGTGAGGCCATCAAGGGATTTGAACAAAAGGATGAGAATTTTAAATTTGAGCTATTGCCAGCACGCAATGTTGAGCAGCAAGCAGAGGGATGATAGATGAACAGGGCTTGGTGTGTGTCAGATTATGAGCAGCAGTGTTTTGGACAAGCTGAAATTTATGGAAATTGGAGTCTGGCCAGGAGACCATTGGAATAGTTCAGTCTATTCCAAAAGTAATTGGCTTTTTAAAAAAAAGTCATGGTTAAACTTTGCATCAAACTTAAAGGAGAATGCAAATGTCAAAGAATCATAGGGTTATTTTGTATAAGGTACAGATCGTGAACTTTCATTTCCCTTCCCAGGCCTGATGCAAACACCGGGAGGATGGTTTGCAGCAGTTTTCTGTTCTCATTTTTCTTCTGCTGCTAATTCAAATGTGAAGATTGGCCCTCTGATGTCTACAAGGATTTTCATTTCAAAACAGAGAAGTTAAATAGGCAGTAAAGTGGCATTAAGATAAAAGAGTCATACGGACTTAGCTGTATTCCTCTCCGCAGATACTGTCAGACCTGCTGAGTTTTTCCAGGTGTTTTTGTTTTTGTAGTACAGTGGCATTGTTGTCTTGAAACCCCGCTCCACAGAGTGCAGTCTGCAATCACAATGGCTCACATGCTGAGTTCACAAACTGCCAGAAAAAGGTACTGAAAAAGGAGGAAAAGCACTGGCGATCATTTGGCTTGAACCAGTCCCAGCTACCATCAAAATCCGCAACTGTGGTGTAAACGGGATTTTTAGAGAGAAAAAAATGAATGGTAACTCCAGAAACCTTGACGTATAAAAGTTTTAGGACTTGTACTGATAGTTTGGGAAAACCTTTTACAATTGTATTCTCTGTGATGTGAAATTTCGTTACACCCAAAATTTTCGTTATTCTTTTCAATATTATAAAGGTGAATTCAATACAAAGTATGGTATCTTGTGAAAGGAATTGGTTAATAATCCTAAGAGGGAATAATTATCTATAGAAGCACAGGCTGCATATGTCTGCCTCAGAACTCTTTCACTGCTGTTGCCATCTTGTTTGCAAAGAGCCAAAAATCTCCAATACTTGTGCCAACCTTCCTTAAATATATTGGGCCTGTAACAGTGTTAAGTTCCAATTGTTTTCCACTGCTTCTGGTCTGCAATATACCAGTCTCGATCCAGTTCCTCATGCTTCTAAGGACACAACACTAAAATGCACAGAAACCCCATAAATTGGCATGAAATAGGATATGGAAAAAAGTTGTGTTAGCCACAGTAGGGGGGCTACTCACAGGTTGATGTTAAGGCACATTGTTGAAGTAGCATGGAGAAAGTTTTAATCTATCATGTTATACTCAATGGAAGCACTCCTGCCTCCTATTTATAAGGTTGTGGGTTCAAGACCCTATCCAGAACTTGATCACAGGACCTAAGCTGACACTTCTGTGCATCCTGAGGAAATGATGCAGTTGGAGGTACTAACTCTCAGATCAGATGTTAAATTAAGGCCTCACCTACTTGCTCAGGGACATATGAACAATTCTATGGCATTTATTTTAAAAGATCAGGAATTCATCTGGTATTCTAGCCAAATTTATCACTCAACCAACATCATCAATACGGTGGGGAAGGCGGGCAGACAGCACGACCCTCCAGAAACCACGGCGGCATGAAGTCGACATGCTCCAAGCCAACCCGCCCTGCAGCCATAAAGCACTGTGGGGCTGATTAACAAGGCTAAGTGTGACTTCCAGGTCCTACCATCTGGAGCTGCCAGCCAGTTGGATTGGCTGGCAGCTCCATCAGTCCCAGCAGCGGCAGGATACATCAGTGGCCGCTGCTGGGACTGCTGGTAAAGAGATGTCCCCAAGGCCTTGGATCACTGGAGCAGGTAAGTCTGGAGTCTTGGGCTGGGAGGGTTTGGGTAGGTTAGGAAGAGGGGAAGTGGTGGGGGAAAGGGATGGGTTTAAGGGAGGGAGCAGGCTGGAAGGACAGTGAAGTTCAACCTATGGGTGGGTTCTGTCCCACGATCGGCAAAGGCCAGCCCCTGAACAGTCACGCACCCCCCCAGCCCTTCCTTCCCGCCCTTTAAACAGTTAAGTTTATAAAATGGGCTTCACGCTCTCGCCCTGATGCTCACACAAAACACTTTATGGCATGGGCAGCATATTATCAGGGTCAATAGGCTTGATAACAGGCCTAATTGACCACTAATTGTTCATCTAAATATGGCAGGCGGGCTGCCGATTTCAGCGCCTGCCTGACCCCAGATTGTGGGGGTGAGCTCAGTGCCCACCCCATTTAACGTGCCCCCCCCCCCCGCCGTGGGAAACACACCCGTCAGGGGCACATAAAATTCAACCCATTAACTGACTGTCTCATTGCGGCTCATGGAACCTTGCTATGTGCAAACTATCTGCTATCTTTGCTTATGTAACGGTCACCACACTTTGGAAGTAATTAAGCTTTGCACCCAATGGAGCACTTTGAGATGTCCTGTGGTTGTGAATGGCACTTTGACGTTCAGTTCTTCTGTAGTTGCATTTCAGGAGCATGGTATCCACAAATCAGCTCCCAAGCTATGATCCCTTCAGCAAAAGGGAGCTAGTTTTAGCAATGGAAATTCAGGGAAGCACTATATGTAAAAATGACTTACAATTAACCCATACTGAATCAGATCTGGAAACACTTAAATGCTAGCAAAATGGAAAGTGTTTTATTCTCCATCTCTGACATCATTCATTTTATACAAAAAGAAACACCCAAGGGGAGTTTTTTAAAAAAGAACTTGAACCAACATTCTATCAACTGTGAAGTAACCAGAAAACTGCTCAAGCTGAAAATCTTAAGTTAAAATGAAAGACAAAATAGGGAATGCTGGAAAACTTCAAAATATTAGCAATTCTTTTCTCTTCAGCTGTTAATGGAACTGCTAAATATTTCTAAGCCACTTGCCTACATTATACAAAAAGAGCTTTATAATCCCTGAGCTATATAGTTCCAGAATTTGCAAAATGGACATAAAGAAGGATTCTACAGCAATAGACTTACTCTAACCTTAGCCGATGGTGTTAATATTGACGGTGTTATCAAGAAATGATCCAAGGTATGCGATCCAGAGTGAGGTTGTCAATGTTGATGGAAGGTGGAGTCTCTACCTCTAGGCCCATAATTTTGGTCTTCTGACACTGATTACCAGTCCAAACTCCTTGAAGGCCCAGGAGAACTGATCTACAAGCTGTTGAAAGTGAACTTCAGTTTCAGATGCAACTGTCATGTCAAGGTTGTGAAGTTGAGTGTGGACCAACAATGAACTAACCCAAAATACAAAGCTCCTTGATGTACCAGGCATGTGTTCTCAGCACCTTCCTTTACAGTAACGAAGCATGGATGGCTTACGCAAGCTAAGAGAAACAGTTGAGCGGCTTCCATCTCCGCTACCTCAGATGAATACTGGGCACCTTGTAACAAGACAGAGTGCTAAATATGGAAGTATACCAGTGTGCAGGCATCCCCAGCATGCTTGCCCTCCTGAGCCAGCCGACGCACTCATGCGAGCCAAATGCATGACGGCTGCATCCCCAAAGATATGGCAAGCTTGCTATCAGCAGGAGACCAACAAGTCACCTACATCTGAAATACAAGGATGTCTGCAAGCTTCAAGTTGACTGGGATTGGAGTTGATCGATGGGAAGTCCTCACTGCTGACCGGAATACTTGGAGACAAGCAGTCAGGAAGGGTGTGGAAAAAGCAGCGGGCAAGAGAAAAGACCGGATGGCAGAAAAGAGAGCCTGCCAGGAAGAAAGAAACATCAGTCAACCTTGGGCTAATGCTATTCCTCTGTGCCAGCTGTGGAAGGGACTGCCACTCATGAATTGGTCTTTCCAGCCACAACAGACGATGTTCAATCCAGAAGTGGCATACATCCTGGGCGCAGTTCGTCGTCTCCTAAGATGGATGAATGTCTAACTAATTAACTAATAATAAAGAGCTGCGATGTGTGCTTACTTTTTAAGAACTTTTAGAATCTTGCTTTATAGTGTACATGTTAAAGGAGCAGGAATAGGCTATTCAGCCAACTGAGCCGGCTCCACCACTCAATCAGATCATGACTGACTACTTACTTAAAAGCAAATGGATATCAATAGCAATCAAAGAGTTAATTAAGGTGGGAATAAAATAGTCTTGCTTTTCTTCAGGTTGGCATTATTCCAAGAATAAGAAATTGCCCAATGTCTGTTAACACCTGATAAAAATAATTGCTGCATAAACATTTGTGAATGGAAACATTCAGCACTTTCTTATGAGTGTTTTCCTGTACTGTACAACCACAGTTCACCTGGGTGATGTTACTAATAAAGAAGTGTTTGTTATACAGGCAGCTTAGTTAATCAGCAGTAAACCATTTCCCTCAAAGAACCAATTCTCCCAGGATGGTGGAGCTGAATTAGGGTTGTGTTGTGAACATAATTGGCTCTTTGGAATAAACTTTAATAATAGTCACGTAGTGGGAAGAGAATGATGAGATTTTTCCTACCATTTCTTATATATAAATACAGATTATATATATTTACACTATTTGGAACACAAGATGGAGCAATTGTACCTGCAAGTATCTCTATGGATCTAGTTAATGCTGTTCTTTACTTAATCACCAGGAGGCATGCTTGAGAGATGTAGAAAAAAATTGATTCTGGGGCTAGTTTTTTCTCACTCCCTCCCTCCAGCAATCCAGGCACTTTTGCCAAAAATCACCTCCAGGGTAAGCCAGTGTCTAAATGTCATTCGAAACTAGATTCAAACTCAGGTACGTCAGCTGAGACTCTAAAACCCGCATTGTGTATACCCATCTATGGGTCCACCGTCAACAATCGCTAAGAGTAACGGTGCTAGCCATACACAGGTCGTCACAGATGTCCCAAAATTGTAAAGAGAAAAGTAAAGCACTCAAAAAAAATAAAGTGAAGATTTATTTTCAACAACTCACACCTAAATTGCTAGAGATACTAAGGGTAGTGCCATATACTAGTAATACTAGTAAGTTCCCAGAATAAAAAAAACAGTTAACACAGGGAAATAAGAATACTGGTCCGAACTGGTCTTGTCTACCTTAAAATGGAACACCAGTAAAAACTGGGAAATAAAAGTACTGGTCCAAGCTGTTTTTTCCTTCTGGGTTACCATATGAGCAACATAAAAGAGGGTTTACTAACATCAGATGGATATATTTAAATGATCTTCTGGCATACTTTCACCCAACATGAAAATGCCAGTGCACCATGCAGCAATGGGCAATTAGATCAATGGCACTGAAATAACACCAAATTTAATAATGTAATGAGATGGTAATATCTATGGCCAGACAATTTCTTTTGACATCATTTCTGCCTGTGGTGGAAAGCCTGTTGTCAGGTGGGCGGGTGGTGGGGTGGTAGGGGGATGGTGGGTGGGGTAGGGGGATGGTGGGTGGGGGAGGCAGGGTTGGGGGGGTGCAGGGTGCGGAGATGGTGGTTCTGCAAACTCTGGTTCCTGTAGCAGCTTAACAACAACATCAACTCACATTTTTATAATGCCCTTAACATAGTAAAACATGCCAATGTGCTTCATAGAATTGTTATCAAACAAAGTTTGACACCTAATCATATGCATAGATGACCAAAACCTTGGTCAGAGGTTTTAGGTTTTAAGGAGGCCTAAATCAGATCAGCCATGATCTTGTCAAATGGCAGAGCAGGCTAAAGGGGATGAATAGCCGACTCTTGCTCCAATGCACGTACGTTCATATTACTGTCTTGAAGGAGGTGAGAGAAGAAGCAAGGTAGAGAGGTTTATGGAGGGAATTTCAGAGCTGAGGATCCAGGCAACTGAATGCATGGCTGCCAAAGATGGAGCAATCAAAATCTTGGATGTGCTTGAGATTAGAATTGGAGGAGCTGAGATATCTCAGTAGGACTGGGGGAGATTATGCGGATATGGAGAAGCAAGGCAATGGTGCGATTTGAAAACAAGGTTCAAGATTTTAAAATCAAGGTGTTGCCAGGGACAGACCAGGGGCTGCTACAGGTCAGTGACCACAGGGGAGATGTGTGAATTGGACTTAGTGCAGGTCAGAATTCAGGCAGCAGCGTTTTGGATGAGTTCAAGCCTGTGAAGGGTTGAAGATGAAAGGCCAGCTAGGACAACATTGGAATAGTCAACAAAGGCATGGATGAGGGTTTCAGCAGCGGATGATCTAAGATAGGGGCAGACCCAGGCAATGTTACAGAGGTGGAAGTAGGTGATCTCGGAGATGGAGTGGATATGGGATCGGAATCACAGCTCAGTTCAATACAACACCAATCTTGCAAACGGTTTGGTTCCAGCCTTAGAGACTAGCCAAGGAGAGAGGGCCAGTCGTTGGCTAGGAAAATGAGTTGGTGGCAGGGACTGAAGATAATGGCTTCGGTCCTCCCAATGTTTAGTTGGAAGAAATGTTTGCTTATCCAACAGTGTGACAAATCAGAGATGGTGGAGGGGTCGAGAGTGGCAGCTTTAAGGACTTCCTCCGGCCTGGAAAGAGCTACTGTCTCTTCAGAATCTAACATAGAGTGGACGTAGGGGAAATCAAAGCAAGAAACCCATGATTCATTTCCCTTCCTTTTTCAATTTTTAAAGTCTCCACCCACCCTAGCAATCCTGAACATCACTTGTATACAAGTATTCATTACATTCGGCATTATTACAGTGGTAATGATGGAAAATACAATGTTTTTAACCATCTTATTTGTTATATTCAAGCATTTCTGGATGGATGCATTCATGGTCTGGCAGAAGGTCAGTAATGAGATCCAGCAGTCAAATGACCATCCAATTTCCTGCTCCTGCCTGAATTGCATTAAAAAAAACCCGAGAAACATTATTGAAACAGACCCCCTCACTAATTCCAACTTGGCTTTCATGGGGCTTTGGACTTCATCCCATGTGCACCAACAAAAAATATACAAACAAATCTGGCGTCACAAGTTGTATGATCATATTACTAACAAAAAACAAACAGCTGAAAATACCGCAAGTCTGAAACAACAACAGGAATCACTAGAAACACACAGCTGATCAGTCATCATCCGTAGAGACAACAGAGAAATTGACTTTTTCAGCTGGACCCTTCCTCCGAACCCCTGCTAGCTGAGAATGTAAATACATCACACAAAAAGAGATGGTCATTCAGGTCAACAAAATTCGAGCTTCTTTCTTGGACCATGGTAAGTTGGATGACTTCAGTCGGTACATCAGTTGTGGTGCTACCACTGTAAAATCAGACAAAGAAAAGAAAATGCAAGGTACCAGAATTAACACTATTTACCCCCTCCTTTTCCCTCCATAATGCAATGAAATTCTGCCCTGTAGCTAATGTCAGACGAATCTTGCGTATCATTAAGTAATAGTTGCGGCGTGCACTATATTAACCATCTTAATCTGTGATTTTTCTTTGTTTATCTCTTTTGGTTTTCAGGTTCCAGTAAATTACTAAATACAGCTGCATTTGAGCTCCCCCAAGTGGCTAACATCGATACTGGACTAGATATATACTGACAATAATATGAACTGACCAGTATTGGGACTGGCTGGAAAAGGAACTGACCAACATAGGACTGGCCAACATAAGGATAGGCCAACATATGAACTGTGGGGAGGATTTTCCCCATGTCGGGCAGGGCGTGCGGGAGCGGGCGTGGGCAGTCGTGGACCTGATTGCCACTGGTGATCGGGACCGCGCCACCATTTTACGCGGGCGGCCCAATGAAGACCCGCCCAGTGTGTTTGGCGACTCCCAGGGATGGCGGGAGTGGGTGGGCGGGGGCGGATCGGCAATTATCGACGGGTCGAATGGCGGCCTGTTTAAAGGCCAAGCTGCAGCCGCGCCAAGGCTGCTGTATATGGCCAGAGGTCGGGGCCAAGGCTAGCCATGCAGGAGGGCAGGGAGGGTGGTCACTGTGCGCCCAGGTTTTCAGACGAGTGCCTTGATGCCCTCCTTGAAGAGGTGTCAGTACGGCGGGATGTGCTTGTCCCTGAGGACAGGAGGAGGAGGCCACCCCACTTGACCAAGCGTGCGTGGGAGGAGGTAGCGGAGGTCATGAGCTCCCACGACGTGCTGCGGCGCTCATGAACCCAGGGCCGCAAGCGCTTCAACAACCTGCTGCACACGGGAAGGGTGAGTTGTATGTTGACATCGTTCACTTCACCCATCATGTAAGCTTCTCCCCCGCTGGTGCCTCACCCATGTCTGAGTGGCCTGAGTGCAATGAGCCATTGACGGCATGTGTCCTTAGCTGGGCGGCCCAGCAGATATTCCCTATGGGTTGGTCAGCCTGAGAGGGCGGTGATGAGATGGGTTCTGCACCTGCAGCATGTGGTGGACTGATACCCACATGACTGTGGTGGGGGCAACCTGGAGGATCTGCACCCAGGCGCACTGCTCGAACTCCAGGACATGTCGAAGTCAGGGTGATGTCATGGTGGGAGGGGATGTCCAAGGTGGCATGGCACAGATCGATCTGCTGCCCTCTGCGCTCCATGTCACTGTGCCTCCTTGCAACGGCAGGTACAACTGTGTGCTCCCAACTGTGATGAAGGCAGCATGTGGCCAAGGGGGGAGGTGAATGACACACCTGGCAGATTTGTGTGAGTGCTGGTCAGCAGGGGGTAAGGATGCACTGCACCCCTGCAATGGGCAACTGGGCTTGGGGTGGGCTGGCCGCCAGGAGATTGACGGTACAAGTATCACTTATCAATGCTACTTTTTTCATTTCCAGGAGACGAATTTTCATAACAACACCGAGCGTCTGAGGACTGGCAGTAGACCAGGCCAGATTTTGCTGCTTAGCCATTTTAAGCAGGAGGCCCTCGACCTGGAGAGGCGCCATGCACCCAGGTCCACTGGAGCCGGAGAGGCTGGGGTTCCACTGGCAGGTATGTGTGGCCAGCACTCACATCACCAGTAGTCTCCCAACATCCATGGCAGTGCTGATTGTTGAGTGAGTAACATAACCAACATGGCTTGCCCGTTGCGTGTAGAATGATGAGCACTTGATGATCTGGGAGACAGGCATGTACATTGACATTTCCCGCAGGCTAACTGATCAAATGCCCTTACTCTTCCTTTCAGCATCAGCGGCGCAGGACCGGGACCCGGAGCAGCAGGGGCCCTTCTGACACCTGAGGGCCATGAAGTTTCACCATCGGAAGTGTCACACCATCTCTGCCAAGCAGGCACCAGCGCAGATACTGGCACCTCGGTGGGCATCATATCTTTGGCTAGCGTCCCGGGTCACAGCGGTGAAGGCACTTCACAGTCGCTGGAGGAGCTGGCAGAGACAGGGAGTGCCAATGGCGCCAGCAGCCGGAGGACTACAGGGGCCCAGGCACATGCTCAGTCCGTGGCTGATGATGAGCCTCTGGAGTCATCAGCAATGCAGCCAACTGATGAAATGTGGCCGGGTGTGCAGACCATCTGGTGGAGATACATGAGGCTGTGCTTGGCTTGGTGTCAGTGGTGGAGGAGTCTACATGGACCTTAGCCAATGCATTGAGCCTCATGGCTGAGCACCAAGCTTCCTCCATGGAGGGAGTGGCGACTCTCATGGAGAGGCAGCTCCTGGGACAGGATCAGGGGTTCCTGGGGTTGCGCTCGGACCTGCAATCTCTCACAGCGGCATTGACCTCATGTGGTCAGTGCCTGTGTGGGCGGTGGCTTGGGCACCAGGTATCTCACCTCGGTGCCCATCAATCTACACTGAGCAGGGAGGGCTGAACGGACCTCACGTCGGTGAAGCAGCTGCCTGTCGTCTCTGCTGGCGCCTCTCAGGGCACTCTGGATGAGGCCGGCAGCTCCTCCGCCAGTGACCGCGGCACCCAATGACTGCAATGAATGGGAAGATGCCAGCTGTGCCACTGGCAGCTCCCTCCCAGGCAGGGCCAGCACAAGCTCAACGGACCAGAGGACGTCCACCAAGGTCATCGAGGCCAACAGGACATCAGAGAGAGAAGGCTGTCTCAGGTGCCAGTGCCAGTGAGGGGGCACCACAAAGACGTAGCACCCACAAACATAAAATGAAGGCACCTTAGGCACACCACGGATTCCTCAATGGTGGTTTTTGGTTGGCCCCCCCGAGTTCCTTCTAATTGTCTGTGAAGTGCAACACCATTTTGTTTCTGTTATGTCAAGAGACTTTTGTCACAGTATTAAATTTATGTCTTCTAAAATGGCTGGGGGTGACTCTTTTCTTGGGCAGGTGCATAGATTCCTGACTTTTGATGAGTGATTTGTGTGTCATTTACATTTATTGACTGGACCCATCGCCAATTCTCCTATCCAGACAGATTTTGCACTAAGGTCTCCAGGATGGAGGCTACAGGCCAGGCTTGTGTTGGAGATCCATATGTGCTGTGCTAGCTAAAGGTTCCTTGAATTAGAGCATCCCGGTGTCCCTGCCTCCCTGGAGTAGTCCCGGGTCAGTGTGTGCCCCCTTATCATTTCCCTGTGCGTGCTCATCCTCAGACTCACTGCTGGACTCATCGTGTTCAGCTGCAACCACTCTGTCTACATCTTCTTCGTCCACAGCGTCCCCCCTTTGCAGCTCAAGATTATGGAGAGAGCAGCATGCAACCACTATCAGTGACACTCGATCTGGGGGGTACTGCAGTGCACCCCCAGAATGGCCCAGGCATCTGAAGCGCATTTTGAGAAGACCAATGGCTCTCACCACTACAGCTGTTATGGAGCTGTGACTTCTATTATACCACTGCTCAGTTTCTGTTCTTGGATGGCGGAGAGGGGATAGCCCTTGTCATCCAGCAGCCATCCATCCAGCTGAGCTGGAGCACTGAAGAGCCCCGGCACCTGGGAGTGTCTGAGGATGTAGGCATCGTGGGATCTGCCTGGGTACCTTGCACAGACTTGCAGAATCTACATCCTGTGGTCACACACTATCTGCATGTTTATGGAGTGGAAGCCCTTCCTGTTGACGAAGGCACCGGGCTCACCTGCTGGCGCCTGGATGGCCACATGTGTGCAGTCTATTGCACCCTGGACGTGGGGAAAGCAGCAATGGTCGTGAAGCCTCTGGCTCGCTGTGTCTGGCTGGCTTCATCCCAACGGTAGTGGATGAAGGTCAATGCACGGCTGAACAGAGCATTTGAGACAAATGTGGACAGCCAGTTGGGAGACACCGAAGAGATCACCCACCGATCCCTGGAATGAGCTAGAGGCATAGAAGTTGAGGGAAGCTGTGACCTTTAGAGCCATGGGCATGGGGTGTCCATCCACACAGTTAGCTGAGATCTCTGAACCAATCATCTGACAGATATAGTTGACTGTCTCCCTTGAGAGACGGAGCCTCCTTCGGCATTGCACCTCAGGCATATTGAGGTAGGTGCTTCGCTGCCTGTATACCCTGGCAGCAGGGTAGTGGCGTCTTCTGCGGCCCCTTCCATCTTGGACTACCTCTTGGCCCTGTGCCCCTTGTGCCTGTGCCGGTACTTCCAAAGGTGGCTCCCCTGGAGGATGAATGTGCACTCCTGACCTCCTCCCAATTCTAGCCCTCCCTTCCTCCTCAGAGGAGGTGCCTCCAGTTGAGATCACCGCCCATTCCCAGGCTCAGGGAAGCTTCCTGAAAACTTCCAAAACAAATCCTCACTGAAAAGCACTGGCCTGAAGGTTATGAGTCCAGTCCAAGCAGCTGCTATGCATTTGCAACTTTTCCACCTCACACAGGCAGGTTTCACTAACTTCTGAGCAGTAACTTTTAAACGTCTGGATTCGTGAACCCACTGAGCCCTCTTCTCCTGCCCGTGGATGAGCTTCATGCTTATTTCTGATACCCGCCTGCCCGTTGCGCCCGTGCGATGTGCCGAAGATTGCACGGGTGCTTAAAATCCAGGTTAATTGGAGCCTCAAGGGCCTTAAGTGACCTGTTAATTAATGGTGGTCGCGCAATGGACATCGTCACACGCCCACCCACCGAAATATCGCGATGGCGCACGGTGACAACAACTTCTTTTCAAATTGTATAGTCTAGCTCCTATCCATCTTTACTACCTTCACCAATCCGCAACCTTCCAAGATATGTGCACTCCTCCAATCCCACCCTCAAGAATCCCTGATTTTAATCACTCTACCACTGATGCCTTCAGTAGCCTAGTCCCTAAACTCTGGCATTCCCTTCCACAACCCCCTCTGCCTCTCTTTCTGTTTCTTCCTTTAAGATGCTTCTTAAAATCTACCTCTTTGACCATGCTTTTGTCCTATGTGACTTGGTGTCAAACTTTGTTTTATAGTATTCCTCTGAAGTGAAAAATGCTATATAACAACAAATTATTGTACTGATTCATGCCAGGATTTGATACTATGGCCCCAATGGTCCCTTGTTCATTAATATGAGCCTTGAGAGCAAGGGTCAACAGGTTATTCAATCCTTGTGAGCCATCACAGCCAAGATCACTCCTGCCCTCAGCCAGCATCCACCTATGTAGTTACAACATGGGTTACTGGATAGCAAACAGGAGAAGTAGCCTCATGAAGTTTACCTCTCCCTAGGTCAGTGTGCTGTAACCAACTCAATAATGTCAAGCAAAGGGAGGCAGGAAGGGGCAGAGAGTTCAACTGAATAGCGCATCAGTGAATAAGTTCCATGCAAAGAATGGTGGTAAAAAAATTAAAGACTCTTTTTCTGCAACAAGATACATGAACTAGCAGCAGGGATAGGAATAAATGGGTTTAATTTAATTGCCATTACAGTGATATCAGGGTTATCAGGGTGGCCAGGGTTAGGAATAAATATTCAGCTTACACAACATTTTGTAAATAAAGGCAGAATGAAAGAGGAAGAGTAGCCCTCATAAGGGGAGGCGATGGCATAGTGGTATTGTCACTGGACAATTATCAGGGTAATGCACTGGGGACCAGGTTTGAATCCCACCTTGGCAGATGATGAATTTGAATTCAGTAAAAATCTGGAATTAAAAGTATTATGAGGAGCATGAAACCATTGTCGATTGTGGCAATAAACCCAACTGGTTAATGAAACCTAAGATATCTGCTGTCCTCACCTGGTCTGGCCCACATGTGACTCCAGATCCATGACTCTTAAATGGCCTGGCAAACCACTCAGCTGTATCAAGCCAATAAAAAGGAACAAAACTGGATGGACCACCCAGCATTGACTGAGGCACCAGAAATGACAACAGCAACCTCAGACCTGTTGATTCTGCAAAATCCTCCTCACTAAAATCTGGGGGTTTGTGCCAAAATTGGAAGAGCTGTCTCACAGACTGGTTAAGCAACAGCCTGACATAGTCACACTCACAGAATCATACATCACAGATCATGTCCCAGACACCACCATCATCATCCCTGGATATGTCCTGGGCAGAGGTAGCGGCACAGTGGTATACAGTCAGAGGGAGTTGCCCTGGGAGTCCTCAACATCAATTCCAGACCCCATGAAATCTCATGGCATCAGGGCAAACATGGACAAGGAAACCTCCTGCTGATTACCACGTACCGCCCTCCCTCAGCTGATGAATCAGTGCTCCTCCATGTTGAACACCACTTGGAGAAAGCACTGAGGATGGCAAGGGCGCAGAATGTACTCTGGGTGGGAGACTTCAATGTCTATCACTAAAAGTAGCTCAGTAGCACCACCACAGGCTGCGCTGGCCAACTCCTGAAGGACATAGCCGCTAGACTGGGTCTGCGACAGGTGATGAGGGAACCAACAAGTGGGAAAAACTTGACCTCATCTTCACCAACCTGCCTGCCGCAGATGCATCTGTCCATGCCAACATATGTAGGAGTGATCACCGCACAATTATTGTGGAGACAAAGTCCCATCTTCACATTGAGGATACCTCCATCATATTGTGTGGCACTACCACCATGCTAAATGGGATAAATTTCGAACAACTCAAGCAACTAAAGACTGGGCATCCATATGGCCCTGTGGGCCATCAGCAGCAGCAGAATTGGACTCAACCACAATCTGTAACCTCATGGCCTGGCACATTCCCCACTCTACCATTACCACCAAGCCAGGGGAATCAACCCTGGATCAATGGAGAGTGTGGGAGGGCATGCCAGGAGGAGTACCAGCCATACCTAAAAATGAGGCGATAACCTGGTGAAGCTACAACACAGGGCAACTTGCATGCCAAGCAGCAAGTAATAGACATAGCTAAGTAATTCCACAACCAACGGATCAGATCTAAGCTCTGCAGTCCTGCCACATCCAGTTGTCAATGGTGATGGACAATTCAACAACTCACTAGAGGATGAGGCTCCACAAATATCCCCATCCTCAATGGTGGAGGAGCCCAGCACATGAGTGCAAAAGATAAGGCTGAAGCATTCGCAATAATCCTCAGCCAGAAGTGCCGAATGGATGATCCATCTCAGCCTCCTCCGGAGTTCCCCAGCATCACAAATGCCAGTCTTCAGCTAATTTGATTCACTCCACGTGATATCAAGAAACGGCTGAAAGCACAGGATACTGCAAAAGGTTTGGGTCCTGACAATATTCCAGCAATAGTAATGAATACATGTGCTCCAGAACTTGCCGCGCCCCTAGCCAATCTGTTCCTGGACAGCTACAACGCTGGCATCTACCTGGCTATGTGGAAAATTGCCCAGATATGTCCTGAATAAAAAAGCAGGACAAATCTAAACCAGTCAATAACTGCCCCATCAGTCTACTCTCAAACATCAGTAAAGTGATGGAAGGGGTCATCAACTATCTTCAGCTGCTTCATCAATAACTTTCCTTCCATCATAAGGTCAGAAGTGGGGATGTTCGCTGATGACTGAACAATGTTCAGCACCATTCGCAACTCCTCAGATACTGAAGCAGTCCATGTCCAAATGCAGCAAGACCTGGACAATATTCAGGCTTGTGCAGATAAGTGGCAAGTAACATTCGCGCCACACATGTGCCAGGCAATGACCATCTCCAAGAGAGAATCTAACCATCGCCCCTTAACATCCAAAGGTATTACCATCACTGAATCCCCCACTATCAACATCCTGGGGGTTACCATTGACCAGAAACTGAACTGAACTAGCCATTTAATACTGTGGCTACAAGAGCAGGTCAGAGGCTAGGAATTCTGCAATGAGTAACTCACCTCCTGACTCACCAAAGCCTGTCCACCATCTACAAGGCACAAGTCAGGGGTGTGATAGAATACCCTCCACTTGTTTGGATGAGTGCAGCTCCAACAACACTCAAGATGCTTGACACCATCCAGGACAAAGAAGCCCACTTGATTGGCACCCCTTCCACAAACATTCACTCCCTCCACCACTGACAAACAGTGGCAGCAGTGTGTACCATCTACAAGATGCACTGCAGTAACTCACAAAGGCTCCTTAGACAGCATCTTCAAAACCCACAACAACTGCTATCCAGAAGGGCAAGGGCAGCAGACACGTGGGAACACCACCACCTGGAAGTTCCCCTCCAAGTCACTCACCATCCTGACTTGGAAATACATCACTGTTCCTTCACTGTCACTGGGTCAAAATCCTGGAACTCCCTTCCTAACAGCACTGTGGGTGTACCTACTTCACAGGGGCTGCAGCGGTTCAAGAAGGCAGCTCACTACCACTTTCTCAAGGGCAATTAAGGATGGACCAATAAATGCTGGCCTAGCCAGCGATGCCCGTATTCCATAAATGAATAATAATTTAATAAAATAGAATGGCATAGGACAGTGCTAAGAAAGGTCTTTGGCTTAGAAGATCAGGAAGTAGAATCAGTATGGATAGGGACTAAGAATATCAATAATCAGAAAACGTTGGTAGGAGTCGTTTATCGGTCCCCAAAAGCAATTATACTGTTGGATAGATCATTAAGCAAGAAATAATTGGAGCTTGTAACAAAGATAATGTAATCATGATGAGGGACTTGAATCTTCATATAGATTGGACAAATCAAATTGGCAAAGGGAGCCTGGAAGGTGGTTTTGTAGAATGCTTTTGCAACAGCTTTCTAAAGCAATATGTTGCGGTCCAACTAGGGATGCAGCTAATTTAGATCTAGTATTATGTAATGAGGGAGGGTTAATTAGTTATTTCCTAGTAAAAGATCCTCAGTGAAAAAGTGATCATAATACAATTGAATTCCATATTAAGTTTAAGTCTGACATATTCAAGACCAAAACAAGATTCTTAAACTTAAACAAAGCCAATTACATATGTTTTTATTTGTTCACGAGATGCGAGTATCGCTGGCTAGGCCAGCATTTATTGCCCATGCCTAATTGCCCTTGAGAAGATGGTGGTGAGCTGCCATCTTGAACTTTTGCAGTCCATGTGGTATAGATACACCACAGTGCTGTTACGAAGGGAGTTCCAGGGTTTTGACTCCACGACAGTGAAGGAATGGCGATATAGTCAGGATGTTATGTGATTTGGAGGCGAACTTGCACGTGGTGGTGTTCCCATACATCTGTTGCCCCTGTACTTCTTGGTAGTAGGGATCATGGGTTTGGAAGATGCTGTTGATGGAGCCTTGGTGGGTTGCTGCAGTGCATCTTGTAGATGGTACACACTGCTGCCACTGTGCTTCAGTGGTGGAGGGAGTGAATGTTTAAGATGGTGGATGGGATGCCAATCAAGTGGGCTGCTGTGTCCTGGATGGTGTTGAGCTTATTGTGTTGTTAGAGCTGCACTCATCCAAGCAAGTGGAGAATATTCCATCACACTCCTGACTTGTGCCTTATAGATGGTGGACAGGCTTTGGGGAGTCAAGAGGTGAATTATTCGCCACAGGATTCCCAGCATCTGACCTGCTCTTGTAGACACAGTATTTATATGGGTGCTCCTGTTCAGGTTCGAGTCAATGGTAATCCCCAGGAAGTTGATAGTGGGGATCCAGCAATGGTAATGCCATTGAATATCAAGGGGAGATGGTTAGATTCTCTCTTGTTGATGTTCATTGCCTGGCACGTAAGGGGCCACACATTAGCCCAAGCCTCAATGTCATCAAGCTCTTGCTGCAAGTGAACAAGGACTGCTTCAGTATTTGAGGAGTCATGAAATGTGCTGAACATTATGCAATCATCAGTGAACATCCCCACTTCTGGCCTTGTGATGGAGGGAAGGTCATTCATGAGGCAGCTGAAAATCGTTGGGCCTCGGACACTACCCTGAGGAACTTCTGCAATGATGTTCTGGGACTGAAATGATTGACTTCCAACAACCATAAACATCTCCAACCAGTGGAGAGTTTTCCCCTGATTCCCATTGACTCCAGTTTTGCTAGGGCTCCTTGATGCCACACTCGGTCAAATGCTGCCTTGATGTCAAGGGCAGTCACTCTCACCTCATCTCTGCAGTTTGGCTCTTTTAGCTATATTTAAACTAAAACTGTAATGAGGTCAGGAGCTGAGTGGCCCTGGTGAAACCCAAACTTGGCATCAGTGAGCAGGTTATTTCTAAGCAAGTGCTGCTTTATAGTACTATTGATGATGCCTTCTATTACTTTACTGTACAAAAGGACCTGGGTGTCCTTTTACACCAATCACTGAAAGCAATGATTGAAAGCAATCTAACTTCACACTTATTCACATTATATTGCATCTGCCATGTAGTTGCCCACTCACTGAACCTGTCTAAATCACCTTGAAGCTTCTTAACACCTTCCTCAATGCTCACATTCTCACCAAGTTTTATGTCATCAACAAACTTGGAAATATTATATTTGGTTCCCTCATCCAAATCATTGATACATACTGTGAATAGCTGGGGATGAAGCACTGATCCCTGCGATACCCCACTAGTCACCACCTGCCACTTTGAAAAAGACCCGTTTATTCCTACTCTCTGTTACCTGTCTGCTAACCAATTCTCAATCCATGCTAATATATTACCAGCAATCACATGTGCTTTAATTTTACACACTAACCTCTTATGTGGGACTTTATCAAAAGCTTTCTGAAAATCTAAATACATCACATCCACGAGTTCTCCTTTATCTATTCTGCTAGTTACGTCCTCAAAAAACTCCAGTAGGTTTGTCAAACATGATTTCCCTTTCATAAATCAATATTGACTTTGTCTAATCCCATTGATATTTTCTAAATGCCCTGTTATCATATCCTTTATAATAGAGGGCAGTTAAAAGTCAACCACATTGCTGTGGATCTGGAGTCACATATGGGCCAGACCAGGTAAAGTTGGAAGATTTCCTTCCCTAAAGGACATTAGTGAACCAGGTGGGTTTTTACAAGGATCAACAATGGTTTCATGGTCACTATTACTGAGACCAGTTTTCAATTCCGGGTTCATTAACTGAATTCAAATTCCTCCAGCTGCCATTCAAACCCGTGTCCCCAGGGCATTATCCTGAGCCTCCGCATAGTCCAGTAACACCACCACCTCTGCTTAATAGTAAGAGTGAGGAACTGAAGGTGTTTAATATGAGCAGAAACTTTAGGACAAATCCCCAGTGCCTATGGCCTACACATCTTAAGATTCTAAAAGAGGGAGCTACAGCAATATTTGATGCACTGGTTATGATTTTCAAAAATTTTCTGGGCTCTAGAATAGTCCCCAGCAGGTTGGAAGTTAGCAAATGTGACACTGCTATTCAAGAAAGGAAAGAGAAAACAGGGAACTACAGGCCAAATAGCCTGAGATTAGTCATTGGTGAGTGCTGGAATCTATTATTAAGGAAGTCTTAGTAATTCATTTAGAAAATCATTGTATGATCAGATAGGGTCAACACAGTTTTACAAAAAGGAAGTCAGTTTCACAGGTTCATTAGAGATTTTTGAGGATAGAACTAGTAGGGTAGAGAAAGAGGAGACGGTGGATGTAAGTATACTTGGATTTCTAGAAAGCACATGATAAGCTGTCACACAAATGGTTAATATACAAAATAAAGACTCATTCAGTTGGAATAATATATTAACATGGAAAGAGGATTAGTTAACAGACAGGAAGCAGAGAGTGGGAATAAACCAGGCATTTTCAACTTTGCAGGCTGTAACTGGTGGAGTGCCACAAGGATCGGTGCTGCAGCCTCAGTTATTTAAAGTCTACATTAATGGTTTGGACGAAGAGACCAAAAGTAATGAATCCAAGTTTGTTGATGAAAGCTAGGTGGCAATGTTAGCTGTGAGGAGGGCACAAAGAGGCTACAAAAGAGATATAGACAGGTTAAGTGAGTGGGCAACAAGGTGGAAGACGGAGTATAACGTGAGAAAGTATAAGCTTGAAGACTTTGATAATAAGAGTAGGAAAGGAGAATTTTTGTAAAAGATGTGAAACTTTTAAATGTTGGTTTTCAGAGAGACTTGGGTGTGTTCATACAAAGAACACAAAGTTAGCATGCAGGTACAGCAAGCAATTCGAAAGACAAATGGCATGTTGACCTTTATTACAAGGGGACTGCAAAGTCTTGCTAAAATTATATAGGGCTTTGGTGAGACCACACATGGAGTACTGTGCGCAGTTTTGTTCTCCATATTTAAGGAAGAAAATAACTGCATTGGAGGCAGTACACCGAAGGTTCACAGTATGGCCAGTATGGGTGAGATGTGTATTAATTATGGTTTTATTTAGTGTGTAATGTGCCTTTAGAATATTGCTTGTTAGGGAAGATCACATGACCTGTAGTAACCAATAGGAGAGTAGCGCAGGCTATCTCCACAGTCAGTGTAGAGATAGAATTAGAGTTGAAAGCACATGTGTAATTGCTGCTGAGTATATTGTAAGTAAACTTAGTGTTTCCACACAAGAAGTGTCTGCAGATCAACTCTATTACAAAAAGGCAACTCAGCCAACCTACAACAAACTGGTGACGAGGATAAAACAGGATCGAACAGAAGAAATCAAGTTAAAAAGAAATCGGCACTGTACCTCGCCCAGTGATTGTAAGTAGCAAGCTTTGTTAGAATTGAAGAAAGCATCCTCTCTCAAAATGCCACAATTTGGGAGAATTGATCATTTGAATCAGCCACAGACGATTGGTCTCAACACATAGAATACCTCACGTTCTTCTTTCAAGCGACCGAGATTATGGGGCAAGAGAAGAGGTGAGCGATCCTCTTGAGTACTTGTGGGAGCAAAACCTACAGTTTGATTCAAAGTTCGATGGCACCCAGTGCCCCAGATTTGAAGAACTTCAATGAGTTTGTGGACATCATGAAGGAACATTTTCAACCCAAGCCCTCAGTCATGATACAGAGGTTCAGGTTTAATTCGTGAAATAGAGCCCTGGGTGAGACAATTGCTTGCTATGTGAAAAATTTGAATCAGCTAATCGAACATTGTGAGTTCAGTATGACTCTGAACGACATGCTCAGAGATCATAAGAACATAAGAAATAGGAACAGGAATGGAACATTCGGCTCCTTGAGCCTGCTCTGCCATTCAATAAGATCATGGCTAATCTTCTTGTGTTTTGATTTCCACATTCCCATCTAACCTTGATAAGCTTTGATTCCTTTGTCTAACAAGAATCTATCTATCTCTGCCTTAAAAATATTCAATGACCCTGCCTCCACCACCTTCTGAGGCAGAGAATTCCAAAGTCGCACAACCCTCTGAGACAAAAAATTCCTCCTCATCTCTGTCCTAAAAGGGCGACGCCTCATTTTAAAACAGTGTCCCCTGGTTCTGGAGTCACCCACAAGAGGAAACATCCTTTCCACTTCTAACTTGTCAAGGCCATTGACGATCTTATACACTTCAATCAAGTCACCCCTCACTCTTCTAAACTCCAGTGGAAACAAGCCCAGCCTGTTCAATCTATCCTGCTCATTCCAGGTATTAATCTAGAAAACCTCCTCTGAACTGCCTCCAATGCATTTACATCCTTCCTTAAGTAAGGAGACCAAAACTGCACACAGTATTCGAGGTGCGGTCTCACCAATGCCCTGTATAACTGAAGCATAACATCCTCACTTTTATGTTCAATCCCTCTTGTAATAAAGGATAGCATTCCATTAGCCTTCTTAATTACTTGTACCTGCATACTAACCTTTTGTTAGTATGTACTAGAACACTTAGATCCCTCTGCACCTCAGAATTATGCAGCCATTCTCCATTTAAGTAGCACTGCTTTTTTGTTCTTCCTGCCAAAGTGAACAACTTCACATTTTCCCACATTAAACTCCATTTGCCAGATCTTTGCCCACCCATTCAACCTGTCCATATCCATCTGCTACCTCCTCATGTCCTCTTCACAACATACTTTCCTACCTTTGTGTCATCTGCAAATTTAGCTACGATGCCTTCACTACCCTCATCTAAGTCATTGATATAAATTGTAAAAAGTTGAGGCCCCAGTTCAGACCCCTGTGGGATACCACTCATCAGATCCTGCCAATCAGAAAAAGACCCATTTATGCATGCTGTCTGTCAGCCAGCCAATCTCCTATCCATGCTAATATGTTACCCACTACACCATGCATTTTCATTTTCCATAATAATCTTTGATCAGGCAGCTTATCAAATGCCTTCTGGAATTCCAAGTACAGTACGTCTACAGGCTCCCCTTTATCCACTGCACATGTCACTCCTTCAAAAAAACTCCAATAAATTGGTTAAACATTATTTTCCTTTCACAAAACCATACTGACTCTTCCCAATTGCCTTGAGCTCTTCTACGTGCCCAGCTACAACCTCCTTAATGGTCGATTCTAATAACTTCCCCAAGACAGATGTCAAGCTAACTGGCCTATCGTTTCTTCTTTTCTGCCTCCCTCCCTTCTTGAATAGAGGGGTTATATTTGCTACTTTCCTACTTCCTAATTTGCTATGTTTAGTGTGTGGCATGAAAAAGGATGATATTCAGAAAAGATTATTGTCCAAAGTGAATCTGGATTTCAAGAAGGCACTAGAGATAGCGCTGACCATGGAAAGCACTGTAAGAGATTCACAAGCAATGCAGGGTGTGCAAAATGGTGCCGTCCTCGGCATTGGGCGGGAAACCTCAGCCGAAAGTGGCGTGAGAAAGCAAGACTCTGCCGAGAAGCAGGAAACAGTCCCCGCTAGTTGAAGAATGAAGCAAAATAACTTAGCAGCGACATCAAAGAATAATTTTAATAGAGGTGGAAACAATCAGTCTTTTAACAATTGACAGTTAAAAAAAATCGAATGCTACTATTGTCACAGAAATGGACATATGATGGGATGCAAGGAAAGATTCAAGCAGGCTTGTAAACAAAAGAAGGAGCCCAATGAAATCTACAATGTAGAAGAGCCTGAAACAACAAATTCTGACATTTACTCGTTGTTTAATCTGAAAGTTGGAAAGACAGAGCCAAAATTTTTCACAGTGAAAGTAAATGGCCAACCTGTTAAAATGGAAGTAGACACGGGAGCTTCCACTATCGTATTTGGGGAACATACTTTCAGATATTTGAATTATGGTGAACATCAATTAAGCTTGGAACAAATAATTGCCAAGCTAAAAATGTAACCAGGCGAAGGCATTCAAATAAAAGGCATAAACAGAGTAACTGTCCATTATGGGAGCCATTCAGCAAAGCTACCAGTGTTGGTATAGAGAGGCAGTGGACCAAGCCTTCTAGGGTGAAATTCTAGGGAAATCAAGCTTGAATGGCCACTGAGATTCCAAAAGGAAGCTGAAAGCATTCCTGTTTTGAAGTGTAAGGACTCAACAACCTGAAGAAACGCAGGCTGTCTTAAGCCAAAACCTGGAAGAACAGCAGAAGAAACTCAAAGAGATCCTGCTTGATATCAGAGTTCGAGACGAGGTGAGCAACCTTCGCAGGGAGAAAGAAAACCTGTTGAAAGACCTTCACACATTACAAGATTCTCTCAGGTCAAAGTTTGTACCTCTGGAAAAGTATGAAGAGAAACAGAAAGAATTGAGTACTTCTCTGAACAAACTGAAGAATTAATTGGCAGAAAAGACACAACAATGTTCAATTTTCCAGGAGGCAGAAAACAAATACTAAAAAGAGACGGAAGAGCTGAGGAATCAGCTAAATGTAGCCAAAGCGGCATCGGACGCATAAGTCACAGAATTTCCCAAGAAGCAGACAGATGATGAAATTTTGGGTGACCCAGCTACTGAGCTCAGATAACTTGAGCCTGCATCTGAGAGAAGTCTGGCCAATAGTGAAGTCAAAAAGAAGGCCAAGATTAAAGTCTGTGCTAGAAAGAAAAAGGCACGTAGAAAGGAGATACAAAAATACTAATAGAGCCTTAATTCTGGAGCATACAAATACACATTTGTACATAGACCTGGCAATCAAACAGCAAACACCAATGCCCTTAGTCGTTTGCATTTACAAGAAAATGATGAGCACGTCCCAGTTCTACAGGAACTTGTTTTACTGTTAAATTTCTTAGATTCCTCACCGGTATGTGCTCGACAGATCAGAGACTGGATAAGTTGGGACCCAGTCCTATCTCAAGTACGAGAACAAGTGCTACATGGTTGGTCCCAGGAGTCCATATCTGATGAAATGAAACTGTGCTTCAACAGAAGACATGAAGTAGCTAGCTAGGGTGGCATCTTATTTTGGGGAGCACAAGTGATAGTTCCTCCAAAGGGAAGGGAGCTACTTTTAATTGAACTGCACAGTGCACATCCAGGAATTTCCCAAATGAAGACCATAGCACACAGCTGCCTATGGCGGCCAGGGATGGGTGGCGAAATAGAGAGTTTAGTAAAGCACTGTATGCAATGTCAGCAACTGCAAAAGTTGCCAGTCGCAGCTCCATTACGCCCTTGGGAGCGGTTACTCCTGGGTGCGGTTACACATTGATTACATTGGGCCTTTCCTGGGAACAATGTTTCTGCTCATTGTCGATCCCATTCAAAGTGGTTGGACATATATGAGGTGAAGTCACCAACACCGGGTGCTACAATTGAGAAACTATGTCAGAGTTTTGCCATTCACGGACTACCAGAGGTAGTCATTTCCGATAACGGCATGGCATTTACGAGCGCTGAGTTTCAACAGTTTATCATCCTCAATGGTATCACTCATGTGAAGACTGCACCGTACCACCCTTCCTCAAATGGACTGGCTGAAAGGGCAGTTCAAATGTTCAAGGCAGGTATGAAAAAGCTAACCGACGATTTCTTAGCAACCAAGCTAGCACGCTTTCTTTTTCATTACAGGACTACCCCTCGCACAACAACAGGTGCCACACCTGCGGAGTTATTGTTCAAACGCCGTCTCAGGGCGAGATTGAGCTTAATAATGTTGAATTTAGAGGGGAAGGTGGAAAGGAATCAAGAAAGGCAGAAAACTAGACACGACAGTCATAGTCGCGAAAGGGAATTTACCATGGGAGAATGGGAAAAGTGAAAAACTTCGGGGAAGGACCAAAGTGGTTACCGGGTGAAATAAGTGTGATGACTGGACCTCCATCTTACTACATGGAGGTTGAAAGCCAGATCATCCATAAGCATGTGTACCATTTAAGAAGAGAGAGACAAATCATCAAGATATGGTTCTACCAGACCCGATCACGATCGGGTCTGCGTTTCCTGTTGAAAATGCTGAACCCAGGACTGACATGTCTGATGTTCCTGTAAGAGTTGAGGATACAGGACTGCAAGTTCCCACCGAAGAACCTGATGTTCAGGCAACTCTGGAAAAGGAGGTACATGACAAAGAATCTGAAGTTGTGGAGCTGTGACATTCCACATGTACCAGGAAACCACCTGAAAGACTGAACTTGTAAATTCCTTATCCAGTGTAAATACTATGTTGTCTTGAATGTAAGTATAGCCGAGATAAAAGGGGAGGAATGTGGTAATTATGGTTTTATTTAGTGTGTAATGTGCCTTTAAGAATAATACTTGTTAGGGAAGATCACATGATCTGTAGTAACCAATAGGAGAATAGTGCGGGCTACCTCCGTGGTCTATGTAGAGACAGAGTTAGAGTTGAAAGCACACGTGTAGATGCTGCTGAGTGTACTGTAAATAAACGTAATGTTTCTACTCAGGAAGCGTCTGCAGAGTAACTCTGAATAGGCAACTCAGCTACCCTACAACAAGAGGGTTCTCCTATGGCGAGAGGCTGAGTAAACTGGATCCATGCTCTCTAGAGTTTAGAAGAATGTGAGGTGATCTCATTGAAACATACAAGATTCTGAAGGGGCTTGACAGGAAGATACTGAGACATTATTTCCCCTGGTTGGAGGATCTAGAACATGGGGCACAGTCTCAGGATAAGGGGTCAATTATTTTGATCTGAGATGAGGTGATGTTTCTTCACACAGTGGGTTGTGAACCTCTAGAATTCTCTACTCCAGATGGCTGTGGATGCTCTGCTGTTGAGTGTATTTAAGGCCAAAATAGACAGACTTTTGATTTCTCAGGGAATCAAGGGATTTGAGGAGTAGACAGGAAGGTGGAGTTGAGGTAGAAGATCAGCCATGATCATACTGAAGGGTCGAGGGGCCAAGTGGTCTACTTCTGATCCTATTTCTTCTTATGTTCTTGTGTCCCCACCCTGCTACAGCATTTACCCGGTATCGGTCACAGAATCTTTCCTATTTATATAGCTAGGTGCCCCTTTGGGCAGTTCCTCTACACCAACCCCTCAGCCCTGAACAAAGGTCCTTCCACTGTTGAAACTGTGCTGCACAATATTAGTAATAATGGTCAAATGAGGGAAACCCTCATTGCTTGAAATGCTTTCTTATAACTGAGGAGCCCATAAATAATTGCTGTTGTGTCCAAAGTCACAGCAGATCAGCTTTTTTTTATTCTTTAAAGGAACGTTGCTTGCTAAACCAGCATTTGTTGCTCATCCCTAATTGCCCTTGAGAAGATGGTAATGAGCTGTAATGAACTGTAATGGTTCCTTCTATCTAGGGGTACGTGGAGCAGCAAAGTTTTTACTTCACTGTTCTGATTATGAATTGCAGTGTTTTCAGTGGCCAGCATGAACGTTAATTTATGGCACACAAATCAAGTGCTGTATCTCCCAAATGAACTTGTCACTTGGTCCTACAGGAAGGGGTGAGTGGTATTCTTTTGGAGCCTATATACATTTTCAGAGCCTCTGCCACCTCAAATTTCCCATCTGAGAACAATGTAAAAGTAGTGTCACTCTGCCATTTCAATTAAATACCAGCTGAACCGCTGCGGCCTGGCCGCCTGGGCTCTCTGGGCTCCAGACCACTGTTTTAACATCCAGTTCCCAACCTGACCTGTCTAGTTAAATGTTCCTGCTCAGATATTTCCTGTGGGAAAGTGCCCTGAATAGTTTCTGAAGTCAACTAGGGTGTTGGTAAGTTTCCCTTCAATTGCAAGCCTTTCTCTCTTTCATTAGTTTGAAGTGTGACATCTGGCATCTGGAATGTGATAAATGCTCTCCAAACATTTACATCAATAAGATGGAAGAAAATAAATTAATTAATTTACAGGCCTTGACCAATAGGTCAGGAATTCTTAAACAGCCTTGTATCATTTTCTTCGGTTGTTACACTTCATATAACAGGACTAGAAAGGAAATTACACCATTATTAAACTTCCTATGCTATGTTTAGACCAATTCCCCACCAGAGGAAGTGCAAAGATATCCTGGAGGAATGTTAAATAAATCAATAAACGTTACTAAATAATGCAAAATACTGAATGCACTGCTAAACAGGAAAATCTTAAAAGTATATCTGCATTGCAGCCTATTGTAAGGAACATAAATATTTTACTTTAAATCTCCATATGATTTAGTTAGAGCTGAACGAAAGCTCTGTATTGTTCAAATCTAGAAATGTTAAAAAAACCGTGAAATACATATGAAAAAAGATGTCTCCTTAGACATTGGAAATGCAATGTGAAATGTGAAGTCCATCAGCACTTCTATTCGACAGTTTGCATTTATATAGTGCCTTAATGTAGTGAATCGTCCCAAGGCTCTTCACAGGGGCACTATCAAACAAAATTTGACAGAGCCACACAAAGAGATATTAAATTATTAAATTAAATTGTCGAAATTTGGAGTTTATCAATTATACTGTAGGTACAAATACCAGTATAAATAGAGACATATGAAAAATACAAATATCAATATACCTTTCATCCTGTTCCTATGTGCTGTGCACACTTCATAAGATTACTAATGAACTGATCAGCTTTGTTGAATAGCTTTAATTTTCATTTTTTTATTTAATTAGTTTGACAGAAAAATTCACTTCTATTTCCAAACAAATAAGATGCTGCAAAAGTTTTATTAAAAAAATGATTACCAGAAATTTCCTGGGGAGTTCTTTTGATCAACTGCCATAAATACAACACTCTCCCAGCAGAAACCAGTTTCCGCATCTGTCTCAAGTTTTCTCTGAAATTACGCAGCTTGCTTGGAAGAACCCCTTGGAAGAACCCCTCATGGCTGATCTGATAACCCTTAACTCCACTTTCCTGCCTTTCCCCCATAACCCTTGATTCCCTTACTGATTAAAAATCTGTCTATCCAGATTCACTACCCACTGAGAGAAGAAATTCCTCCTCATCTCTGTCTTAAATGGGGGACCCCTTACTCTGAAATTATATCCTCTGCTCCTAGACTCTCCCACAAGGGGAAACAACCTCTCAGCATCTACCCTGTCAAGCCCCTTAAGAATCTTACATGTTTCAATAAGGTCGTCTCTCATTCTTCTAAACTCCAGTGAGTACAGGCCAAACCTAGTCAAACTCTCCTCAGAAGAAAATCCCTCCATACCCAGAATCAAACTAGTGAACCTTCTCTGGGCTGTCTCCAATGCCAGTATATCTTTCCTTAGATAAGGGGACCAAAATAGGATTCTAGGTGTGGTCTAACTAGTGCCTTGTATAGTTTTAGCAAGACTTCCTTTTTTTGTACTCCGTTCCCTTTGAAATAAATGCCAACATTCCACTTGCCTTCCCTATTACCTGTTGAACTTGTATATTAGCTTTTGGGATTCATGCACAAGGACTTCCAAATCCCTCTGTGCTGCAGCTTTCTCGATTTAAATAATATTCAGCTCCTCCATTCTTCCTGCCAAAGTACATAACCTCACATTTTCCCACATTATATTCCATCTGCCAAGTTTTTGCCCACTCACTTAACCAGTCTATATCCCTCTGTAGACTCCTTGTGTCATCCTCACCACCTGCCTTCCCACCTATTTTTGTATCATCCGCAAATTTGGCGACAGTACATTAACTTCCCTCATCTAAGTCATTTATATTGTAAATAATTGAGGCCCCAGCACTGATCCCTGTGGCACTCCACTAGTTACAGGTTGCCATCCTGAAAATGCCCCTTTGTGCCAACTCTCGGTCTTCTATTACTTAGCCAAACCTCTATCCATGCTAGTATACTACCCCCAACACCATGGGCTCTTATCTTATTAAGTTGCCTTACGTATGGTACCTTATCAAAGGCCTTTTAGAAATCCAAATATATTACATCTACTGGTTCCCCTTTATCTACCCTGCTTGTTACCTCCTCAAAGAATTCTAATAAATTTGTCAGGCATGAATTCCACTTCATGAAGCCATGCTGACTCTGCTTGATTAGATAATGTAATTCTAAATGCTCAGCTATTACATCCTTTATAATAGGCTCTAGCATTTTCCCAATGACAGATGTTAAGCTAACTGGCCTACAGTCACCTGTTTTTTGTCTCCCTCCCTTTTTGAATAAGGGTGTTACATTGGCAGTTTTCCAATCCTCTGGGACTTTTCTGAATCTACGGATTCTTGGAAGATTACTACCAGTGCATCCACTATCTCTGTGCTATTTATTTTCATATCCTAGGATGCAACTCATCAGGTCCAGGGAACTTATCGGCCTTTAGCCCCATTAATTTCCCTAGTATTTTTTCTCCAGTGATAGTTATTGTATTTAGTTCCTCCCCCTCTTTTTCTCCTTGATTACTTAGTATTGGAATGCTATTAGTGTCTTCTACTGTGAAGACTGAAGCAAAGTATTTATTCAGCTCCTCTGCCATTTCCTGGCTCCCCATTATTATTTCCCCAGCCTCATTCCGTAATGGGCCTATATTCACTTTGGCCTCTCTCTTCTTTTTTATATATTTAAAGAAGCTCTTACTGTCTGTTTTTATATTACTTCCTAGCTCACCCTCAAAATTTATTTTCTCCCCCTTTATTTTCTTTTTGGTCATCTTTTGTTGGTTTTCAAAACTTTCCCAATCCTCTGGCTTACCACTGATCTTTGCCACTTTGAATGTATTTTCTTTTAATTTGATACTATCCTTAACTTCCTTGGTTAACCATGCTTGGTTTATCCCCTTCCTTGAATCCTTCTTCCTCACTGGGATATATCTTTGTTGTGAATCATGAACTATTTTCTTAGATGTCTGTCATTGTTCATCAAACGTTTTTTCTGCTAAAATTCTATACCAGTCCACTCCAGCCAACTCTGCCCTCATACCTTTGTAATTAGCCTTATTTAAGTTTAGCACAGTTGTTTCTGACCCAAGTTTCTCACTCTCAAACTGAGTGCTAAATTCTACTATCTTATGGTCACTGTTTCCTAGAGGATCTTTTACTCTGAGATCATTTATTAAACCTACCTCATTACACATTACCAGATCCGAAATAGACTGATCCCTTGTTGGATCCACAACATATTGTTCTAGGAAACTGTCCTGAATACACTCTATGAATTCTTGCTCGTAGCTACCTCTGCCAATTTGATTTTCTCAATCTACATGAAGATTAAAGTCACCCATGATTAATGTACTGCCTTTTTTACATGCCCTCATTATCTCCTGATTTCTTCTCTGTCCTACAGTATAGCTACTGTTATGGGGCCTATAGACTACACCCACCAGAGTCTTCTTCCCCCTCTTATTTCTCATCTCCACCCACATGGATTTTACATCTTCCAATCCAAGATCATTTTTTGCCACCGTACTTATTCCATCTCGTACTAACAAAGCTACCCCAGCACCTTTTCCTTCCTGCCTGTCCTTTCGAAAAGTCACATACCCCTGAATATTTAGTTCCCAGCTTTGATCTCCTTGTAACCATGTGTCCGTAATGGCTATAGCATCATACCCATTATTTGTGTTGTTAATTCATTTATCTTGTTCCGAATACTATGGGGAGAATTTTCTCCCCGTCCAGGAGATTGAGTGAGAGTGGGCGCGCAGCTGATCGCCGCCTGCGGTCAGCTGTGCGCTGCTATTTTACGTGGGTGAGCCAAGTAACACCCGCCCAGCGTGACGCGCACCTGGAAGTGCTGAGCGCTCCCCATGCGGGCAGTGGGAGTAGGCCGGGTCAGGGCCTGCGCTCTTTCGTGCGTGCGTGTGAAAGAGCGCAGAAATCTCTCTGAGGCACTAGAGCTGCCTGAGGGAGATTAGTTTCATTATCAATAATTTAAATAAAGAAAAATAAATTTAAAACATGTCCCCTCATGTGACAGTGTTTCATGAGTTGGGACATGTCAATGAACTTTAATAAAAAAACTTTTATTCAATTTATAAACACTTCATGAAATCTCATCCCACCCGTGGATGAGGTTTCATGATAAATGCGAAGGCCGCCTGGGCTCTTCGCCTGCCCACCAACCTTAAGGTTGGACAGGCAGCTCCGTTAATTATTTTAATTGATATTTAAATGGCCTTAAAAAGCCTTTGACAGTTTGGCGGGCACACAGCTGACTCCAGTGCACGCCCGCTGAACTGAAAATCGGAATGATGCGCAGTGACATCAGGACGCTTGCCCGATGTCACCGCGCATCATTTTACATGTTGGCGAACGGGGCCCGCCCCCACATGCTGACCCGAAGATTCTGGCCCATGCGTATTTAAGTACAGAGCCATTAATTTTGCCTTTTTACCATCTTTTCCCCCTTTGACCCTATTTGCTGCTTTTTTTTTATGTTTGTACACTCTGTCCCTTCCTGTCACACTCTGGGTATCATTACCAAAATAGCTGCCCTGCAAAGCTGCCATATCCTTTTCCTTTGGAAATTAATGGGGCTAAAGGCCGATAAGTTCCCTGGACCTGATGAGTTGCATCCTAGGATATGAAAATAAATAGCACAGAGATAGTGGATGCACTGGTAGTAATCTTCCAAGAATCCGTAGATTCAGAAAAGTCCCAGAGGATTGGAAAACTGCCAATGTAACACCCTTATTCAAAAAGGGAGGGAGACAAAAAACAGGTGACTGTAGGCCAGTTAGCTTAACATCTGTCATTGGGAAAATGCTAGAGCCTATTATAAAGGATGTAATAGCTGAGCATTTAGAATTACATTATCTAATCAAGCAGAGTCAGCATGGCTTCATGAAGTGGAATTCATGCCTGACAAATTTATTAGAATTCTTTGAGGAGGTAACAAGCAGGGTAGATAAAGGGGAACCAGTAGATGTAATATATTTGGATTTCTAAAAGGCCTTTGATAAGGTACCATACGTAAGGCAACTTAATAAGATAAGAGCCCATGGTGTTGGGGGTAGTATACTAGCATGGATAGAGGTTTGGCTAAGTAATAGAAGACCGAGAGTTGGCACAAAGGGGCATTTTCAGGATGGCAACCTGTAACTAGTGGAGTGCCACAGGGATCAGTGCTGGGGCCTCAATTATTTACAATATAAATGACTTAGATGAGGGAAGTTAATGTACTGTCGCCAAATTTGCGGATGATACAAAAATAGGTGGGAAGGCAGGTGGTGAGGATGACACAAGGAGTCTACAGAGGGATATAGACTGGTTAAGTGAGTGGGCAAAAACTTGGCAGATGGAATATAATGTGGGAAAATGTGAGGTTATGTACTTTGGCAGGAAGAATGGAGGAGCTGAATATTATTTAAATCGAGAAAGCTGCAGCACAGAGGGATTTGGAAGTCCTTGTGCATGAATCCCAAAAGCTAATATACAAGTTCAACAGGTAATAGGGAAGGCAAGTGGAATGTTGGCCTTTATTTCAAAGGGAACGGAGTACAAAAAAAGGAAGTCTTGCTAAAACTATACAAGGCACTAGTTAGACCACACCTAGAATCCTATTTTGGTCCCCTTATCTAAGGAAAGATATACTGGCATTGGAGACAGCCCAGAGAAGGTTCACTAGTTTGATTCTGGGTATGGAGGGATTTTCTTCTGAGGAGAGTTTGACTAGGTTTGGCCTGTACTCACTGGAGTTTAGAAGAATGAGAGACAACCTTATTGAAACATGTAAGATTCTTAAGGGGCTAGACATAAACACAAACTAAAGAACTTACTTTTATTTTAAAGTCTAAAAATACTCACTAATCCTACCTACCAATCAGCTGCTTTCCCTACACTTATGTCACGTTATGGTTTGTGACATCACTCCACCACTGGTACCACATGAATTCTCCCCATTCTTTTTAAAATGAGCTCTCTCCGCTCTCCTTAAAATGAGGACTCCCTGCTCTCCGTGCTCTTTTTAAAATGAAGTCTCTCTTATCTTGGCACTCTTTTTAAAATGAACTCTCCTCGCTCCCCACGCTCTTTTAAAAATGAAATCTCCCCACTTCCTGCGCTCTTTTTAAAATGAAGTCTCCACACTTTTTTTTAATTGAGGATGAGGGTATTCCTGTCATTTTTCATGGCTTGTCCCATAGACTTTCTCCTCATTTCTCCTTTCTTTTAAAAGCATTAACTTGCATTGGGGTACAATCCATGAATGCCGAGGTGTGAGGCTATGGATTCTTGGATCTAGTTACGTAGATGCCAGGATACAGTCCCATTGGTGTTGGGGTTTATTTCTATGGGAGCTGTGGTATAGTTCTGTTGGTACTGGGTATCGACCCATAAGTGTGGGGGTGCAGTGGATGTTGTGGAATAATTCCATTGGAATATATCGTATCAGTGCCATCTGCAATCCTGCACATCACCCAAATGACTATCCTTGATCTGTCAGACCATTCAAGAAGTGTCAACAAGCTATTCAATAATAGAGGTATCACAGGGAAAGTTGAGTGCTTAAATCTAAAATATTAGTCCTACTCTCATCAGACAACTTAGCATCGAGCAGGTCAGTTTGAACTCTGGGCTTTTCCAATCAGCATACAGCTGATGAGCAGAATCTTCTGCTCTTAGAACATTTGGAGGTGTTGGGACCCTTTCTGGGTCCTGACCCCATAGGTGTCAGAGGTGAGTCAAAACAAATCGACTGGGAGGCAGCCAATTATGAGGTTGCCTCTGCATTAGCGCCCAATAAAGGATGGTGGGTTGAATTGGCAGGTATGATATGAAAGTTGCTCAGCTCATTTAAAGGATGCCTGCCAATCTGAAATGTGGCAGCATGTGGCTTTCCATTGCTGATGGAGCGGGTCAAAAGAAAGGAGCAGAATGGAGGGCTGGCATAGAAGAGCAGCTCCAAGGTTCACTGACACTTCCCTTGAGATCGTGGTGGAGGCAGTGCAGGCATGTAGCTATATGTTGTTTCCATAAGTGGGAGCAGGAAGAGGCCAACAGCTATGATGAAGCAGGCTAGAGGTGGCACAGGAGGTCTTCAGCCACAGCATTGTTGGATGGACCTGGATCCAGTGTCACAAGCGGTTCAATAACCTGTTGAGGTCTGGAAAGGTGAGTGGCACAAGCTCTCTAGGTACCAGACATAAAGGGCTGTGATGCATCTGCACTGCAAAAGTCCCAGCATGAAGGCAGCCTGGAACACTCTTTTACGCTTCACTTTGGACCTAGGCAGACCCTCTTTTCTTGCCTCTGGTAGGCGTACATTTTTGGTGAAGGTGGTTCCAGAGGCAGGACACGTGGGAATTACAATAAGTGGCATCATCTCACTGGTCCCATCTCCTTCCACAAAGGTGCAGATGCAATTGCTACCCAGCCTGGTCCCTCCACTAACCCCACAGGAAATGCCAGCATCAGTTTCTTTGGGGCAGAGGCTCTGCCATGGCAGGTACAGTCCCATTTACCATCCCCACTTATCCCTACCCATCCGATTTCACTGGTAATCCAAAGAAACTCGAGGCTCAATTGTGTAGACAAACATTTGGCAACTTGGGTGAGGCAGCAGAGTGCGTGCAGTCAATTTTCTGATTGTGCACTCCCAGCACGGAACTTTGCCCAACGGCAATAAGTGGAGAAAGCATTAACCAATGTCACTGTCCCGAGAAACTATAACATATATCCTTCTTACTGCAAAGGCATTTCACTCTTAATTCAGCGCTATTAGAACGTGGAAGTTTAACAGTTGAGGCAACTCGCATGGATGCTTTTAAGAGGAAGCTGGGTAAGTACATGAGGGAGACAGGATTAGAAGAATGCATAGATAGGATGAGATGAAGTAATGCAGGAGGAAGCTCATGTTACAGAATCAAAGAATAGTTACAGTAGAAGCAGGCTAATTGGCCCGCTCTGTCTGTGCTGGCTTTCTGCAAGAACAACTCAGCCTTTTCCCCATTGCCCTGCAAATTATTCCTCTTCAGATAATTTTCCAATTTTCTTTTGAAAGCCATGATTAAATCTGCCTCAACCACACTCATAGGAGTGTATTCCAGATCCTAACCACTCGCTCCAAAAAAAGTTTCTTCTCATGTCACCATTGCTTCTTTTGCCAATCACCTTAAGTTGGTGTCCTCTGCTTCTCAACCCTTCCACCAATGGGAACAGTTTCTCCCTGTCCATTCTGTCCAGACACCTCATGATTTTGAATGCCTCTATCAGATCATCTCAGTCTTCTTTTCTCTAAGGAGAACAGCTTCTCCAATCTATGCACATAACTGAAGTCCCTCATCCCTAGATCCATTCTCCTGTATCTTTTCTGCACCCTCTCTAATGCCTTCACATCCTTCCTAAAGTATGATGCCCAGAACTGTACACAATACTCCAGTTGAGAGCAAACCAGTGTTTTATGCAGGTTTATCATAACTTCCTTGCTTTTGTACTCTATGTCCCTATTTAAAAAGCCTAGGATTCCAAATGTTTTATTAACCACTTTCTCAACTTTTGTGTCATCTGCAAATTTTGAAATTGTGCCCTGGACACCCAAGTCTAGGCCACGAATATATGTGGAGCATAAACACGGGCGTAGAATTTTTTAAGCCGAATGGCCTGTTTAAGTACTGCAAAATTTGCGTCATATTACTAGTCTTATTAATGTCAGCATGGAAGTATTCTTATAAGGATCCACTCCCAGAGGTAAGAGTTCATTCACACATTTCATTCTTCTCAAACTCTCCTGTGCTTCCCTTTGGCTGCATGCTAAATCTCCAAAATTGTTCAAGAGCAGTTATGTGCTGTGACAATGTGATTATATGCTTCTTTAAAATATTCTTTCAGGGAAAGCCAGCATTTGTTGCCCATACCTAATTGCCCTTGAACTGGCAAACGGAGTGCAACTGAGGTAACGAGTGAAGACTTGGAGTTTGGTGAGAGGAGGAGTTCGATGAATGGAAGGTGGAGTGGCGGGAAGAGGTGTTTGTTTCCCTTTCCTATCTTTCTCACCCTGTAGGAGTTGGTTCTTGCTGTACTACAGGGAAAGAAGCTAGCTGTTTGGTGAGTATCTGCTAAGTGGGTAAATTCTATTCTATCTCTAAGGTTTAAAATAGTGCACATTTTGGTGGTAACGTTAATAAAACATATAAAAGAGCAACATAAATAAGTGGTTAATATAATTAAGTAATTATTTAAAACACATTAAGGATGGCAGGACAGGTGCTGTGTCAAAGCTGCAGCATGTGGGAGCACCTGGATAACATTGTGATCTAGGGCAAACACGTCTGCAGTAAGTATTTGCGGTTTGAGGAACTTTGGCTCAGTCACTGAGATGGTGACTGAGCTGCAGACTCTGTGACACATCAGGGAGGGGGAAAGTTACCTGGATACATTGTACCAGGAGGCAGTCACGCCACTTAGGATAGAGTCTTCTGATTAGGTCAAATGCCAGGGACAGGAGGGTGTGAGGCAAATAAGGGGACCCAGAGGGCAGGAGTGCAGGAGTTTGAGCCTCTGTAATTGTCCAATAGGTTTAAGGTTCTCTCAGTTTGTTTGGATGAGAGTGGGGGCTGCAGGGTGGATGAGCAAACTGACCATGACACCATGGTACAGGAAGCCATTCAAGCGGGGGGGAGCAAAAAAGAAATGTAGTGGCAGCAGGGGACAGTATAGTGAGGGGGATCAACACTGTTCTGTGCAGCAAGGGGCAAGAGTCCAGGCGGCTGTGTTGCCTGCCCAGTGCCCGGGTTTGGGACATCTGCTCAGGGCTGGAGAGGAACTTATAGTGGGAGGGGGAGGATCCAGTTGTCCTGGTCCATGTAGATACCAATGACACAGGTAGAAATAGGAAAGAGGTTCTGCGTAGAGAGTATGAGGAGCTAGGCACTGAATTGAAAAGTAGAACCTCAAAGCTTATAATCCCAGGATTATTACCTGAGCTGTGTGCAAATTGGCGTAGGGTACATAAAATTAGAGAGGTGAATACATGGCTGAAAGACTGGTGTGGGACAAGTGGGTTCCAGTTTGTGAGGCACTGGCACCAGTCCTGGGGGAAGTGGGGGCTGTAAGTGTTGGGATAGTCCACACCTAAACCAGGCTGGAACCAGTGTTCTTGTGAACTGCATAACTAGGGAAGTAGAAGGGATTTTAAACTAAATAGTGCGGGAAGGTGATCAAATGTGGAAATATGTGAAATATCAAAGAGTAGAGACAGGTAAGTGAGGAAGATAGTAATATAGGAAATGAGGATCGGAGAATGGAAGGAAGGGAGAGGGTAAAAACCTAAGAATGTGCAAAGAGTCAAGGCTAGATGTCACAAAGATAACAAAAGGACTACACTAAAGCCTCTATATCTGAATGTGCATAGCATTCATAACAAAGTAAACGAGTTGAGAGCGCAGATTGAAGTAAATAAATATGATCTGATAGCCATTACAGAGACCTGGCTGCAAGGTGACAAGGATTGGGTCCTAAATATTAAGGGGTATATGACCTTCAAGAAGAATAGGAAGCCAGGTAAAGGTAGAGGGGCAGCACTGTTAATCAAGGATAACATTTGTGCAATAGTTAGAGATGACCTTGGTTCAGGGGGTCAGGATATAGAATCGGTTTGGGTGGAGATGAGGAATAGCAGAGGAAAGAATTCACTAGTGGGTGTGGTCTACAGGCCCCCTAACATTAACCACAATGTAGGACAAAGTATATAAGAAGAAATATTGAGTGCTTGTGATAAAAGGGCGGCAATAATCATGGGTGACTTTAATATATGTATAAACTGGAAAAATCAGATTGGCAGTAGTAGCCTGAATGAGGAGTTCATAGAATGCTTTCCAGATAGTTTCTTAGAGCATCATGTTCTGGAACCAGCCAGAGAGCAGGTTACATTAGGCTTGGTATTGTGTAATGTGACACGATTAATTAATAACCTCAGAGTAAAGGCACCCATAGGTAGCAGCAACCACAATATGATTGAATTTTGCATCCAATTTGAAAGAGAAGAGCGGGCCTAAGACTAGTATTTTAAACTTAAATAATGGCAACTATATGGGCCTGAAAGCTGGGCTAACGGAAGTGAACTGGGATACTAGCCTAGGGGAAAGATCAACAGAGAAGCGGTGGCAGACATTTAAGGGAATACTTGAGAATACTCAGAATAAGTATATTCCTACTATAAAGAAAAATCCTAAAGGGAGGACCCACCATCCGTGGTTAACTAAAGAAGTTAGGGAAAGCATCAAACTTAAGGAGAAAGGATATAACTGTGCAAAGATGAGTGGCAGGTCAGATGAAATAAAGAACAACAACGCATGATTAAAAGGTTAATCAGGAGAAAGAAATTAGAGTATAAGGGGAAGCTAGCTAGAAATGTCAAGATGGATATCAAGAGTTTCTACAGGTATTTAAAAAGGAAGAGTAAGTAAAGTGAGTGTTGGTCCTCTCGAGAGTGAGAATGGGGAGTTAATATAGATAATAAAGAAATGGCAGATGAAATGAACAAATATTTTGCTTCCAACTTCACTATAGAGGATACAATAAACATTCCAGTAATAGCTGTAATTCACGAGGTGGAGGGAAGAGAGGAGCTTGGTGAAATTACAATCACCAGGGAAGTGGTACTGAGCAAACTGATGGAGCTGCGGGGTGACAAGTCTCTGGGTCCAGATGGACTTCATCTTAGGGTCTGAAAAGAGGTGGCTATTGAGGTAGTAGATGATTTGGTGTTAATTTTCCACAATTCCCTAGATTCTGGAAAGGTTCCATCAAACTAGAAATTAGCAAATATAACCCCTCTATTCAAGAAGGGAGGGAGGCAGAAAACAGGAAGCTATAAGCCAGTTGACGTCTGTCGTGGGGAAGGTGTTAAGAGTTGATCATTAAAGAGGTTATAGCTGAACACTTATAGAAAGTCGAGGTAATCAGGAAGAGTCAGCATGGTTTTATGAAAGGGAAATCATGTTTAACCAATTTATTGGAGTTGTTTGAAGGAGTAACATGTGTGGTGGAGAGAGGGCAGCCTGTAGATGTGTTGTATTTGGATTTCCACAAACATTTGATAAGGTGCCCCATCAAAGGTTATTGTGGAAAATAAAAGTGCATGGTATAGGGGGTAACACATTAGCCTGGATAGAAGATTGGCTGGCTGGCAGAAAACAGAGAGTATGCATAAATGGGTCTTTGTCTGATTGGCAGGATGTGACGAATGGAGTCCTGCAGCGGACTGTGCTGGGGCCTCAACTTTTTACAATTTACATCAATGACTTAGATGATGGGAGCAAAGGCATGGTAGCTAAATTTGCAGACAACACAAAAATAGATAGGAAAATGTGTTGTGAAGAAGACATAAGGAGTATGCAGACAGATATAGATAAATTGAGTGAGTGGGCAAATATCCAGCAGATGGAGTATAAGGTAGGAAAATGTGAAGTTGTTCACTTTGGCAGGGAGAATAAAAAAGCAGAGTATTACTTAAATGGAGAACTATTGCGGAATTCCAAAGTGTAGAGGGATCTAGGTGTTTTCATGCATGAGTCACAAAATGTTAATATCCAGGTACAGCATGTAATCAAGGCAGCTAATGGAATGCTATCCTTTATTACAAGAGGAATTGAACATCAGTTATACAGGGCATTGGTAAGACTGCATCTTGAATTCTGTGTGCGGTTTTGGTCTCCTTATTTAAGGAAGGATGTAAATGCGTTGGAGGCAGTTCAGAGGAGGTTTTCTAGATTAATACCTGGAATGAGCAGGATAGGTTGAACAGCTGGGCTTGTTTCCACTGGAGTTTAGAAGAGTGAGGGGTGACTTGATTGAAGTGTATAAGATCATCAATGGCCTTGACAAGTTGGAGGTGGAAAGGATGTTTCCTCTTGTGGGTGAGTCCAGAAGTTAGGAGGCACTGGTTTAAAATTAGGGGTCACCCTTATAGGACAGAGATGAGGAGAATTTTTTTCTCTCAGAGGGTTGTGCAACTTTAGAACTCTCTGCTTCAGAAGGTGGTGGAGGTGGGGTCATTGAATATCTTTAAGGCAGAGGTAGATAGATTCTTGTTAGGCATGGGAATCAAAGATTATGGGGGGTAGATGAGAATGTGGAACTCGAAACACAAACAGATCAGCCATGATCTTATTGAATGGCGGAGCAGGCTCAAAGGGCCGAATTGCCTACTTCTGCTTATATTTTATATGTACGTATGAACATTTCAGAGGGCAGTTAAGAGTCAACCACATTTCTGTGGGCCTGGAGTCACATGTAGGCCAGACCAGGTAAGGACGGCAGATTTCATTCTCTAAAGGACATTAGTGAACCAGATTGGTCTTTACAACAATCGATGATAATTTTGTGGTCATCATAACCGAGACTAGCTTTAGATTCCAGATTTATTAATTAAATTTAAATTCCACTAGCTGTGGTGGGATTTGAACCCTTGCCCCCAGAGTATTAGCCTAGGCCTCTGGATTACTAGCTCAGTAACATTAGCACTATGCCACCAGCTCCTCCTTCCCCCTTCCTTCAATGGAAGGAAGAGCTGGGTGGGCTAAAATGGACTTTAGCATCCAAACCAATCTTTGTGTAAATGAAGTAACTATTCCTATGGAGCCAACTATTTGCGTAGATATGATGGTACTCTAAAATGATGTTACTATAGCAGCATGTTAAAAAGTTTATTCAAGAAGAATACATCAATTATAATCCAGTAACTGCTTGCAGTATATGGTACAGCACACTGAACCACACTGACTGGAAATGTGTTCAAAATCTTTATTCAGTAAACAGTAGAGTAGAAAGATGAAACGTTCTTAGAAAATATCTCGTCCAATTTTGTCCCTTGCAATTGTGTGATGAAGTACAACTGTCATTAGTATGGTTAAAGGTGAACTACCATCTCCAAACAGCAACTGTAAGGTGCCACGTATTACAACTCAAGGAAAAGGACAGGGTAATAGAACGACTGCATCATCAACCATCACTGATTTATTACATTCTAGCATCAGTAATGGCAGCACAATTGAATCCAAACAGAGGTCGGTCTTTCAGCTAACATCATCAGAAAACTCATCTCCTTGGACCATATCAGTAATATCAAGGCCCAAGTCCTGTCCTCAATTTTCTGCAACTTTGACTTCAAGAGGAGAAATCTAAATTCTTTTCACAAATCCAATGATATTATCTGGACTGTATAGGGAAAACCCACGCTGTTCGCCTGATGGATTAGTAGCAACGCAGCGTGTTCAGTGTGATATTGAGATAGGATGATTTCCAGTTCAGTCCCTGTTCTCCGCTTGCCTTAGGCTATGATGTTCTGCACTGTTAGACATCCTGTTGACACTCACTGGTTGGGCTGGCAAATGATAAATTCTTCAAGTCAGTCACCACCACCAAGAAGTGACTGACCCCAATTTCTATAGACGTCAACTCATCTATCTAAAAATTACCAGAAAAGGCACCACATTAAAAAGGTAACAACTATAAAATGTGAGAACTTAAACAAAATCCAGCTTCCATGTTGATAACCATTTGACAAACTGCAAATCTGTCAAACTGGAGTTAAGATATAGGTAAACCATGTTCTATCTGGCAAGCTCAAGGGGCTGAATAGCCTGCTCTTGCTCCTATGTTCCTTAAACTAAACAATGTCACAGAAACAGCAGAGGCATCATAGCTGAATCTGAAACAAAAACAAAAAATGCTGGAAAAACTCAGCAGGTCTGACAGCATCTGTGGAGAGAATGATGGAGTTAACATTTTGAGTCCGTATGACTCTTCTTCAGGGCTGGATCTGAGTTTGGCAGGTAGAAAAGACAGAAAAAAGACAGAAAAGAGAAATGATTTGATTTGAATATTGATAACCAGCAGATGGCATCCAGGCAACGTGAAGCTGTTCCAAACAATGTAAATTGATCAGATTAGAAGATGAAACCAGACTAGAGGCAGCTGAATCTTAATAACCTGCAGGCAAGCTCTTGACCATAGAGAAATCACAGTTAAGCCTGAAAGTGCCCTCATTCGCTGTACATCCCTGCACCCTGGCTGAGTATAAGCACCATGGCCAATTTTCTGCTCAGTAGCCTGGGATGTGATATTGCAGCTCTCCTAAAGTCACTCTAGCTAAGATCGATGAACTTAGCCAACAGGAAGCCATTGGATGTCCAGTACCTCTACACGTCCATCCCCCACCAGGACAGTCTGAGGGCTCTGTGCTTCATTAATGAATAGAGACCCAGCAAGCCTCCATCCACCACCACTCCTTCCACTGGCTGAACTTGTTTTCACATTGAACAACTTCCCCTTTGACTCCATTCATTCAATCCAAAAAAAAGGTATTGCTAGAGGTCCTGGCTATGCCTGCCTTTTTGCGGGATATGTGGAACATTCCTTGTTCCAGTCCTACTCGAAGCCCCCTCTCTCACCTCTTTTTCTAGTACATTGATACATTCACTCTACACTGAGTGAAGAAATTCTCCTAATCTCAGTCCTGAATGGCCTACCCTGTATCCTCAGACTGTGTCCCCTTATTCACTGTGGTATAGTATGCCATTTCGTACTAATATTGAATCACAGAAGCCATTTTGTACTCTCTACTTTTTAGTCATTCACATGTATTAATTCATTATATTGTATGATACTATCCAGTCAGAAAGAGATGATCGAATAAGTAGTGAGCCTCAATATATAATTGAAGGAAAAGTAATTAATCAAGTAGTTATTAAAGGCTGGATAATGTACTAATGTTTGACATTTAATGTATTAATTTGCAGTTTTAAGCACTATTGGAACAGAGAGCACTCAGCGTTCCTGTCCTTTACAATTTGAAGCAGGTACAAGAGAATGAATGGAGACTTACTCAAGCTCAGATAAAAGAAAGTCCATCAAAAGTCCCATTGTTCCATGGAAAAGAACAATGTGCGTAAATGGTCAAATCCAATAAAATTAACCCAGTAACAACAATGACCAATATTGGATAATTACAACAAAACTGATTCGAGATGAGGTAATGCTTATTCAAGGGTTAAAAGTGAGTTTCAAGAACCATCTTGTTGCTTGAAAGTTCGACTGTAGTTGTGGAGCATCAGGTGCTCCCTGGGCAAGATTTGTGAGAAATCACTGTTACCAAGGGAACCTGGGAACAATTGCACTTTAACCTGGGACAATTGCCCAAATAAAGGTGTAAAAACCGGTCATGTATTGATAAGTATATCTTTTCCTTCCTTTTTAAAAGAAACTTTGATATTACTTGCTATTGTGGAGTCCACTCTTTCTTTATGGTTCTGTCTCATTCGAACTAATCCATTTTAGAGGGTCAATTCAGAACTGTTTAATTAGTCTGTGCACAACTAACTTAAACTGGATCTAAAATGTAAATTAAATACCCCTTTAAAACTCACAGTTCCCTGGCAACCATGAAGGGATGAGATTAAAAGGCTGGACGCCTGACTGGTAAAAATATCCACAGCGGAAGTTAGGTCCTGTGGAGTTAACAGCTCAAACTGGGAAAGATCATTTGGACAAATAAGGAGGGGACGATAGTCATGGAGACAATATCCTCACAGTATGCAGGGGAGCTTGACAGCATCTCTGGTGAAGAGCGCCTAACACTACAGGCCAAATGTTTGGTGAAATACGACAAAGTCTGCTTTCAGGATGTTGTCATGTTAATCAATGATAAGGTGGACAACAAAGAGTGGAAGCCAGTGAAATGTAGAGACCTTCTGGTACATAGTGCTTGCTATTGTGCACTGCGGGATGGTGAATCTGTACGGGAGATGGAAAAAAAGATCTTAGAGTTAAAACAGCTGTTACAAAAAGATAAGGAGCTTCCTACAAAAGAAACAACTGATCTTCATCTCCGGGTCTGAGATCTTCAGTGAGGTGCTACAACATCACTGTTGCTTCAGCAAAGTTATGCAAGCTTGGCTAGCGCTGAGGCATATGAGAATAACCAAAGCTTACTGAATGTTAAGATCCAAGTTTTTTTCTTTATTATTTTACAGGATGTGGCATCACTGGCAAGGCCAAAATTTGTTGTCCATCCCTAATTGCCCTTGAACTGAGTGACCTGCGAGGCCATTTCAAAGGGCAGTTAAGAGTCAACCACATTGCTATGGGTCTGGAATCACATGTAGGCCAGGCCAGGAAAGGATGGCAGATTTCCTTCCCTTTGTGAACCAGATGGGTTTTACAAAAACAAGACGTGAGGGGTGCTTTGAGAGAGTAAATCGATAAGCAAAAGACAGCGGCAGACCATTCGCATTGTTAGCTCAAAACATACGATTTGCAAGGAAAGTTGAAAAGGCAGAATGCATTTATTTCTGCATTAGCGAGGGGAGAACCCACCATGGATCTGCCCCTATACTCAGAACCAGAACCCTGCCGGCAAGAGGTGTGTGTGCCACATTGGGAAAGATCAGAATCAGCTCCAATGATAGAGATGGTTGAGGTAATGTGAGCTTCCCCCTCTGCACCAACATGTGTTGCCCCTCCAGCCCAACAGGCCCCTACTGGGGGAGGGCATCGTAGGGGTGCGGGGGAGGCGGTGGTGTGGTGGTATTGTCGCTGGACTAGTAATCCAAAGGCCCAGGGTACAGCTCTGGGGACCTGGACCCGGATTCGAGTCCGACCACAGCAGATGGTGAACTTTGAATTCAATAAAAATAAATCTGGAATTAAAAGTCTAATGATCACCATGAAACCTTTGTCGATTGTTGTAAAAACCCATCTGGTTCACTAATGTCCTTTAGGGAAGGAAATCTGCCATCCTTACCTGGTCTGGCCTACATGTGACTCCAGATCCACAGCAATGTGGTTGACTCTTAAATGCCCTCGAAATGGCCTAGCAAGCCACTTAGTTGTATCAATCCGCTACAAAGCCAAAAATAAATAAAACCAGACGGACCATCTGGCATCGACCTAGGCACCAGAAACAACAATGGCAATCACAGCCCTGTCGACCCTGCAAAGTTCTCCTTACTAACATCTGGGGGCTTGTGTCAAAATTGGGAGAGCTATCTCACAGGCTAGTCAAGCAACAGCCTGACATAGTCATATTCATGGAAGCAAACCATGCAGACAATGTCCCAGACACAACCATCACCATCCCTGGGAATGTCCTGTCCCAGAGGCAAGACAGACCCAGCAGAGGTGGCAGCACAGTGGTGTACAGTCAGGAGGGAGTTGCCCTGGTTCTCCACAACACTGACTCTGGACCCCGTGAAATTTCATGGCGTCAGGTCAAACAAAGCTGAGGAAACTTTCTGCTGATTACCACATATTGCTGATGAAACAGTACTCCATGATGAACACCACTTGGAGGAAGCACCGAGGGTGGCAAGGGCGTAGAATGTACTGTAGCACCACTACTCACTGAGCTGGCCGGGTTCTAAAGGATATAGCTACTAGACTGGGTCTGCAGCAGGTGATAAGAGAAACAACAAGAGGGAAAAACACACTTGACCTCATCCTCACCAACCCGCCTGCGGCAAATGCATCTGTCCATGAGAGTATCGGTAGGAGTGACCACTGCAAGTCCCATCTTCACATTGAGGATACCCTCCATTGTGTTGTGTGGCACCATCACCGTGCTAAATGGGATAGATTTCAAACAGATCCAGCAACTCAAGACTGGGCAACCATGAGGCACTGTGGGCCATCAGCAGCAGCAGAATTGTACTCAACCACAGTCTGTAACCTCATGGCCCGGCATATCCCCCATTTTACCATTAACACCAAGCCATGGGATCAACCCTGGTTCAATGAAGAGTGCAGGAGGGCATGCCAGGAGCAGCATGATTTTTTAAATTCATTTATGGGATGTGGTCCCTGGCTAGGCAAGCATTTATTGCCCATCCCAAATTACCCATGTTCAGAGGGCATTTAAGAGTCAACCACATTGCTGTGGGTCTGGAGTCACATGTAGGCCAGACCAGGTAAGGACAGCAGATTTCCTTCCCTAAAGGACATTAGTGAACCAAGACCAAAAATGAGGTGTCAACCTGGTGAAGCTATAACACAGCACTACTTGTGTGCCAAACAACATAAGTAGCAAGTGATAGACAGAGCTAAGAAATTCCACAGCCAACAGATCAGATCTAAGCTCTGCTGTCCTGCCACATCCAGTCATGAATGGTGGTGGACAATTTAACAACTCACTGGAGGAGACGGTTCCACAAATAGCCCCATTCTCAACAATGGGCGAGCCCAGCATATCAGTGCAAAGGAGGAGGCTGAAGCTTTCATGACAATCTTCAGCCAGGAGTGACGAGTGGATGATCCATCTCAGCCTCCTCTGGAGGTCCCCAGCATCACAGGTGCCAGCCAATTCTACTCACTCCATGTGATATCAAGAAATGGATAAAGGCACTGGGTATTGCGAAGATATATTAGACCATAATACAGTAAGACGCAGGAGCAGAAGTAGGTCATTCAGCCCATTGAATCTGCTCCGTCATTCAATCTGGTAATGATCTGATAATCCCCAGCTCCACTTTCCTGCCTTTTCCCCATAGCCCTTGATTCCCTTACTGATTAAATATCTGTCTATCTCAGCCGTGAATATACTTAACGGCCCAGCCTCTACGGCCCTCTGCGGTAAAGAGTTCCACAGATTCACTATCCTCTGAGAGAAGAAATTCCTCCTCATCAATCTTAAATGGTAGACCCCTTACTCTGAGATTATGCCCTCTGGTCCTAGACTCTCCCACAAGGGGAAGCGACGTCTCAGCATCTACCCTGTCAAGCTGCCTAAGAATAAAGGGGAACCAGCATATTAGCATGGATAGAGGATTGGCTAACTAATAGAAGACTAACTAATAGAGAGCTGGGATAAGGGGGGCAGTTTCAGGATGGCAACCTGTAACTAGTCACAGGTATCAGTGCTGGGGTCACAATTATTTACAATATATATTAATATCTTGGATGAAGGAAGTTAATGTACTATCGCCAAGTTTTCGGATGACACAAAAATAGATGGGAAGGCAAATGGTGAGGATAATACAAAGAGTCTACAGAATGATATTGACAGGTTAAGTGAGTAGGAAAAAACTTAGCAGATGGAATATAATGTGGGAATATAATGTATGAGGTTAGGCACTTTGACAGGAAGAATAGAGGAGCTGAATATTATTTAAATGGAGAAAGCTGCAGCACAAAGGGATTTGGGGGACCTCGTGCATGAACCACAAAAAGCTAGCATATAAATTCAGCAGGTAATAGAGAAGACAAATGCAATGTTGGCCTGCCCATTGGCTGCTGCTGATGGCCCACAGCACCTCATGGATGCCCAGTCTGGAGTTGCTAGATCCGTTCAAAATCTATCCCATTTAGCACCGTGGTAGTGCCACACAACATGATGGAGGTTATCCTCAATGTGAAGCCAGGACTTTGTCTCCACAAGGACTGTGCAGTGGTCACTCCTACCAATACTGTCATGGACAGATGCATCTGGGGCAGGTAGGTTGGTGAGGATGAGGTCAAGTATGTTTTTCCCTTTTGTTGGTTCCCTCATCACCTGCTGCAGACCCAATCTAGCAGCTATGTCCTTTAGTTCAACTTTTCATACCCTTGGTATTGGAAATATAAATCTGAATGAAAGAATAAACACACCTAAACAACGTCCAAACAAATCACCTGCACCTTCATTAATTGATTGCATGATATGTATGAGTGCTCCTAGCATGCAACCCCTTCCAACTTTGGTTGGGAGATCTCGCCTATACAAGTGATTTGCCACTGCATATGAATTTACCATTGGGAGTAGGAATATAGGGAACTGATATTAGGTCGGTGCAGTGCTATGATTGACTACAATGATAATTGTTTTTGGTTACATGCAGAAAATGAGAATACAACGGTAGTTTTAAATGTTTACTCTTTTTTTGGTCAGAATGGCGTATGATCCTCCTAAACATGAAGATGTTTGGGTGGAATGGTTAATTCAGAAATACCTCTCTGTCTTTGTCACCAATAAGCATGATTGCGAATGGAGGGAGAGGAGACTATCAATGGATCTCTTAATTCCTTAGTTAAGCGGGGTCTGATCCCAAAAGAAAGTAATCCCTATATCAGAAATGATCCAATCTTTTATTAAACGGGGTGTTGCGAGTATTATGATCCGTGACCAAATCTCCAAATCGTTGGTAATATCGGGTTTTGGACCAATAACATTTTCTTTAAAGTAGACAAAACTTGAGATTCAAGCCACAAGATTCTACAGGTTTTGAACAAACAAAAATAAAAACTTTACTATACAATGCCTGAAAGATAAAACAATTTACACTATCTACCTTATACTGTGATTTTCAGGGTTTATATGAGGTATGTGTGAGTTCACAAGCCAACTGTGGTCAGACACACCACACTACACAATAAATGGCAGATGCGACCAAGACAGAGCCCATGGATTTCTCAGCAACAACCCCTACCCAAAGACATCAGCAACACTGAGTCAACCAATCTCACTGAAACTCTGTCTCTCCCACGAGGGATTCCAGCCTTCATATTCCGAGGTTAACCTGGGAATTCTCCCCAAAAGCGTCCCAGCTCGGACAGTATCAACGACAGCCTACCTCGCAGGGTTTCAATCTCATTTCCTGAGATTCCGTGCCCCTGGATTCCCGAATATACACTCAGGCACCAACTCACAAGCACAACTTTAGCTCTCTGGCATGCCGAGCAGAACAGTATTGCGCCAAAGGGGCATCTTTGCCCCAACGGCCTGCAGCATGGGGTCACCAACCTTCGGCTGCCTTCTTAGATCTTCAGGGCTTCTCCTGCAAGGGGCAGGGAATACCTATTCTGCATGTAAACATCATCTACTAGCTACATTCTGGGCGGTACAACAGTTTACATACATCACAGGTTTGCAACGCATCATTTTACACTCACCACATACCCCAATGAATCTACTAATGAAGCCTAGAACTTCTTTAGCCTCCTCACAGCAATTGAGTATGTGGACCTTGTAGTTATTATGGACAGCCATTGATATCACAACAAAAAGGACAACATTACTGCCTCATTTATTGTCTTAAGACCCTCATAAGTATACACTGCCTTTAATTTACTTCAAAACACATCCAGTTATGAAGGAACCCATCAAGGATGCGACATATCTGTATGTGAACAGCTCCTGTGCCAAAACAGTTATGTGATTTGTGGATCACCACATGCAAGCTATGCTATGACTCTGCTTGAAAAAGTTTTTAAAAGACAGTTATGAAACATTATTAAAAGGCCAAACACTCTTCCCAGTATGCAGAGATACTTGCCCTCTTAACTGCTATCAGAGAAACTTCTTATCAAACAGTCAATATTTGCTCTGGCGGTGCCCATGCTATCCATGTCATGTTAGCTCTTCCTTTAAATCACAAAAATGCATATTGCACCAGTGAAAGAAAACCTTTAATTCATGGTACCTTTTAGAAAAAGGTATGGGAAGCATGCCATTCTGTCTTCACTATAGAGGATACAATAAACATTCCAGTAATAGCTGTTAACCAGGAGGTGGAGGGGCGAGAGGAACTTGGTGAAATTACAATCACTTGGGAAGTGGTAATGAGCAAACTGATGGAGCTGCGGGCTGACAAGTCTTCAGGTCCAGGGGGACTTCACCCAAGGGTCTTAAAAGAGGTGGCTAATGAGGTAGCAGATGCACTGGTGTTGATTTTCCAAAATTCTTTAGATTCTGGAAAGGTTCCAACAGACTGGAAAAGAGCAAATATAACCCCCATTTAAGAAGGGAGGGAGGCAGAAAACAGGAAACTATATGCCAGTTAACTTGACATCTGTCATGGGGAAGGTATTAGAGTTGATCATTAAAGAGGTTATAGCTGGGCACTTAGAAAAACACAAGGGGCAAAATGTCCCCCCATTGGGGGGGAAGAGCGGGTGCGGGTGCAAGTGGGCAGGTTCCCGATCAGCTCAGTTGGGGGCGCGCTGCCATTTTATGTGGGTGGGCCAATTAAGGCCTGCCCAACTTGACATCCACCAGGAAGCGCTATGCGCTCCCTGTGCAGGATTGGGGGGATTCCCTCAGCTGGGAGTGTGCTCTTTCGCGCATGTGCACGAAATAGCGCACAGGTCTCCCTGAGGCTAAGTGCTGCCTCAGGGAGATCGGCTCAGATTTTCAACTTTTAATAAAAGAGTTTAAAATTTTTCCCTGCCATGTCTCCTCATGTGACACTGTCACATGAGTTGGGACATGCCCATAACTTTTATTTAAACCTTTCAATAAAATTTAAATACCCTCATGAAACCTCATTCCGCCAGTGGATGAGGTTTCATGTTTTTTCACAAGCCTGCCTGGGCTCCCGGCCTGCCCACCAACCTTAATGTTGGATGGGCAGGTCCATTAATGAGCTGAATTGGTTTTCTAATGGCCTTAATAGGCTGTTGACAGGTTGGCGGGCGCGCATCCGACTCAGCTGCGCCCCCGCCAACCTGAAAATAGAAATGACGCAGGGTGACGTCAGGAGTTCCACCCGACGTCACCCTACGTCATTTTATGCGTTGGCGAGCGGGCCCCGTCCCCGCTCGTTGACCAGAAGATCCTGCCCAAGGTAATCAGGAGAAGTCAACATGGTTTTGTGAAAGGGAAATCATGTTTAACCAATTTATTGGAGTTCCTTGAAAGAGTAACATGTGGATAAAGGGGAGCCTGTAGATGTGCTGGATTTGGATTTCCAGAAGTGGGCCATCAAAGGTTATTGCGGAAAATATAAGTGCATGGTATAGGGGGTAACATAATAACACGGATCTCTTTTGGTTGGCTGGCAGAAAACAGAGAGTATGCATAAATGGGTCTTTGTCTGATTGTTAGGATGTGATGAGTAGAGTCCAGCAGGGGACTTCAATCTTTTACAATTTACATCAATGACTTAGATGAGGGGAGCAAAGGCATGGTGGCTAAATTTGCAGATGACACAGAGACAGGTAGGAAAGAATGTTATGAAGACATAAGGATCTAGATAAATTGAGTGAGTGGGCAAAGATCTGGCAAATGGATTATAACGTGGGAAAATGTAAAGTTGTTCACTTTGGCAGGAAGAATAAAAAAGCAGAGTATTACTTAAACAGAGACCAACTGCAGAATTCAGAGGTACAGAGGGATCTAGGTATTCTCGTGCAAGCGTCACAAAAGGTTAGCAAGCAGGTACAGCAAGTAATTAAGAAGACTAATGGGATGCTATCTCGAATACTGTATGCAGTTTGGTTTCCTTATTTAAATGGGGATGTCAATGTGCTGGAGGCAGTTCAGAGGAGCTTTACTAGATTGATACTTGGAATGAGTGGGTTGTCTTATTGCTTATTATTATGTTGCTTATAAGTTAGACAAGCTGGGCTTGTTTCCACAGGAGTTTGGAAGAGTGAGGGATGATTTGACTGAAGTATACAAGATCCTGAACGGCCTTGACAAGGTGGAGATGGAAAGGATATGTCTTCTTGTGGGTAAGTCCAGAACTAGGGGCATTGGTTTAAAATTAGGGGTCGCCCTTTAAGGACAGAGATGAGGAGAATTTCTTCTCTCAGAGGGCTGTGCGACTTTGGAACTCTGCCTCAGAAGGCAGTGGAAGTGGGGTCACTGAATATTTTTAAGGCAGAGGTAGATTGATTCCCTTGCCTAACAAGAATCTAAGGCTAAAAACAAAAAGCTAAAAGCTACTGCAGATGCTGGAAATCCAAAACAAAAACAGAATTACCTGGAAAAACTCAGCAGGTCTGGCAGCATCGGTGGAGAAGAAATCAGTTAACGTTTCGAGTCCTCATGACCCTTCGGCAGAACTGAGTATAGTTAGGAGAGAGGTGAAATATAAGCTGGTCTAAGGTGGGGGGGCGGGGGGAGAGAGAAGTTGAGGGTGGGGTGATTGTGGGGATAAGCAAGCAGTGATAGGAGCAGATAATCAAAAGATGTCACAGACAAAAGGATCAAAGAGGTGTTGAAGGTGGTGATATTATCTAAGAAAAGTGCTAATTAAAAATGGAAGGCAGGATACTCAAGGTACAGCTCTAGTGGGGGTGGGGTGGAAAGACTAACAAAGTTTTAGTTTTAGATTTAAAAATAATGGAAATAGGTGGGAAAAGAAGAAACTATATAAATTATTGAAAAAAAAAGGGGGGGGGAGGGGGAGTTTAAGATCTAAAGTTGTTGAATTCAATATTCAGTCCGGAAGGCTGTAAAGTGCCTAGTCGGAAGATGAGGTGCTGTTCCTCCAGTTTGCGTTGGGCTTCACTGGAACAATGCAGCAAGCCAAGGACAGACATGTGGGCAAGAGAACAGGGTGGAGTGTTAAAATGGCAAGCGACAGGGAGGTTTGGGTCTTTCTTGCGGACAGACCACAGGTGTTCTGCAAAGCGGTCGCCCAGTTTGCGTTTGGTCTCTCCAATGTAGAGGAGACTGCATTGGGAGCAACGAATGCAGTAGACTAAGTTAGGGGAAATGCAAGTGAAATGCTGCTTCACTTGAAAGGAGCGTTTGGGCCCTTGGACGGTGAGGAGAGAGGAAGTGAAGGGGCAGGTGTTGCATCTTCTGCGTGGGCATGGGGAGGTGCCATAGGTGGGGGTTGAGGAGTAGGGGGTGATGGAGAAGTGGACCAGGGTGTCCCGGAGGGAACGATCCCTACGGAATGCCGCCAGGGGGGGTGAAGGGAAGATGTGTTTGGTGGTGGCATCATGCTGGAGTTGGCGGAAATGGCGGAGGATGATCCTTTGAATGCGGAGGCTGGTGGGATGATAAGTGAGGACAAGGGGGACCCTATCATGTTTCTGGGAGGGAGGAGAAGGCGTGAGGGCGGATGCGCGGGATATGGGCCGGACACGGTTGAGGGCCCTGTCAACGACCGTGGGTGGAAAACCTCGGTTAAGGAAGAAGGAGGACATGTCAGAGGAGCTGTTTTTGAAGGTAGCGTCATCAGAACAGATGCGACGGAGGCGAAGGAACTGAGAGAATGGGATGGAGTCCTTACAGGAAGCGGGGTGTGAGGAGCTATAGTCGAGGTAGCTGTGGGAGTCGGTAGGCTTGTAATGGATATTGGTGGACAGTCTATCATCAGAAATTGAGACAGAGAGGTCAAGGAAGGGAAGAGAAGTGTCAGAGATGGACCATGTGAAAATGATGGAGGGGTGGAGATTGGAAGCAAAATTAATAAATTTTTCCAGGTCCCGACGAGAGCATGAAGCAGCATCGAAGTAATCATCGATGTATCAGAGAAAGAGTTGTGGGAGGGGGCCGGAGTAGGACTGGAACAAGGAATGTTCCACATACCCCAGAAAGAGACAGACATAGCTGGGGCCCATGCGGGTACCCATAGCCACACCTTTTATTTGGAGGAAGTGAGAGGAGTTAAAGGAGAAACTGTTCAGTGTGAGAACAAGTTCAGCCAGACGGAGGAAAGTAGTGGTGGATGGGGATTGTTCGGGCCTCTGTTCAAGGAAGAAGCTAAGGGCCCTCAGACCATCCTGGTGGGGGATGGAGGTGTAGAGGGATTGGACGTCCATGGTGAAGAGGAAGCGGTTGGGGCCAGGGAACTGGAAATTGTTGATGTGACGTAAGGTGTCAGAGGAATCACGGATGTAGGTGGGAAGGGACTGGACAAGGGTAGAGAGAAGGGAGTCAAGATAACGAGAAATGAGTTCCGTGAGGCAGGAACAGGCTGACACGATCGGTATGCCAGGACAGTTCTGTTTGTGGATTTTGGGTAGGAGGTAGAAGCGGGCCGTCCGAGGTTGGGCGACTATCAAGTTGGAAGCTGTGGGAGGAAGATCTCCAGAGGAGATGAGGTCAGTGACAGTCCTGGAAACAATGGCTTGATGTTCTGTGGTGGGGTCATGGTCCAGGGAGAGGTAGGAGGAAGTGTCTGCGAGTTGACGCTCAGCCTCCGCGAGGTAGAGGTCAATGCGCCAGACAACAACAGTACCACCCTTGTCAGCGGGTTTGATGACAATGTTGGGGTTGGACCTGAGAGAACGGAGTGCAGTAAGTTCAGAGAGAGACAGATTAGAATGGGTGAGAGGAGCAGAGAAATTGAGACTCTAAGGCTATCAGGAGTAAATCGGAATGTAGAACTTGAAACACAATCAGATCAGCCATGATCTTATTAAATGGCAGAGCAGGGTTGAGAAGCTGAATGGCCTACTTCTGCTCCTATTTCGTATGTTCATATGTCCACAATCGTGCTGAACCATGAAACATAGGTAAGGTACTGCCCATAAACCATGACAACTCCATTGTGAAGGTAATGCAGAAGTTGATAAGGGAGCCAAGATGCTTCAGTATCTGAACAACACACAGAAACTTCAAACGAATCTGAAGTAGCAGCAATGACAGTAAGTGATTCAATCGACTTGGTCACACTGCAACAACAGTATAAACCCTACACTATTATTATTGAGTGGGAAAAGCAGAATAAATCACTCCCTGAACTGCCCTTGGGCTGCAGATATCATCTTGTCTCAAGTATTAAATAAAAATCAGCTACTGATGCATAAAACAAAAGATAAAGCTCCAACTGTGTGTGTTCCCCCTGATGTGTGACAAGGATTGCTATACCTATTCCACTCATCCAGTGGTGGCCACTATTCAGGTGATGTCACTTATCGGAAGATTGCCGACATAGCATGGTTGCCAGGAATACGGGATGCAGTCAATCTGTATGTATCATGTTGCCTGTCTTGCCCTCAGAAAACCCTCCCGCATGTTCCAAAAGGGCCCTCTGGAAAGTGTGCCACCCTCAGAAGGACCAAACCCACTAATGGATTCAGCTCAGCGGGCTTGCTGACACAGCTGTCAAGGGGAATGGAAGATTTGTTATATTGACAGATTTATGAGCTGTTAAGAGGATTATGGTTTTTTTATGGGGATAAGGAGCGTGTGAGGGGAATGAGGGGAGAGTCAGAGGTGTAAGGGTACATGTGGGTAAGGGGAAGGTGAAGGGGGTGGTCAGGGGCTCTCACACTCATCTCCAGAACTGGGCTGATGTCCCAGCAAAGAGGTAGCCGTTTTAACCTGACCGCCTCAGCATCCACCTGCCTCCATCTCGGGCCTGCTTCAGGAAGCGGCAACCCCAACTCCAGCCCATCCCCGCCTCCCACCCTGAAGGTAGTGTGGGCAGCATTGCCAGTCAAGAGGCAGGCTTGCAGCATCAAGAAATCTCCCAACTTCCACCTCCAATACCGCCTGATGTATTTTTGTGATATAGCCCCCTAGATTAAAGCAGACTGGAGGAAATTAACTGTTGAGAGTAATTCTACCATTGCTATGCTCCATCCCACCAAACCAGAGTTCAGATCTATGGGACAAATTTCTAGAGGCAAACTGGCCTGACTAATTTTCCATACATCCCTGAACTAGTGTCACTGAAGGGAAAGTGGGTTTTTTTAACCCAGAAGATAACGAGCCAGGAAATGCATGGGAGAAAACCTTGGCACTAATCCAGGCACACATGCTGGAGTGACCGAGTCCAGCCCAAGACATTTTCTTACAACAGATTTAGACAGAATATTACCCCTGCTACATGGATTTATCATAACAAATTCTATCCTTCATGACTGTAATAAAGGTAAATTATCCCTTCTCATCTTTCTGGACCAGTCTGCAGCCTTTGGCATGGTTGACCACACCATCCTCCTCCAACGCCTTTCCTCTTATCCAGCTGGCTGGGAATGGTCTCACTTGGCTCCATTCTTATCTATCTAATCATCACCTGCAAAGGCTTCTCCCGCCCACTCCTGCACCATTACCTCTCAGGCCCCCAAGGGTCTAGCCTTGGTCCTTATTTGGCCTTAATTTCTCATCTACATGCTGCCATCCATGATATCATCCAGAAACAATGCATCAGTGTACACTGACAACATTCAACTCTACCTCACCACTGCGTCTCTCAGCCCCTCCACTGTTGCTAAATTTTCATACTGCCTGTCCAACATCCATTACTGGATGAGTAGAAATTTCCTACAATAAAACATTAAGAAAACTGAAGTCATTGTCTACAGCTCTTGCCACAGTGTAAACCCTACACTATTATTATTGAGTGGGAAAAGCAGAATAAAACATCACACCCCAAGCTACCGACTCCATCCGTCTTCCTGGTGACTCTCTGAGACTAAACTGGACTATGAGCAGCCTTGGTGTCATATTTGACCCTGAAATGAGTTTCTGCACCATCAGTAAGACTGCCTGGCCAGGATTTTGCTGGCACGAGTTAAGTTCCGACATCAGGACACAATGCAGGACCCAAACACGGGCAGGTGGACTACAAGACCACAGCGGCAATCAGCCTGGCACCAGCCAACTAAGGGGACGCTGTCAGGGCTGCCATACATAGCGATGGGCTGCCTCTCCAGGCTGCCGACCCATTCAGAGGGGCCAGCTCTGCAGCCTTGGCAGCGCCACCAATTGAGAAAACACTGCTGAGGCTGCAAGGGAAATGAGGGGACAGCTCCATTTTGAGATGCCCTCAAAGGGAAAATGAGGAACTTATTGCAATTGGAGAGGTAACCCCTCCAGCACCATCATCAAGGTCACCTCCTCAGGCCACAGTGCCTCTGGAAACCAAGCCCCCCCCCCACCCCGCCCCAGAAGCCACTGAGAGACCACCTCCATGTAGCTTGCAGCCTCCCTCCCAGCATAGTGCCACAGGCCAGGAATAGGGCCTCAATTAGCCTCTGAACAACATAAATTGGCTGTCTGCTGCCCAGAGGTGGGCAGCAAAGCCACTGCCGTTCCACCACAAAGAAAATGGCCCAGTGGCAGGACTGCATCAGAGAGCCATTCCCCGCCATGTTCCTGCCCCTTCCGCCTCCAAAGCAGCAATAAAACCTCAGCCCCTATTTCCAACTCCCCGCCGCCTCAGCTCATCTACTGCTTAAACCCTCAACCAGACCTTTATTACCTCTGGACTAGGGGTTCTCAACTGGGGGTTCGTGGCCCCTGAGAAGTTTTCAAAGAATCTGCCAAACCAGCATTTTTTAAGAATAGAGTCTTTTTAAGAATCCCAGTTGGCAAGTAGGATCAACAAAAAAAATGAAACTGATCAGTATCGATGTCAGTAGTGCCCTGTTTATTACTAAGAATGAGACCTCGAAATTGGCAACATATATGTGTTACCCACCTCCAAGAACGAGGAGTACCGTATATATTCACGTAAAAGTCAAATTTTTGAGACTCACTTTTTGAATAAAATGTTAAGGGGTCGACTTTTACACAAGTGATGTTTCTGAAGGGCTCCCTTTCAACCAAAGCACATTGCCTGGCACACTTAACATGGCTCTCAAAAGAATCCACAAGGTAATGGGGAAAGCAGTGCCCACACCACTCTCTCTCTGTGCTTTTATTAAGGAGCCTCCCCATTTCACACACCTGGGAAAGGAAGCAGTGACTGCTCGGGTTCAGGGGAAGGGAAGGAAAGGGAAGGGCCGTGCTATTGGAAAATGTCACACTGACGGCTCCCGGCCCTTGACCTGAGCTTGGTGCAGGGGAATTGTACTGAGTCGGCACTCGCAAGGGCCCAACTGTCCAGGCCTGAGCCTCCCTTCCCCAGGAAGGCTGAGGGCAATGATTGAGGACACAAGGTCCAGGATTCACTTATTTCAAGTTTGCTCTGGAAGTTGGTGCTACATCCTGTTTCCATGTGCACTGTTTTTTACTCTTCTCCGATCTGTTCTTTTCTCCCACCAAAAATCAAAACCAATCTACATTCTTCCAGCCTCAATTGACAAGCATGAACTGGAGGAATTATGGTGAGTGTAGCTGTTTTAGTGAATGATGAATTGAGGTTTCTGATGTGATTATAGAGATTATACTATGGTTCTGAAAATTTTGGGCTTTGATCCCCAAAAAGACTTTTACATAAGGTATATGAAAAGCTAAGGATTTTTGGCCAAAAGTTGGGGGGCCGACTTTTACACAAGATCAACTATTACACTCGAATATATATGGTATTTAATTCAATCCACTGATTCGAGGTTGGACCAATGTGCTGTCACCGCTGTCCTTGGGAGCTCTAGGTCATGGTATCAGAGCCCCAGGGTCATCATTCATACAGGTTGTGGGTGGCCATGAAAGTTAAACTTTTATATTGGGAAGTGAACCTTAGATGGAAATCATATATGACGATCCAGGGGAACATACCCGATTTTCTGTTGTGGAATCTTGTGTGCAAATTTGCTGCTGGTTTTTAACCACCTGACAGGGGTCAGTCTTGAAAAAATAATTTTGTGCTATTGGGGATCTATAGAAATGTTATAATTCCGGTGGAGGTCCTCAGAAACAAAAAGGTTGAGAATTCCTGATCTAGGCTATTTCACCACATTCCTGTTCTGCCTTCTATTTTTCACCCTCCATAAACTTAAGTTCATTCAAACTCTGCTGCCCGTTTCCTAACTTGCATCAAATCCTGTTCACCCATTGCCCCTGTTCTCCTTAAGCTACATTGGCTCTTTGTTAAGCAACACCTCCATTTTAAATTCTCATCTTTGTTTTCAAATCCTTCCATGGCCTTGCCCCTCCCCATCTCTGTAATCTCCTCCAGCCTTACGAACCTCTGAGATATCTGCACTCCTTTGATTCTGGCCTCTTGGGCATCCCCAATTTTTTTTTTTCCCACAGTCACACAAGTTTAATCATCAGAAACACAACTAAATAAAAATCAAAAACACACAAGAGCCTTCAGAGCTGCAGAGAATCACCACGTGATGCTTCCCAAGGTCAAACAGCCATCAAATTTCACAAGGCCTGAGATCCAAGGAGGTGGCTGAAAAAGCACATGCAGGGGAGTGAGGGAGTGGGTACAGGGCGATTCCAGTAGGCATCATGCCACACCTCCCCCCACCATCACACCAGCCTATGACACCAGGACGCCTGTGCCCCCCAGCTCGGGAGTAAGACTCGCTCTCCTGCGCCGCCTTCTCGTCCTCGTTCATCAGCCAGATGTTGTACTTCTCCCGGTACTCGTTCAACCCGCGACCTTTACTCTGCATCTGGGCATTCAGGTTCTCACTCAGCTTCACCAGCTGCTGTTTGTTACTTTCCAGAGCTGGCAGAACCTCTCTCACAGTCCTTTCCACCAGCGCTCCTCCAACCATCGGGAAGCACTTGCGTCCTGGATCCACCTCTGCCAGGGTGTCAATCACAAGCCCGAGCTCCGCCACCTCCTGCTCCAGCTCAGCCCCTTTCCCCGCCAGTTCGCGCTGCTCCTGCCGCAGTTTGTTGAAGTCAGCCAGCACTTGCTCGGGGCCTGGCTGGCCCGACCAGCCGGTGCTGCCCCATCTCCTACTCCCTCCATCCCACCGCAACAATAATTGCTGCAGCAATGACGGTTGTGCCCTCAGCTGCTGAAGATCTAACCTCTGAAATTCCCTCTCTAATCCCTTCCACCTCTCCTTCCTTCTTTAAGATGCTCCTTAAAACCTTGCTCTTTGACCAAGCTTCTGATCATCTACCCAAATATCTCCTTCTGTGGCTCGGTGTCAAATTTTATTTGATAACACTCCTGTGAAGCACCCATGGACATTTCACTATTATTGGGTCCAGCTGACATGAAAGGTAACCCAAAACTTTATTCTTCACCACGTTTAGAAAATGGACTTTCTGCTAAACCAAAAAGATGGCTGCCACAAGGCACATGATCACAGGACTGACCCTTTATTCTGGGAGCTACTGTCAGGGGCTACAAGAACAAAATATTTCCTCTCTCAGCCTGTGGAATCTCACACCTCATTGTATACACCCCTTGTAATCAACGAAAGCAGACGGAGTGCAGGTGAACTTGCTCCTAGCAACCTGAACAATCACAAAAGTGAGAGATTGAAGCAGATTATACTGGAAGAGATGCTAATCTCACCTCCCTCCTAAAAGGGAATAATGAAATCCTGGTCAGGAGCACAGAAACTGATTGTTAAGCTGCATTTAACCATTAATGGACATGTCACATGATTCAAGCCTCTGGCCTTTTCAACAGTTTTAACATTACATCTTTGGCCTCACAGGCAAACTGCTGTTTTAACACCAACTGGAAAGGACTTCAACTGCTTGCTTAGCCAAGCAGCTGATTACTACCTCTCAACTCCACACAGCCTGCGTGCATAGTGGAGTGGGAAGTTGTGAGCACTCCTTCCCCAGTTTTTGAATGAGGAATAAACTGACCTTCTGAGTTAATCATAACACGGGTTTGCTGCGAGTTATTAGTAAATTGGATCACATAAACCAAGGGTTTGGGAAACATGCCACAGGATGTTTTAAAAATAATTCATAAACGCCTTCTGCTTATGGGCTGTTAGTGAGAGGAAATAAGTTTTGCATGTCTCTCTCCTGTCCATAACACTATGTTAAAGGTGCTATATAAATGCAAGTTAGTGTAGTGCTTGACTTAAGGTGTTCTTTCTGGTTGGAAGTATGGAACTAAAAAATTACCCCAGTTTGAATTTTGGTTTTATCTAACTAACCTCAGCCCCAAGCAAAAGAAAAAAAAATGACTTGCATTTATATAGCACCTTTCATGACCTCAGGACATCCACAGTGCTTCACAGCCAATGAAACATTTTTGAAGTCTAGTCATTCTTTTAGGAAACACAGTAGGCAATTTGTGTACAACAAACTCCCACAAACAGCAATGTGATAATGGACAGATAATATATTTTTGTGATATTGATTGAGGGATGAATATTGATCAGGACACTGGGGATAATTTCCCTGCTCTTCTAAATGTTCTATTCTTTCATGGGACGTGGACATCTCTGACTAAGTCAGCATTCTTTGCCCATCCCTAAATGCCCTCAAGAAGGTGGTGGTGAGCTGCATTCTTGAACCGCTGCAGTTTGTGCGATGTGGGAACACCGTCACTGCTGTTAGGGAGGGAGTTCCAGGATTTTGACCCAGCGACAGTGGAGTGCCATGGGATCTTTCACATCAATTTAAGAGGGCAGAAGAGGCCTGCACGTGATATCAAGAAACAGCTGAAGGCACTGAGTACTGTAAAGATTAAGGGCCCTGACAATATTCCGGCAATAGCACTGAAGACTTGTGCTCCAGAATTTGCCACGCCCCTAGTCAAGCTGTTCCAGTACAGCTACAACACTGGCATTTTCTCAGCTATGTGGAAAATTGCCCAGGTATGTCATGAACACAAAAAACAGGACAAATCCAACCAATTACTGCACCATCAATCTACTCTCGAGCTGAACTCCAGAGGCAAGGTGAGAGTGACTGCCCTTGACATCAAGGCAGCATTTGACCGAGGGTGGCATCAAGGAGCCCTAGCAAAGCTGGAGTCAATGGGAATAGGGGGGAATACTCTCCATGGTTGGAGTCATACGTAGCACAAAGGAAAATAGTTATGGTTGTTGGAGGTCAATCATCTCAGTTCCAGGTCATCACTGTAGGATTTCCTGAGGGTAGTGTCCTAGGCCCAACCATCTTCAGCTGCTTCATCAATGACGTTCCTTCCATCATAAAGTCATAAGTGGGGATGTTTGTTGATGATTGCACAATATTCAGCACCATTCACGACTCCTCAGATACTGAAGCAGTCCATGTCCAAATGCAGCAAAACCTGGACAATACCCAAGCTTGGGTTGACAAGTGGTAAGTAACATCCGTGCCACACAAGTGCCTGGCAATGACCATCTCCAAAAGAGAGAATCTAACCATCGCCCCTTGACATTCAATTACTTTATCATCGCTGAATCCCCCAACTGAACTGGCCAAGCCATATAAATACTGTGGCTACAAGAGCGGGTCTGAGGTTAGGAATCTTGCAGTAAGTAACTCACCTCCTGACTCCCCAAAGCCTGTCCACCATCTACAAGGCACAAGTCAGGAGTGTGATGGAATACTCTCCACTTGCCTGGATGAGTGCAGCTCCAACAACACTCAAGAAGCTTGATGCCATCCAGGGCAAAGCAGTCCACTTGACTGGCACTCCTTCCACAAACATTCACTCACTCCATCACTGATGAACACTGGCAGCAGTGTGTATCATCTACAAGATGCACTGCAGAAACTCACCAACCACATAGGTGCCTTAGGCAGCACCTTCCAAACCCACAACTGCTACCATCTAGAAGGAAAAAGGCAGTAAATAGATGGAACACCAGCACCTGGAATTTCCCCCAAAGCCACTCACCATCCTGACTTGGAAATATATCGCCGTTCCTTTACTGTCGTTGGGTCGAAATCCTGGAACTCCCTCCCTAACAGCACTGTGGGTGTACCTACACCACAGGGAATGCAGCGGTTCAAGAAGGCAGCTCACCACCACCTTCTCAAGGGCAACTAGGATGGGCAATAAATGCCTGCCTAGCCAGTGATGCACACATCCCATAAAAATGAATTTTTAAAAAAAGTCTCATCCAAAGTACGGCACCTCCGAATGCAACACTTCCTCAGTAGTTCACTGGAGTGTCAAGCTTGATTTTTGAGCTTAAATCCTAAACTCTCTAAAATCAAGCACTAAAATTGCGAAGTCAAAATTACAAAGTGAAACACGGTACAGCTCTAAAATTGTTTACTCCTTGACTTGAAGTTCTGGCCTGAATAGATAGTCCAAATCTGGACTACCATGAATTCTTGTTCATCCCCCAATAATTACCTTAACAATTCCTTTAAGCTCCAACAAATACAGGATTATTAGTTTTGACCCACACCACAACCACACACAAGAAATTATTCCATTACAGTAACTCTCTGCAAGAGAAAGATAGCGTCACTAAGATCACTTCATTTTTTTCTTATTATCTTAGAGCCTTTCTAATTTCCCTAGGGATGAACTACTTCCTGCAGTTAGTGACATTCTATGGATAAGTTAAGTGCTGAACACTACAAATTAGTTAATCAAATGTAAGGAACAGTGGGCTTTTGCTTGGACAGTTTCCCTTCCATATCCTTGGGATACCTGGATCTGGGCCAATACTGCACTCAGCAATATAGGCAGATCCCCAAAGCTTCTTTTCAAATCAATTAGACAAGAGGCCATCAGCAGAATGTGATGCATTTTGGCAGTCAGGTCTTGTACCACCAGTGCCAATTGTAGCCTTTAGCGTTAACACTCCAGCTTAAAATGCTGATTCAATTGTAAGCAAATTTTTAGGATCTGTTTTCATTGTAATTGTGTCATACTGTAAACCACACTATTGTTAGTGATTCCACCTTCCTCTCCAAATGACTTGAGTTCAGAACAGCCAAAACAGCTTCAAATTTAGATCATGATATCACCTTGCTTACCAAGTAGGAAGTCGGCTTCAGGAAGGAATGTAAAATGCGTGACAATCAACACAGTTTAGTTTCTTGTCAGATATCAAAGCTGAACAATATACTCATTAAACATAACTGATTTGAGTCCTGTGATTTAAAACATAACAAAAAATGATACTCATGCCAGAGGAGTGTATCTACAAGCTGAGGTGCTTTAGTCATGAGTATTATGTTGTGGGCAAATACTTTAGTCCAATAACATGCACAGATTCAACTGGGAGATATTCACTTACACACATTATAACAGGTCAACCAAGGAGTGTATTATAACAGACACTAAAGAGCAAATCAGGGTTCAATTGATAGTTATAAATTTATCTGAAAATTTCACTTTGATTTCGCTGCCCATAACAATTAATAATTCTAATGTTTTGCATGGATATGCATAGAAAACTTCCAACTAAAGGGGTTAAGTCTTCTGGCAATAGTACTTGTAGTGTAAGGGTCTGGGACATTTAGGGTTAATGTGGGACTGAGTGCAGTACGGCCCCCACAGTGACGTAACAGAACACATGACCCGCACCTAGATGTCAGTCTAGTACTGGACAGAGAAGTGTGCACAAGCAAGCATGGGATAGCTCCTAGTTTACTGTATATATGTACATAGTTCTTGTAGTCAATAAATACATACAGTTAATCTACTTAAGATTACAAAGGCATCATTAAGCCCTACCAAATGGTGTCTAACACCCTATAACAGTACTGAAGACTTGTGCTCCAGAACTAGCTGCGCCCCTAGCCAAACTGTTCCAGTACTGCTACAACACTGACATCTATCTGGCAATGTCGGGTATGTCCTGTCAACAAAAAGCAGGACAAGTCCAACCCTGCCAATTGCTACACCATCCGTCTACTCTGAATCATCAGCAAAATGATGGAAGGAGTAGGCATCAGTGCTATCAAACAGCACTTGCTCAGCTATAATCTGCTCACACTCAGTTTGGAATCCGCCAGGGCTACTCAGCTCCTGACCTCATTACAGCCTTGGTCCAAACATGGACAAAGGAGCTGAACTCCAAAGGTGAGGTGCCCTTAACATCAAGGCAGCATCTCACCAAGTGAAGTTTAAAGGAGCCCTAGAAAAACAATGTCAATATGATTCAGGGGAAAACTCTCCACTGGTTGGAGTCATACCATGCACAAAGAAAGATGGTTGTTCTTGTTGAGGTCAACCCTCTCAGTCCCAGGATATCACTACAGGAGTTCCTCAGTACAAATGTCCTAGGCCCAACCATCTTCAGCTGCTTCATCAATGATCTTCCTTACATCATAAGGTCAGAAGTGGGGATGTTGGCTGATGATTGCACAATGTTCAGCACCATTTGCGACTCCTCAGGTACTGAAGCAGTCTGTGCCCATAGGCAGCAAGACCTGGACAACATTCAAGCTTGGACTGATAAGTGGAAAGTAACATTCTTGCCACACAAGTGCCAGAAAATGACCATCTCCAACAAGAGAGAATCTAACCATCACCTCTTGACATTCAATGCATTACCATTACAAAATCCCCCACTATCAACATCTTGGGGGTTACCATTGACCAGAAACTGAACTGGACCAGTCATATAAATACTGTGGCTACAAAAGCAGGTCAGAGTCTGGGAATTTTGCAGAGAGTAACTCACTTCCTGACTCCCCAAAGCCTGTCCACCATCTAAAAGGCATAAGTTAGGAGTGTGATGGAATATTTTACACTTGCAGCTCTAACCCAACTGCACACGGAATGCACTCAAGAAGCTCAACATCATCCAGGACAAAAGAGCCCACTTCATTGGCACCATAGCCACCAGCTTTAACATTCACTTCCTGCACCACCGACAAACAGTGGCAGCAGTGTGTACCATCTACAAGATGTACTGCATGAACTCACCAAGTCTCCTTCAACAGCATCTTCCAAACACACAACCTCTACCATCTAGAAAGACAAGGGCAGCAGATACATGGGAACACCACCACCTGCAAGTTCCCCTCCAAGCCACTCACTATCCTGACTTGGAGCTATACCGTTCCTTCACTGTCACTGGACCAAAATCCAAGAACTTCCTTTCTAACAGCACTCTGGGCATACCTACACCACATGGATTGTAGCGGTTCAAGGCAGCAGCTCACCAAGTGAAGCATAAAGGAGCTCTAGAAAAACCAATGACAACCTTCTCAAGGGCAATAAGAGATGGGCAATAAATGTTGGCCTAGCCAGTGATGCTCACATCCCGCGAACAAATACATTTTAAGGAAGGGTTGGTAAATGTCTTTATGAAAAGAACTACAAGAATATCTGGTTAGATAAGTAGATAGCAATGATCAAATGCCACGTAGAGCATAATGAAATTTAATACAGAGAAATATGAGGTCACATACGCTGAGAGAAAGAAAGAGAGGAAATATATACTAATTGGTAAAACTTTGAAAGGAGTAGAGGAGACTTAGTGGTTCAAATACACAAACCTTTTAAAGTAGGACAAGTTATTAAAAACATAAATGGGATCCTACATTTCATAAATAGTGGCATGGAGTACAGAATTAAAGAGGTATTGCAAAATCTATATAACCCATTGGTTAGGCTACACTTAAATTATTCTGTCCTATTTTACATGTCATATTTCAGGAAAGATGTCAAGACGATTGAGAGGATGCTGAAAAGATTCACTAAAATAATACTAGCGATGACAAACTAGGGAAAGAGGAGTTTTTTTATTAGTAGAGTAGACAAAGTAGATAAGGAGATCTAATACAGATGTTTACAGTTATGAAGGTTTTAAAAGGTAAAGAGGGGAAAAGCTGTTTCTACTGGCTAATGAGTTAATAACTATTGGTTATATGTCTAAGATCAACATTTACACAGAGGGGTGACAGGACATGGAATGGCCTTCTTATTACGTTATACTAACTAAGTACATCAGTAAAGTAATATTGAAATGTCAAAATGGTTAGGACGCACAAACTCAATGGCATTATGAGAACAGTTTTGCACTAGTCTGCCTTCAACCATCATGAGTTTTGTGCCACTTGACCCAGTTGCACACTCAGTAATGTGCATTACAGTGATTCAAATTGCAGTAAAATTGACATACATCCTTTCCAAAAACTCAGCTGATAAACTCACAACCTAGAATATAAGTGAGCTGTACACACCAGGAGCAATCAATCAATCAGTGGCCATATTCAAATAACTCACTCTTCTGGATCTCCAAATCATTTTATAGCCACATTCCTTTCATGCAATATGTAATTTATTGATTCAGAAATGACAGGATCACATTATAGAGCAGATTTTCTTGTTCTGGCTATATTGGATACCCTATCATAGCTCGCACAGCCTGCCCAAGAAAATCAGACAGACTTCCATATCGCATTTGATTCTCCCCAAACAATTTTCCTCTCTGCATTGCACTCAGGTGACCCAATACACTCAGCCACACAAGTAGAAAAATCTATACCCATACATTCAACTTCCCATCATTTCTGTCTGAACTGCCCACAACAAAAAATACATTTGTATATTTGTTTGGCAGGAGCACTGATCCTGAAGGAAGTGTTTTTAGGCCATTTCAAGAGTGATTGCATAATTTGTTTTTCTCAGAAACCTGAAACCTGCTGAGTATGTCTTTATCTTGTTTCTGCCTAACCATTTTTACGGGCAGATTTTAACCCTCAAACAACAGCACTATGGGTTTTCCTATCGCAATTCCTTCACTTAAAATTTTTAAAGACCAGCTGACGTGCAAAGAACAGCACATTCAACAGCATCATACGTGAGTGAGACACTCCCCACAGAATGAGTGTACAGATCTCAGTGCTCATCTGAGCTTAAGGGTAAGGAGTGTTGCCAAAGAAGGCTAGCTTCAGCTGGAAAACACCTTGTTCACAATGTGTCACCTGTTGAGGACAGGCCAACATCACAGCTTCAATGTGCGCACAGCCCTGACAACAGTCAAAGTGACAACAGATCTAAAAAGATTTGCAACTGGTCCTTTCTAAGGCTGTACCCAATAACAGCCATATATCCACCAAGCAAATTGTAGACCTGCCAACTGCAAAAGCAAGACATGAATTTGACATGACTCCATGTCAGCAACCATGTAGAGCGATACATTTTTACAATGTCTTTCCCCAAGGTGCAAGATCAATGGCAGCCATGTCACTATACAGGTCCCAACTATGAAGCCTTTGAATTTGCTTGATGGAAAGCGGATCAAGACCTCAGGAAATTCAGGTCAAGCTCACTTAAACATTGGTTGAAGACAGGCAGACAGCCAGTAGTGAGTCAGCAGAGACAGCGAGTTTTCTGCTGCTGTCTGAATTTCAACATCAAACCCTGTAAGCTGCAGAATAACAAGGAAAGTGCCACAAATGGTGTCAGAGAATTTATAAACAGCAGGCTAATTGCTGGCTGAGGGGCCACAGAAATTGGAGGAATTGCTTCCTTTGGCCAGTAAAGAGTTAGATAGGACAAAAACAGAATTACCTGGAAAAACTCAGCAGGTCTGGCAGCATCGGTGGAGAAGAAAACAGTTGACATTTCGAGTCCTCGCGACCCTTCGGCAGAACTGAAGTATAGTTAGGAGAGAGGTGAAATATAAGCTGGTCTAAGGTGGGGGGCGGGGGGAGAGAGAAGTTGAGGGTGGGGTCGTTGTGGGGATAAGCAAGCAGTGATAGGAGCAGATAATCAAAAGATGTCACAGACAAAAGGATCAAAGAGGTGTTGAAGGTGGTGATATTATCTAAGAAAAGTGCTAATTAAGAATGGATGGCAGGACACTCAAGGTACAGCTCTAGTGGGGGTGGGGTGGACAGACTAGCAAAGTATTAGTTGTAGATTTAAAAATAATGGAAAAAGGTGGGAAAAGAAAAATCTATATAAATTATTGAAAAAAAAGAAAAAAGGTGGGGGGGGGCAGAAACAGGGTGGGGATGGGGGGAGGGGGAGTTTAAGATCTAAAGTTGTTGAATTCAATATTCAGCCCGGAAGGCTGTAAAGTGCCTAGTCGGAAGATGAGGTGCTGTTCCTCCAGTTTGCGTTGGGCTTCACTGGAACAATGCAGCAAGCCAAGGACAGACATGTGGGCAAGAGAACAGGGTGGAGTGTTAAAATGGCAAGCAACAGGGAGGTTGGGATCTTTCTTGCGGACAGACCACAGGTGTTCTGCAAAGCGGTCGCCCAGTTTGCGTTTGGTCTCTCCAATGTAGAGGAGACCGCATTGGGAGCAACGAATGCAGTAGACTAAGTTAGGGGAAATGCAAGTGAAATGCTGCTTCACCTAAAAGGAGTGTTTGGGCCCTTGGACGGTGAGGAGAGAGGAAGTGAAGGGGCAGGTGTTGCATCTTCTGTGTGGGCATGGGGAGGTGCCATAGGTGGGAGTTGAGGAGTAGGGGGTGATGGAGGAGTGGACCAGGGTGTCCCGGAGGGAACGAACCCTACGGAATGCCGCTATGGGGGGTGAAGGGAAGATGTGTTTGGTGGTGGCATCATGCTGGAGTTGGCGGAAATGGCGGAGGATGATCCTTTGAATGCGGAGGCTGGTGGGGTGATAAGTGAGGACAAGGGGGACCCTATCATGTTTCTGGGAGGGAGAAGGCGTGAGGGCGGATGCGCGGGATATGGGCCGGACACGGTTGAGGGCCCTGTCAACGACCGTGGGTGGAAAACCTTGGTTAAGGAAGAAGGAGGACATGTCAGAGGAACTGTTTTTGAAGGTAGCGTCATCAGAACAGATGCGACGGAGGCGAAGGAATTGAGAGAATGGGATGGAGTCCTTACAGGAAGCGGGGTGTGAGGAGCTGTAGTCGAGGTAGCTGTGGGAGTCGGTAGGCTTGTAATGGATATTGGTGGACAGTCTATCATCAGAAATTGAGACAGAGAGGTCAAGGAAGGGAAGAGAAGTGTCAGAGATGGACCATGTGAAAATGATGGAGGGGTGGAGATTGGAAGCAAAATTAATAAATTTTTCCAGGTCCCGACGAGAGCATGAAGCAGCACCGAAGTAATCATCGATGTATCAGAGAAAGAGTTGTGGGAGGGGGCCGGAGTAGGACTGGAACAAGGAATGTTCCACATACCCCATAAAGAGACAGGCATAGCTGGGTAGTTAGACAGGCATGGTTCTATAAGGGTATAGAATACTTAATTAATATTTATTTACTTATTTATTTGTTTATCCTTTTTCCACAGACCACCCCCCACTCCCCCACCTCCCCACAGGGCAATCTGTCACTTGTTTCAGTGTTGTGCTTTCACAGGGCACTGACCCTTGTTCTGCTATTAACACTTTCATTTCTTACCTGTATGCCACTATCAGCACCTTCTTTAGTCTTTGCGATTACCATTAACACTCCCTTTGTCTTGTGTCCTTGACATCTTTGTCAATCTCTCCTTAGCTCCCTGACCTTCTATCTTGCTCCACATACTCCACCTCCTCTTAAACAGTATAAAATCCATCACATTTTTACTTCTCTTTAGTTCTAAAGAAGAGTCCTATGGACTCAAAATGTTAACTCTTTTTCTCTCTCCACAGATGCTGCCACTCTTGCCACTCCTGAGTTTTTCCAGCATTTTTGTTTTTATTTTAGATTTCCAGCATCCACAGTATTTTTATTTTATTGTAGAATGCTTTTGTATCATCAAAACCTGATTACACCATTTGTCGACGATGAATTTTCTACAATCAATCTTCTGCTAATGTGCAGGCAGTCACTCATGATTGCTCAATTGTTAAACACTTACACTCATTACTCAGCCACATGAGGACAGACCTTTGAAACAAGGTGAACAATCGAGACTGCAAGGAGAATGTTTACATCTTGTGCAGCTGGTAAAACACAAGAGCAAATCTATCAGAAAGATGGATTTGTGTCATCCAGCAAATAACTAAATGCAACCAGACCTTATTAGTTCAAGGTGACAAGAGCAATGATAAGACTTATTTTATAAAGGTTCATCTCCCATTAGGTTTCACTACCTCTACAGATTTCAAATAGCTGCAAATGTGGCCAGAGAAAAGTCCAAACAGCAGATTTGTTATAGATACTAGTAGCTCTCCCATGACATTGTTCATGGTGACTCAGAGGAGGTTGGTTCACTAAGTACTGTAAGTGACTGCCCCTTCCACTTCCTGGACACCTAGAATTGCCACCCCCACACAACATTGCACCTTCTCTCTACCAACTCTCAAGTGCTTTTGCTCGTCACCCCCACTACAGGATTTCCTCTATCTCAACAGGATAGTTTCTCTCTTTCTCTCATCCTCTAGAACAGGGTCTCTTTCCTCACTCCAAGGTGTTGCCTCTCTCTTTCTGTTCCCCTAGCGAGGTCCCTCAGGATCACTCTACTCCCCGCTTACCACAATAAGATTCCACGCTCTGCTCTCCACGTCCCCACAGCCCCGAACCCCACACCTCCAACCCCAGCAGTGTGCAGAGTCAATGATTCTTATCTTGCCTTTCCTGTGTCATACTGCTGCTGGAATAAAGAAATAAAACTCATCAGTGATGGATCCCTGCACATAACAGTGATATCACTAATTATGCACATAGGGCAGAATTTTCCCGTTGGTGTGCGGGGGCAGAACCCACGCGCCGACACGCAAAATGACGCGAGGTGATGTCAGGCAAGTGTTCCGATGTCACTGAGCGCCATCCCGATATTTCATCGGGCAGGCACGCGATGATCTCCGATGCACACCCGCCATTAATTAATGGGCTTCTTAAGGACTTGAGGCTCCAACTGACAACGATTTGTCGATGCCCGTGCAATCTTCGGGTCGTCGCGCAGGCGCAATGGGCAGATGGGTAGGACGGGTATAAACCTCATCCTCAGGCGGGATAAGAGGGCTCAGTGGGGTTGTGAGTGTGCTCTGTCAAATATTGATTTTTCAAAGTAACTGATACTTGCCTGTGTGAGCTGCAATACTTCAAAACGCATACCAGCTGCTTGGACTGGACTCACAACCTTCAGGTCAGCACTCTGCAATGAAGAATCGTTTTAGGGCCTGCAGGTTTCAGGAAGTCTTCCCTTAGCCTGGGAATGGGAATTGAACTCTCCACTGGAGGCACCTCCTCTGAGGAGGAAGGGAGGGCTAGAAGGGGGAGGAGGCCAGGAGTGCACATTCAGCCTCCAGGGGAGCCACCTTTGGGAGGAGGGGTGCAGGCACAAGGGGTGCAGGACCAAGAGGTAGTCCAAGGCAGAAGGGACTGCAGAAGATGACACTATCCTGCAGCCAGGGTATACAGGCGGCGAAGCAGCTACCTCAATATGTCTGAGGTGCAGTGCCGAAAGAGGCTCTGTCTCTCAAGGGAGACAACTATATTTGTCAGATGATTGGGCCTGAGATCTCCGCTAACTGTGTGGGTGGACACCCCATGCCAGTGGCTTTAAAGGTCACAGTTGCTCTCAACTTCTATGCCTCTGGCTCCTTCCAGGGGTTGGCAGGTGATCTTTGCGGTGTCTCCCAATCAGCTGTCCACACTTGTGTCAAGCAGGTTACAGACGTTCTGTTCAGCCATGCACTGACCTTCGTCCACTACCGTTGGGACCAGGCAAGCCAGACACAGCGAGCCAGAGGCTTCGTGGCCATTGCTAGCTTCCCCCGTGTCCAGGGTGCAATAGGCAGCACACATGTGGCCATCAAGGCACCAGTAGGTGAGCCCGGTGCCTTCGTCAACAGGAAGGGCTTCCACTCCATGAACGTGCAGATAGTGTGTGATCACAGGATGCAGATTCTACAAGTCTGTCCAAGGTTCCCAGGCAGCGTCCACGACACCTACATCCTCAGACACTCGCAGGTTCCAGGGCTCTTCAGTGCTCCAGCCCGGCTGGATGGATGGCTGCTGGGTGACAAGGGCTATCCCCTCAGAAGGTGGCTCATGACGTCTCTCCGCCATCCAAGAACAGAAGCTGAGCAGCGGTACAATAGGAACCACGGCACCACAAGGGCTGTGGTGGAGAGAGCCATCAGTCTTCTCAAAATGTGCTTACGATGCCTGGACCGTTCAGGGGGCGCACTGCAGTACCCCCCAGATCATGTGTCGCTGATAGTGGTTGCATGCTGTGCTCGCCACAATGATTGCATTGGAAAAGGGGGATGCTGCGGACGAAGAAGATGTAGGCGCATCTTCTACACACAAGGTGGCTGCGGCTGCACACGAGGAGTCCAGCAGTGAGTCTGAGGATGAGCACACACAGGGAAATGCTGAGGGGGTAGACGCTGACCCGGGCATACTCCAGGGAGACAGGGACATCCGGGAGGCTTTAATCAAACAAATCTTCAGCGAGCACACCACATATGGACCTCCAGGTCAAGCCTGGGCTGCAAGCTCCATACTTGATACCTGAGTGCAAAATCTGCCTGGATAGGAACATTAACTATGGGCCATGTCAGTAAAGCTGAATATCCCACAAATCACTCATAACATTATTGGTAACCATTTACCTGCAGAAGAAAAGAGGCACCCTCAGCCATGGTGACATGTCTGAATTTAATGGTATAACACAAAGGACTTAAGAGAACAAAATGACAAAGGTGTTCAACATCACACCAACTCATAAAGACCTCATTGCGGGCCAACACAAAAGCACCAGTTATAAACTCATGGTGTGCCTAAGGTGCCTTACGTTTACGTTTTAGGGTGCTACGTCTTGGTGCTGCCCCCTCGCTGGGACTGGCATCTGAGACAGCCTGCTCACTCTGCTGTCCTGTTGGCCTCGATGACCTTGGCGATCGTCCTCTGGCCCGTGGAGCCTGTGCGGGCCCTGCCTGGGAGGGAGTGACCAGTAGCACAGCTGGCATCTCCCCAGTCGTCGCAGCCTTACCGGATGCAACGGTCACTAGCAGAGGGGCGGAGGAGCTGCCGTCCTCATACGGAGTGCCCTGAGAGGAGCCTGCAGAGATGACAAACAGCTTTTGCGCCGACGTGAGGTCGCTTCAGACCTCCTTGCTCACTGTGGATGGATGGGCACCGAGCTGGGAAACTTGGTGCCCAGACCATCTGCCACAATGGCAATGACCAGCTGAGGTCAATGCCAATGTGAGGGCTTGCTGGTCCGAGCGCACCCCCAGGAAGCCCTGATTGGTCTCCTGGAGGAGCCTCTCTTCAAGAGTCACCACTCTCTCCATGGAGGATGCATGGTGCTCGGCCATGAGGCTCACTGCATCGGCGATAGTCCACGTAGACTCCTCCACCATGAACACCAAGCCAAGCAGAGCCTCATGTATCTCCACCAGGTGCTCCCGCACACCCGGCCGCATTTCCTGCGTTTGCTGCATCGCGGACAACTCCAGAGGCACATCATCAGGCACCGACTGAGCATGTGCCTGGTCCCCTGCAGTCCTCCGACTGCTGGCGCCATGGGTACTCTCTGTCTCTGCCAGCTCCTCCAGCGACTGTGAAGTGCCCTCACCGTTGTGCCCTGGGACACTAGCCGATGTTCTGATTCCCACCGAAGTGCTGGTATCTGCGCTGGTGCCTGCCTGGCAGAGATGGTGTGACGCTGGTGAGTCCGAGACTTCAGGCCCCACAGGTGTGAGAGGGGGCCTCTGCTGCTCCTCCTCCCGGCCCTGCTCTGCTGATGCTGAAAGGAAGAACAAGGACATTGGATCAGTTAACGTGGAGACAATGTCAATATGCATCCCTGTCCCCTGGACCATGCGCTCATCCTTCCATAAGCAATGGTCAAGCCATGTTGCAAACTTCAATCACTGAACATTCAGCACTGCCATTGCTGATGGGAGAGCAATGGTGACCTCACTGCTGGGCAAACACATCTGCCCGTGGCACCCCAGCCTCGCCAACACCGATGGACCTGGGCGCATGGCGCCTCTCCAGATCTAGGGCCTCCTGCTCGAAGCGGCTGAGCATTGCCACCTGGGCCGGCCCTCCGTCAGTCCTCACCCGCTCGGCGGCATTATGTGCATTCTTCTCCTGAAAAGGAGAGAAGAGCGTTGATTAGTGCTACTTGTACCTGGATTCTCTTCGCGGACGACCCACCCCAACCAGAGTGGGACATTGCAGGGCTCCAGAGCCTCCTCACCCCGCTGCTGCCGAACACTCACACAAAGATGCCAGGCCTGTCCGCACCCCACCAACTCCCCTTGGACAAATGCTGCCTACATCACATTTGGCACCTCACGGTCTAACCTTCCATAGCAAGGAGACACAAGCACGTGGAGCGCAGAGGGCAGCAGATCGATCGGTGCCACGCCAAGCTCCCCTCCCAGCATCTCATCACCCTGACTTTGACATGTCCTGGAGTTCCAGCACTGCGCCTAGGTGCAGCTCCTCCAGGCTGCCCCCAGAACAGTAATGTGGGTTCATATGCTGCGGGTGCAGAACCCATCTCTTCACCACCCTCTCAGGGTGACCTCAGCATGGGCAATAACTGCTGGCCCACCCAGCGAAGGACACCTGCCGTCAATGCAGTCACTGCACTCAGACTTGGTGAGGGGTGGGGGGGGGGGCGGTGTGGCCGGCCGGAGGGGGGAAAGCCAACTCGCTGGGTTAAGTGACCAATGCCAACATGGTCCTCACCCTCCCTGAGCGCAAAAAGTCATTGAAACGCTTGTGTTATTGGATCCATGTACATTGCACCAGGTCGTGGGAGCTCACGATCTTCGCCACCTCCTCCCAGCCACGTTTGGTCATGTGGGGGGGCCTTCTCCTCCTGTCCTGGGGTACGAGGACCTCCCCCGGTGCTGCCACCTCCTCGAGGAGGGCAGCAAAGCAATCATCCGAAAAACGGGGGGCACTGTGGCCCCCCTGCCTGGCCTGCTCACCAGCAGTGCTCTGGGGAGCCCTTCCAGTAGCCGTGTTTCACAGCCTTTGCAAGGCTGCAGGAGCTTTTTTAAACAGGCCGCCGGGTCGCCATTGGACCCGGCAGCCATTGCAGTCCCGCCGCCGCCCGCCCACTCCTGCTGTCCTCGGGAGCCGCGTTTCATACTGGGCGGGCCTTAATTGGCCCACCTGCATAAAATGGCAGCGCAGACCCGATCACGGCTTTCGCTCCGCCCACCCGCCAGCCAGAAAATTCTGTCCATACTTTGGAACCCTGGCCCCTGGTAATACCCAGCTAGGAGATATAGGCAATTGTGGAGAAGATATCAGAAAATTACAAAAGGACAGAGATCGATCCTGACAGTATCGAAGAAGTTTGCAGGTGCGATGTAACCTAACAAAGTGTGAAACGGTACATGTTGGGTTGGAATACCAGCTTGAAAGGGGATGCAAAGGGAGTGGGAAATGAACAAATTCATTCATAGTTAACTCACAAGTGAGAAAAGTGATCAAGAGAGCCAATGGATATTGAATTTCATCACATCTTCCTGTACCAGACTTGTTAATTTGTTACAGCTACCCTATAGAAAATGAAGCAAAAAGTACTACTGCTGTTAAATGCAACACTGGGCAGTCACAACAAGCAGACAACAGTGAATCAGCTGCCTGTTTTTCACTCTGTTCAATCTTCCTTTTCATTTTCATTGAATGGGTTGCCAATTCACTTTTGCCCATTTTGCACTATTGCCCAAGACAAATTTATGCCTCATTGTGTTCAGTCCAGGCGCTTTACCTTACAGAAGATATTCTGGTGCTGGGGGAGCGGGGGATGGCCCTACATCAAGGGATCGTCTCTGATGGAGCTCCTGGGCTACTGTAAAAATTTCGCCCTTTACATAGCATTATATAGAATACACAGCACAAGGCCATTTGGCCCAACTAGTCCATGTCAGCAATTATGCTCCATTTGAGTCTCCTGGTTTCCATCCTTCCTCATCCAACTTTATTAGCATAACCTTCTATTCTCATCTACCTTCCCTTTAAATTCATCTATACTATTCACTTCAACTGCTGCAGGGTAGAGAGTTCCTCATTCTCTTAGAAGACAAAGAAGTTTCTTCTGAAGTCCCTATTTGATTTCTGGGGCTTTTATATTGATGGCCTGTAATTTTGCTCTTTCCTCTTTCCTGCAAGTGGAAACATACTTCTTGTGTCTACTCCATCAAAACCTTTCAGAATTTTAATCTCCCCTCAGCCTCTCTTTTCAGTTGAAAAAAGACTTAGCCTATTCATCTTTTCCCAATAAATACAACCTATAAATAGGTATCTGTGGGCTTAGAGGCTTCAAAAAAGCACACAATGGCTAAAAGCTGTCTTGTTTTCAGTTGAAACCTTAACTAAATTAAGGTAATTGATCCTGAAGAGGATTAAGGATTACCTCACGACCTAGGTATAAAAGCTCTCTGGAGAAGGCGACTTTTATTCTTCAGCCCAGAGGGCCTCGGGTGATGTAGCCTGTCCTAACATGGCAAATGACTGCAGCCATACATTTTGGAATATATCCATCATCATTGTGGGCACCCAAGGTAACCACTGGCAGGGTGCAGCCCCGAGAAGAGGGTATATGGTGCAGTGAGTGAGGAACCACAATGCCAACTGTAGCTTGTAAGCTTTCTTTTGGCTAGAATGTAATGGGGAAAACGCCGTAGTTGAGAAGGAAAGTTTTGTACAATATGATTAGTAAATAAGTAATATAGAAAATGAACAATGAGCAAGGAGAAAAACACAGGGACTTAACCAGCAAGAATGAAAATTGACAATTAAGCATTGCAATCTCCATGTAGGCAACCATTCCCACAGAATGGGCGTAGGGCAGGGACAAAATTTTAAAATTCAGAAATCAGCCACCAACCCACCTCCAATGCTTTCACTTTTGTTTTGAACATAATTTAATTTAACCTCCTCAGAAGTGGGTCAGTCACTTAAATATGAAAATGAAATTGTGCGCTTCAAATCTTACCTGGCCTTTGAGTCCACTGCACCAATCCCTAAACACTTCCTGCCCCTGTGCGCCCCCCCCCCCCCCCCCCCCCCCCCCCAACCACCATAAATATCAGGGCCAGTGTCCAGAATCTCGAAATTCTGCACCTTCTTGGGGTGAAATTCAGAAGGATTAACAAAGAATTAGCAAAGTAAAGTTGGGGAGGAATCTGCCCCTTTTAACAGCTAACAGCAAATGTCAACTGAGGGGGTGCAGGGGCTGCTTCTTCCTGCCTCCTACATCCAACTGCAGTTGGGAGGCTTTCTGGGCTACCCCAGAATCTGACCGCGTTTGTTTACGACAGATGCGGTGGTACCCACGTCTGCTAAGAGCAGGTGCAGATGTCCACATGGGGTGCATATTGGCTGCAAAACAGAGTTGCATGGTAATTAATTCCAAAGGAAGTAACTCTTTGGCCCAGCCAGCTTGTCGCTTCTCTTCTCAGTATGCCAGGTTACCACTCAGATTCTGATCGCTGTGCTGCTTGAGTTCTCCTGTTGTGCTGCTACTAGTGTGCACATCTGCCTCATCACGTTAATAGTCCTAGCCCTGGAATTCTGAATGGAGTTATGGGGAGGACAAACAGGTTCTGTTCCACCACACTTCTGGAGGAGCAACAGCTCTTCTGGAATTTCTACCCTGAAAAATGTGACAGACATAGGAATTTTTATTGTAAAGGTATTTCTGACTCCAGTTTTCTCTTCTATTCTGAAAACAATGGCCAGGAAATTGGATCATGCCCAAATTGGTATAGCACATGCTGCACACGCCTAATGAAGCCTGCAGCAGGACCACAGCAAATTGGTCTGTCGGCCTCATTAGGATTGTGCCAGCGAGCTGCAGATTCTAGTCGCGGCACCTAAAGCAGCTCGCTGGTCACAGAGGGAGCAAAACCAGCTGGCTGAGTGTGGGGTGGTGTGGGGGGACCTAGGCAAAGGTAAAGGCATTGGAACAGGGGATAAACAGTGATTGATATCAATCTGCAAAATTAACATGGAGCTGGGTAGGGGGCGGGGTACTGCTCCACCAGCTCCACTTTCAGCTAGGTATTTTTAAAAAGCTTGCCCTTTTTGCTGGTGGCCTCCAGCGATCCCTGTCAGGACCATTGGTTACGTTACGCATGGACCAGGTAATCCTGAACAGAGCAGGCCTGAATACTGCTGCTTTCAGGGTAAACCAATTCCCAGTTTGTGTCTTAAAACATACATTGGATCCTTTATTATCATACACAAGAGGCCTCACACCTGGTTTAGGTGGCACCTAGGTCACCTCTACAGCAATCAAATCAACCTGGTGTCAGACATGTCTCTAACACTGTGAGAGCATGGGAGGCTATCCCCTCAAATTGGACAACATTACAGCCTTTTCCAACTGGTAAGCAGGCACATTGTGGTTGAACTTCACCCCTCAGTGGCTCACGCTATGTCATGGATCCACAGGCCGAGGCAGCCTTCAGCTATCTCACCCAACTCAGAATTCTTCATGAGTGAACCTCAAAAATTAAACACTGGAGCATTTAAAAGAAAAGATCTTGCTCTCACCAGACACAAACACACATTTATGAATCACTGGATAGAGAACAGGGGTGGGAATTCGGCTGAATTTTTCCTCTCCTTTCTCCATTAGCATCAAAGTCAATTGTACTGATCCTCCAACTTTTTTTAAAATGAGCAGGTTTCTTAAAAAGAATCACTCTGATGCCCTCAAGCTGAAACTTCTTGTGCATTAACATCCCATCAGTTGAAAGAGGCAAATTAGTCCCACTCAAACCTGCAATGAGAGTTGCTGAGTAAGTTAATATAGTATTACTGGCCATCTCTCTAAAACATTAGATGAGACTAAAGAAAGTTCTTAAGTACTTAAAATGCCTACACATTAGGGTTTTCTCAATGTCTTAGTGCTGATCGATCAAAATTGAATTTAGTGCAATCAGGCAGTGATGGATTAAGTCATACACAAACTTCCTAGAATATTGTTTGCCATTAAAAGCCAAATGAAGGTATCTATGAAATTCAATAACTATTAAAAGAGGTTGGGCACTGAAAAGACTAGTTTTTCTCATTTAACCATAGGCATTGATTATTCTTTATTGTATTTATTTCTGACAATCTCATATGTATCTACTCAGGTTCCACAGTGTCAATCATGCCCTTCAGCATTCACTTTACCTGCTTTTTTTTAAAAACAGGAGTTGGCTCTCACTGCTCTGTATCTGTTAGCACAGTGGCAAGACCCAGGAGTGTAACAATGAAACTTCCTTATCATCTGGATCAGACCTCTGTGTCTCAAGTGGGAGTATTCCTTGAATTTATCTGAAGGTTCAAGTTAGCACTAGGTGCGGCAATGTTTGGCTCAGTCTGTAATCTGCTTCATTCTACAATAGACAAAACATACAGGACACTATGTACAAGAGATTTACATCAATCAGTTCAACTTCTGTTCACATGCTAATACAAAAATAAAGAGCACACATACACCAGTCACCTTGAGAGGATTCTTACTTAATGCAGAACGACAAATTCATACCGCTTTCTGTCCTGACAACAGTGGGGAGGTTACATTTTCCATGGAATCTTTCTGCTGTTACTTTTTCTTTTAACCTTTCCGCTACCTGTCATACCTCACTGACTTTTCATGTCTGCGTTGATTATTAAAATGTCTTGATTCATAGGTCTGCAAAAATCCAAGTCGTTTGTCAACAGCAATGAGCTAGTGTCTCTTGAATGGCTAGACATTACCAACAACTTGGCTATTGTTTGGATCTATGCAAAAGAACTGCCCGTCCCACAGTTAAATCACCTCTTCCCTGTCTATATCCTGCAATGAAGTTATCTGGCGAAAGTACTCCATTTTAGTCACATTTTGTCCAAAGCACATTAAAATTCCTTATATCGAAGTCCTTCCATGGAAAGAATCCTGAACGGTGGTAGCAATCAAAATCCACCTTGGACCTTTTTGTCCTTACTACAACCTCATCTTCAACTACCTTTTCCTCTTCAATGTCCTTGAACTGTTTGCTCCTCCCAGGTACATGCCCATCTTTCTTGAAATTCTGTTTGATTCCCTCCAATCAGTTTTCTTGCCCTCCAACAGCACTGAAATAGCCCCAACTGAAGTCATGGAAGACTTTTGATGTGGCTATAACCATCGAGTAATATCCCTCCTCATCTTTTCTGCAGCCTTTGATATAGAATACCATAACATCCTCTTCCAATGCTTTTCCTCTACTGCCCAACTTGGAGGGATTATCCTCACTGGGTTCCACTCTGCCCCATTGAAACATACCACAGAATCACAGAATTGTTACGGTGTAGAAGGAGGCCATTCGGCCCATCGTATCTGACTGGCTGCATGGCCAGTGTTTCTTGCAATGGTTTCTCTTCCCACCTCTGCACTATCAACTCCAGAGTCCCCTAATGTCCTCCCTTAGCCCCCACTTCTTCCTCATTTGCATCCTGCTTCTTGACAACATTAGTCACATATACATGGCATGCATGTGGAAGCTTGCCTATGACACCCAGCTCACTGCTCCAACATCTCTTTCAACACCTCCATTGCCTCGGTGCTGTCAGACTGTCTGAGTCACATAAAGAGATATACAGTTGAGGCAAGGTGGCCAAAAGCTTGATTAAAGAGGTAAGCTTTAAGGAGTGTTTTGATGATCGGTGGGTGGGAGGGGGAAGAGACAAAGAAAGAGAGAAAGAAAGAGACAGACAAAGAGAGACACATAGACAGACAAAAAGAAAGAGACAGAGAGGGAGAGAGAGAGAGGGGAGAGAGAGACAGAGACAGAGAGAGGGTGAGAGAGAAAGACAGAGAGAGGGAGAGAAAGACAGACAGAGAGAAAGACAGGAACAAAGAAAGAGAGAGACAGACAGACAGACAGAAAGAGACAGACAGAGACAGAGAAAGACATAGACAAAGGAAAAGAGGTTTAGGAAACAAATTCCAGCGCTTAGGGTCTAGGCAGCTGAAGACACAGTCACCAGAAGGGTGCAGGAAATTATGAGTGCACGAGAAACCAGAATGGGAAGAACAAATGATTCATGGTGGTGGTGGTGGTGGGGGGTGGGGGATGGCCTGGAGGAGGTTACCATGTTAGAGAGAGGTGAGGGCATGGGGAGATTTGAACACAAGGATGAGGATAAATTTGACCAGGAGCCGATATAGGTCAGCAAGTACTGGATGATGGGAGAATGGAACTTGTTAGGGTGTGGGTAGCAGAGTTTTGGATGAGTTCAAGTTTATAGAGGGTGGAAGATGGAAGGTTGGCCAGAAGAGCACTGGTATAGTCAAGTTTAGAGGTAACAAAGGCATGGATGAAGTGGAACTAATCAATTTTGGTGATGAACAGGATAATGGTTGGAAGTTCAGCTCAGGGTGAAATAGGATGCCAAGTTTGAGAATAGTCTGGTTCATCCTCAGAGAGTGGCCAGAGAGAATGAGGATTAAAATAAACAATTTTGCTCGAGACTGAAGATAAGCAAGGGACTGTGAGTCATGAGTGTTGACCCAGATAATACAAAGAAAATGTATAATTTCTTTAAAGTCTGTGGAATCTGTAACTGTTTTTAAGAATGTTTGAAAAGGACTCTTAAGAGTTTGCATAAATTGTATCAGTTGTAATTTTCTTGGATAATAAGAAATACTGGTCTGGTGACCCTTGACCTGGAAGCAGTACCAATAGGAAGGCAGTTACAATATATACACCATGTAACCAGAGACAAAGAAGCTGCAGCAGTTGAACAGAGAAAGCACATTTACAAGGAGCTGTGTTGTAATTCAGTTAAAAGGGACAGATAGCTGAAAACAGGGTTAGAATAGGGATTGTGAATTGGACAATTCCCCCACTGCTATGCTTCAGTTTTGCCAGGACCAATCAAATTGTTCAATGAGGTTTATTAAAGGAGTCAGCTAAAGAAGTTTTTGGAGAATTTGTGCTATCCAGGCTGTTGTGAACCTAGCTAAGGAGCTTCTGCAGGAGTGTGCAGTTTCCAGGGACCTCAGACTGAATGTGATTCGAGGGCCAAATCAACTGAGTGGGAAAGTGAGAGATCCTATGTATTGGAGGCTGAGTTAGAGTACTTTGGAATTGCATGTGGTGCCACATGTCTGAAAGGAGTGATGCGGTTACTGTAGTCATGTAAGGTGTATCTTTGTTGTATCAACTATTTAAAGGGAAACTTCATTTGAAGTATCATTTACTTGTTAATTCATATTTAATTTGCACTGGTTCTGATTCGTGTTAAAATAAAAGCTACAAAACGTGGAATTTTGTTGGTAATTTCTTCATGGGAGGTATTCAGTAAATTTAGTTATTTTGGCTTATGGTTCAGGGATCGTAACAAAATCTTCTTACTGATTACTACCTCCAAGTATTCACAAGGGAAGACATTAACAATATCTCTCCCAAAAATGTGAGTTGCTAAATTCAATTCAATACACTTTAATGACCTTACAGAAATTTGCTGTGAGTACAATTGCTTATGCATAACCAATAAGAAAGAAAGAATTGCATAGCGACAACCCTTGTTGCTACGGTTTAGCGCCAACATCACAGCCAAAGAGAATAAAAAAAGATAACGATAAATACCGGCACAGGCACATCCAATAACTACATCTAAGTTGATGATATGACTGTGCCCCCTAGACAGTCTTCTGTACCAGGAATTATTGGCATATTGAGGGGAACGGAAATGAGGCAAATACAGGGTTTTAGGAAGTTCTCCAAACCCACGTAGTCACAGTCCATCGGTAGACACACGGCCATCTTTAATATTCTGCTACCTCTCTGCTACCCATTATAAATTCTCCTGACTGCCTGTAATGGACCCACATTTGTCTTAGCCAAACATGTCCTTTTTATGTACCTATAGAAGCTTTTACAGTCCGTTTGTATGATTTTTGCTACTTTACATTCATATTCTATTCTCCCTTTATCAGTTTCTTGGTTCTCCTTTGCTGTATTCTATATTACTATTTCTGGCAACTTTATAGGCCTTTTCTTTTAATCTATGCAATCCTTCACTTCCCCTGTTAGCCACAGTTGACTGACTTTTCTTTTTGGGTTTTTCTGCCTTGAAGGAATGCATAATTGCTGTAAACCATGTAATAATTCTTTAAAGACTATCCTCTACCTGTGTATTGTCATGCCTTTTAATGTATTTTCCCAATCCACCTCAGCCAATTTGCCCCTCATACCTTCTTAATTTCCTTTGTTCAAATTTAACACCCTGGCTTCAGATTGAACTACCTCACTTTCAAACCCAATGCAAAATTCTATCATATTATGGTCACTCATCCCTAAAGGTTCTTTTGTGACAAAATTATTAATTAGTCCTTTTTTGTTACATAAAACTAGATCTAAAATAGCCTGTTCTCTAGTCGGTTCCTCAACATACAGTTCTAGAAAATCATCCCTAACACACTCCAAAAACTCATCCTCCACAGCATTAGTGCTTATTAGATTTACCCAGCCAATATGCAGATTGAAATTACCCATAATAACTGTATTACCCATGCTACATGCCTCTCTAATCTCTAATACCATACCCCACATTACCACTACTGTTTGGTGGCCTATAAACAACTACCAATGTTTGCTGCCCCTTGCTGTTTCTTAGCTCCACCCAGGTTCCACATTTTGTTCTTCTGATCTGAGATCTTCCCTTACTCATGCACTGATCCCATCCCTTATTATCAGCGCAACACCATCTCCTTTTCCTCTTTGCCTGTCCTTCCTAAATGTTGAATATCCTTGAATATTCAGTTCCCAGTCTTGGTCATCTTGCAGCCATGTTTCCGTAATGGCAATTAGATCATACCCATTTACCTCTATTTGTGCCTTTAAATCATCTACCTTGTTGCAAACGCTGTGTGCATTCAGGTAGAGTGCGCTTAACTTTGTCTTTTTAACATTATTCCACATTCTAAACTTAGTTGATGCTCGCCTTTATTTCGCTTGCTACTTTTCTACTTCCCATCACCAGCTTTAACTCCTTCCAATTTGAGCTGCCCCTCAGGTTCCCACCCCCCTGACAGGGTAGTTACATCCTCCCCAATAGCACTAGCACATTGATTAGATAGATGATTGATTACAGACAAACAGTTGCACTGAAATTAACTCTATCTCTGTCCATCAGATCATCAATGAAATAAAAGTAAAATACTGAAAATGCTGGAAATCTGAAATTAAAAAAATGAAGTGCCCTGGAAAAACTCAACAGGGCTGGCAGCATCTATGGAGGGAGAAAAACACCATTAACATCGAGTCCAATGGCTCTTCTTTGGAACTGAGTTCTGGAGTCATATTGGGCACAAAATGTTAACTCTGGGCAGAATTTTGCCCTTGATGGGCGGGCGGGCCCCACCAGCTCGGTGGCGGGCGGGCAGCTGACTGCCACCGCCTATATAGGCCCCGCCGCCATTTTGAGTGGGTGGGCCAATTAAGGCCTTCCCAGTGGGCTGGCCGACGGGAAGCACTATCCGCTTCCTGTGCAGTGGGGGGAGGGATTCCCCAACTGTCAAAGTGCGCTCTTTCATGTACAGGTAGTCAGGACTAAGTGCTGTCTCAGGGAGATCACTGACAGTGCTTCAAAGTTTAAAAATAGAAAAATTAAAAAATTATTAACATGTCCCCCTCATGTGACAATGTCACACGAAATGGGACATGTTAATAAATATGACTAAAGTTTATTAAAGTTTTTTAAAGTAGACATGAAACCTCATCCCGCCATTTTTTCTCTCAATAAGTCTGTCTGTGTCAGCGTTTCCATTCTCTGCCTAATACCCCGGTTTCTCTATGATCCTCCATTTAGCGACTCAGACATATTTTGGGAAAATTTGCCAACAAACTTAAAAACTTAATTTTCAAAATCCTCCCTAAAATCTTAGTGAATAAATATACCATGTTGTCTGTTATTGCATTACGGAGACTCTAGGACAAAAGTAAAATCCTGAGGATGCTGGGAATTTAAAATATAAACAGAAAACGCTGGAAATACTCAGCGGGTCTGACAGGAGCTATAACGACAGAAGCAGAGGCCTGGATTTTTTGGTTGTCGGGCACGTGCGATCAGCGGGCCTGGGAGCGGCTGGGAAATGGGCCCCTGATCTCGATCGGCCCCCGACTGTGATTTCACACTGGCTGGTCAATTAACGGCCAGACAGCGTGAATCGGGCACTGAAAAGCTCGGTACTGCCAGGATGGTGGTGGGCGCCGACGTCGTCATGGGCGCGGGTGAGCACTTCCACTGAGCTCCCTGAAGGCAGGGAGCTGCAGACCTCCAAATAATAAAAGAAAGCTCAAAAATGCTGCAAAAAAATGTCCATGCAGCGCAATCAAGCACCTGAAAGCACACCTCAAAAAAATGCTGCCCCAGATATTTCCTTTTATTTTATATCCTAACGAAGATTTCATCCTACCCTTGGGTGAGGTTTCATCAAAAATGTAAAGGCCCCCTGGCTGATTGGCCCATCAGCAACCATAAGATTGGGCAGGCCATGAAAAATCCCTAGAGATAAAAACAAAAATCTAAAAGCTACTGCGGATGCTGGAAATCCAAAACAAAAACAGAATTACCTGGAAAAACTCAGCAGGTCTGGCAGCATCGGTGGAGAAGAAATCAGTTAACGTTTCGAGCCTTCACGGCCCTTCGACAGAACAGTTCTGCCGAAGGGCCGTGAAGGCTCGAAACGTTAACTGATTTCTTCTCCACCGATGCTGCCAGACCTGCTGAGTTTTTCCAGGTAATTCTGTTTTTGTCATGAAAAATCCCTTACAATTGTCTCGTTAATGGGCTTAATTGCCTGCTTAATTGTCGGCGGGCGCTCTCCCAACTGCTGTGCATGCCTGCTGAGCACGGTGACACCGGGACTCTCGCCTGATGTTATCTCAGGCGATTTTATGCCCGTTCGGGTCAGGCACGCGCTCCCCTGCAGAATGTAAAATTCTGCCCAGAGTTTCTGACAAGCTTTCATCAGAATGGGAAAAAGTTAAAGATGTAATAGTTTTTGAGTACAGAGGTAGGGAAAGTGGGAAGGGGAGGGAAGACCAAAAGGGAAGGCCTGTGGTAGGGTAGAAGATAGGAGAGATTAAATGACAAAAAGGGATGATGGTAATAGGACAAGTAAAGAAACAAAAAGATGAGTCTAGAGGTGGTATAAATAAATGACAACAGTAGGATCATTACCAACAGCTGCTGTCGGTATAAATTGGAGACATGTTTATGATTTGAAATTGTTCAACTCTGATTCCAGAGGCTGCAATGTACCTTTGTACTATAATACTGTATATTGCAGCAGTTAAGGTGCTACGGTTTTCCTCAACATTCCTGGACCGAGCAGGGGAAATTGAGCCTATTCTGAATCAAGTGACTTCTGCTAGGACATGTACATCTGTGCATTGTATGACCCTCCCTCTTTCATGTTCTACCAACACTCACTGGCTATGCTCATGCATGAAGGTCACTTGACATTGGAGTGCTGTCAGTGCTCATTGAACTGTCAGTGCCTTCAGGACCTGAGAGGAGAAACAAAAATTGGGGGAAAAGTCTCATGAAGCGTACAGGTTGTCTTGGACTGTGTCAGTCGGATTTATATACAGCCAAAGATGCGACCTCTCATTGATCATGTCTGTTTGGGTGCAGTATTTGGTAAATTAGAACAAAAACAAAAGATGCAAAAATCTAAAGAAACCTGACCAACAACTCAACCGCATCTGTTAATATTCACTGAGGGCTCTTTTCAGTACTGAGGACATGTTGCTGTTCTGTTGCACATTCATTTTCTTTGCAGCTGAAATGAAGAGCTCTAATTTAAATACATAGCCTAGGAAGGAAACCACTTAGACAGCCTAATTGACATATGTCAGCAAAAGCTTCAAACAACCGTAATTAGAAGTAGTGCAGATGAAAGCCATTTCTTTCTGAGTAAGATTATCCATTGAATTCTGTTTTTTTGTTGCTTTGGGTTTATTATCACTCACAGTGTACTGTATTCCAGTGACTTCAACAAATAAAAGGAACAAATACAATGTGACCTCAGAAAATTACAGTCACCACCCATGCAAAATATTAGATATGCAGGAAAAAATATTAAAAAATAAATGTACTTTCAAAATCCAAATAGCTGAAGGTAACCTGCCAACATTTCCTGAAAAAGAGGAAACAGCTCTGAAAATCTACACTGTGATCTGACAATTGCATTACAACATGTCTGCTCCTGCTCTCCAACACTAGCACTGGTCAATGTTTGCAGGGTGACAATGAGGACTTCATCTGCAGGTAGCCTCTGGGGATCAGTGCCATTTGGGGCACTATTTTGGTGTTCGATTGCCCCATGCATTCACAAACTAGGATTCCCCGGCTAGTTGGTTGTCAAGGTAGTGTCTTTCCCAGATCACCCTACCCCAACACCAGATCATTAAAATGTCATGGGCAGGTCCAAAAAATAATCAAAAAGGCTAATGGACCTTTATAACTAGAGGACTAGAATACCAGGGGTTGGAAGTCATGGTGCAGTTATACAAAGCCACACTGGAGTACTGTGCTTAGTTCTGGACACCACACCTTAGGAAGGATATATCGACCTTGGAGAGAGTGCAGTATAGTTTTGCGACAATGATACCTGGACTCCAAGGGTTAAATTAAGAGCGACTACAGAAACTAGCATTGTAATCCCAGGAATTTAGAAGATTAAGGAGTGATTTGATCAAAGTTTTCTAGATATTAAGGGGTAGATAGAGAGAAACTATTTCCACTGGTTGGGGAATCTAGAATTAGGGACATAGCCTAAACATTAGAGCCACGACTTCAGACAGTTAAGAAACACTCCTACATGCAAAAGGTGGTAGAGATTTGGAACTTTCTTCCATAAAACAGGGATGATGCTGGCTCAATTATTAATTTTAAATCTGAGGTTGATAGATTTCTGTTCACCAAAGTATTAAGGGATATGGGGCAAAGATGGGTATATGCAGTTAGGTCACAGATTAGCCATGATCACGCTGAATAGTGGAACAGGATCCAGAGGCTAAATGGCCTACTCTTGTTCCCATGTTCCTATGTTCTATGTTCCCAACTGACCCCTGCTTGGACCCCACTGATGACCACCACCCCCCGCCAAATAATACACAACAAACGACAGTGATCTAAATTTCTAGTTCTATAGACAACTATACGCAATATCTTATAATAAAATGATTTTATTATATTTGATCTTAAAAAGGCTTAGTTCTCCTTTTGGCTGCTGTTTGCTACTTCAAACATAGGCTGGGATTTTCTGAGCACTTTGAGGACAGGGTCAGAGGTGGGAAGGCTGGTAAAGTGGCATGAGAAGGCATCAGGTGGTGCAGCTGACATCCAACACCCCCCTCCCCCAGCCATGTCATTTTGCCAGTGGCGGGGATGGTGGTAGATGGCCCACCTGCCTGAAACTCAACTGAGTCACTTAAGCGGCTAATTGAGGGCCTCTTTCCACCTCCTCAACATCAGTGCCACCTTCCCTCAGCGATTTCCACCAATCCCCACACAAAAACACTCGCTGGCGCCTGCCTGACCAGCCCTGATGCCCACTGGTTCCACTTGCCTGGTTTTGCGAGAACACGTCCAACAACATGCCCTCTTCATCCAGGTGCAGCCCAGCAGCGGCCACCGCTCCCGATGGCGCTTCTGAGCTGCTGGTCTTCTGATTGGGCCGGCAGCTCTCGTGAATGGGCCACCGCCCTTAACTGGATGGCAGGCACAGCAGCAGTCACTTAATTGGCTACCACCCATAAAATGCAACCCTGGGTCCCACCATCTAGAGCAGATCTCAACCCCCACCACCCCCCCACCCCGCTTCCAGCCCCGGATGCTACACCACTGCTGCTTGAGAAAAATCCCAACCATTGGATTTCTTTCCTGTCTTCACCCAATGAACACATCATCCAAAATTAATCACGTTTACAGATACAGATTTTTCCCCGTTATTTGAATTTTACAGTTAAAAATTTGTACCCATGCTTTGATTTTAGAAAGACAGAAAGACCTACAATCCAACCTCCAGACCGTTCACACTTTGAATTATAGCAAAAAGGGCAAAATGCCAGAACTACAATGATGAAAATATAAACAAATCACAAAGTCCATCAATAAATTACAGCATTAGCTATATTTATGTTGCAGATAGTTTGAGAGTTATTAATTCTGTAAGAGCAGTTAATCAGATAACAATGAATTCAGCTCCAAATTACCCTCTAGCGAGCTCCCCATAAATATGTTAACACCTCTCATAAATGCCAACCACAAAGCATTTAAAATCCCACCCAACATCCTCATTCATCCTCTAAAAGGTTTGTAATATTATCAACCTGACATCCTGTTAAATCAAATTTATTGTTATTTCTGCATTTTACCACTGATGTAACTTTTGGAAAAGTGTTGATGGTGTAATAAATAAATAAATGTGGGACTTTGCAGCTCAGAATGTAAATCTTATTAATCAGGAATTTGAACAAAAAGAAAAACAGATTTTATTAAGTGAGATCATTGAGTGTTATGTATCTTGTTTAAACACTTAGGGAAAAATTCTGCCCCCCGTGCAGGAGCGGGCACGGGCAGATGCGCCTCCAATTGGCGCCCTCGATTGGTAGCACGCCGCCATTTTAAGTGGGCGGGCCAATTAAGGCCTGCCCAGTGTGACGTCCGCCAGGAAGCGCTATGCGCTCCCTGTGCAGGCCGGGGCGGGATTCCCTCAGCTGGGAGTGCGCTCTTTTGCACATGCGTGCGAAAGAGCCCACCAATTTCCCTGAGGCTAAGTGCCGCCTCAGGGAGATCGGCTCCAATTCAAAAGTTGACAGATAGGTAATAAAAAAATTTCCCAGACATGTCCGCTCATGTGACACTGTCACATGAGTTGGGACATGCCCTTAACTTTTATTTAAACAGTTGGTAAACATTTAAAAGCCCTCATGAAACCTCATTCCGCCTGTGGATGAGGTTTCATGCTTTTTCCAAGGCCCACCTGGGTTCCCGGCCTGCCCGCCAACCTTAAGGTTGGACGGGCAGGTCCATCAATCAAGTTAATTACTTTTTTAATGGCCTTAATAGGGCCTTAATAGACATTGGGACGCACGCCCACCATAACCCCGCATCATGTGATGCGTCGGTGAGCGGGCCCCGCCCCTGCTCGCCGACCAGAAAAACTTGTCCTTAAACTTTCTTTAAAAAATGGCTATTTTTCTTGTCCTTATTCCTCCCCTCTTTCCTATACCATCTTGGGAAGATGGAGTGGGATAGTCAACATAGAGGAAGACTGCAACAAGGGAGACATTAATAAACAGCAAATGAAGTTCAACACGGGTAAATATAGAGGCAGTGCATTTTGGTAGGAAGAATCGGGAGGTAGCTTATTATTTGGAAGGTGCAAGTCTCAGCGAGGTAGAGGGACAAAGGGATCTCTGAGTGCAAATACACCAGTCACTAAAAGCTGCACCACTGGTAGAGCAAGGCCAGAAAAACCATCAAACCAAGCACTAGGCTTTATTTCTAAATGGACAGAATTGAAAAGTAGGGAAGTTATCCAAAACCTATATCAAACCTTGGTTAGATCCCATTAAGAAGAGCGCTGTGTGCAGTCCTGGTCACCATATTAAAGCAGGTAAGGGCACTGGAGTGAGTGCAGAGAAGATTTACAAGGATGATATCAGAAATGCATGGATATACATGTCAGGAAATGATCAACAGACTGAGTCTCTTTACTCTTGAAAAAAGGCTGAGCAGTGACCTAATAGAGGTCTTTAAAATTCTGGGGAAGAGCATAGCTAAAGGCCATCAATATACAATAGTCACCAAGAAATCCAATCAGGAATACAGAAGAAACTTTACCCAAAGAGTGGTGAGAATGTGGAACTTGCTACCACAGGGAGTAGTTGAAGTTAATTGTATAGATGCATTTAAGAGGAAGCTATACAAGCATTTGTGGGAGGAGGGAATAGATGGTTATGATGGTAGATTTGGATGAGAAAAGATGGTACAAGGCTCAAGTGGAGCTTAAACACCAGCATGTACTGGTTGGGCCGAATGGGCCCTTTCATAGAGAACAGGATTGAACTGACCTGGGAATACTGCTTGGCTAAGCTATAAAAGATCATGGAGGACTGAAACATGGTGCATAACCTCATCCCACAAGGAGGCTCTGGGGCAGGAAGCTACCTAGCTATGGAAGAGCAGGAGAAGCTTGAAGAGGCTACAGAAAAGAACACATTGCTAGCTATCAGAGCCACTGACATAGTCACATAAAGAAGACTTTCGCTGAAAGTTAAAAACTTGCCACTACATTACATAGTATGTACAACAATACAGAAACCATTCAACCCAACCAGTCCATGCCAGTGTTTATGGTCCACTCAAGCCTAACCGTCATCTTTTCCACAGCGTCCACTAATATGGTTTCACATGCCAACTCTCCCAGCCAACTCCCAAATCATAGAAACATTACAGCCTTGGCCCAAAACTGGTCACAAGACCTGAATTACAGAGGTGGGATAAGAGTGACTGGAATTGACATCAAAGCAGCATTCAACTGAGTGTGGCACCCAGGCACTCCATTAAAACTGAAGTCAATGGGGATCAAGGAGAAAACTCTCAAGGTGCTTGAGTCCTACCTAGCACAAAGGAGGTTGGTTTTGGTCTTTTTTTTCTTTATTCTTTTATGGAACATAGGTGACGCTGACAAGGAATGTTGCCCTTGAACTGAGTGGCTTGTTAGGCTATTTCACATGGTAATTAAGAGTCAACCACATTGCTGTGGGTCTGAAGTCACATGTAGGCCAGACCAGGCAAGGATGGCAGATTTCCTTCTCTAAAGGACATTCGTGAATTAGATGGGTTTTGATGATAGGTTCATGGTCACCCACTCTGAAACTAGCTTTATATTCCAGGTTTATTAATTTAATTCAAATTTCATCAGCTGCTTTGGTGGGTTCAAATCCCCAGAACATTAGCCTGGGCCTCTGGATTATTAGCCCAATTACATTACCACTACACCACCATCTTCCCCAATGGTTGAAGGCCAACCATTGCAGCCCAGGACATCACTGCAGGAGTTCCTCAAGACAGCATCATAGGACCAACCATCTTCAGCTGCTTCAAAAATGACCTTCCCTTCATTAGAAGGTTAAAAGTCGGATGTTCACAGATGATTGCAAAGTGTTCAGATAATGAAGCAATCCATGTCTGCATGCAACGAAACCTGTACAACATCCAAGCATATAGGCTGGTAAGGGTCTAAGGATTTTAGTCATGTAATGTGCAAAGAGGGCACTTTCTAGAGTGTGTTCAGGAGAATTTTCTACAGCAAAATGTTTCTAGTCCACTGAGAAAGGAGGCACTGTTAAGCCTGGTTCTTGGGAAAGAGTTAGACCTAGTGGATCAACTGTCAGCAGGGGAACATTTAGGGGACAGTGACCATAAGATTTAGATTAGTTGTGGAAAAGGACAAGGAGCAATCCAGAGTAAGGATAATTAACTGGGAGAAAGCCTACTTCAATGAAGAATGG